>NC_085048.1:4324031-4924031 GCF_963662255.1 Cinclus cinclus
CTTTCTTTCTTTCTTTCTTTCTTTCTTTCTTTCTTTCTTTCTTTCTTTCTTTCTTTCTTTCTTTCTTTCTTTCTTTCTTTCTTTCTCTCTCTCTGTCTTTCTCTCTCTCTTTCTTTCTCTCTTTCTTTCTCTCTTTCTTTCTTTCTTTCTTTCTTTCTTTCTTTCTTTCTTTCTTTCTTTCTTTCTCTCTCTCTCTCTCTCTCTCTTTCTCTCTCTCTCTCTTTCTTTCTCTCTTTCTTTCTCTCTTTCTTTCTCCTTCCTTCCTGGAATCCTTCCTTCCTGGAATCCTTCCTTCCTTCCTGGAATCCTTCCTTCCTTCCTTCTCCTTCTCCCCTTTTCCTCCTGCTACTGCATCTAAAATACTCAAAAGCAAGCTTGTACAAAATATATGTATACATTAGTGACAAAAAGTAAAATAAAAAGTCTGACACGAGATGTTTAAAATATTAGGGAAGCCACTCTCGAGTTAATATATTCTTATTGATCTATAACTAGAGAAGAAGTGTGATTTATTTATACGGGATACTGTATAGCACTTAGGCACAGGATGTTTTGATTACTGGTAACACCTATCGCTTTTTTTGAAGTCGGACAAAATATTTATTATGTATTTTTAATATACATTTGAAACTTATACACTCGCCTTTGATATCTTCCTTGAATATGCCAAGAAACAGATAGCAGTGCAGGAGTAGTTCAGCACTTAAATCAGGGTTCAGAAGACCTTGCATTTTCATGCTGGATTTCTTTTAGTATCAATCTTTAAATGCTCGAATAATTTGATCTCTTTAAAAAGAGAGAGAGAGGGAGAGAGAGGCACCACTGCTATCATCTGCACAGGTAATTGGAGCCTACTTAAGAGAAACTGGAGAGCTGAATAAACCGGAGTTGAGCTGAGCTGAGCTTTGAGCCGCCCTTCAACTGGGAAATGAGAACCGCAGTCAAACACGACAGCACAGACCCCAGCTGATGGGGACTCTGCCTGCCTGTCTTTCAGCTAACGATCTCAGCTTCTCGGAGGTCAGCTCTCGGATCAAACCCGAAAGACTTATTCCTCTTCCTGGGGATAATTATCCTTCTTCTTAGGGATCATTAGAACACGCTGAAATCCGAGAGACAAGGACTTGGGCAGGCGCAGGCTCCTGCAGCACGAGTGGGGCAGGAGTTTTTCAGCCGTGCCCTGTCCCCAGCGGTGCCCAGGGAGGGGACAGCAGGTTTGGAGTCCCCGCCGTGTCCCCGCGTCCCTGTGCCCGAGCTCTCCGGGGCCGGGCGGAGCGGGGCGGCCGATGGGAGCTGTCCCTTCAGCACCACCGCGACAACGCCGCTGTCACCTCCCCGTCCCGCCGCTCCCCACCGGACCCACTCCAGCCTGAGCCCCTGGAGGGACAGAGCCCCAGCAAAGTCCCCTCCTGAGACAGCGGCGTGAGAGCCCGCTCCCCATCCCCTCCCACCACAGGCGTGCGGGACTGGTGTTCCTGCAATAAACAAATTTGTTTCTAAAGTTTGACGAGGGAAGTGATGGCTGAAAGCAGCTCCCTGACACGATAGTATCACGTCACCCAAAATATCTGCTAACTATCTGTTTTCTGGTGTTGGATATAATGGATAGGGGGATAATAGCGCAAGAAAATGAGCATTGTGAGAGGCTGAGTCGCCAGGTGTCCTCTCCCCGACTGCGTTACGTCGGGGAGTCAAAGGATGTGTTTCCTTGTAAGGAAAATGTGTTCTTACGTTAGGCCTTCAGACCAGTGCTGTTCCTCTTCAAGGTAAATGACGGTAATAACAAACTCCCCGGGACATTAAAAATTTCGCAAATTCTGTAGAGATGCGTGTTTAACACGAGTTCCAAACCTCTCTTCTAACTTTGATGTTCGATATTTACACTGACAGATGGTTATCAAATGAAGTGACACTCAAAAGCGAGTTAGTTCCACACTGGTCTATAGCGTTACTGAAAAGCACGTTTCCCAAAACAATTTTTTTCTTTTTTTCTTCCTCACACGAGACCAAACTACCGATTTAACATCCCGGTGCCAGGGAACACGTTTCTCAAACTATCACTGATCATCCCGATTAAACGGGGAATGCTACACCGAGTCAGGAAAGCTCTGAATTTAGTGGCAGTATCCGACAGCTACCGGAGCACATCGTTTGTAAAGTGCAAATGGACTGTGAAATGTGAAGTGCTCTAAGCGAGTTTCAATATACTTCTGACAAACGGCAAATTACCACTTTTTAAGCAGTAAATCCAAACTATTCTAAACAGTGGGGGAGGGAAAGGCAGGGAGAGATGGAGAGGGATGTATGTTTACGAAAACTGATAGACGCAAGTATTTGTAACCTCTTACCTCTTCTTATCACACCTCCTTGCCCGTTGAGTACAAGTCCACACTGGGCCTCCACTGAGCTCTTAAGTAATGAGGGGAAAACAAGGAAAGAAAGGAAAGAAAGAAAGAAATGAGACACAGGAACCCACAGAGAGATCGCACAGCTTTTGCTTTGTTACATGACTCTCCCAGGAACAATAGTTAAGGTGAACTGGAAAAACACAGTTACTCTCAGCGAACCCAAGTGAAATCCCCCATCCATCCTGCCATCTGCCCCTACCCCACCAAACGCAGAACAATTTTCCTTTCATTGCCAATTAAATACGAATTTATCCCGAACTGGCAACTTAGACCGGCAGTTACATGGCAGGATAGACAGAAGAAACAAGTACTTTTGAGAAAAGCGTATTCCCGCTCGACAGTTGCACGCACAAAGCTAAAAATGTACTTTACTGCTTTTGTATGTCTAGCGGTATATCTATATTCGGGCACAGCACTGAATTCACAGATATGATTTGCGACACGCATACACCGACTTTAAAGTGTGGACAGAAGTAGACAAAGAGCACAAACAACAGATGACCTATTGGGCTTTGCCGGCTCCACAGAGTCGTGAGGGTGCAGTAACAATGCGTGTGTCCGCACATAGGTGGGGATGAATATGCATCTGTGTGCGCACACACACAGGCACCCATGTGTGAGCGAGGGGTGAAGAACCATCAAAAAGCCTGCCTAGGGCTTCTGGTGCACGTCCGAAGAGATCTCACTTCTTTATTCTCCTGTTACAAGGCTGATTATTTGGGGATCTTCGCCCTCCTTAATAAATATTTTTATTGGAATGATAAAAGACTTGAAAGGGTTGGGTTTTCTTTGGGTTTTTCCTTATGTTGGGGTTAAAAAAACACAACAAACCAAACCTAAATCTTTGCCCAGTGGAAATGTGTTAAAGACGCATTTTCCTTTACAAACAAACGAGGTATTGGACATGAAAGGGGCCTTTAAGGGTGTTAACCTATTCAACAGCCCGTGAAGAGTTAAGTAAATGCGGAGAGAGTCGGTGCATAATAAAAACCCCACTTTACAAAACAATCTTTACAGTCCTGGCTCTCTCCCCCACTTTCACCATATTGGCGCTGGCCCTGTAAGACCTTCCTTTTCAAGGCCCTTTTTTATTTTAAGTGTTCTGCCTTAAAGTGATTATGAAATCAATATGAAAAAAACTTGGCGACTGAGCATAAATTAAAGCGGTGATGGGAAAAGGTGTGACAGTTTTCTTTGTTGCCCATGGAAAATCTTTTTAGGGCACTGAAAGATGCCACTCCAGCTCCAAGACTGTTTGCATCTGTTAGGCTGACTTAAACCGCCCTCGAAACTATTGGACATTCACTTAAAATTCTGTGCAGGGAAAAGTATATTTACATTTGTTGCATTTGAAATGAGGCATATGCTGATGAACGTTTTAAAAAGAAAGACTAAGGAGAAAGGGGAAGACTGGTTAGACCACAATTTTGGTTTAAAAGTATTTCTGCGCAGTTCTGTTTCTGCTCGCCACCAAAACGCTTCCCTCTACACCCGCAGTGATATTCGCGAAAGTCCAACTTTGTTCTGAATCATCCAAGTCCTAACGACAAATATTAATATTTCCAACTTCTCACCGCTCAGGCTTTTTGATACCTCTGCACACTCCCTCTTGTGTTCGGAAAAATAGAGGGAAGAGGAAAAAAAAAAAAAGAGGTTAAGTACAAAGACCTAAGTATTTTATTTGATAATAACTTGTGATCGAAAAATTAATATTTTCCAAAGGAAAGCTGTTGATTTTCTTCTTCGTTAAATAAATAAAAAGAAACTGTGCCTCTAGCATTTTAACCAACCTTTTTTTTTTTTTCTCTTCTTCTTTTTAAAAGGGAAACATGTTGTTTGGTCGGATGACATTGCATAAATGACCAGTTGAATGGCACTAAGTCGAAAATTGGATAAACTATGGTGCTTTTTTGCCCGGGACTTAGGCATTGTCTGCTGTCTTGCAAACGTTCCTAATCCCCTCTTTTGAAAAATACAAGGCTTTGTGCCTGCCAAAGAAAAAAAATTTGTACAGATACAAAAAAATCAGCAGCAGACGTGGTTATAAAAAGGAGTAAATAGGTTTTAGTTGGGGTTGAGCAGTGAATGGCAGATTTTTTTTTTTTTGAGGGGGGTAACATAAGGAGATCCTTGTGAAAAATGTAAATAAAAAAATGGTCAGAGAGGACAAAATTATGTAGCGAATTTTAGTGGAGAAAACTTAGGTTTAAATAGCTATGTTTCTCTCATCAGAAGCCCAAAATATAACATTATTTATTGGTGGGTTTATTTTCCTCCTAGAAAAAAAAATAAAAGGAAAAAATTATTTTTCCCGGATATAGATAGATTGTTTAGATTCTTTTTTTCTTGCTTTGATTTTAAGGGAAGAAAGCAAACCTTCTTATTTTAAAAAAATTTCGGCTTGATCCTTTTTTCTTTCCTAAGCCTTTGACCGCTACATCTTTTCGGGAAGACCACCGTGGCCAGCTTTGTATGCCAGGGAGCGAGGTGTGGGGGGAAAGTAAGTACAGTAAATACGGTCCCGTTTGTCTCTCCCTGCTGATGGGGAAGCCCTCAGTTCCTCCGCTCGTCGGGGGAAGGAAGGTTTGCTTTTGATTTGGGGCACATTTCAGAGTGGGGGTTAGATACAGGACGGTGTTGTTTGCAATTTTGGAAACCAATTTCTTTTCAGAAACCGACTCAATTTAGCGGAGGTGAATTTTTAGCGCGTGGGAAAGGATTTCTGAGTGGATAAAGCTGAGGTTTTGATGCATATAAATACTTTTTTTTTTCAGATGGGTTTAGGTGGCGGTTAGGGTGGAGTGCATGAATTATTAGATAGATAGACAGATGAATTCAGGTTTATCTGCTTTGTCTCTCACCCTATTAACACCTAGATCGGATATCGCGAGGGATTTTTATAATTCTGGGTTTTTTTTTTCTGACGAACACTTGCTCCCGTTTATGTCTTTCCTCCCTCACACCTCTGCAGGTTTGGCTTTGTAGGTCTGTCGGAAAGCAGATTTATTTCCTGCCCTGCCTTTTTTCTCTTTTCCTACTCCAAGCCTTAAATCATTTGCCTGCTCTGTCGCTGCAAAGTGCTCCTTGCGCCGAAAGGAAGGAAAAGTTTAAGAAAAGCAAGAAGAAGGGTTTGTTGTGGTTTGGTTTGGGTGCTGTGTGAATGGGTAAGGGCTGGCGCACGCACACTCACCCCGAGATCTCCGGGGGACCCCCACGGTCTCAGCCATCGCAGAGACACAACCCACGCGGCAAAGGCAGGCGAGGTTGGTTTTGTTCGATTTGTTTGGCCAAAGAAGACCACTCGTTCGGTTGGTTTTGTTTTTGTGTTTTTTTTGTTTGGTTTTCTTTTTTTTTTTTTTCCCCTCCTCCACATTTTTTTTTTTTCTTGCCGCTGCTAAACTGGAGGGGACGGGCTCTGGATCGCGTTTGGGATGAATCTTCCCTCCTTTGTATGAGCTATTCCGAGCAGAGGAAAATGGGGGTGGGGGTGGGGGTGGGGGGGTGGGGGTGCAGGACAGGGGGAGGGGAAGGTGCCTCGAAAGGAGATCGCATGTTATTTACCTGCAAATCGTCTGCTCCCGAGGCTGCCAGCCCGAGGCTTGGTCCTGGCAGGAGTCTTTGATCTGGATGCATCCCATATTGGGATCCATGGCTCATAAGAGACAGGTCGTGGCGGCGGTAAGCATCTAAGCACCCCAGCTCTCTCCTCTGCTCGTCCAAGCAGGAGGACTTGAGTGCCCGCGCATTGTGCAGGTTGATAAAATCAGTGGGTTCTCCATGGTGGATCTGCTGGTAATACTGCTGGGAGTGGTGGAGAGAGTTCAAGGAGTAAGCGTCGGGGTTGACTGCCGGGTGGCTGTGCTGGAACTCGTAGTGGAAGGACTGGTGGTGCAGTGGGGTGTACTGGTGGTTAGTGGAGAAGTACGGGGAGGCGAACTCGGTGCCCGTGGTAGAGTAAGTGAGAGGAGATGAGGAGGAATAGGCGACGGTCGAGTTGGCCACAGACTCCAGGCATCCAAGCTGCATCAAACGGTAACTGTTTGATCCGTCATGACGTATCTGAAAGGAAGAAGTGAAAAGAAGACCCCAAAACTGGAGGTTTGTCATTGAAAACCCCGGGTACGGTTCTTCCAAGCACGCTGTCCTGCATAGCTTCTCCCCCTGCAGAAGCGTCTAAGCCTGAGAGCAGCAGCCCCAGCAACAAAAGATCCTTTCCTACCTTGGGCTGGTGCCATAAAGGTCTGTTCAAAAAATCATAAACAGCCCAGCCTGCCCTTAATATTGTCAAGCGAAAGGAATCAACATACTGAAATAAAAACTAACTATCTATCTATCTATCTATCTATCTATCTATCTATCTATCTATCTGTCTATCTATCTGTCTATCTATCTATCTATCTATCCATCCATCCATCCATCCATCCATCCATCCATCTATCTATCCACCTCCTGATCACAGCTGTAATATCTGGGGCTGACACAAAAAAAAGTCATCAAACAGAGGAAACTACCGAGAATACACACAAGTCCCGTCCCTATGTTACAGCGTTACACATTGAGAAAGCTTTGCCGCCTGCTTGCCTTTCTTTCTTCCTTCCTTCCTTCCCTTCTTTTTTTTTTTTGAACCCCTATTTTTCTTTCTTTTTAAAATAACGAATCAGATCCAAAATTCCCCCCCTCTTTTCCCTGCGTTTCGAAAGAGAGTCCTGCTTTTTAGCGAGAACTCCCTATTCCTGGCGAGCTGGTGGTGATTTCTCTCCACTTCATTATATTATTAGGGGTATTATTCTGATTTTCGTTCTGGCAACGGTTTTAACGTGGTAATGAGTTGCCCTTGCTGGCGACAGATGTCATAACGAATTTTCTCTCTATACTTCTTTAAGTTATCTCTGAAGCCGGATTATAATTAAACGTAACGGTCCAATATGGATTTTTAAAAAATGGAAACAACCACACAGGCACATACACACACAGATGCACACACACATCCACACACACGCGCGCGCACACACACACACACTCACACACACAAAATACCTCTGCATCGTGGACGAGACCTGGAAAGGTAGTTGACATTTTTTGGTTCTCCGGGAAAAGATAAAAAAAAAAAAAAAAAAAAAAAAGGGAAAAAAAAAAGAGGAAAAAAACCCCAACTCTGGACAAAACTCCCCTCTCCAAATTAAAAAAAAAAAAAAAAAAAAAAAGGAAAAAATTGAAAAATCCAAAGTTCATGTATTTCCCCAATTTTTTTTAGAAAAAATATCTACAGACAGAGAGAATTTGCAATGTATCTGCATAGATCAGATCTCTCGCTTTTCCATGCACCTCCTTAAAAACCTGTAGGAACAAAATTTTCCCTCTGCACAAAAGCTGCTCCCTGGATCAGATTTTGTACTTGCTGGGTATTTCTTTGGCTGATGTCGTAGGTCCCTTGGTAATATAGAAGTTTTGAAAATTAAGCATCAGCACTGAGAACTGGGAGGACAATAGATAGAGGAGCTTCATCCCAGGAGACAAGGAATAAATATTGTATCTTCGCCTAATAAGGAACTGTAGGTTCTTTCAACATTTTTATACATTTTTTCCTCCACTCTTTAGAATGCTTTTTCTTACCCAGGCTAATATGGGAACTAATCTGATCGAAGGGGGCATTTTGTGTACATTTCATTGGGAAGACATAAAGCTAATACATACAAATATTTATTATTAAACCATCCTTTTCAATAGGTAAGTGCTCCTTCCTGTTGATTATACTGCTTTTAAATACTGACCAGAATCTAAGATTGCACATTTGTATGTGTGTCTGTTTAAGTGTATTTTTTTTTCCTAAATGAAAACTATGTGGTTTGTTTTGATTTTTTTTTTTTTTACCCTTTCATTTACATCGAATTTAAGTCCACCCCACACTCCAACCTGCTTTTAAAGCTGCCTAATATGTTATCTTACAGGCTTCTTTAAATAGCATTTTCAAACATAAAACTAGGGTGAGACCACAAACTATCACTGCAGTGACATATGATATTATTGAATTATACATAAAATACATATAGATCTACGGAATTACATCTGTAACAGGCGAAAGAAAAACAAGGAAGTGGACGTAAGAGCTAAAGACCACTGACAGCCGGCTCGACATTTCCAAGTGCCGGTATATTTTGGAGATGGGAACGCACGGAGGCTGCGTAGCCCTGGGTAGCAGAGCTGAAGGGGGTACGTGATTTATTTATTTAGTGACACCGGTCCGAGGAGCTGCCGCTCGGGGGATGAGTCCTGCCTGCCTGCTCGGCGCCCCCCTGTCCCTCTGCCCGCAGGTAGCGGCTCCCCAGCCCCGCAGCGACTGCGGGCTCCGCCCGGGGAGCGCCCGGGGGCGCCGCCCGCTGCCGGCAGAGCTCGGGGTGCCGGGGGGGGACTCGCACACCCTCCGCGAACGTGCCAGACCAAATGGCATTGCCCGCCGGGGAGGCTCTGCTGATGGCTAGCTTCCACCCGAGATAAGCCTGGAGATAGGAGAGGGTGTAACTTGCTTTTAATTGCCATTTAATTTGGGTCGCGTTTAAGCGTTTAAGCCGCGAAGGTGTCTTAATAATAAGCCGGAGGCAAAGAGGCATGTGGCTCCCTGCCTTGCTCTTTCCTCTTTATTTATTTATTTTATTTTTTTTAAGGTCCAGGTTTTGGGAGGGTTTATTGGTATCTGTTCATGCAGGCTAACAGGAGCTGTCACACAGCCCTCCTTTTTTTCCTACAAATGGACAAAGGCACACGACTGGAATGGAAACGCATTGTCTGAGATGGGAAAGTGCGGGTATCCCGGCGGGTGGGGGGGCAGAGGGAACACATCACACCTCTGCAGAGCGCTGCTGGGGACAGAGATGGGCTCCACCCGAGCCCCCCGCCCAGGAGAAGGAAGGAAGGAAGGAAGGAAGGAAGGAAGGAAGGAAGGAAGGAAGGAAGGAAGGAAGGAAGGAAGGAAGGAAGGAAGGAAGGAAGGAAGGAAGGAAGGAAATTGCTTCTTTCTCCTCATTTGGACTTCTTACAGTTCTAATACTGCTAATGAAACACAAAGATTTCTCCTTAATATATAATTGAAAAAAAAATAAATCTTGGATTTTCTCCAAGTTCAGATTTTGTTTTGATCTTCTCAAGATTTTGATACTTGAGAGAACTGAAAAAAGCCAGAGGTCAAAACCCCCCTAATGATGTGAACAAACTTTGCCCTTTCCAACACCCCTTTAGAGTGTGAAGAGTGCAGTGGAATCAGCCTTGAGCAGGGCGGCTTACACCTGACCAAGAAAAGGTTAACACACCATGAACACACCTTTCCGATGGATGGAGAGGCAGGAGAGGCACTCCTTCCCTTCGAGAAGGAAGACAAACATGGTCCCAAACAATCATGGCAGAGCACTCCTCAGCTCTGCTGACTTTTGCACTGTGCCACTTTAGTCCGGAGTCTAGTCAGGAGTCTAAGTTGGTGATTTTTTTTTTTTTTTTTTTTTTTTTTTCAGAAAGGAGGAGAAAAGGTTTCCCTCGACGTGGCCAAGCAAGCCCGGCTTAGTGCACGAACAGGTGACAGACGGCGAGGGGACAGGAGCAGGGCCACCCTGGCAGGGGCAGCGCGGAGCGCACCGAGCCCCCGCCGTGACCGAGGGCGCTCCGGGGAGGCAGCGCTTCCCAGCAAGTCAGCCCACAGAACACTTGTTCTGCTACACACTTATCTCTTCTATTTTCAGGGAACCACGCGTGTGAGAGAGCGATGTGGGGACAGATCCCTTTCTTTTGAATCCCGTGGGTGCGGCGGTGCGGGGGTCACCCCGCTGCGGGTGCGGCGGGGGAGGACGCGCACGGTGCAAGGGCTGGAGCCCGCCCAGCTCGCTGCCCGAGCTGCCAGGAGATCACCCCGCTGCAGGAGATGAGTTTTGCCAGAGATCTGCCCCCGTCCCGACCCCTTCCCCTTCCATCCTCCCTTCCCACGCACACGCAGCTCAGACGAGCGCACCGCCACGCCACCAGCCAGCCCGGAGCCCAACTTCGTTTCAAACAACAACAAAGCCACCAAAATGGTTTTGTTTGGAGGAAAGTTTATAAGAAACCCGGCTTGCCAGATGCACAGTTACTGGTCAGTTCCATCTGTTAGCTTCGTTTACAGACCCTAAAAAAAAAAAAAAATCATATAGACCGTTTGCGCTTTTAACTCCCCCCAATCCAATTAATAACGCGAGTCAAACTGCAAAGCACTTATTAATTGCTCCCAAAGAAAAATCTTTCAGGAAAGTTAATTGGGATCTTTCTGGTTTTCCAACCAGCACTATGAGCAGAGCAGACAGGCTTTGCCTTGAGTTTCATTGTGGTTGAGCATGTTGTTTATCCCCTGCCTAAAGTTTACTTCTACTCCTAACCTGCAGATTTTTTTTTTTTTTTTTTTTTTTTTTTTTTGAGTCTGAAGAAATTCGGACTGGGTTGGGAAGGGTGAGGATTTTGGGGAAAATAACCCGCCAAAACCACAAGAAAATTAAAAGTTCCTCTCTGGGATCATCTCACTTCCCCTGATTCACTGAAGTGTGCAAAGTGTCTGGTGATGCTGCAGGGACACAGTCTGGGCTCGACGTCTGGCTGCTGCATGAGAGCTGCTCTGAGACTCACAGAGCTCTCTCACCTCCTGTTTGTCTTACAAACGTTTCCCAGCATTTAGGAGCCTGAAATTACAATTTTCCCTTTAATTGCTCCATCCGGGCTTAGGTCCTGCATTTTGCTTTTCACCCAATAAGGATTACATTTATTTTTAATTAAATGCCTTCTCTTCCACTGAAAATCACCAAAACTTGGTCTTGGCTGGACGTAAACTTCTGATGACTTTTGCTGGAGTGTCTTGTGTCTGAATGAGACCAGAGCGTAGTTCAAGCCATCACAGGCAGCTGGAGTCAGCAGTACTAGGGTGTTCATCAGCCAGAAAGGGTTTTTTGCTATCCATCCTCTTTGTCCTTTGCAGTTCCTAAAATTTGAGGACTTGGAGTTTTGGGGATGCTCCGCTGACCCAAAACAAAAGCAGCCCTGGGGTCACTTTTGCTTGTGCTTTGGTCCTGTCCATTGTTTATAGACCTATTGCTGTTAACTCTGGATTATCTCATCTGATCAGAGCATGGTGCTGATAACAGCACCAAGAGTGTGAATTTGATCCCTGTATGGGTCATTCTTTGTCTTATTTTTTTTTGTCTCAATTGAACTCCTTCCTCTTGTCTGGTAGAGGGGCTGAACCTGATCATGGCCCCCTCTGTGCTGAGCATCAGCACCCCATCTCCCTTCTCTGACCTTCACAAGAAGGGAAAACCCTGGGAGAGCCCAAGCTTGTGCAGGTGGGAAGGAGGGAGCTGGTAACCTCCCTCCACATACACCCACAGATTACCCACCTGCATTTCCAAACACACTTGTCTTTTAGTTTTGGATTTTTTTCCCCCCCAGTTTCCATTTAAGAATCATTATTTTGAGGACCCAAAATACATGATATTGCTTTTCCTCTGCCGAGGATAATGATCTCATATTGGAGTTCACAGAGTGTAGCTATGGGTAATGGAAACGGGGAGTTCTGAAGTGGATTTTCTCAAGCCTCAAGACAAAAGATGTCCTGTAAAAGATTTTTCTGTGTTTTCTGGACACAGCTCACAAACCCACCACCATGTTTCCTCCTCCTCTAAATTTCCATTCTGCATCACCACAACAGATGAAACGCAACATTTTGGGATAGAAAATGCATTTGCAAGCAATTAAAATGCTGTGAATAGATTGGTCAAAAATTAAAGAGTATATCTGGTGTCTTCAGTAATTTCTTTGATGGCAGCAAGGCATCCTGATTGTTGAGGCTTTCATGAAGATTTGAAGGCAGCTGCATTTCAAGCCAGGTGCCTGATGTCACTCAGAGCAAATGCAAAGGGAGAGGTGGGGTGGCTTCAAAGGTGCCAGTGTTGACCAATATTGCCTGTCTGTATCTGCTCATTTGCAGATAAAGTCATTCACACCATTCCATGCAAGGATCAGGAAGGCAAAATTTGTGTCCACTGCATTGCACCCTGACTTTCTATGTACTTGGCAAGGATGTTCCACTGGCTGCCTGACAGTGAGAGACCCTTTCCATTCATTTTACTGGTTCACTTCTCCCATCCTCATCTTCCTTAGTCTCTTCCTTCCCTGCTGTCCGCTGTCTATTGCCATTCAAACAGAGCTGGGAGCCCCACAGTTCCTATTTCTTGTGATAAGAGTCCTAGTGATTTGACTTCTCCAATTCTTCTTCAAGCCCCATTCCCCAGAACCACAAATTCACTTCTTTCACAGAGCTGCTCCTCAAGCTTATCGTTTCCACTCATCTGACCTTGTAGCCATCAAATTTCTCCCTCTCTGAGTGTTTTCCCACAGCTCCCTGAGCTGCTGAGCCCCCCATCCCAACTGCCTTTGCTGTCCAGCCAGACCCCAAGAAAGCAGCTTCTCTTGGCTTTGGCTTGTCGAGGTGTAGAGATCCTCCTGGGGACTCTGCCTAGGGCCCCTTCTTACATGACTCCTAGGGCTGTACCTGCTCCATGGAGGCCTCTCCACCTGGTCCTCCTTTGCAACAGCCTCTGGTATATCCTGGTCTTGCACACACTCCTGCTTTAAGGCATTTATTTTGTCACCACTGTTTTGTTACCAAGCTGTCTACCCACCTTCCCTCCCTCCTTTAGGCACCTGCAACAAGAAAAACAGGCTGCCTCCACTCTTCCCCCTTTTGGGAATTCCCCCCTTTCAATCTTCACACAACACCGGTTTTGCCAGTGCCTTTTTACTGCCATGTTCCTAATTTCTTTCAGCATCTCTCCTGCATCCCTTAGGGGGGTAACATGCCGACTGTCTGTGGCAGCTGTCCTCGCTCCAGTTCTGCAAATATCGAGACAAAGAAAAACCTCCCTTCCTCTTTCCAGCTTTCCCTTGAAAGAAAAACACTATTTCTTCTGTCAAGTGCTCTTGCCATCCCTCAGAATCCATTTTTATTTTCCATTGACCTCTTCTGTACTTGAAGAATGTCCTATTACTTTATTTATCTTAGTCTCTTGTGCATTTCTCTCATTCCTCAGCCTGGCTGCTCTCCCATCCCTTAGACTTGCGCTCCTTCCTCAGGTAATCCTTTCAGACCTTTTTTCTTTTTACCCGAACCAATCTCACTCCCATAGGTCACCTTTTTGCCCTTAAACCATTTTCTGATTCTGTGGCTATCTGAAAGCATTTACAGTTGCGAGAAACAGAATCACAATAATTTTGAGAATTATCTAAAAATCCCTCTTTTTTTTTTTTTCCCCCCTGGTTATCTAATTTCTCATATTCTATGTGGTTTGCTGTTCTGGAAACGGAGGTTTGGTTGTAATGACAAACCCAACTAGGCTCTAATTCCCCTTCTCTGTAAGAGCCTTGCCTTCTTGCACATCAGTTACTCATCAGCCAATTCTCATTTGCTTATAAGCCATTGAGGCTTTTAAATATTGGCAATGAAAAAATTCACAGATATCTTACCAACATTTTGTGCCCTCAAGTTTATCTCAAGGAAGAAGCCAGAAACTGTTCCTTAAATAACCTTTTTCTATGATAATGTTGTTTTTTTTTTCCAAACTGTGATAATGTATTTTGTTGCTCTGACCATCCTTTCTAACTGCTTCAGTGAGGATTTGTCCAGCATTACTGTTGTTGTAAATTATTTTTGCATTATGAGTACCAAACTGGGAAACTGTCAGGGAGATACAGACATAACCATCTCTGTTCATGAGGTTAGAAATTTAACTGTAGAGCAAAATGAAACCTGATTCTGGGAAACCACATAATGGTGGAAAGTCCCAAAATGTGAGTAGAAAAATAACAGGAGTCTTCATTCAAATTATTGCTCCACTTCTTGAAGAACTGGAATAGGTTGCCCAGAGGAGCCATGGATTGCCCATCCCTGGAAATGTCCAAGTCCAGGTTGGATGGGGTTTGGAGCAACCTGGGATAGTGGAAGGTGTGCCTGCCCATGGCAGGGGGTGGAACAAGGTGATCTTTAAGGTCCTTTCCAACCCAAACTGTTGTATAATATTGTGATATAGACATTTGGACCCTGGCTTCCGAAAATAATATTTAATGTAAAACTTTGTGAGTTTCAAGAGGGACATTCCTCAGGACAAGTGTGGAATAGTTGAAAAATGTAAACTTAGGAAAACCATTGTCCACCATTTTCACTTTTCACACTGAAGTCCATATTTTGCTTAAGAACAGGCTGATTTCAACAAAATTTGTAAGATGCTTTCACTGACTTTTAAAAAAAAATTACTGAAAAGAAGGTCTGAAGCTTACTTCTATAGAAAGCAGAACAAGAAGCTCCATGGGATACTCCTGCTCTTTGTTGTAGCATAATATCCATGCTCAACCAAGGCAAGAGGAAAGTTCCCTGTGTAGTGGGGATTTTGCATTAAACCATTAAAATTCAGTGAAAACTCTCATCACAGCCTTAGATTTTGCCACTCTGGAGAAAGCACTGGTGATGGAACTGGAAACCCTGCAGTTACCTGGTGAATCCCCTTGAAAGCTCTATTTTTTTCCCCTCTTGCCAATTTTAGCCCACAAGGCAAGTCTAAACCAAACTCTGCACCTGTAGCCAGCTAAACTAAGATTTTAGAAACTCTCCTGATCATGATCTGGCTAACAAGACATTATCCATGTAATTTTCTGGATGCTTTTCAATGCATGAGGCAAAATCTTATCATTAAACTTCTCTCTGGTAGTGGAGAATGAAAACATCTGTAGACTGTGATGTATTAAAGATGTACCTTATATTAGAATCATCCATAATTAATGCAGACATTCCAATAAATAATACAGTGTCAGGTTCTTTGGATTATTGAGTGTGCTCCACTGTGCTCATACACTTATGCTGTGGCAGTAATAGTGAGCAAATTTCTTTACCTAATTAAACCTTGTGCCCTTCCATGTGTTTAAATAACACTGAAGTTGTGTCACAGACTTAAAAGAGGAAATTCAAAGGTAAGGTTGACATCTTTGCCCTCAGCTCATGACTCTTGTATTGATGGCTTCTCCCATTTTTCCCCCACCTGTGTGTCATCATGGATATATATTTTCATGGACTTTTTTGCCACTTACACTGAGTTTGTAGCCTTAACACTTTAAAATTAGGTGTAATACCATTAATATTTTAAAGAGATTCTTTTCTCAAGAGCCTGAGATTGCTCTGAATAGCTCAAACAAATCTGTATTTGGCTTAAGTAATATATAATTTTCACTGAACACATATATTTGTTAACATATTTGAAAATGGGACTTGTATTGACCCAAGAATCCTGGGAAGGTAGGAGAAACCACTATATATTTTTTATTGGTTCAGTATTCAGGCATTTGCTATTAAAATGCATAAGATGTATCCCCAAAACTGAAGCCAGCTACTTCAGAGACATAAGATTCCACCAAGGGAATAGGTATTTATGCTTTAAAAATATATTTTAATTTCCCAACTGATCATAATAGCTCATGCATAAAAGCAAGAGATTTTTGGATTTCTATTACTTTAAAACCAGGCATTAAAATTCATTTTGAAGGAGGATTTAATGTTTTTTTTTTTGTTTTTTTTTTTTTTTTAATTTCTTTCCAGAAATAAGATCTTTTCTGCAGGATCTGATTTTGGAATGAGGTCTCTAGTAGAGGAGACATCATTCACGACCTGACAATAGCAACCAGAGTCTTGATAATGAATGTGCTGATGGAGCTCACTGTGAGCTCCATTCTGCATCCCAGACTCATGCCAGTAATCCTGTCTAAGCCAGTTGTCTCTTTGACCTCTGTGGGTCTGAGCACACTGGTGAAGGTGCAGGGGTCAGGCAGTAAAAGACTAGTACTCCCTTGAATAAGGGACCTGCTCCAAAGATTACCTTAATGGAATTCTTTCCCTGGAATTCAAAGAGTTGTGGAAAATACCCCAAACAAGTATTTGGATTTGTATTGTGCCTAAAATATAAGAAGAATAAAAGGGGAAATAAGAACATGATAATGTCTGTCTGGAAAATGTCTTTAATTTCAAATGTTGGTTCCATAGTGTGAAAGCTGAAAAATATTTATTCTATTTTTGAGAACTATGAGAAAAGTTCCTTCCTTCCTTCCTTCCTTCCTTCCTTCCTTCCTTCCTTCCTTCCTTCCTTCCTTCCTTCCTTCCTTCCTTCCTTCCTTCCTTCCTTCCTTCCTTCCTTCCTTCCTTCCTTCCTTCCTTCCTTCCTTCCTTCCTTCCTTCCTTCCTTCCTTCCTTCCTTCCTTCCTTCCTTCCTTCCTTCCTTCCTTCCTTCCTTCCTTCCTTCCTTCCTTCCTTCCTCCCTCCCTTCCTCCCTCCCTTCCTCCCTCCCTTCCTGGAATCCTTCCTGGAATCCTTCCTCCCTCCCACCCTCCCTTCCTGGAATCCTTCCTGGAATCCTTCCTTCCTTCCTGGAATCCTTCCTTCCTTCCTCCCTCTCTCACTCCCTTCCTTGAATCCTTCCTGGAATCCTTCCTTCTCTACTGTGGACAGGGCAATCATTCAGTTTCTAAACTGTGAGCTAAAGTGTGGTTTCCAGCAGTAATTCTTCTCAATTTGTATTATCTGGCTGTTCTGTAATGATTATTTGCAGCCCAGTGAACGAAACATGGACAATCAGGAAGTTTTGATTGTACAATAAAATTACTGCAATTGAAGAGCAATCTTTTCAGTAGTTTAAAGACAATGGGCTATAGCTTACTTACCCCATCAGCGAAGTGCTTAGCTGAAAAAAATGCTTAATTTTATTTCTACTTTATTTCTAGCACGAGTAAGCAACATTTATTCAGGATAGAAAGAGAGACTGGTATTCAGATTAGCAAAGACTAACTTTGGGTTGTAACTTTGGTTCGTATGTTTTAGGGGCAAGGGGCACTGGCCATGTATTAAATGACGGTCAAATGAATATATTATTTGTCATAAAAGGATGCAAAATTGTTATTTCTGACAGTGTTCTTGTATATATTTCTATTTCCTTAAAGAAACAAATCTGTGACAACAGTAAGGAACTTGACTCTTCCTCTCTGTAAGGATATATCACATATCTTATACATTGTACAGGTATATAATTCACTTTCATGGATGTATAATATTGAAAGAGATATTTTACAATAATTTGCACAGCTATTTCATATGTTAGCTTTTGATGAATTAACACAATAATTGATCCACCTCCCATTTACATCAGCTGAACCTCTGGTCTGCTATTTTGAAATACAGAAACACACTCCTGCACTTGCCGTTCCTCACCACACCAGTGGGAAATGCTGAGGTGTTGTCAGCGGTCTCACCTGCCTGCACAGATCCAAATGCATGGCCAAGACTTTGCACCCACACTCGTATCCCCCAGATTCCTATACTTGTTATTGTGCATCCAAAAGAGCGTAGGAAGAGGATGTATTTCCCTCAGCTGGAAATGTGGGCATTTGGTTTCATTATTACAGTACCCTTGACCCTAAATCTGTAACCCTTAAAGATTAGCTTAAACAGAAGGTCAGCTTGGTTTATAGTGATGGGCATTGATTTTTCACCCTGCAGTGCACAACACTGGCCTGGCTATTAACAGAGGAGAAAATATTATTCCTTGTATCTAGGAGGTACTACACATAAAAAGAAGCTATATATAATTGAATCATAGAATAGTTTGGGCTGGAAGGGAACCTTAAAGGTCTTCCAGTCCAACCCTCCTGCAATGAACAGGAACCTCTCCAACTAGGCCAGGTTGCTCAGAAGCCTGTAAAACCTGAAGCTGAACATTTCCAGAGATGGGGCATTCACCACCTCTCTGGACAACCTGTGCCAGTGCTTCAGCACCCTCACCATGAAAAAAGGCATCTCTAGTCTAGCCTCTAGCCTCTAGTCTGAATAGACATGAATATGTGGGTGTATTTTCATTTATAAATTTTAGAGGCATACATGGAATGTTATCACCAGCTTATTACCTGCTGCCCTGCAGGGTGGGTTTCTAAAATGAAAAGTTACTTTTCTTTATTGTCTTCAAAGAAGCTCCTGAGCTAGGTTAGTTGTTTGTAGTAACCCAGGGGAGGAAGAAAACCTGTTTAGTATCCCCCTTCTTTCTTGCAGGCAGAGGCAGGCTGCGATGTGGCCGCCCCCCCTCCCCTCTCCCTCCCCCGGCTGCGGGGTGAGTCCCCCCTGAGCCCCGCCGGCGGGAGCTGTCCATTCAGCACCCGCCCGCCAAAAACAACAAAAGCAGGGAAATATTAATTAATTAAAAGAGGGGGGGAGAGCTTAAAAAAAAAAAAAAAAAAAAAAGCCAATCTGCTCAATCCTCTGCCTGCAGGCAGACTCTAACGGAAACCACATATGCTTTGCCTCTCCCTATAAGAAATCTTCATTGGGGCATTAAAATACTTAAAAGGATTAGTCGTTAAATACTTGTACATTTGGTTTAATTCACTAGAAACGCTATGTCACAGGGTTACATCAGAAAGCTAGAGAGTTTTAATCTCACTTGCAGTATTTACCTAGATGTTTTATGCCTTCTGCTGCTTGTTACAGGGATAATATTAATATCCTACTTGTCCAGAGGGATGAAGTTGTTTTTTTTTTTTTTTTTTAAAAAAAAGAGTTTGCTGCTGTTTGATGGTATAAAAATATCAAAGATACTTTTTAAGGTAAAACAAAACAAAACAGCATGAATTGGAGTGTGGTATTCCTTCCCACCGCCTGTTGCTTGCTCCTAATTGTGATGATGGAGGGGTAAGGAGCTGTTGTTTTTGGAGAACAGAATAATTTAGATTGTACAGGTCTTGGGACATGGGAGATGGTGACTTTGTTTAAAGCAATTTCCTTATTTTAAAACTTCAGTTTCCCTCTGTGACGGGTATGCACTTCATTTGTCCCTCTTCTTGCAGTGCAAGAGCTAAAAGTTTTGACAAAGGCCCAGAAGAAGTTGTCTCCAAATAAGTAAAGACACAAGGGGTTATAAATCTAAAGAAGACAAGCACAGAAATGCCTTACTGTGAACTTCCCAAATGGGGAGGGAAGCAGATCTGTGGGAGGACACAACTCATATGAGACTTGTCTGGTTTTGTGATGAGTGGCAGAGAATGGACTGTTAAGAGCTTAAAACTTTGCTCAAGTTTTAAGCCTCAGTAGAGGCTCCTGCATTGACATTCCTTTCACAGCCTTCTTGTAGCTATATCCAATCAAAAAGACCTCAAGGAATGAGGTGTCACTGAAATAGTTTGCTTTCCTTATCAAGAGTTACTTTATTCATATTCCAGACTGTTTAGATGAAACAAACAAAACAAAACAAAAAAAGGGTTAAGGGTGAAAATCTGGTTCCACTTAGGTGAATGAGTGCATTGATATAGATTTCTATAAACTTCAAAAGAAATAAAACCAGTGGAGCAGTATACATTCAGTACCTCCAAGAAAGAAGCCTTGGATTTCTCATGGAAAGGGAAGGAGGAATTGAGACAAGTTCCATCACAAAATTCTTTGGTTTCTTTGCAGCAGAACTATCCATAGCCAACCATTTTCACTGTATCCATGGACTTATTAGCATTAGCTTCACTGGAAGATCTGCTGTGACTTCAGCAAGATACAACCTAATCTCATGGTATTCATCTTGGCCACCAACCTAAGTCAGGCAGTCTTCAGAAACAGCAACACAGAGAGTCCTGTTAAAAGAAAGTAATAAAAATTGTGTCATTGGCTGCGTGTAGAGATACAGAAAAAAAAAATTAAAATGCACACTCCCCATCTCCAAAGCACACACATATCTGCCAATAATATGGAAGATAATTTCAGCACTGAGATTTCGTCTCAGATATCACTCTTCTGAGCTAAACAATACTTTGTTCTACAGCAATCAGGTAGGGGGTGAGGCCTGGGTAACAAATCAATTGCTTTGGATTCAGAGAGAGCATCCTTTTCTATGATTGCCAAATCATTCTCCTTTCAAACTCTGGAAGAACAGCATTTCTGGGAGTTGGCCAGAAATATTTATGTATTCCTGAATGATATGAGAATAAGGAATACCATTCACTACACAATGACTCAGAAGACAAATCTTTGACTCTTAAAATATTATTTATTTATTTATTTATTTATTTATTTGTTTGGTTGGTTGGTTGTTTGTGGAACCTCTCCCTCTGCTTCAGGGTGTTTTATACCTTCTAGATCTCTCAGACCAATTTATTTTTTGGGGTTGTCTGAATATCACCCTGCCCTTGACATAAAGAGCACTTTTTGTGTGAGCCTTTATGCCTTGTTGTGCTTTTTTCCCGCTCAAAAGCAGAGAATGATTTCTTGTATTCAAAGCATAAACGCAGCAGCCCCTGAGACTGCTTGGATGAGGACTAGATAAGAGAGTTACATTAGGGCAGAAATTCGGGTCACATCATATCAAACTGAAAGCATGAGGCCAAAGATAGGCTTGGCTAATAATATTTATACACAGTCATTTAAAATGTGAAAACTTCTGCCATTCAAGAAACCTCCTTTCAGTCTCAAGTCTGTGCGGGTATTTTCAATTGGGCTGTGCCACTGATTGCTAAAATGCAATGCATTTGCCTCTCTTTGCATTATTTATTGTTATCCTGCAGGCTGGATTGTAACACTAAGTATGATTTATGTCACTGAATTTTATCAGCTTCTGCTAGATTATATTTTCAAGTGGTGCCCCTGCACCTTAGGAAGAGGAATGTCAGTGCAAGTCTTTTACACATGTTACACAGCACAGGTGGATGCTGCTGGTTGTCAGAGATGCAGAAAGATGTCGCTACTTCAGTAGCAGCTCCTGGTCCTGTGACCTTACCACATCCATAGCAGACAGACTCTTCAATGTCTTCAAAGCCTTTAAAAACATGTCACAGGAACATTTTATAAGGTTATGCTTGACAGACCAAGGGGAGAATTTTACGGTCCACTGTAATATGTGTTGGAATATGTGACACAGAAGGCACTGCCTGTGATTACAGGGCAGGGGATGATTGGGGTAAGAGCTGGTAAAGGTTTTGGGGTGTACATGGAAGATCAATCCTTGAATCTTCTGTTGACTTTCTGTGTTACCTTGGAAAAATCACCCACCAAATTATTGCTCTGTTCCTCATATTTTATATGTGTGGTGTATCTGTTTGTTCTTTTATTTTTATGTCTTACTTATTTACAATGTTGGCCCTTCAGGGTGAACGCTGAGTCTTGCTGAGTGACTGCACTTTGCTTGAGGGAATAGGAGCCTTGATTTGAGCTTAAGGTCACACTCAAAACACAAAAAGCATAAGTTTTGCCTCTTCTTTGGAAAAAAAGGCAACATACAGGATGAAACTTTAATAATGAGGACCTGCCTAAAGACTTGCTCCACTTTTTCTGAGAGACTTGATGTGCCACAGCCTGCCTGTAGGTCCATGTAAAGACCATGAATATGACATTGTGACTGGCAAATAAGGACATTCCATGGCTTGAAAAGGTGAAATAAGAAGACCAATAGAAGGTTTAGACTTTGCTGTCTGATCTGTACTGATAAATGAAATTCTGCACACTAGGTGTGGTTATTTAAACTGTTTGTGAAGGGGGAATAATATCAGGTTTGCCCATAAGAAGCTGTGAGATGACACACCAGTGTGAGAAAGATGAGGTGCTAAAGAGGGCCCTCACCTTGTTGCTCTGGGATGTGCTGGCTACACTGCAGCACAAAAATCTTACAGATCTGAGCCAGGTAACAGGAGCAAAGAGGGAAACACCAGGGAAATACCTCAAAGGAATGAGGGGGTGTTCCTTTAGGGAGGTGACACAGCTGACAGAACAGCTGAAGGAACAAGAACTCAGTTTTATTTCTCACAGTCACCAGGAGAGCAAATGCTCTGAGGAGAAATGGGAGGAACAAGTGTTTAAATGCCACATGGTCTGTGGAGTTGCAATTTTTTCCATAAGACGATCATGTAGGACATTTCTCTTAAATAACAGCACTCTAACCTGGGGTGCCAGATATACCATTGGTGTAAATCAGCACAACTCTCAAAGGACATGTGTTGATTTTACACCCACTGGACATGTGGCTCAGCCAGTCTGTGTTTTTTAGCACTTAGTTTTCTTCATGAACAGAAAATAACATTATCATTTGCCAGTGATAAGGATATCTTTAATCAGGAACTAGGACCTACTGTACTGCTAAGTGCCAAAAAGACAGTCCTTAATTTAGAACCATCTTTGCGTAGCGTAGAAGGACTCCATGAATGCAGGAAACTCATGGAATAAAACAAAGTGATAATGAAAGAAGGTTAAAGTGTTTAATTTTATGTGGACATGACTAATATAAGGACTTAACAGTGAATTAAGAGAATTCTTTTGTTTTCTTAAGTGTATATTTAAGAGTAAACATTATTGTGGAGTCAAATTTGGGTCTCAGTTCCATCAGTAGGAATAAAAGGCAGGTCAATGGAGTAGTGCTATCACAAAGCTGAGATGTGCATCCAGACAATTATTCTTGAGCAGATGTAGAATAGGAGAGTTATTAGTTTGATATCTCAGTTTTAAATTATTTCTAAGAATGTCCTGTGGAAGGAAAATGAATTTGAAAAGGTATTAAAAAGGAAAATTCATTTACATCTTTTGTGCAGAAAGAACCTGTTGAATGACATTTAAAAGAGGATTAAAGTTGATTTCTTACAAGCAATAGAATAATCAGATTTCTAAGCGAAAGTGGAATTAAGGTCCTTCAATTCATCTGCAAAGCTGACTGAAGTTGAATCATCGTTTGGTAATTTACATGTCATTTACAGGGGCATTCATTGTGCTTTTAGTACTGTAAATATGATCTGAACAGCTTTTGATCTTTTGCAGCATTTGCAGGAACATATTATTGTTTCTGAGAAAAAAAAAAGGAAGACTTTTATAAAAAAAAATCCTCAACGCTTTTTTTACAATGTCAAAACAAATGTGTCAACCAAATGGTAATATCTGCGCTAGTTTCATTTATCTGCACACGGCAGTTGTGAGGTTTAATGATTGTTTGTCACAGAAATACATTTTAAGAGGAGCAAGCAGATTGCTGAGTAGCAAACATGTTTTATGGAATATGTAACATTGTAAACACATTTTTGTTTCAATAGGATTTACAGAGGTTTGCAAAGTGAGTGTGTACATATAAAATGAGAAGTAGACAAAGCTTGTATTTTCCTACCTAAGAATTTTGCTTTCATTTGTTTTTGACAGGAAAATTCATTTGCTACCATGAAAATTCACACCTTCATATGTTTTCATATTCTTTTCTCACCTTTTGAACTGGAACTTACTCTTCTGACACGTATTTGACCACCGGTCCCATAGCAAGAGAACCCTCCCACATTTCCCACAACTGCCAACCTTGTGTATCTTGTCAATTCCCTCTTGAAGGATCAGATCTTAAACTGTGCCAAAGCCCAGGGAAGTCAATGAAAAGATTCTTCCCAAAGGCTTTGAATCAGTCTCTGGCAGCAAAGCACCACTAACTTCAATGGAATTACACCAATTTACTCCAGCTGAGGATTTGAGCTGGTGTTTAATACTGCACTCATCACCATTCTGACTGGGATTCATCCTGAACATTTCTTGGAGGCACAAAGAGAGAGAAGTTCTGCAAGCAGAGTTTTGGCTGGGGATAGGGTAGAAGAAGGTGGTTATCATTTAGAAAGATAAAGGTTCAGTTAAATATTTTATGGAATAACCTATTGGGAAACTTTGGGTATGCTTGCAGGATGATGACGTAGAACAAATCTCTGTCTGAACAGCATTGTTGCCATGGATTGTAGAGGAAACATAATATTTATCATATGTTATTGACAACTGACATTCTGAGAACAACCAAATTAATATCTAGACACCTGTTTAAATTTTATTTTTTTGTCCATCAAATTATTTGATTCCTCTTGCTGACCAAGGTTGATGTGGTAGCTACATATAAAAGACAGGAGTTGGTTGTCAGTCAGAAAATATGGATACCTTTCCTAATATGATATTTATGACTCAATCTCACAACACAAAAGCCAATTAAAATAATGGAATCCAATATTAAATATCTTTAAATAGTGACCTAGGATCCTGTCAATGGAAATGGACTGCAGGCCTTTGACTCTGTTCAATTTGGCATCAATTTTAATTACCTTTTAGACTTTCTGAATATATTCATTGATGGTAGACAGTCTAATGAGAATATTGTATCAATTCCTTTATTTTAGGGAACTGAAATTGGGCAGGTTGAATCCCAAAAATAGTGTTTCCATTTGCTATTAAAAGATGATCATATTTATAGTCTTAGGAGCTATGCTGTCTCATACTGGTAGTTTCCTTTACCTTAAGAGTAGGATGGTCAATGAATTTTCAGTTTTAAGCCTCAGGTCATATTCATTAACAAAGATTCATAAAATGAAAGCAAAGCAGTTATGATTAAATGAAAAATACTGGATAAAAATCTGTCCATTATATGAAGGGGAAAAAACTTAATGTTTTGTGGTGATCTAAAAGACATAGAGGTCAAAATTCCCTTTCTTAGGGGATTTTAACATCAAATTACATTTTTAGATTCAAAAGATTTTGAAATACTATTTGCATTGAAACTAAGATCTCATAGCTGCCTTTAAATAACCTTGCTCCAGATTAATGCATCACAACACAACACTGACATATAACTGCCTATGACAGGTCTAGGTAGTTCAATTTCTTTCTCCACTTCATGCTGTCTACCATTCCCTTCCATCTGCCTGAATATTTGCAAGATTTATTATCAGCTTAAATACATTAACTATGAGGTTAGATGTGTAAAGCTCCTCAGTCTCCCAAATAATTTCTTACATGATTTCTTTTCAAATAATATCTTCTTGATATTTTTGTTAGGTGTTTTCTGGAAAAAACCCCAACCAACCAACTAAAACACCAACAAACACCACCCTCAGAAAAACCTGTATTTGAGTTCATTATCTTAGAGATGACTTTTCCTAAAGTGTCTGTCTGTATCTCCCCTGTGTCCTCTTGTTTCACATTCTCCACCAACTTACAGGTAAAATCCAGGATGAAGAGGATGACGGTGATATCACTTCTGCAATATAAATAAATACTAAGCACTCTCTCACCTCTCTGTTATGGTGTATGCACAACATCATCACCTTTCAGCCTAGAATTCTACAATGTTCAGTTTGAGTTCCCTTACATGGACAACCTGGAGCTGAGCAACCTTTCTTTCCTTTCACAAACCTGTCACAGGCAGCAGGGATTTATTTCAGTGATGTCTTGGCTGACCTGTTCTGTTACTGTCACTTATTTCACATCCAAAATTCTTCTCCCTGTCTTCTCTCATCTCTTCCCTCTTTGTCTTTTAAAACACTCTCAGATCTTGTTTTTTGAAGGCAACAGTTTTGTTGCATTGCTTGCTCTTTATTGAATGAGCTTTTTATTTATGTTATCAGGTTCTGGTTGTCCTGTCTCACCAACTTGGAACCACTCTGCAGATGCCCACAAGCACTGGGTACACATCTAAGTCATGCTGTGTCTATAATAAAGTCAAGAGTTTTCCCTTCCCCAGAAGCTGAAGGAATAAGAAAAGCCAGGTGCTGGCAGAGAAGCAGGGACTGTGAGACAGGAACATCCTCAGCTGCCATCAGGTATCCTGTGTGGCTGGGGTCTGACAGGAGAGCAGAGTGTAGGATGTCTCCAGGCACAGACAACCCATGTACCTGACATCTGGATGTTAGGCAAGAAGAATTGAATCAGTCAGTTGGATTTAATCCTTTGGAGTTAAGAAATGAATCCAGACATTGGCACTGTTGTGTTTTCTCCCCTACAGGTGTTACTTTAGAAAGAAAACTATCCTCCCCTCACCCCATCTTTTTATGCTCTGTTGGACTGGATTCACACATCTGAACTGGACCTTCTTCATTGCATAGCTGAAGCTTCAAATTCAAGTGAAGGTATAAGTAGGGGACATTTTTGGAGATGTGGGAAAACATGAGCTCTTGTTTGTTTTTTTTTTTTTTTTTTTGTACATATGTGTGCGCGCATGTAAGTGTGTAAAAAAACAGACAAATATCTTACTTCCCATGCTGGGGGCACATCCCACTGTGTAGGAAGATATTTCAACCCAAAAGATTCTGTGATTCTGTGATATCGATGCTTCTGAGAGAAAAGTGGCCACACATAATAAGCTAAATGTTTAATTTATGGCCCCCCTTTTTTATTTCTCCAATTACTCTACCATGTCGGAGGAGCTGGTATTTTAGTGAAAATAAATCATCAGAGGATTTAGATATCTGGTGGTTCATCTCAAGCCCATGGGCAGCTCATCTGTAACTTTTGGTTGCCCCAAGAAAAACTTACACTGCTCATCTGTTTCAATGAATATTGATATGCAATTCATATCCCTTCAGCATTTCTTCAGATCCTCAGCCCTCAAGCAAATCCCCCAAAGGAAAAGATTTGTTTGGTCAGATTCCCACAGGCTTGATCTTTAGTGATGCTTGACAACTTTTGTGCCAAAAAGCAGAATGTTTTTTGGTTTGTTATCTGTCAAGTGTGTTTAGCTGTAAGCGACAGACAGAACTTGTCTCGGACACCATCAGGGCCACTCTTGGTTATGTTTCCTTGGATGAATTCTCTTCAGCAATTTTCTAGAAGATATTTTTAATGGTCAGAGGAACTGGAAATGCCTCCACCTGACTAGTTCCATGCAACTGTTGAGCTTTGCACCATTTTTTTGTGCCATGAATGGCTCTTTTCAACTTCTCATACACTTTGAGCATCTGTTTAGGCTTGGATGAGTCGGCCCCTGAAGATTCCTGCCTCAGCAATGATTTTAGAGACAGCCCATGTGTTTGCCTAGATGAAACAAAGAATCCAACTTTCAAACAGCTCTATTTAAAGAGGGTGAATCGCATCCTAAGTTGGAAATGTTATATTTTGGAAACTGCAAATACAAAACTTTCCTCCACTTCGTCTGCTCTTAGTTGTTCTTTTTGCTGCTTGCTGGTGCTTCATGTTCCTCCTTGTTGCAGATGACTGCAAACTGCTTTTCATTTACCAAACAAATGGATTATGGCACCATTTCAATGGACTGATTTAATATTCTATTTCAAGAGAAATTCTCCTCAAGTTTTTGTCTTTTATTCACTGATGTGGGGAAACTGCCTTGTTGGTAAATATGTTTTTTTATAAAGCATCTAAAAAATCTTTAGAAAGAGTTGCCTGAACTTATTGTTTCTCTCATTTGTGATATTACTCAGTCCATTAAAGCACTCAGGGGTGGCTTTTTAGCTTTATAGCAGCCCAGGCACTCTTCTGCCTTGCTCTGATTTCAATACCTGAGAGTTAAAAAACTGATGCTGTGGTTAAGTAGAAGCATGTGGATTTAGGAAACCAAGATTCACCTTTATCTTTGGAATGGATACTTCCTTCCTTAGTGTCGCTATATAATTTCACAACCGTGGGTCCCTTGATGGTCATCTGTCCTTGTAAAGATTTGTCTCAGCTCAGTCCAGCTCACAGAGATCACCAGTTAGGATACAGGTCCATCTGTTGGTCCATCATCTTGCTGATATCCTTGGAGACAGGTCCCAGCAGTGTAAAACTAGGAAAATTTTGCTTGAAATAGGTTTTACTTCATCTGCAGCATGTGGTGCAACCACTTTATCATTCTGGTCTGGTTTTCTGTCTATTCCATTAAACTGAAAATCTTCACCTCTTGAAGTAAGAGAAAAAAACTTGCGTGGAAAAAAATTTGTAATTTAGGATGGGTAAAGTGGAAAAGACCTAAAATATTGTGTTTAGGTGTCAGTCATACTATGGAGCCTCCAGGTTTATACATCTCTTAGTAGATGAAACCTCTTTCTCATTTTTGATCCTATTGTTGGAACTGTAATTTAAGAATCATGCAGATTGTTTCAGTTTTCACTGAGAGGGACGGTGAAAACCAGTTTTTTCCTATTTGGAAGTTGTGATCATAAAATACACATCAAAAGAAATCTATTTACAGGAATATAAATAGGAATATAAATACATAGGCTGAATAATCCAAATACTATGATTGCTACTTTCTTAAAAAAATAAAATTAAAAATCTCTTCTTTCTACATTATTTTGAAGCTTACCAATTACCTAGATCAGAAGTGAAAGGTTTAATTCTATGTTGAATTCATTGCTAAGCATGTTTTTTGTTGTAAGAGCTTCTGTGTAAGGAAAAATTTCCAAGAGTAAGAACAGAATTCAAACTGTTTGCTAATATCTGGGAGACACCTATTTTACCTGATGAGTCCTGTCTTGTAATTGTGATTTTCTGGCTGAAGTTCCCAAGTGGAAAAAACTAATGCGCACGTATATATGCACATATAACCTCACACTACAGCCTTGGCCAGCTAAATGGGAAATACTGATTTTATATAACTTTTTACATGATATTCCAAGTAGCCCAAGATGTTGTTCTCTGAAGATTAAAGGCAATTTGTAACTGAGTCTATCTTCATTCCTTACTTTGGTAAGTCATCAGTTTCATATATTTTATGTTAACTCAAAGGAAGTTTATGTTACAAAAATCCCAGAAGAATCTCCTGGTGAAAACTGCAGCAGATATAATTTTTTTTCCTTCCCACTATCATGGCAGGCTGCAGGCATAAGCAGAGCAAACATTCCTAAGGGAGCAGGTGCCAAACCTGTATCACTTTCTACTTGGCCTATGACTGTGACCAGGAATTGAGCAAACCCAGCCCTAATGCAGCAGAATATTTCTAAACAGGCCACAATTACATGCCAAAATTCAAAATTAATCCTCATGGTTAATTACTCTGTTAAACTATTGGCTACATTTTAGCAGCAATTAATCCAAGTCCATAATCTTCAGTCCTATTCACCAGATGAAATTACAATTAGAATTTCTCTGGACTTGAAAAATTAGATTATTAAAGTTAATATCATGCTTATGTACTTGACAGCGTCAGGACCTAACCTCTAATGGGGACAAAATGGTTTGCACAGGTGTAGCTGGATAAAGAATTTGGCTTTGAGTTGCCATCCTCAAAAGGAAGGATTTGTTGTTTTTTGTTTTTTTTTTACAAAAATTCACCTTCCTCAACCAGAATTAGGCTACATTAATTCCTAAAATAGAGAAGCTCGAAGAAAAAGCTCTTTTTCCATGACAAAGATTCAAAGAAACCTGGTTATGAGCTTTTAAGAGGGCAACACCAACCACAAAAATGGAAACAGGAGAGAAAATGTGCAGCACCAACCAAATTTGTGCAATAATTTATCACAAAACACTTTGACTTCAAATTGAACTACAGCAATGTAATATTGAGTGAATTTTACCCTCAGAGCCCTGCTTAGCACAGGGTACTGTGAGTCTTAATTAATGAGCCTTTGTATTGTGGCTGGAGATCCTTAGATAAAAGCAATGGATACACAAGTGAAAAAACCCAAACAAATGAACAGAAAGGGAACAGGAAAATAAAAAATCTCTACACGAGCTTGCCAGAATTAAGATGCCATTATTTCAGCTGTGATTAAAGGATACAAGCTTTAAGAAACTGAAACAGGAAACAGTGAGTTTCTTCTGTGGCAGAACACTGTGGGTTTGTGACATAAAATAGGGGATTTGAGTTGATTAACAATGGTATCCTTAAAAAAAAAAAAGCAGCAGCTTCCTATTCACATTCAGTTTAAATAATTAAAATGGTATTTACAAATGCTGCAAAGATCTTTTGTTATTTCATTTGGCATGTGTTGCTTTTTTTTTTTTTTTTTTTTTTTTTTTTTTTTTTTTTTTGTGGGGCTAATAAGTAAATTGCAAACATACATTATTCTTCACCATTCTCCACTCACTTTCCTCCCAGTGGCAACCAATCTACCAGAATTTTCTTCCATTCCCATTAATTGGTCCTTAGAGAATCTGCCTCACATACCTTTGCAGTGACAGTCAGGGAACATTTCTTAGTAATACTGAGTCAGAAGCCCTGTGATAGCTCACAAGTCACATATTGAACTGGAGCTGTACTACTCCCTTCCATGATGTTTAATGCATGAGGCTTCTGAAATGGCATGGCTCAGGTGATGGATCATACTTTTCCTTCCAGAGTATCATGACTTTCTCTGGTTATTTCTTTAAGACTTATTACTATTATTATTATTATTATTATTATTATTCCTAATGCAATGGTTTCTTGGCAGTCCGTAGTAAGTGCAGTGGAATGGCAAGGAGGACAACCTCATGTTTGTTGAGGCTGCAAAATCCTAGTGTCTGAAGCTCTACAGGGAAAATATAATATATAAATAAATAAATAAAATAGCCCTGTCTCCCAAACACTCCTATTTTTAACATCTTTGAAAATTTTGGGCTGGGAAGTTTCAGTACATTATGGAATCCACAGGGTCTTGCAAAGTTTAAGCAATCCATGACATTTTTAATTTTAAATGCGTGTTGCTCAGCAGTGCTGCAAGATCCCAGGTGAAATCAGGTGTCTGCTGTGCAGAGACATACAAAATAAAAAAAAAATCTTAGCTACTCCAATGACTTGACAATCAAAAAAGATGAGAGAAGCAATTATTCTCACTTGTCAGAGGAGGAATTAACATGCAGAATGATGAATTGTTATTTGGAGACAACCTACTCTATATGTCCAATTTATTTGCTGTGTGAGCGTTAGTAAGCTGGGTACTGAAAACACTGGTGGTTCATGCTGGTGCAAGGCTTCCTGCAGCTGCTAGCAAAACACAGACCTCAGAAACCAAGGGTGAAATTTATGACGTGTAACTATAGGAATGAGCATAATTTTGCCCTCCACTGGCTGCACTGAACCCACGATAGGTCTTTACCTGCTTGATTTTCAGCTGCCAGTCCAGACAGGTGGAATGTCCAGAAGGTCCAACTAATTTGTGTTACATCTGCTAGCCCCAGACAGGTGTCTTACACTCTGTAAGGCAGCTCAAAAGCCACTTTGTGCTCTGCAGTGGCCTTTTAGGTCTAAACTAAGGAAACTGGATTAACTGTATAACTGTGGAGAGAGGCAATAGAGAGAGCTGAACACCTCCAGCAGATGATTCGGCCCTTCCAAACAGAAGTATCTGGAAAAGATGGGATGGTTCACATGCATTCTGGACATGCTTAGCTCTTTCCACTAAGATCAGAGGAAGGCTAGAAGCTTGTGTTACACAGGATGCACATCACTGGGGAACCTAAATCCATCTGAAACCCTCCTCACATGACTGATAAAGCCCAAGAAGATAAAGCCCCTTTCCATATCTCCCTCTCCTTATTTTACACTCAACACTCAACACATGGAGCCGTGGAAGGTATCTGAAGTTATTGTCTGAAGGTATAAAACCATAGTGAGAATCTATACAAGAGCAAATAATTCTATATAGAGAAAAAAAATTCTGATACATTTAAATATCAATTCTTTGATTGGAGGGGATATAATTAACTTTATGTCTTTACAGATGTTCTCACAGTGAATTTTTAGCTTGCCAAGGCCTCTATGTAAATAATAATAATAACGATTTTGGAAGCAATAATTTGTGATTCAAGGGTGGAAAACACTCGTACTACAACAGAATGTCTTTTTCTAAAAATATAATCAAGGACCATAGCTATTGCACAAGCAACCCAAATGTGTTTATTGATATGTCTAGGAAAACTAAAGGACAGATATATTCCCATATTATTTTCTATTTTCTTTCTCAAGATGGACTGCAATAATTTTTATATTTCCTTCTACCTAAAAAAAGTACCTGGGAATAAGGTGATGGGCTCCCAGATGCAATTTTTTTGATAGCAATTGTTGTGCCAAGTCTCCTTATGGATGGTGCTCAGCTCTGGATTAGGAATTCACAGAGCACTGTCTGTGTTTGGCTTCTCAAGGTAGTGAGGAAATTTCAGTGTAGTGAAGTATGACCTTTTTCTTCTAAATTCCTACAGGTCTTCAAGCTAGGAGGCTGTCACTGAGAAAATATCATAAGTGTGAGAAGCCTGTGTGTTCAGTTTCTGTATATACAAGAACAAAGACAAGTACTTGTTTTTTTCCTTTTCTTTTTCCTCATGCCCTTGAAAGCATTTTATTTGGCCTAGCTGGGTTTTATTTGGCACCTATTCCAACATATTAGACAAAGCCAGGGTTTGATTCTAAACACTGGAACTTGTTCATCTGTGCTTTTTAAATTATTAATGAATTATTTTGGCCTGATCCAACTAGCAGTCTCCAAAATAATTCCTAAGCACAGTCAAGAGTCAGCATGGGCCAGAGATCATTCTCAACAGGTAGTTTAAGTGTAGTCACTAAGTCTTCAGAGGATGTGGCCAGACTGTCCCTAGTTGCCTCAAAGTCAGAGAATAGACCCTGGGAAACTTCAGTCTATCCATATAGAAGGAATCATTTGAAATCCAAATAAAATAAAAATACCATACTACTAAAAATACCATATTTTTTTTTTAGGCAAACAAATAAAGAGCATAAAATTATTACCCATACTCAGAATTTTAAGAGGAAAAGAACAAATTCTCAGGCAATATTCCATAGAAAAATATGCAGGATTGACACAAATGTATACTAAAATTGTTCTCCTAATGACAAACATCTCAGTTGAAGCCCAGATGTTTGGGTAAAATAATTCCAATGCATAAGAACATGATCAATTATCTAAAGGGCCAGTGATCCACACAGGCCTCTCTGACTGGCAATGCCAAAACATTCCAGTTTCTGTAGCCAAAGGCAGCAGCCAGCATCAAGATTAGTTATCTTGGCTCCCCCAGTTTCACCCTGGATGTTATATGACAGATGGGTCAATCTGCCTTGGGTGTGCAACTGGAGGGGTGATTCATTTTTTATCACAGGTTTATGGTGAAAAATCTTAGCCATTGTTACTGCTCCTCATGAATCCCACAGCTTAGAATGTCAGCCTTGTTTTGAAAAAAATATTTGTGCTGAAGTAACACGGTTTCCTTCTTTCCCTCATGTCTTTGTGTTTCCTTATCTCCCTGTAACAAAAATTCTGTTGTTATTTTTGAGTCTAAAACATGACTCTTACAGCTTGTATAAATCAGGTCTGTCTAAATTCAAACTGTTTGATTTTTTTCACCCGTATGATACGGAATCACAGAAATCACAGAAAATCCCATGTTGGAAGGGACCCACCAGGATTACCGAGCTCAACTCCTGGACCCGAACAGAACACCCCCAACTATTCCACCAGATACCTGAGGGCATTGTCCAAATACTCCTCTCCTCTGGCATTCTATTCTATTCTATTCTATTCTATTCTATTCTATTCTATTCTATTCTATTCTATTCTATTCTATTCTATTCTATTCTATTCTATTCTATTCCATTCCATTCCATTCCATTCCATTCCATTCCATTCCATTCCATTCCATTCCATTCCATTCCATTCTACTATAGCAGAGACACTTCTTGAAAATGTCATTCATTAAGATGACCAAAATATTTCAACTCTCCATTTTATATATTCAAGGTTTCTAAGTTCCATCTACTGAAATATTGCCCTTACAGCCATTCAGGTTCTCATGGGAGTTTGGGTGGGGTTGTGAAGATGTCCATTTGCCATTAGTAAAATACGTGACAAGATTATGTCTGGAAGAGAAACTGAATATGAAAAACAAGAGATGGGATAGGATGAGAAAGGAAAAGACCTCCAAGGTCATTGAGTCCAACCTGTGACTGATCACCACCTTGTCAACGAGATCATGGCACCAAGTGTCACATCCAGTCCTTTCTTGAACACCTATAGGGATGGTGACTCCACCTGGGAAATCCATCCCAAGACTTGACAACCCTTTCCATAAAGAAATTCCTCCTGAAACATACAAAAGAGGAGAAATTACGCCTCCTTGACATTAAGCCTGTGCTTGCAGAAATTTTCTTTTTGAGACCACAATTTTGAGATGGAAAATCCTGATGCCCAAATTGGGAGCTCAAGGTAAGTCATTAATGGAAAGACATCGACAATCTGTGAGTCTTGCCCCATACAGCACTTGAAACCCAAAGCCACCAGACATTCATGTAAACATGCCATGAGTCCACATGGGAACAATAACTATCTCTGAGCTCCCATGTTGTAGACAAACTAGAACTTCTCTCTCCAACTGGAGAATGAAATCCTCTACTAAGTATCTGATGATAACCAGGTGTTAAAAATTTATATGACTTCAAGGAAAGGGAGGAGGAGAAACCCATAATTTCTTAATGTGTGGATAACGACTTAAGAATTTTATTTGCCATGAGTTGCTGAAAGATGTATTCAAAGGGAGTACTATCTAAGGAAGCAGCTTGTTCTATCTTCTATTCTTACCAAGGAACCTACCTTGGGAACATTTTTAAGATACAGTTATGGAGATATATGAAGATGGAGATGCTTGGTCAGACTATAAAATTTCTCTTCCTCCTGATCTGAGCCTAATGGTTTGTGCTGGTCCTGATCTATCTCATTCAGTCTCCAAAGCTGAGTGATATGGGACAACACCATGAAGTACAAAAATAATATATTTTTCTCACCTGGAGTTATGAGCCTTGTAACTCTTTGAATTAGACAAATGTAGAACATGTTAGTCTAATGTTGTCTCTACCTGTTGCTGGTCATTGTGGAAAAAAAATCATTGAACTGTAAAAATGACATGCATTTAGACCTGCTGTCTGTATAACTGCTAATGCCAATCTTGCTTCATTTTGTAGCATGTTTCATCTGTGGGTTGAATAATTGATTTTTTGGGCAGATTAGGAATCAGTGACTTATCGGTTTTGCAGTTATTTTTCTTTGTTTGTGAGTCAAAATATGACTCAAATGGTTCAAAATTATTGGAAATGCACTCCAGATAGAATTAACCTAATGTAATGCTGATGTCTGAAATGTAAAACTCTGTCTCTGAGCTACATGCCCTGGACTCCTTTTGTGGTCAATGGAGAGGATTGGGTATCTTGAGGCTGTGACTGATAACACCAAAAGCATAAGGTTCAAGTAGGTCAGATGAATCAAGCCTGAATGTGTCCATTTCCTTCAAGGGCAGATGCAGATGCCTCCACTGGAGAAGTCTAAAATAACCCCCAAGTGCTATTCCTTCCTTCCTTTCACAGTTCAGAAGTACAAGCCATGTTTGTTTAACTTACACTCAGATTGTTCTGTTGGAGTTCCACTAAGATCATAAGAGCACCAGAGAGACCTGACTGAACCTCACCATCTCTCTCAGCTCATTGTCTCCCATAGCTAGCGAAAAGCAGATGTCCAGGGAAGACCCATAAAACCAGACCAACATATTATACTTTCATCAACTTCCTTCCCAGCCCCTAAAACTTCTGTAGTGACAGAACATCCTAAGCCAGACATGTTTCTGGTGTATTCAGTGATCTATGAATGTGTCCCAATTTCCTGAATACCGGTGTTTAGGACTAAACCATACACAGTGACCTTCTGGAATGAGGCTGTAATTTCAGTGCACTTGAAAGTCATTTATGGTCTTTGGGATGTGAAACTGCATTTTTTATCCATTTTCAGAATTCCTTCACCACAATTGCAATTGTTAAATTGTCCCTCCATTTTCTTCCATTTTGTTCTTACAATTCTGGCATTTATTCACAGCTGAATGGTAGAATGACATAATGCTTTGTGCTTAAAGGGATCCTAGAGATCATTTTGTTCCACCTCCCTGCCATGAGCAGGGACACCTTCCACCATCCCAGGCTGCTCCATGCCCTATATAACCTGGCCTTAGACACTTCCAGAGATCCTGGGGCGGCCAGAGCTTCTCTGGGCAACCTATGCCAGGGCCAGCTGGACTTTGAAACTCAGTAAAGGCTGGAAAGTTAAAGAATGATGAACTATTAGGCCTGGTATGTTGAAATTTTTGTGAAGATATTCTGAAATAGAAGGGGAAGTAATAAACTAAGTAGGTGAAAGCTGAGTCACTCTGAGTGGGTGAAGGGCTGAGAACAAGATCTACCTAACCCCATTGCAGACCTTGGAAACAAAGTTAGAGACAATGAATTGATAATGAAACTTGTCTAGAGAATAACTTCTAAGAGAAATATAAAAATAACTTGTATAGAAGATAGGGAAGATACGAAAGGGAGAGAGAGATATTTTTGCAAGTCAGGTTCAGAAACACTGATGTTCATGAAATAAAACCTTTCTTCTTTTTTTTTTTCAGTTATGAAGAGAAAAAATACAGTACAATCAAGTCACGATCAAGACAAAAGAAATCACATAAAAAATAAAATATTTGTGAAGGCCTTGTAAAGGCAAAAAAAAAAAAAAAGGTAACAAATGACGATGGTTATTGTCACCTAGGTGATAATTCTGAGGCTTTCCCTTTTTTGCCTCTTTATTTCTCCTGCTAAGAGCCCATTTCACACCTATTCTGCAAGACTTCTATGACTTTGTGCCTCTTTCCCATCCTTTCTTTGATCTAACTGAATTCTCTGTATCTTCTCTACCTCTGCTAATTTCCAAATCTCTTGTTTCACCTTTCAAACACCAGACCTGTCAGTCACAGCCTGACTACCACATTTCAGAGCCATGAGCAAAACCTCACCCAAAAAGTGATTTGAAACCCCCATTTCATACCACTGTCTCATGCACAGATTGGTTTGGAAAGCTTTGTTCCATCTGCTGTTCCTCTGTTATTTGCTCTGTTTAAATTTCACTATCTGTGGTTAACATGCAAAAGTATTGAAATCCCCCATGAAAATTTGAATTTAAGGATACTTCTGCCTTTAATTAATATTGACCATGATACTGTATATTTTCAAGAATCACATAGAATCATAAAATCATATCCAAGTTACAGACAATAACAGGATTTTTTAAATCAATAAACCAAGACAATAATTTCTCTATAAGAAATGCAATTCCTCTAGAATCCTACCAATTTTTGCAGCCTAATTTTAGTCTTTTTCAAATTGTTAGAGTGCTTTCACATGACATTAGACTAAGTGACAGCAGATTTCCATTATTAATGACATACTGTGACAGTGAATAGCTACAAGCAATTATTGGAAGATTGACAATGGGCAATGAAAATAAATTAGCTAATTCAAGCTACACAGCAAATACTTTCACATAACCAGCAGCATCTTCAAAACCAGGGTAGATGATCTGCAAACAGTTCAAAATTCTCCACAAATACTGTTTACAGCAGACAATGTGTTGACAATCAGACAAGACTGAGATTAAATAGGGTCTGGCCCTATTTGTTATTTTTGTTTGCCAAACATTCCTTTTATAAAATACACTATATTTGGGTTTATTTTGTTGTTCACACATCTCACATGAGTATCACTTTTTAATTAGCAACACTAATGAGGGCATATGACTCAAAAAATCATATTAAAATCTTAACTGTTTAAACAGCCCAGATTTACAAATAACTCAGCAAAACGACCATGTCATTTGGTATCAAAACACCCTCACCACCTTCTCTAAACCCTCTTGTCCTGAAGGAGAATGTATCTCAGCATCATATATATGAAATAAAAAATAAAGAAATGTCTTCAGAAGGAAAAATCCCAACAAAATCACAAATCTATGTCTATGGAAATAGCTTTTATTCTCATTTATATTTGGTGAACTAAAGATACACCAGTTGGGCTGGATCTATAATGGCTTGCACTATTCCTACCTTGCAGAACTTTCCAGTGGTCCATGCAGGAAGAGACTTGGTCTTCCAGTATGGACCACTGGAAGGATACCATACTTCCCGTTATACATATAAATACATTTTTTTTAAAATACATTTTTTTTAGTAGTAGTAAAAGACAAAGAGGAGCCTGTACAGAGTAGTTTTGATTTTATCCTATCTTAGGCCTACAAACATAGACATGAAACTTCCTCACCACTCCTGTTGAAGGACTGTATTTAATGAAAATCAAACCACTAACACAAATTTTTGACTTGTCATGTATTTCTGGTCTCAGAAGTGCTGTCTACTGCCAGTTGTATAAGGAGAACAAAATCACTCCTACAGCAAACAAGGGATGATGCTGATCTTGCTCCCTGAGGTTGAGACCAGACATGCATTTGATGTATGTAGCATATATGGATTTATATTGCTGGAGTTCTTAAATGGTTTTTAACTTGCAGAAGTAATGGTAGTGGTACTCCTTCAGGGAACAGAATATTGACTCTCTCTCTATATATTATATATATATCTACATATACAATGCAATTTCTTCACTGAAATAGTGGTTAAGCATTGAAACAGGCTCCTCAGAGAAGCGTTGGAGTCAACATTATCAGAAGTGTTAGAAAAATGGGTAGACATGGCACTTTGTCATATGGTTTAGTGAGCATGGTGGTGCTGGGTCTTGATGGACTTGATGAATTTGAAGGTCTTTTCCAGCCATAATGATTCTATGATTCCATGCTGGCTGGACAGGCTAGTTGCTTTCTCTCCATCTCCAAACATTTCACTTCTTTGCAACAGAATAAAGGATTTCATTCTGCTATGCTTTTCTTTTCTAGAGATAAACTTGGGAGCCATTGACAAAAAATGGGTCAGGGCTCCGGAGTCCCTGGCCTGACAAGGCCAGCTGCAGAGAGAGCAGGACTAAAATAGCATCAGGAATAAAATGATGCAACCTGTAGTGTGGTGGTGGGCTGAGGAAAGCATTTCTATGTTCTTCTAAGTTTTGCCTACACACTCTTAGGTTTACATTTGAGCTGAAGAAGACACTTCATAAAACATGACAGCTCTAGGGGTGCAGTGAGGAAGACACTGTCAGTGTTTTGCCTGTTTAATAGTGATCTTTAACACAGATAATTTAAAGATATTTCCAGGAAGCTCCTCCTCTTCTTCTTCATCCCCCTTGGCTCACACCTCTGTGGTTCCAACTCCATGGCCCTTTGTTCCAGCACTAAGTAAGAAAATGCTTGATCTTTAGCTCATTCATGGCTCTTGAAAGCAGCTTAGAGCACAATATTTCAATCTTTTGGTTCTTTCAGTTTCTTGGTAAGACTTTGCTCTGGCACAGATTCATCTCCTGCTTTTTGCATCTCTTGCTTGTTGATTTTGCAGACTCCTGGAAGCAAGGACAGTTTGTTGTTGGGTGTGCACGGAGTGTGTGGACCACTGGAGGCTCTGAAAAAGACAGTGCTAGAGACAATAAAAACAACCAGATAATTGATTGTTCAATTAAGGTAACAGAACTGCCTTGAAAATGGGGATTTAAAAAAAAAACACAGCTAGAAATAGATTTTATTTCAGTGTTTTCAACAGCTGCTTCTTTAATTGCTTGGATTTAGGTTTTCATGAAAATGAAACATTTTTACAAAACAATAAAAAAATTTAAAAAAATTAGAAAAATAGATGCTTTAATTTTTTAAAATTAAAATTTATTTTTTTAAAATTAAAGCATATGTTTCAGAAATCCAAATAAATTCAACAAAAACTAGGAAAAAATTATTTAATAAATTAAAACATATATTTCAGAAATCCATAAAGTATTAGGGTTTGAAACACATAATAGGATGAAATAGCATTCTGGACAAAATGTGTGTACTTTGACTTTCTTGATAGACAATCATAGAATCTTCTGATGATTTGAGAAAGGACCTCAAAGCTCATGTCATTCCAACCTTCCTGCTGGGGATACCTCCCACCACACCAGGTTGCTCAAAGCTCCATCCAAGCTGGCCTTGGACACTTCCAAACACTGGGCATGACTGCAAGACAGCACAGCACAGATGATGCCATTTCCAGGAATGTTTTACACTTCCCATTATTTAAAACATAAAATTGTATCCATGAGCACTCCATTGCTGCACTGCTATTTTTGTGGACAGCTGTAGTTTGTCTGCCTGACTTAATGTGAAAGTCTTCAGAAATGCCTTTTTTACAACCTTTTATGAGACCTTGTTTCCCCCCCATTTATCTCAGTCAGGGTAAAGAACTCCTGAACTGAGAATCTCTGAGCAAATCTCTCTGAGAAAATCTTTCCAACGAAGAGTTGTTGACCTTAGAAGTTCCTTGCCGGGGTTTTATTGAGGCATATGGTGGGTGATGGTTCCCCCTCATGGCTGGAAGGTCTGGGCAGTATTGGAGTGGATGTTTTACAACACCTTGAGTCACCCTCACCACAGCCCAGGCTGGTATTTAATATTCTAGCCATGAGTAATTTGCACAGAATCTTCAGTGATCCAGGTTCCAGTCCTCCCAGCTCAACAGGAATTCTGTGGCTGAAATAAAAAGGAAGGTAGGCTGGAGTCCAGTTTTTAGTTTGTAAAACAAACCATGGTCACACTTCAATAAAGACCTTCTGCTTAAACACAAGTTATTCTTCCTAAAAGATCACTGCTCTGCTTTACTCCAACATGAGCTTAAACTCTTTTCAAAATCAAGGCCAAGAAGTCATAACTATTTTTTCTCTGTGTAGACCTGTAATTATTTTTTTCTATCACACAGACGATCACTGTGCTTTATATAATAATAATAACAGTAATAACAGTAATAACAGTAATAATAATAATTGTAATAATAATAATAATAATAATAATAATAATAATAATAATAATAATAATAATAATAATAATAATAAAATTAATAACGCTGTGGAAACCTCCTTGCTGTTATTCCTTTAACGTGAAATGTATTCAAATCCTTTACAGATAGACTGCATAAATCCTTACTAAGATATAATGCTTCTTTCTGAAATGAAAATGCAACATTATCTTACATGCCAAAAATAATTTATATTACACATCTTACACGCATTGTGGCCATGTTGAAAGCAGAGTTTCCAGGGCCCTGTCTTAATCTTCATTTTTCTTTTCAACAAGGAAGCAGATATTGGATGAAAAAAGCAATAATATAAACCCAAGCAACAATGTGAGTCAACACAGACATTATTTGCACACATTTTCCTGAATCCTAATTGCTTTCACTGTTCTCAAAACACCATTAGATGGTAAAATAATAACTTTCATCACACAGTAAAAGGCAATTACACCAACTTGGAAAAGATACCTTGGGAATCTTCGTATCAAGCTTGATTTACCCTGATCTTTTGCAAACATGTGTACCAATCACAACAGTTTTGACTCAACTCCAGCACAGAACAGAGTTCCCAGAAGTTCATTGGAGGTAAAGCTAAATTTTCACAGTGGTCCCTTCTGGTCTTTAATCTATTAATCATGGTCTTTTTAGATTAAAGCACCAAAATTGCCTACACACCCCATCTTCTGATTTCCTCCCACTCATTTTTCCATAGACTTTTTTTCTATATTTAAACTCCATGCCCCTTTCCAGCCTTAACACATGCGCTGCATTCTGCCTGCCTTATCTGAATGTGCTTGGGATATTGAAAACCCTTACCAGAAGAATATTTCTGAACAAAATAAATTTCTAATTGTAACTTTCAGCACTAGAAATCATGTGCTTTATTACTGAATAAATAGAGCCTGAAAAGCCAGCCCAGGTTTATTCAGTAGAGTAATTCAATTGGAGCCCGTGGTAAAAAGCCCATGTGGGATCAGAAGTCCCAAATAACTGGGAAAGTTGTTCCATGATTTTACTTGGAGATCAGTCATGGCAGTAGTTACTATTGCTTCCAGAAGCAAAAAATCTTATTTAAGAGATTTATTAACCCATAAATCCCGATACCTCCTTCTGCATGAACAGCTATAAAAGGAATTAAAAAGCTGTTTTTGCTCTACTATGCTGGTCAGACACAGACATCAGCTTTATGGGCATCATAATCTGCACCACTGATAAATTATATTTCTCTTCCAGAGAGGCAAAGAAGGAGGAGGATCTATAGGAATTACTGGTTCAACTACACCGCTCTAAGTTATCCATCAATAGAGTCCTAGTCTGCTTTGCCTGTATCAAAAACACATCTCTATAAACACATCAAAAATGTGTGGACATTGTCCTATTAAAATCAAGGGAACTTGCTGCAGACTGTGGCAAGAACTTGTTTGCATTCATATTAAACACACCAGGCAGAAATATAGACCAGAGAGGAATGCAGACCCAGGAGCATTCTGTGGTGTAAAGATGCATCTCAGCCCTGGCACAACTTCTGCAAACTGGCCAAAAAATTTGTCTGTTCTATTGAAGGCTCACTGGATTTGATGAAACACATTGCATGCAATTTGCCTACCGTGGCTTTGAAACAGTGTAGAAACCATGCTCTGACTGAATGTCTGATGCTGGGACCTGAAGAAAATTGCCTAGAATTCTTTTTCTCCCTAACAAAATTTCCAAATGGAAAAAGAAAACATATTAGGAAAAAGTACAGTCCAAAGTAGCATGATGTCCCAAATTTCTTGTTGTTAAATAATTTTGAAAACTATAGCCTTCCTTCCTTCCTTCCTTCCTTCCTTCCTTCCTTCCTTCCTTCCTTCCTTCCTTCCTTCCTTCCTTCCTTCCTTCCTTCCTTCCTATGCATTCATTTTACGTCTTTATATAGTATAATCAACTATCATAAAGCTTTCAAAAATCATAAATCCTTAGTCACCAGAAATCTCACTTAAATCTGGGTATCTAAAAGGTGGCTTTTAAGACTAAGCTAGACATCTACAGTACTTTTGCAGGCTTTGAGAAACCCATGGCTTCCAGAAATCATTGTGACTATGGAGTGACTAGTGCCTTGGAATTCACTGTTCTCACTGAAATAGGCCCTTTGGTGACTCATTGAGCTCCGGGAGAGTTTAATCTGAAGTTTATTTCACTCTGCTTTGATCAGCCCTGCATGTTACAGCTTTTCTTGTGCTATGGAGTTTTGTACTTAGAGCAGAGCACACACATGCATTGGAGGAGGATTCCTAGTGCACAGAAGCTATGGGAAGTGGAGAAGAACTCCAACCTTTACAGACTCACAGATTATTTAGAAAGTTTTTGGGGTTTCTCCCTAAATCTACTGACTGCATCCTTCAAAAAAAAGGAATGTAATGATAAAACTATTGTACAAACTGCTGAGCAACTCAAAACAGGTTTATGCAGGCAGCTCTTATCCCCAAGCATATTTGTGTGTGTGTCTGTGTATGTATATATCTATATATCTAGATATATCTAGATATATATCTAGATATATAATTTACATTATTTTTTCTGTTTATACTTTCTTTATTTAGAATGGGCTACCTGCAGACTAAGGAAAATATGCTTCAAATGCATGTGGAAAGCAGTTTACATGCCTGGGATTATCACATGGGATGCAAAATTATCATAGTATTTGTGGTTTTTTTGTTTTTTTGTTTGTTTGGGGTTTTTTGTTTGTTTTTTTTGTTTGTTTGTTTTTTGTTTTTTTAACATTTCTAGTTCTGCAACATAATTTTTTAGAAACATTCAGCATGAGGTCACTTGTGTAGCACCGCTGATACATTTTATTCCTTGTCTATATAGGAAACAATAAAGTAAATTAAATAACTGCAAGCTGACTCATGCTTTAGTCCCCTCCAAAACTATGTTGTTGTGGATGCAAACAAGAGCAACCACTATCAGGGACCATGACAGAAGCCTCATTCCTTCAGGTTTAGGAGAGGATGAGCCATGGGTTCCAGAGAAGCCACTTCCACAGTTGCTCTCAGTGAGAACTGATGGCTCCTTCATTACCTGCTCTGCTCTGCAGACCTCTCAAAAGAGTGAAGTGAAGCTGGTACTGAAGGTGAACAGGAGATTTAACTTACTATTGTGAGAGGAAGGGGGGAAAAAAAGACATTTTACTGGTTTTAAAAAGAGTTTTTTCACTTGTTAGATACTACATGCAACTGGATGCTTTCTTACTTCCCCTGTGAGGGAAGAAAACCAAAGTGGGAGAACTGAAGTCTCCTTTTCATGAATCATAGCCCTGGTTAGGAATTGATTGAATTACAATAGCAAGTTTTTAATTCCTCCTGTTTTTTTTGTGACCAGAGCCCCCTGTTGCTGTTGGATGCGTTTGACTCAGGTTATTCCTGCAGACCCAACGCACATCTGGGACTGTGGGCTGGCCCCTGTGTCCTGAGCTCCACTGTTAACCAGGAATGACCCAGTTTCCAACGGAGCTAGTGGCAAGCTGCCCACTGACTTCAGCCAGCAAGTGCAGTTTCAGAAATCATGTCACTTCTGATGAGGCATGGGACGGAAAGAGCAGGGGTTGACTTTCAGATCCTGACGCTGAGAATGTGGGGTTGACAGCTGGAAAAACCTTTATAAAGTCTGCCTTTACCTCCAGGTATGTTATCCAGCTACCTGCCTAGCTCTATATATTTCTTCTGGAGCAGATTTAGAGAAGTTCCTCAGTATAAAAGGCTGAACAGCTTATGGAATATCTGTTTATTTGTTGTTTCAAGGATATTTTAGGATGTGTTCAAGGTCAGCTGGGATGAGGCTTTGAGCAACCTGTTCTAGTGCAAGATGTCCCTACCCATGGCAGGGCTGTTGGAACTAGATGATTTTTAAGATCCCTTTCAACACAAACCATTCGGTGATTTTATGATATAGCAACCATTTTATCATTGTCAAAGACATTGGTCTTAAACTATTTTAACCCTTCAGAAAATGCATCTTATTTTGTGTCTTTTCTCAGACAGAAGGATCTAATTTGTAGAATTGGAGGCATATTTTCACAGTTTAATAAATTAAGCAACATGTAGAAACAGCTCCTGTGTTTAATGACAACCTCCTGCAAAAGATTGTTGTCAACATTGCATGAGTCATCAGGTTGTTCCTTGCTAATTGTAAGCTAATACAACAATAAAATAAGATAAAGGTTGTCTGTAAGAAACACTATCATACTGTCAATGGAACAGAAAAAATTCAGATAATCTGAAGATATTGGATATTTTCCAGTAAATGATTAAGAAAAATATATAAAAATTAAGTATAAGTGAAGCAGAGCAAAAGGCAGTTCCTGAGAACTTAACACGCAAATGGTCAAAGAAGAGAAACCAAGGAAAAAATGTTGTCTGATGATTGCAAGTGGCTGATTTTTTGCCATAGAGGGTTGGTTTAGGATGAATCTGAACTGTTCAAAACTCTTCTTGGCAGACAGACTTGGAAGTCCAAAATTAATTCACTCAGGGAATGCATGTTGTGATTTAGACACTGACTTTGGAAACAAGGACAAAGAGAAGGGATAGACCATTCTTCTTGAAGCCTAAGGGAGTATAACTGGAAATATTTTTAGTGTCATTTCTGAGCCGATATTTTTCCTATTTCCTGTCATCTGAGGGATGGATGGGCAAGGACTAACCAAGCAGAATCCTAGCTCCACACAGCAACCCCGATAAAAATGGCATTTTACTGGAAATGTGAACCACAGTAGGTTCCAAAGTGAAGTTCATGTCTTTTATTCTAGTCATACACTGACTCACTCTTGTGTATGCTAAGCATTTTCAGCGGAGCATTCAGACACCCAGAGTGGTCCCATTGAACTTCACATTAATTCAGTTTGATGGGTTGTATTTGTCCCTAAATTCACCCAGGGTGGTTTTTGTTGTTGTTGTTGTTGTTTTTTTTTTTTTTTTTTTTTCCCCATCACTTTCTTTGAAATGGTGTGTGCATTTTCCAAGACAACCCAAGTGATTTATCCAAAGTAGTCCTGATTCAACACTGGTCAGTGTGACCTAGCCAACAGGTGCCTTTACACTGTCACTAGAAAAGTTGGATGCCCCTTCCTTAGAAGTGTTTAAGACCAGGTTGGATGAGGCTTGGAACAGACTGGAATAGTGGAAGGTGTCACTGGCCATGGCAGTGATTGAAATGAGATGATCTTTAAAATCCCTTCCAACCCAAACCATTCTGTGATTCCATGAAAGTTTTTGAGAGGACAAGTGTGGTGCTAAAGCAGAGGAAAGCAAAGTAACTTGATATTCCCAGGGCTTTATGGAGAAAAAGCATTTCTGTTTATGTCTCCCTGTGTGCACATGAATAGATCCTCAGGGGAGAGCTCACAAAGGCTAATTTTGGCCTGAAGAGGTGGATAGTCAGAAAAAAGAGGGAGAGAAGCACTTGTTCCTTCAGGGAATGATTAAGGAAAGCCATTTCCAGAATTTATTTCTTTCCTGGCACAAGAGATCTAAGGGCTGTAGGCTACCATCAGCCTTTGGTGCCACCACCCTTAGAGTTTTTGCTGCTGGCCTAAGAGCTGGGATAACTGGACCTTTCACTGGATGGACTTTTACTTGGAAAGTCTAAGTCAAAACTCGTTAAGCCTTCGGTCATGTGAAAAACTACATGCACCATTAAAGCCAATGGAATTAGTGTATCACATCAAGGTCCTGCCTACCATGTTATTTATTCCCAGTTTGGAAAAACTTTATATATAAGCTTAGCTTCAGGCAAAACAGATAGCAGAATTAGTTCATAACTAAGTTATATATAATAGGATGATTTGTTAATAGCAAAATACACTCTGGGAAAAGAACTCTGTCAACACATCTTGCTTTGGGAAAGGACTTCTTCAGGTCCAAGAGAGGATTTCTGTCCAGCAATAGGAATGCTGGAGAACAGCCCAGAGTCCAGGGCTAAGGTGTTCATGCAGGACAGGGGACACCCAGGACGTCTCTGCGCTGCCTGACTAAACCCAGGTGTTGGAATTTTTCTTCCCATACTCCAACTAAGTGATCTGATGCCTTGGTTGACCTAAGGCAGGATGTTTCAATCTGGAGACTGAAAAAGTCTTCAGTTACTTCAAAAGGAAAAGGAAGCAGATTTGTTTATAAAGCATCACAGTGACTAATACATTCAGATTTATGTTTTCTATTAAAGTATCAACACTTTTATTGCTAAAAGCTTGAGAAGGATGTTTTTGGAAAGACACCCTGCTTAAGAGTACATTTTCGGGTCTTCAATAGAAAAACACTGCACTCCCCATTTTGTATTCTCTCTGGCACCTATTATTTGGTAATTTTCCATTAACTTTGAAGCACTGTTCAAGCACATATTTCTTGTCAGTAAATTAATAAACACATTTATAATTTATTAATATGCAAATTCAAATTAGTACTAACTGGTTTTATAGTCAAGAACCACATACTTATTGTGAGTTATCCCACTAGATCAAATTTTCATGTTACATTTTGATACTAAGCCATACATCAGAAGTACCAGTTCTAATAGAAGGTAGGTAGCTTAAAAAATTCCCATATTTTTCATAAGACGAGGAAATAGCTTCCAAGTATGTTCATTAAAGTGATTCTGTTGCCTCAAAAAGAGCAACTTGCTGTCAGCAATACTGAGGAATCTGTAGTGTGTTTAATAGAGAAAGTAGTTAATATGCACTTCAAAAATAAATCACAAATGGATGAAATGATTAACAATCAGCGATGTCATCTGCAAAGTTGTTTTTTTTCCAATGCGCTAGAAAAAGAAAAAACAATGCTGAAAGCTTATTTGTATTATTCTTCCTGCTCTCTTTAAACTGCAGCAGTGCATTTAAAAAAATTAATTCCAATAATATGTTTTGTTCTTTTAAGTACTCAATCTCTGAGAGAAATGGACAGAGAGGAACAGAGGTTTAGTCGAATAACCTCTAGCTTGGTTTTGATTAGCTTGGCAATTAAATGTAATATTTCATATACAACATCCAGCTTCCTGCAATACAGTTAACAATATCTCTAATTCCATTTATGAAGGAATCTAAGAAGAATATTATTATCATAAGCAAGACAATAAAGTCACCACAGCATGGTAACTTTCCATTGCATGTAACTTTTGTTCAAAAAGTTAGAGGAAAACCAGAGTATCAACAGTGAAGTGCTGTATTTTTATTTCTTTCTTTACTTTTAAAGGAGAACACCTTATAGTTATCTGACAAGAAAGTACACTCCAAAGTAAATTGACATGCACAGGAAGCACCACCTGGACATAAGGAAGAATTTCTACTGTGCAGTGACTGATCACTGAACTGATTTCCCAGAGGGGGGGTGGAGTCTCCTCACTGGAGATATTCCAGAAATGTCTGGACACAATCTTGTGCCCTGAGCTCTGGGATAACTCTCCTTGAGGAGGGAGGCTGGACAAGATGAAAGACCCACTATGGTTCCTTCCAACATTGCCCATTCTGCCATTTGGTGATTCTGTGATACGTGAAGTTTTCACAATCATTAGTCATACAATCCCAAGAAAAAAATTTTCCTGCAAAAAATGCCCCCAACACACTGCAAGCTTAGATCCTCAGCTGTGATCCTTTGGTGGGTACAATAAGAAAAGGCCAACTGACAACGCAGAAGTGGTATCAAGTGGAATTCAGGTCTTTCTCTTGGAGTATTCAGACTCAGCACTGTTTCCCTTCCTGCTCTCTGCTTTTCCAGCCTCACTAAAGCAGTTCCTATAAAGGACTTTTCCTATAAGGGCCATAGGGGAGTGTTTTCTGTCCCATGACTCTCTTCCATCTCAATCATTCATCTTTACTGACATCTTAAGAGTGTTCTCCAGAGATAGATGAAATTTAATTTGGAGATCTCTTAGTAAAATGAGTCTCCAGTTTTCAGATTTGTAAATAACTGAGAGAATTTGCATGTTTTTCTGCCTAATTGCTGAGCTACTCAGAATGAAGACCCAGTGAGACTCAAATAAAAATGAAGGTAGGAATTCTCCAGGGAGCAACTATGAAAGAGAGAGCTAGGCAACACTGGATGCTGGTTGAGAGGACCAAAAGGATGGTAGTTGTGGATTTCAGAGGGTCAGAAATATATTGAGTTGCTCCAGACAAGGACAGAGAAGGACAACAGAGCTGGGGAAGTGTCTCTAGCATATGTCTGATGAGGAGCAGCTCAGGAATTGAACCAAGTTTAATCTGGAGAAAAGAAAGCTCAATGGGAGAACCCTGTCAGTTTGTACGACTTCTTGACGGGAGGTTGTAGCCAGGTGGGGATCTCTAACAAGTGATAGGGCAAGAGGAAATGGACTCAAGTCGCACCAGGGAAGGTTTGGACACGATATCGGGAGAAGTTTTTCCACTGGAAGTGTGGCCGGGCGTTGGAATAGGCTTCCCAGGGAAGTGGTGGAGTCACCATCCTGAAAGTGTTCCAAAAATGTGTAAATGTGGCACTTGGGGACATGATGGATTGGAGGGCTTGGCAGTGGTGGGTTAATGGTTGGCCTTGATGACCATGGAGATCTTTTCCAACCCCAATGATTTTATGATTCTAAGTCTACCTTGGCTCTATTTTGACTCTAGCACTTGCTAGACAATAAAGAAGGAAGGAGGAAGAAAGAATAAAGAGTGAGGATTTTGATACAAATTCAAGAAAAGAAATTTCAGCAGAAGAGTATCTTTGTTACCTCTCTTCAGTCAAATACTTTCTCAGGAGCAAACCCTGAATTGGTGAGCAGTCAGCCTGAAACATGGACCCCCTGAAACATGCAGATATCTGAATCCTGAGCAATCATGCAGCCTTCACCTAAGACACTCCATATTTACCCTGATTAACCATGATTATGCTCTGCCTCTACAAAAATAAGCAGACAGAAATCTGTTAGAGCATAAGGCTACAAATGCTGTGTTCATGTGCAATTGTGAGTGGATCATTAAGGTCGAGAGGCTGAAGCTGAATATATATGCACAGGTTTAAGGCTCTGGGCATCAACTGTTATTTATGCTTGTGTTTAGCACATAGACTAATGCTGCACTCGTGTTTCTGAACGTAAAGCAGTTGATTGTAATATTGAGCTGATAAATCAGCCTGCAAATACAGCCTGAGAAATGTTTGTATGGCGAGGGATAACTCTGCTGGATTCTGTCCTGCAAATTGAAGTGTTTTATAAGACAAATGGTCCATATTTGTTGGACTGTGTAAATCAGCAGAGTTCTGTGGTGTTAACAGAACTACACCAATTTCCACTGGCCCAGAATCTGACATTTTTCATAGAATGAATAAGTCTTCATTTACAGTTTCAGCTGGAAAAATTCATTACTTGGAAATCCTTAGGCTACATTTATTGAACAGAAATTATTGCCATAAGGGTGCTACTTTAATAACCATGTGCGCAGCTCAGAAAAAAGCCTTTGCACTTATTTTACTTCCTGCATTTTTTGTTGTAGTGTTGAGTGTGTATTTGACCATATATTAGTTTTAGTCCTAATTGAGATTATCTGTAGAAATCTAAGAGATTGGGATGAGGACTGCTGTAAGCCTATGATTTATATTCCGATTTTGAAAAATGAGTCAAACAAAAAACCCATATATTTAAAAGCTATGTTTTACTGCATTTTTAATGGAATTAATGCTAAATATTAGAATGATAATTGTTTTTAATGGAAATAGCTCCTATAAAAATAACAGAACTTGCATGCTTTCATTGTTTAGATATGTCCTTGTTAAATTTTAACATACTGTTTCCTATATTTGAAAAAAAAACAAAATATGATAATGAACTTAATTTTAACATAAAGCCTGAGAAGGGAAGACAGAACCCTGTGAAATAAAGCACTTTTACAATCCTTTGCTGTATGCCTCTGATGTTAGATATCAAATAGACTTCACTACAAATACCTTGAAAAACCATTTAGAAGGAAAATGAAATCAATATTACAACATAACTGAAAATCTACAGTGAACCAGTAGAGTCCACCCAGACTGATAATTCTTATTTTTAAATTTATTAACAAAAGAATAGATACAATCTTTACAACTGGGTGAAATGGGTTAACTGAGTTGAAAACTTTTTTCTTGCTTTTGTTTTTTTGTAATTTCAGTGTTTGTAGGATGTTTGTTATTTTGTGCATGAGAACAATGACAGGTTAAAGTAATACTTTAATTTTGCTTTTGGGAATAACGCTGTAAAAAAAAAGTTCAGTTTTCTCTCCCTTTTCATTCTATTTGTCTGTCTTTATGTATGTATGTGCTTGATAGAGATGTATCTTAGATTCAGATTTATTCAGTTCTCTTAGAAAAAACATAATAATAAAACAGCCCCTCTGATCTGTTCTGCTTCAAATGCATAAATCCAAGAAAAAAAGGAGCTGATTTTATGTACATACCTGTCTGCAACTTAATTTTTTTATATGTGTGTGTGAAATTGAATCACGCTGTACCCTATAGAGCACTGGCTCTGTAAAAATGTTGCACACACAATCCTATAGTGTTGGACATATTTTGCAGTTTGCAAGCTGTCACACCACAGATAAATGTCACAAAATCCTACACTCATGTTTGAAATTTTAGTTTTATTTAGATTACACAGTGAGAATAATTCTTGTAGGGAACTATCCAATGCTGGATAGATGCCCTGCAATTTTTTCTATCTAAAAATGCCACCTTCTATGTTTAAATGACTGGATTAATATACTAAATTATTGTTGTGGTAACTCTTGGAATTATTTTTAAAAACAATAAAAAATTGCCTTTTAAAAATCTTGCTGGCTACAGTCTCCTCAGTGTGATTCTGACTACAGCAACACCAGACCAGACTGGAGATTTCATGTTACTTTCTACATTTCAAGCCTTAATATTAAACACTTTTCCTTGCCTAGTATTAGTTTCATATGTTAATATCATTTTTTATTAACATAATACAAATATCACTTGCAGTACTACATCCTTCATTGCTAGCGGCTTTCATATCAAATGTCACAGCAAATTTTATTTTCGCTAATAGATTACGACTTGTACATTGTATTAGTGAAAGTGAACATTATTACAGGATGACACTAAAATTAAAGAACATACTGTACAGCAGCACTAACACTCTGCTAAATTCCCTGCTCCTTCCGACCCACTCTCTTTCCCATTCTACCCCACAAAATGCTATCAGAAGTTCTGTTAGATATTTTAGTGCTTCTTTGGAGAAAACTTCACCTTTCAAGAACCTCGCTATATCCATTGTCAAAATATCACATTATACAATTCACTGGAAGTGAACTTATTGCTAAATACCCATTAGGTTCCCAGGAGATGCCTTACATTAATTGTTTAGTGAAAGCACCCTTAGGCTATCGCTGGGGAAGAACATTAAATGCATAAAAAGAGAAGTTGACAGAGATCCCTGTAGAACAAGATACATCTCCTGGCTTAAAACTTCTCCAGGAAGAATCCTGTGAGTCTCTGCTCAAAATGGTCATTTTGGGGTTATTTTTCTCCTCATGCTCCCGCCAGCACAGTCAGAAGTAATCTGAAAGGAAAGTGAATGCTGCATCAGCAGAGAGTCTTTAAAAAGTGATTTGGAAAAGCAAAGCTGGGAGTGGTAAACAAGGAGAGGGAAAAAAAAAAGGGTGTTGTTGGGCATTGTTTTGGATCTGAGGTGTCTTTCTGGCTTGCAGAGATAATAACAAGGAAAAAAAGTTGGAGAGCAGAGAAAGTGCAGAACTAATGGTACAGATGAAAGGGAAATGAAGAAAAAAAGAAAGATGGTCAGGAGAGAGAAGATGGAAAATGAAGAGAGAAAGGAGGGATGGGACGCTCGAATGAGCAATGATTTCAGAAAGGTTGTAACTAAAATGTCAGCGAGCTTTTCACCAGTGAGAAGTCCAGTTCAGAAGGGAAGAGGAATGATTTTAGCAGCCAGGCACATCCTATGCTCCTGCCTGTCCTTCCTGCCACGTTTCCTTAACACTATTCTTTTTCCTAATATCAACAGCTGATTATCTCCTCTTGACTACACATTTAATACCATGTAATCTATTTCACTGTACGTTGCATTTAAATCACCTCTGGAACGAATCTATATTACATACCGAATACTTTTTTATCTCAGAAAACCAGATTTTTGGGTTTGGTACTGCTGCCAAAGCACCACAAGAGGGGGCACTAGTTAAACAAGACGCAAGAATGGAATTTTTACTTTTCCCAGTTTTTTTTTTCCTTTTGTCAATCATAAATACAGGGGGAAAAAATTCTCCTTCCCTCCTGCACTAGAGTATGATGCTATTATTATGTTGAGAAGATTTGTTCCTATTGGGATAATTAATGGAAGAGTAGCTACTATAAAGATTTATTGTAAAAGGGGCCACAGAAGACTGACTGTCATCAAAAGTAATTAGCAAAATAAAATTAAGCTTTTGTTCACATCCCCCTTAAGAAAAACCTAAGAGGGAAATAAAATCTTTATTTTGGGCCGAGTTTTCACATCTGTTCATAACCAACGTTTTAAAGCATGAGGCTGGATATGGAGATCTGTCTCTATTTTGAACTGCCAGTCCCTTGCAGCCTGTGTAGTCATTTGTGTTTGTGAAAAGGGCCACAAATTATGTGACTCTAAGCTTTATTTCTATTTGGAGCTCGTTTTGTGCCAGTTCAAATGCCTGCAAGGCTGCAGAAATCAAGGGTGTGTACTCTACGCTTTATATTAGCTGCCAATCTGAGGGACTTGTATGTCTATATTAAACCTATAAGCAACCAATCTGCTTGGGATTTTTCTCCAAAAAGCCCAAGAAGGTAGGAAGCATCTTTATGTCTAGTTTTGTATTTGAGGAGCTAAGGCAACCAAGGTCTGAAATCATAAAGAACTTCAATTCCCCCTGAAATCTTTGGAACTCAGGCAATTCCGTACATGTGAGTACATAAAGAAGAAGACAAGGTATTTTGCCCCAAATTATTGGAGAGATGAAGAAGCTGAAATGAGAGACCCACAGTCCTAAACTGGAAGATTAAATTCTGTCCCTGAAAGTAAAATATCTGCCCCTAAACAGCCTCTATTCGAATTTGTGTCAGCTTTGTCAAAGTGCAGCTCCCCAGGTTCATGACTAAGGTACAGGACTCTCCCATTCCCAAATAATGGATGTAGTTAGTAGCGTTCTTCCTAGTAGGAAATGTGAGGAGAATCAAAACTCATTTTCTGGGATCTTCTAAGATTCTATGACTTTTCTTCACTAAAGTTGCCAAATCTGGCTAAATACAGCATTTCAGACAATTACCTCACAGCAAACTCCCTGGGGCGTGCTCCCACGAGTTCACCCATGTTAAAGATTTGGGGTAAATGAGGACAGCAGCTCAGGAAAGGGGATGCTCTGTTTTCAGGCATTGGACTTTGTCCACAGCCTACCCAGCACAGAAATATTAAGCACCACTAACCAATTTCTATTTTGGATAACTGTGGAAAACCAACAGCATGTGGAATGGGAAAGCATCTCACATGATACATCCCATCTCCAGCCATGCTGAGCACACTGATGAGCCCTTTTCAGTGCCTGTACTGGTGAATTTCATACATTTCTCACAATTGGATTTAAATAAATTTGCAAAAATGGTAAATATCTCTCAGAAAAGAGACACTAAGAAGACAAAAAAAAGAAAGAGGAGAGTTTTAATTTTTATCTTAGATCTTAATTCCATCTCAACATATCCAGAATAGTCTAAGAGATTGTTTCACAGGCAGTGAGTTGAATTTGCTGCTCATTGCAATGGAAAGGATTAGTTTCCTTTCTCATTCACCTTGTGTGAATTGTACATCACACAGGGAGGACATCAGCTTGTTTGAGAGAGTCCAGAGGAGACCTCCGAATTGATCAGAGGGGTGGAGCAGCTCTGGCAATGAGGAAAGGCTGAGAGAATTGAGAGTGTTCAGCCTGGAAAAGAGAAGACTTTGAGGTGACCTAATTTTGGCTTTCTAGTACCTGAAAAGGCCCCACAAGAAAGATGGACAGAGACTGTTTACAAGGGCTTAGAGTGACAGAACAAAGGGAATGGATTCAAATTGGATGAGAGCAGTTTAGAGCAGATATTGGGAAGAAATCCTACCCTGTGAGGGTGGTGAGGCCCTGGCACAGGGTGCCCAGAGAAGCTTTGGCTGCCCCTGGATCCCTGGCAGTGTCCAAGGCCAGGTTAGACAGGGCTTGGAGCAACCTGGGAGAGTGGAAGGTGTCCCTGCCCAGGACAGAAGGTGGGATTGGATGATAGTTAAGATTCCTTCCAACCCAAACTCTTTTCTGTTTCTATGATTCTACAAAACACATCTCTGTTAGTCAATCAGAGTACACAGCATCTTACAAGTCTCCTTTGGAAAAAGCACATGATGTTTCCATCTAGAACCATCAGATTAATCAGCTGGAATATGGAGTACAGCTCTTCTTTCTACGAGTGACAAGGGTATCACCATTCCTGCCCTCCCAGTCAATCCCCTAAGCACCAGTTTGTATAGTGGCATTTCCAGAATGAGATGATTTGACAAATCAGCTGTCAGCTGAAATTTCTAAAAGGACTTGATTCTGTATCAGGAGAGGCTATGGAACATTTAACACGACAAGCTGCATTGTCCAGCAGACAACATTTTTAACAGTGCCAGCAGCTGAGCAAACCAGGGAGCACCACTGTCAGATTCATGGGCTGTGGAAGATCCATAAGAAAATCCACTTGAAATAGTTGCATATACATCAGGCTTGGTGTGAAAAACACCCTTGTGAAAAGGAGTTGGTATGATCATGCAAGGAAAACTTTGGCATGAGTAAGAAAAAGGGTGTGTTGCTATGATATTTGTGTAAAGACTTATTGGTGTAAAATGCAGTCTAGAGGTACACCTTATCTTGTGGCTGATATCCTGGATTATTTCGCAGAGTATAAAAGCACAGCAATCTGCATCAGAACAAAAATCCACTAAATTTGCTGTCCTGCCTCTGATAGGCTTCACAGGAGCACACAGAGAAATGAATAATTTTCTCTGACTTGTCTGTCAGGATTCTGGGACATCTCTTGCCTGGGATGTTGAGAGACAAGTTATAATGATTCATCTAATGTACTTTTTTTTCATTAGTTCATCTGATCACTTTTCCAATCCGCTCAGCATTTGGACTTCACAGCACACAGCAATGAGGATTTCCAGTTTATGGCAAAGGCTATGGCTTTTTCTTGTTTAGAACTTATTATCAAGGAATTTTGTTTCCTGGTATCTAGATCTGCATGTTAGAAGAAACAGTGAATAAATCTTTTCTGTTCACCTTCTCCATGTAAGTCACAATTTTATCTACCTTTGGCATGTAAGAGAGGACTGCTCAGAAGGGGTTTACATTCATTCCTTCTCTCTTCTGTAGTATAACATGTTTTTCTGTGAATTCCAACATTAAATAGCCTGGACTAAAGCAATCCCAGCTGGTCAAGGCTGCTGGAACTCCTCTGCAGATGGGCACTGCTGCCTGAGTGATCCTATGGAATAAATCCTGTTGGATCCATAGTATTGGTCTCCCTGCTTGCACACCTAAGGAAGGTGCAAAGGACAACCCTGTATAAAAGACACCTCAGATCTACTGGATTCCTGTAGCTCATTCAAACTGTGCACAGTCTGTGACTCCCAATTTGCATAACTGTGGCTGGAGGAGGAGTCACACTTCAGTCTCTGGGAAAACTCCCGAGTTTGGAAATGGGTAAGGAAAAGCAAAACTGCACTATAAAGAACCATTCTCACCTCCTGAAGTGGAGACAAGAAAATGCTTGAGGGTAGGAAATGTGGGGGAAAGGAAAGTTAAGATGTTGAAAATGGTCACTGGTGTATCTCCATGCTAGTCACAATTTCGTATGTCTGGTATAAATTTGGAAATTTAATATCTATGTGAGAAAAATCACCTGAGAGTGTCTTTATAGTCCAGAGAAAGAAAAATGATCTCCCAGGAGGGATCAGAGGAATCACACCTTAAAGAGTGCCTACTTCACCTATGGAAATTCTGGGTGTAGTCCCTGCTTCTCCTGGAGGGAGAATTCCTGGAGGGAATTTGTCCAACACCTCTCTGTTTGTCCCATCAAAAGCAGGGGAACCCCAGCTAAAGAGGAGGCAGGAGGAGGTGTGATAATATTTTGAGCATAATTCAGCCTGAGAGATGTACTCTAAGAGCATCTACTGAAGCAAGATCCTTAAATGAGACACATGGAAAACAGTTTAACTTTTGGATGTCAAAAGCCGTATAGGTATTGACTTGTTGATTTCCATCAGGACTGAGACACTTTGTGGCACCACCATGATTAGGCAGTGAGAAGAATTACTGCAGAATATTGGGAAGGTGGTTCAGTGAATTTATTTTTTTTTTCCTCTAGGGATATAGGCACCTGGATTTCATACACATCACCAGCAGAAACTCCTTCCTGCTTCTTCTATTTTTCCTCTTTCTCTTCAGGTAAGACCCTAACCCCAGAAGTAATCATTGGGAGATTGCTATCAGTTTTAGATGAAAATGAGTACTTAAATTCTAATATATGTTTTTGAGTAGACTAAGAAGTGCAATTTCCCTGCTGTCTTATTTTTTATCTCTTAAGTAATCTAATGATTGCTACCTCTGTGTTGAAAGAAAACAGCCAGGATTCTACATCAGGACAGGATCCTAAACATCCTTTCCATCATTTCATGGGACTGCTCCAAACAGCAGAATTCTCAGAGGGGATCATGCCCATTTCTGAAGGTTATTACTGAACACTTGAGAATGAAAATGTCCCCAAGCCCTAAGGTGCCCCAAAGCCTGATTCCTACAAAGGGAACAGAAGTGAGGTGGACTCTTCTCTCATGATTGCCCCATGACTGTGACTATGACATAATATTTAATATATGGGATAACTGTTCTGAGGAATAGAACTCTTGCCATTAGTATATACATTTTTTTAGAGAGAACAATCCTTACTCTATTAAACACTTATTCTTATTTAGGTGGGGGCAACTGAGCTCCTAACAGGTATTTTGGATTTTTTTTCCCAATGCACTGTGAAAATCTTAATGACCATAGACCAGCCTGGTGGTTTAATACTGGCTTATCAGAAAAACAGAGATTGGTTGGTTAAGTGACAGGTTCTCCTTCATCAGCCACTGTTCCAGCTGTACGATTTTGATCACCTCCTCACCACGCAGAGCATCTGTCACTTCCTACTGCCAGGATGTATTCTACTTCAGGGTAGAAACATGTAAAGGTAGAAAATTAAAAATGGACATTGTTCTGGCATTTGAAAGGGTGGGAGTTTATCATGTCAAGTCACATTATTTAAATTTCCAGCCATGTACTGATAAATGTTTTTGATTCATTCCTCTCTGATGGAATTTCCTCCTCTACAATGAGGACAGCTCACATTTTCACAACATTGGCTTAAACTAGTCCCATTGACTCACCTCTAATTTTTCTGAAGGTATTCTTTTTCTAAGAGAAAGACTGAAAATTAGAGAAATATAAAAGAGCTCTACTCTAAATTGGTTTTGAAACTATGGTTTGATCACAAGCACATGTCAAATCAGTCTAAGTCCATGCAACTAATTAAAGGAGAATTTTCTTCAGTAATAATTCTGGAGTAGTTACATTTCCTTACCCTGAATTGCCAGTTGTGTGGCTGAGTGATCAGGTGGATCTGAAAGACACTGCACGAAAGCTATGGTTTTTTAGCTGTCTTTTGCATTCAGAACTATTTTCTTGGTATCCTGATTCTGGTATTTCTGGAGCTCTGTGATGCCACAATGAAGACTTGAGAGCTGGTGACTAGGACGGAATTTTCCCATTGAAAACAGCCTTTGACTGCCCTAAATCCACTGTGAAAATAAACCCTTTGTCCAGGACAGTGAAGTTTGTTTTAGCTTCTAACGAGGCTGAAAGGGACACTCCACTGGGATTTGACTAATGTGTATAGGTCTGGGATGGAGATCAGGCTGTCCAGGACTTAAACAATGGAGACTGATCTAGCAAAGAAAAAAGTAACACGCAGAGTCATATTTACAAGGAACTTTGCAAAATATCCTCTTGTTTTCATTGAAAAGCTCCCTTGTTTATAGTGGAGGACCCATTTTTCCAAGGCAATGCTTGTATTTGTGTGTGAACTAATTTTTACTGTTGAACAACCATTTAAAGTGATCCTGGGAGAACCAGACTGGCAGGTACCACAGGGCTGAGACCAGTGTACCCCATTCCCATCTGGATCTGGCTTCTTCCATCCAGAAAATACCACAATATTAGGCCTATCTGCCAAGAGAAGGTGCTTCTAGTTTCCATGGCTACAATTCCAGATCTTGTTCTCCAAAAACACCGGTCCCTTGGACAGCAGGGTGAGGATTCATCTCACCAAATTCAAGTGATTACAGCACAGAAATAATAATCTGTGGGGCTCATTATAGTGTCTCTGAGTAATCAGTGGAAAGAAATAAGCTCTCTGGGTTGTTACAGGTTTCATTTTAACTTAGGTGTCTAAAATAGGCCGTGTGAATCAAAGGAGAGAACCAGACTGCACACTGCTACTCAGTGTGTTTTCTGCCTTTTATCTGCACTAAAAACATCCTGGTTCCACAGTGCTCAGATTGGTAGAAGCTTTTAGGATTCAATCTGCTGCATAAAGAAAAAGAGAGAGGGAGGAAACAGTTGGGTTTATGTGGTATTACATACATTTGGCTCCATTTTCATATTGATTGTAGATACAAAAAAGGGGAAAAGTAAATAAACATGAGGAATATAATGTCCCAAACTGAGTTTTATCACAAGTGCCTCCTGCTGGGTCTGAAGAGAAAAAACTTCCCCTTGAGGGGACAGAATAATATCATTTTAGTTATGGCCATATTCTTCATTTGGAACCTCCTCATCAGTATGTCAGTGCATGTTATTCACTGCTTGGAGAGACAATAAAATCAAAGGGCCCATCTTTAGCAGGGAATGCGGATGTTCCCAGCGTTTACACTGCAGAGACCTTGGCCCTTAATAAAACCTACATCCAGTAGTGAAGTTATCAAATGGAGTTGTGCTCATTTTCTTTTATACCCAAGGAAGGGGCACAATATATCTTTACCAGCAGCTGGGAAATTAATGCTACAACTAAAATGACATTCCGCGTCTCAATGAATGATTTCCTGTGGGGTTTGGATAGTGGCTGTGACGGGGAGAGGTGTGATAATGGATCTAAGTCCATAATGCATTTATCCCCAGGTGCACTTGCTCAATCTGTTCATTGTGAAGATTTTTTGGGGGGCTTACCTTCAGAGTTTTATTTTGCTGCACTGAGGCAAATGGTTAGGATCCGCTTTAAAAATGTAGGAAAGGGAAGGTTTCTGTCCTTGTGAGGTTTTGTGGAAGGAAACTGGGGTTTTTTTTCTGCTTTCACAAAGGAAATAAATGATATTTTTCAACAGCAGTGCAAAACAGAACTGTGCTAGCATTTATTTTAAGATAGGCAAATTGAGGTACACCACAGGAAACCTTCATAGGCAGATGATGGTAGCTAAAGACCAGCTTCTTTCCTGTGCCATTCCTCTCTTGCAATGGGAGCAGCACTGCAAGAAACACTTTTCCTTTCACAGCACAAGGGCAAGTCACTTCTAAGCATGTTCTGTATTAAGGTTCACTTATATTAATAATTGAAAAAGTGCTACTACATGATTAATAAATATAAGCATGTTACAGTCCCAAGTAAAATTTCTCAAAGAGGACACAACGAGCTGCAATAGCTTTTTTAGGCAGTAAGTTTTATGCCAGGAGTTTACCCCACTAGACTATTAAGGAATCTGCATTGAGGAATTAAACACTTTTGAAAACAGCTCCTTAAAAATTGAACTGGAATGGAGTGGTTAGGTCTGCAATGAAGTGAAATAAGCAGAGAGGCAGAACAATGTCTTGCAGTGAAATAGAGAAAATATTAATTACATACAACTGGCTGGTGGAATACTGTAGGTAGGACATGACTGGTGAGAAAAATAAGTCTTAAGGCTTATTTTGTCTTTCTTAAGGGAGAAAACTCTCACTTATTTTTCTTTTATGTTATTTAAGGAAGATCATTACTAGTGCCATGTGGACTGCCACTTTATTACTTATCTCTTCAGCAATTTTAGTAGATAATATTCGTGCACTGTTATAAGAAACAAATACACATTAGTTATCATTTTACTCCACTCCTGAAGTGTCCAAGGCCAGGTTGGATGGGGCTTGGAGCAAGCTGGGATAGTGGAAAGTGTCCGTGCCCATGGCAGGGGGGTGAAATGAGAGGATCTTTAGGCTCCCTCTCAACCTGAGTCATTCTATGATATTCTGTGATTCTATACTGCAAAACTTATTAGTATTGTATATTTTAAATGCTGTTGTACCTCTGAAAGCTGGGATGTGAAATTTCTGGGCAGGGAGAGCTTGGGTTTTTCTGGAAAGCCCTGTACATGAGCACAGCTGTCCACTTGCTGGAAAACTGTCCAGCCATCATCAAAAGTGCAGTGATAGGAGAAGAAACGTGCAATCCATGTGCAACATCTCCTTTTGGATTCATATAGTGCTGAGAATTCTACAGCCATGGGGTGACACAGCCAACATGCAGCCTCAGTGCTGGAGATGCAGAGGAGTCACCCATTTCCCACAGAATCTAAAATCAACACATTTCGAAAAAACTTCTGAGATCACTGAGTTCAATTATTAACCCAGCACTGCCAAGCCCACCACTAAATGATGTCACCAAACACAACATCCACACATATTTTTAACACTTTCAGAGATGATGCTTGGACAGTCTGTTTCAAAGCCTGACCATCCTTTCAGAGAATAAATTATTCCTCATTTCCAATCTAATCTAAATTAATCCCCCCATTTCTTCCATTTGTTCTTCTCCCATCACTTGTTACTTGGGAGAAGAGACTGACTCCCACCTGGCTACAATCTCCTGCCAAGGAGCTGTAGAGAGCAGTAAGGTCCCTCCTGAGCCTCATTTTCTCCAGGCTAAGCACCTCCAGCTCTATCACCCACAAGGATTTGTGCTTCAGGTCTCAGCCCATCAGGCTGCCTGGGTCTGCCATGTGCTGTCTCACTTGTCATGAAAACTCCCCTCCTTTGCTTCAAAATCCCAGCATGGTCCATGTGCAGGACTTTTTGGAACTGCTCTGGGTGAGCAGATGCTGAACAGGTGAATTTAGGAATAAATTTAGGAATTTAGGAATGAATTCTTTACTTGGTGGTGAGGTACTGACACAGGTTGTCCACAGACTCTGGAAGTGTCTTAGGTCAGGTTGGATGGGGCTTGGAGCAAGCTGGGATAGTGGAAGGTGTCTCAGCCCATGGCAGGGGGTTGGAATTAGATGATCTTTAAGGTCCCAAACCATTCTATGAATCTATGATGATTTCTGATCTCCCAAAATGCCATGGAGTTGCTTGGGAAAATGCACTGTAAAAAAGACAATGTAGAGCAGACTTCTTTGTTGCTCTAAGTACAATCTGAGTCACTCTAGAAGGCTGAGTAGCTCCAAAAATCCAGGAAAGGGAACAGCACATGTTTCTACCCCTAAACCTGCAGGAAAAAAAAAAAAAAAGGAAAAAGGGTTTTATGGGGGAGAGAGAATCCTCAATTATCCAACACAACTTTCTCAATCCAGCTCACCTAATCTATTTTTTTTCTCTCCTTCCACGAGCAAAATGAATGCTGCAAGCAGGCATGGTGCTAATGGTTTTCTTTCCCCCTCTCTTCCCCTTGCTCCCCTAACCGAAGGCAGAACTGCCGAGACTTCAGGAGCCTCTTCATGCTATCACTTCACAGGCTGGAAGGTGACAGCTTCGCCAGGGACTAATGCAGGGCGACATAATTGAATGTGGCCTGCAGCAAAGCAGCTGCCTGGAGCCACTGTTGATTGTAGCTGTCATCAGGTAGAGTTTGCTGCCGAAAAATACGGTCCGGAGGAATGCGGCTCTGGCACGCAGCTCCGCACTGATGGTTTATTTACTCCTGCCCCTCCAACAGGTTTGTGGTTAATAATTGTCACCATCACACTCTTGAGTGAGCACAGATGCTCAAGCTTGGAATCATCAATAATCTTCCCGGTAACTTGGGTGTGGAAATTAAACAATGGCCCCAGTATTCTTATTTTCTGGAGGTATACTGTGTGTTTCAGCTTGTTGACCTTATTTTGTTATTATTTTTTTTTTTAATGGAAAACTTTAAATTATTTTAAAGATATTTCCTATGTCTGTTTATTTAACTGTCACAGGATGTGGGAGAAATATAATCTGCTAAATTAGGCATGAAAAACTGTACACAAGGAGAATGCTCCCTGATTTCTGCCTTGAAAAAGAAGTGGCTTTAATTACAAATTCAGATGAAGAAGCAATCACATCTTCCATTTATCCAGCTTTTTTCATTTCAAAGGATATCACCACACTGAACAAGCAATAGGTTTAATCTTTTCTCTTTTATTTGGAGATTGTGAAGTGCAGAAGGAGTATGATAATATTTCATATGAACAAGGCTGCAGGATCTTTCTCGTAGATGCAGTAATATATCTCAGATAACACTGATCTTCGCTACTTAAATCCTGCCTAAACTTTTAGTAGAAAAATACACAAGCCTCAAGATAAACTTGATCTATTTTTTGGATTACTATTAATCCTAACAGATTATAAATTGCTTACGCATTATTTAGATGCAGTATAAAAATATGACATACACAGTACCATACACCAAACAGAATATTTAAAATATTTAGGATACCATATTTAAATTGAAATATAAAATACAAACCTTGGACTGTATTAAAATACATAGAGACTAATGAAGACAATCCTCTGCTCTCAAATTATTATGCAGTTGGGTTGACAAAATATTACTTAAGTTTAAAAAGAGTGATTTTACTTTAAATACTTGTCATTTGCATTTTAAAAATAAATAATATTGATGTCAGTGGCTTTTAGACATCCAGTTCTTCCACATTAGTTAGCAACTAAAGAAGTCCAAGTACATCAAAGGACTCAAAGTGCGTTGATTGATGAAAAAGAAGACGGGATATTAGAGGAAAGAAATGAAAAGAGGAGTAAGCCTGCACCTACTGGATGGTTCAGTTCAGTTGCTTTGCTGTTTGTACCTGCTTGGATTCTGAGGATTTTAACTTGCTGGGGATGATGGCAAGGGGTTGGCTCCATCTGCAGTACCACACTGCACACATACGCCTTGCTGGGTGAATCACTTTGGATGACTTCAGAGGTCCCAAAAGGCTCTATAAACTGGAGTTTAGCTTGCAGAGAACTCTTCCTGAGTTCTGGGCCTTATTTGGGTTTTGATGACTTTGGGTTTGCATACAGTCCATCTCCCAGCTGTGCTATGGTGGGGGTAAATGAGATGTCAGTTAGGCCTGGTACTAGAATTATTAACCTGTTGTGTCTAGTTTCCAGCTATCAAGACTATATTATGGATGCTTCTTGGATTTGGTGCTAAAGGAACTGGGAACAACATTTTCTCCTTTGTCCTGATCCCAAACATCCCTTGCACTGCTGCAAATAAAAATTAATTCTGGTACGGAACTGATGCACAATAAGAAAATCTCTACCGTGCTTATCCTGTCTATGAACATCCTGAATGAAAGCTGTGGCTTTTTTCAGATTGTCCTTATGGTGGTTTCACAGCCATGTAACTTTAATGACTTCAGCAGAGTTGCTGCTGATAGATGCCCTCATGAGGAATCAGAAGCAGAACAGATCACTCTTCTGCAGGGCTCCTCTGCTGCAGACAGAGACAAAAGGTGTTTCTTTCCAAACCTCAGCTACCTAAGTCAGTTGTGAAATATTTTTCTCCTTCCATGACAGAACTGGATCTGCTCTTTATGAAAAGCAAGTGAAATATTTCTCCCCCTCCTTGTCAGAACTGGATCTGTTGTTTTTTGAAAAGCAAGGATTAATTATACAAGGTTTAGCCACAAACATCTGTTTTTTTCTGCTTTAAATAAACATGTCCCTTCATCTGGTACTGAGGGTTCTTGGGGAAGGGAAGAGCTGTGCACAGCAGAATATCACTGTGGGTTAACACGAGTGGTCTGATCATCTTGTCAGGGATGACTCTGTACCTTACCCAAAACAATATACTCAGAAACAGTAAAAAAAAAAAAAAAAAGTATTTTTAGTAGGAGATCATGATGTCAGCTCAGCTGTCTGATTGTATTTAGATTTTTGGAGCTTGCAAGAGGATTAAAACCACTTGTTTCTTTTCTTTCTCTCTTTCCCTTTTTTCCCCCCTTTCTTTCTTTTCTCTCTCTCTCTTTTTATTTTTTTATTTTTTTTTTTTAAACTTGTCACTGCAATAAAGTTGGCTGTGGCTCTGGGGAGTCCTCTGTAAAGTACAACGCCCTGGGCTATGGGAGATGGAGCCCTCAATAACTGATATGAAAGGTCCTTAATTAAGCACTTAGCATTTCAAGGCAGTTATGACGGGTAGCCCACAGCCCGAGCTGGCAGTCCGTCACCACCGATAGGCCACCTACATGACTAACATGAGTTGAGTCGAGTCTTTTGTACTTGAGGCGAGGAGCCCCGAGGCACAGCCTGATCTGGTGACCCTCCCAGATCCACTTTCCCTGCCGGAAGGAACTGGATATCGGATGTGACAACACTGCAGACAGGAACGTGGGGTTTTTATTTTTATCCCCCCCCCGAAGAGCAGGGATTGAGGAGAAAGTTAGAATGACAGTGGCACTTTCTTGGCTCTGTGCGTTGGTATGAATATGACCAAACCAAATGAATGAATAATTATGAATGCATTATGAAAACAGAAGGGAAAATCCTGTTGCTGTTGTGCATTCAATTATTTCACCAGTTGGGAGGTTAACTAAGAAGAAAGTGCTGGTCCCCCCAGCACCTCTCTTCTTCCCATTCTCACCGGACACAAGAGTGATTCAGGGGAAGTTTATCCTTATGTTAAGGAGAGGGGGAAGACTCTTGTGGTGTTAAAATGGAAAGGGTTAATGGAATGAACTATAGATTAAATTGTAAAGCAATCAAAGAAAACCAAACACTTTATAGCAGACAACCATCTTCTGGTGTTTGGGTCTGTGTCAAGCCATGGATGTGGAAAATTAAAGCCATACTGAGAAGGGAAATGAACCATGTCTAATACATCCCCAGCAATAAAATGTTTTCACAAGGACTGTAAAACTGTGGCTTACATTAGGAAAAAGAAAATCAAACTATATGTCAATTCCACATCATGGGACATGAAGTGTCCACAAAAATTTATATTACTATTTAGAAGTGTTTCATTCTGGTGTTTTATTGTGATTGGATGCGCCCTTCTCAGTATCTTTTGACTGGTATGAAAATGATTTGAACTACTTTTTTAGCATTTATTTTACATCTATTACCTGTTCTATTACTTTTTATTATTTTATTGTGCTTGTGTAGAGGATTTTGCACAGTTTTCATTATAATGTAACATTAAGTCAATTTATTTGTGTATTACACGCTGTATAATTGCACCTTTTTTTGTGGAACAATTTGGGTTTCATTATCCAACAAATCAGCAGTGTTACATTTTGAAAAGCTCTTGTTAGAAATCAAGTGCATTTTCCAAGTAAGACAACAGAGGTCAAGTTTGCACCAAAAAGGGAGCAGAAGATTCCATGCCTAAAACACTTGCTCAGATGAGAAAGGTCATGAGGGAAAGAGAAACCCTCATTTCTTGGAGAAATTATCTGATTTCTGTAATCCAGATCAATGGAGATCAATGTTTTCAAGAAGGGAAATAGTAAGGAACAGGGTGGTCTGACACAGAAAAAGTTTGAAGGGAACCAGATCAAGGAAAAACCAAACGGGTCCAGGGAACATGTCAAATGGAACAGCATTTTTGTTTCATATTCTTCCATATCATTCTGTTCCTAATTTACAAGTGCCATAAAGAGTCTAACTAATGTAGGCAAAGCGGAGTGTACATCCGTTTGTACAGATCTGCTTTGCTATCATTTATCAGTCTGAAACCTTTCATAAGAGGTGACAGAGCAGCAACTGCAGTTCTCTCAAAGGTGAACTGACAGCCCCTCTGAAAAAGAAATTCAAAATAACATTTTAAATAGCACACCAGGAATGAGAAGAGATGTGAAGATACAAACCTTCACTTTTATTTAACTGGCAGAAGTTGCTATGTGGATCCCTCAGTTCTTTGCTAGTTACAGCCTCAGTCACAGAAGTTAAAATTGCCTTGTGAGTAAATAAACAGGTAGGTCATACCCTGAAATCATCAAGTTATGAGGAAATCCTGGCCACTCCCGAGTCTCCTATGTCTTTCAGCTGTCCTGACACAATGGATCCACCAGTTTTCAGAGGTGCACAATTTCACAGAATCATGGAATCATTAATGTTGGGAAAGACCTCTGGAGTTATCAAGTCCAGCTGTCAATCCAGCACCACCACCATGTTCAACTCGAAGCCATAAGTGCCTAAACACTTACTTGGGATGGTAATTCCATGAGTTCGTTGGACAAACTATTCTAAATTTCATGCCTTCTTTTTATTTTCTGTTTACCAGGGCCTTTCAGTTAAAAATACTGAATTTACAGATTAGGACATGCATATGATAAGTTATATGTGTCCTTACAGTGCTGAGCACAACCCATCTATAGTATCACTTGAACTTCCATGATCATTGAGCCCTCCAGGACTTCCAGTTATGAGGTAAACAATGGAAATAATCTGCTTTCAGTGCTTTAAATGTTGTCAGCTTTTATATGGCATTGAAATCCCCTGAACTGAAATGTAAGGGGAAAAAAAAGAAAAAAGAAAAAAAGAAAAAGAAAGAAATTGAATGGTATTCTGCAAATGCTATTTTTTTTTCATATTGAAATTATTTGCTGTTTATAGATTTAAGGAAGATGTGAGTAAAAGCAAAACAGATTTAGATGCTTTTTCAAATGTAACACTTTTTCAACAAATTGTCAAGTTCACCCTTGAGCTGTGGTTTAAAGTCTTCACCTGCTTCATGGCAGCAGATGAATCAGAAAAAAAAAAAACAACAAAACCAGAATATTTAAATTACTAATAACATCTTTTAACTGAGTCTTTTAATTTTCTTCCATCACAACTGGCTCAGAAGCTCTACTACAGAAAGACTTGCTTGTTCCTGCCTTCCACCCCAACCACACACCCAATCATGATATATTTCAACACCTCTCAAAGGTGAAGCAAAGGATAGCAGCAGAACCTTGTGGAAGACTGCCCATGCATGAATATTTTTTTCCCCCATTTTTAATGTCTATAGCTGAGGCTCTGCACTTTTTGTGAGTGTGTAGATGCTGTATGTTTGAATATTCTACCATTCAGTGCTCCAATATTAAAAACAGCATGTATTTAACAGCCAGAATTATTGAAGTGATTTGAACAGCTTTAGGGCCCTAGTTTTTCACATTTCATGGGACTGATTCTAGGGATGTGATCATCCCCCTATACTTGGCATTGGTGAGGCTGCATGTCAAATATTGTGTTTGGTTTTGGGCCCATCACTGCAAGTAAGACACTGAGATGCTGGAGCATATCCAGAGAAGGTCAACAGAGATCTTTTCCTACCTAAGTGAATCTGTGATACTATGACAATGGACTTTTCCCCCTTCTACAGTAATTTGCTTTATTTTTGGTGAGTATTAACATCTTTTATGAGCTGAGAAGGTCCCAACATCATCCACACACTAGTAAGGTCCATACCCAACTCCAGTACAATGCTAATAAATGCTTGTATGTGTGTCTGAAAAAAATATTTAACTCCTGTTCCCAGACAGAGGTCAGTGAAACCCTTTACTTCTTCCTGGTAGATGGTCACACATTGCAATCAGTGGAGTAATGAACTCCATCACTTCAAAACACACTGTCACAAATGGAGTTAACAGCTGAATGGGTGACGATCCACTGTGAAGTGTTTTGCCTCAGTTACTCAGTTTCTCACAAACTTTGAAATCCAGCAATGAAATCCAAGTCAATAACCCTGAGGATTTGTGCTTTTTCTTTTCTTTGATTCAATTTCCACATGTAAAAGGGTAATGGAGCTTTTCTGTGGCTGCTCTTGAATAGTCATTATACTTTACTGTTCATCTGTGGTCCTAAGGAAGGGAAAAGTTATGGGTTTTTTTTTGAAGGCAAGTGTCTTTTCAGTGGCAAATGATTTCAGTGGCAAAGAAGTTGCTACAAAATGCATTTTTGTTATTATTTTTAACACTTTCAAATGCTGACAAATGCATCCTAAGTCCCATGGAAGGTTTAATTGATTCCAATTAACAAGAACAACCCCAAAACTCAGAAGAGAAGAACAATCCACCAAAAATATTCTGGAAGTGTGGAACAAAAGCTCACATGGTCAGCACAGGGCAAATAGTCTGGCAACTAAGAATCTAGATAATTTCCAGAAACTTTATCTCTTGTCTGGAAATAAAATAAAATAATGAAGATTTTCCAGTATGACCAATAGAAAAAAATGTCTTAGCACTTCAGTGTTAAGAACAAACTTTAACCTGAACTTCTAAATGGGAGACACAAATCAGGTGCACAGTAATAAAATGAGATGAGGAAATAACATGCCTAATTTCTGTCCCCAGTGCGGGACAAAAATGTGGAAATATCCTTAAATGACAGAACCCAGCATTTCTCAATTGTTGTCAAAGTAGCAATTCTGTCATTTAACAACTCCCAGAAAGTGCAATCTCCTTTATTTTTTAATAATCCTGGTTCATGAAACATTCCTTTTGCTTTCTCTACACCTTGAGTAAGTATTTATGACCATAAATGCTCAAACTCTTTAATGGGCATTTGTACTAGATGCAGTAGAATTACCCCAGAGATCTCCCATTATCTTTACCAGTATTTTTCTTCCATGTTCATCCATTTCTGCTCTATATTTATCTCAGAAAAGCATCTTGAGTCCCAAAGAAGTGTTTGATAATAAGAATTCATAAGCAATGACTTATGCATAAGCAACGACCTATTTACATGCAATTGATTCTGTGGGGAGAAGGAAGCTGAACGTAAGATGACAAACTGCACGACACATCGAAGACCCCTTTAATTTACATACCTAATCTGGGGATGGGTTCTGCTCGCTGAAATTCAGTTAGTTCCCTCTTTAATGTCTCTTGCCCTGTTCTAGGAAGCAACTGCTCTGAAAAAGTCCTTAACTGGGCACCCCCTTGATCTAGAAAATCAGAAAACCTTCATTCCTATGAAGGCAGGCCATTCCTTTCCTTACACAGGGTATCTGCAGTGGAATAGGATTTTTTTTTTTGTAGTGTTATTTAAAATAATAAAAAGTAATGATACAAGTATCTCTGACTGAAGGAAAGGATTTAAGATTAGGTTAGATGTACTGCACAGTCTTTGGCTAAAAGTTCAGGTGTGCCTGTAGCAGCAACTAAATCAACAAATCCTTTTTCCTCTGCCCCATATTCCCCAGTTTCTCATTAGCTGGTTACAAATGTTATTGAAGGTGAAGAAGAAAATAACCCAAAACTGCTATGACAAAGGAAATTAGTGTAGCAAAAGCTCAAATAAAGAGGAAGTGGGTTTTCTCAATGCAGGGGTTTATAATTATGATTATTTGATTTTATTGTTTGCTGGGGAGAGTCAGAGTTTCGAACAGCACTGGCACGTAGCTTATTCCTCTCTTGTGAGAAAGATGGGAGATGACATGTCAGTGCAATTCTTTGTCAGAAATATACATCTGCATGAAGAGAGTAGAGTTAAAAATTTAATCTGCAAAGCTATTTAGAGAGTGGATAGGCCTTGACAGGCCTCCCAAATGTATTAAAAGAACAAGAACAGCAGAGTTATGGAAAAAAAAAGCTGTTGCAAGCAAACAGAATGAAACTAAGCTTTCTTGACAGAATCAGTTTGCCAAATGACTTTAAAATTGCACTATGTCTTGTAGTTTTTTCTTAAATAGATTTTAATTTAGATGTGTAAAGCAGAAGAAACTTGCTTAACTTCAGAGACCCACACAGCTTTTCCTTCAAAAAAGGGAAAGAAAGGGACCCTGACAGTGCTCTTTAGTCAGGTCAGGAGGCTGATGAAGGAGGGATGGAAGGTGGTGGGGATGAGCAGCAGCTCCGGGCTCCAGAGAGCTGACTTCAGCTCTCGCCTGAACACAGACTCTGTGACTTTATGGAAGTAATTTGATCTTACTGGACCCAAATAAAAAAATATTGTGCAATTTGGGTTCCTATGTCACTGAAGTGCACATGGAAACGCTGCCCTTTTTGCCATGTGCATCCCTGCCTCTGAAATAAGATATGCCACATTCTTTATTGGCCTTTTCTGCATATGGAACAAGCCTTTGAGTCAGGGCAGCTAAATGTAGGTGGCAGCCATTTTGCCTAAATAATTTTTTTTTAAATTAGACATCTTTCCAACTCAGTCTTGATTTTCTTTACAGTCAAGGGTCAGGCATCTCCAGAGGCTAATTGCTTCTTTCTATTTTAGATATTCCTGTTAGAACTGGATGAATCCCACTCTGAAAAACTCTTTGTTCTCCATTGCCTGTAGAAGAAAAATTGATGACCGATGTACTCTTCTGCATGTCTAAAAATGGGAATCCTTTACATAGTTAAAGACAACCCTATTTCTTTAGCAGTAGAGCACTCAGCACCAGGAGGACTCTTGAGAGTTACATTCAAGTAAACAAGAGAGAGCAGTCAAGTCTCAGATATCTGACACCCAGTTCTGTTCCCTTGAAGCTAAACTTGTACCTCCCACTTTTACATTCCAGTACTGCAGAAACATTTGCACAATTCTGGACTTCTTAGTCTTGATATGATCATATGGAGTTTCTGGCTGGAATGGAGCCTTCAGGGCTGTCCTGCAGAGAAGGGATTTGCTTCATGGCATGGACAAAGGAGAGAGCAGTTCCAACAGATGTTGAGTTCCTTGGCTTCCCTTCCTGTGTCATATACCTGCCTGACAACATTACTGCAAGCATAAGATTTCAAGTACCAAGAAAAAGAGCATTTCACAGTTGTAATAAGAACAACTCTTGGCCACATGTAACTACTGACCATGAAAAATTAAGTCCATATGCTCCTGAATGACCTCAGAAGACCTTGCAGAGAACATTATGTTGCTATGAAATAATATTGCTTTCAAAGTAGTTTGTAGATTGAAAAACAAACAGAAAAATTCCGTAGAATCACAGAATGGTTTGGGTTGGAAGGCACCTTCAAGATCATCTCATTCCATCCCCCTGCCATGGGCAGTGGCACCTTCCCCTAGACCAGGTTGCACCAAGCCCTGTCCAGACTGGCCTTGGACACTTCGAGAGATGGGGTTGACACAGGTTCTCTGGGGAAAGTCCAAAAGTTAAATTCTAGCACTCCTCTGCTCAAACAATTCTCTTTCTCAGGAGACAGTGAGAACAGTCAGCACATGGTAGTTTCTGATCTCCAGTTACTGACACACTTTGGAGATTTTGCTAACATTGAAATCTGCTATTGATTTAAGGATTGGAGAAAAAAGAGGAACTAATATATTCACTTTCTTTTCCATTATCAATTTGACCTTATCTACTTAAAATAAATATTATCACTATATTCAAATAGTGTAATTTAGTAATTCAGATTGTTTTAGAGCATTGCATTAATAATATTAGTGTAATGTAATAAATAACTAATGATTTAATATAACAGAAAAGGCTTAATTATATGATTGGAAATTAAATTAATAAAAACCATTTTCATACTTTAACAATTAAATTTTAGGTTTTAAAAGGTTTGGAATTAAGGGGTTTAATACCCCTTAATAAGACTTTTATTTTAAAGACTTTAATTTCTGATGCAGATACAGCTTTAGACTATGTTCTGCTTAGAACATCTCTTTTCCAGATGCCCAAACTACCTGGAGGATATATTTAGCTTCCTGCACGGCTGTGATATCATAACACAGCCAAAATTACAAGAACACATTGGATAAAAATAATATCAAGATTCCCTGAAGAGTAAGGTAAGGGAAAATAAATGGATTGCATAAGCGTGGGGAGAACAGAGAAAGTGGAGTAACTGGGAAGAAAACAGACACCTGAACCTTAAGTATAAATAAAAGGAATGTAGAGTGCTATTTGTGGTTGCAGCAATGATACAGAGATTTAAAGGAAAAGCTGGAAGGATTTTACATGTGATGCATCTTAGAAAGCACTGGAACCCTTGGATTTGGTGTCTGAATATAATAATCAGAAGACTTGAAGGTTTTATTATTTATCTTCAGCATGGCACTGGGTAAATTTTTAATTTCTTGGAGGCAAGGTTTTCTTAGGTAACTTCAGAAATTCTCTCTTAGCCTGTAGTTTAACAGCAGAGCTAAGAAGTCACTGTTAATTTTTTCTTTTTTTTTTTTTCTTTTTGCCTCTAGAGTGTGGCTCCTTATTCTGAAGAAAAAAAATCCCAACTACATCAGATAATTCACAGCTGGAAGCAGCTATTTGTTTCCTTTGAGCATAATGGAGATCTGGGTGATGATACCTGTTTTAGACAAATGATACAGTTGAACTGAATTGTTTCCTTTATTCCACACTGAATCCTGTAATCCTGTAATCCTATCTCAGATGAGTGCATCTAAGGCCAATGACTCCTAGTTGTTGTGACCTTAGGCCTCTTTTCTTTGAAAATTAAATAGTGTTATCTAACCAAGGGAGTCTCTTAAGGATGCTCATGTCAAGGTGTGTGCACATATTCCTAAGTGTAAGTAAATAAATAAACAAACCAGGTTTCAAGAAAAACCTGTTTTGGAATAGATAAACTACCTAACTTTCATGGATTTATCACTGACGCTAATGAGTAAAAAAGTGAGGAAAAAGGATGTAACCAAAATATCAATGCATGGAGCTTTCATACAAACAAGAATTTTGAGTGAAAGGAGCTCGTCTTTGATTTTAAATATTTCCTAGGCATCCATATGTCAGTTGTTATTACTTTTTATGTAGCTAGAATGCTGGTTAAGGCACTGCAACAGCAACTAGAAGGAATTTATAGTTCTTGAATTTTTCCATAATTGAGAGGATCTAGCTGCTGTGCTCTCCGTGCTGGTTTTACCCTGGGCGGAGGGCACACTAGGAACTTTTTCCCCATGAGAACTTCCTCTGTGAATTGATGGGACCAATTGGAGGCTGGTTTAGTTGTTGACAGCCTGAGAAACCGATTGGAAAAGTCGGTTCGCTCCGTGAATCACATTTGAAGCAAGTAAACCCCGGCCTCTTACCTAGCCCGGGTCCTTCCAGTGCGGCCCGGCCCATTCGGAAGCGGCTCCGGAGGCTGCTGGGCCCCGTCTTTAACCAGGGGTCCGAGTGGCCAAGGGGAGCAGAGCCCATTGCTGGGAATCTCGCCCTTTTCCCGGTGTGTCCGTGGCTCGGGGGGCCCTGCCCTGCCCTGCCCTGCCCCGGCTCGGAGCAGCCCTGGGGTGGCCGAGCCCGCCCGGCCGCCCTCACGGGCTGGGGGGAGGCAGCCGGGCCCGGTTCGGGAGAGCCCCCAGGGCTTTGTGTGCTGGGCAGGGCAGAGGGAGAACCCCCGAGCTGCGGCTGGAGCTGGGGGCGGGCAGCGCCGGGGGAAAGCCATGGACACACGGCCTTGGCACCCATTTCTCCTCTGCACGGACTCTGCAGTTTCCATCCGGCTCCCCCCCGGGCACCCTGAGATCCTGACACTGCTCCAGCATGGCCTGGCCCAGCCCCTGCAACTTCTGGGTGAGATTTTGATTTTTTTTTTTTTTCCCAGTGCTCAGATAAGACTTACAGACTCATCTTTCCTTGGGTGAGAAGGAGAACAGAATAGATACACTAAAGTCAATGAAGTAAAAGCTAAGTTTCTAAATGGAAGGAGAATGAGGAGATGCCATGAAGGTTGGCTGAAATATCTTTTTGTAAGTTATAGGGGTGGACTGCACTTCACGAAAAAATTCCTTTAAACCATGAAATAAAGAGAGACATGGGGGTGGGGGGGGTTGGGGTGGGGTGGAGCAAGGTGTAAAGTGTTTGAAGAATCCTTTCCCCCGAGGAAGAGAAGGGGATCTCTGTTCCTGTGAATGAAGTATGAACAGAGAGAAGTGAGCTGAAGAGAACTTTGGCCTCTGAGTAGCTCATCCTTAAAAGTAATACCCCATGACTTTTTAGCATGGTCTGCAACTCAGTTCTGAAAAGACTGTAAAGTGAGAGGAAATTCATGATAGCAGATCCTGGGCGGCTGTTAATCCTGAAAAAGTGGAGTCAAGAGAGAACTGGTGATTTCCTCTCTTGGTAAGAGATCGTTATAGCTAAACAAAAAGAAACTCCTCTCCCTAAAGTGAACTGAAAAAGTTTATTTAAGTAAGGAATTGACTGAAGTGTCCCTGTATGTTGTTAAGCTGTTACAAAGGGGGAAAGAAGAACTGGTGTGAAAATCTGTTCTGAATTTATTATTATTATTCTTTGTGTTGTTAATAAATTTTTTTCTTTATTCCCTTTTTAAGTTTTAGGCCTGCTTTACTTTTACTCCTAATTCCATTTCACAACAAAAGTTAAATATATTACAATTGGCAAACCTCGAACTATTTCACTCTCATACAATTTTTACTTGCCCAAATTTCTCATTTGGTTTCAGCACAAAACCCAGAAGTGGAAATACAGCAGGATATGGGAAGCAGACAAAATACTAGGAGGGAAATGTAGTAACTCAAAGTGCAATTTACCCCATATATTTTAGTACAAATTTTGCAGACGTGGAGTAGTGGCCTATGTTAGAAAGTCTTCAGATAAGATATTATCATTCAAAGAGTAGCATCAAATCTTGACAAAGTATATCACTAAACAAATACAAAAAAAATGGTGATGACTAATTTTAAACAGCACCATCTACAAATAAGCATTCTATCTCCCACTCAATCCACCCAATCCATTACCCAACCTTATGTCTCTCTAAGAGACCTGAAGTTATCATAAATCATGTTTGGATGCAACATTTCATGCTTACAGAAACTCATACACTGAATTCCTTTGTAGGACTTTAGGATGTAAAATATCCTCAGGCCTTAGATCCTATTGAGGAGTAATAACATATCCCTTGCATTTAGAAGCCTATGAAAGGCATAATTTTTATTCCCAGTCTTAGCCTTTAGATGTCAGATTAATAGGGTGTAGAAGATTTAAAAGTGGCATCCTGAGGCCCTGAAAGCAGGATTCACCTAACCTAATTTTAGCCATCTAAAATTTAGTGGCTTGGTTTAATAGCACACATATGCTGTAGTTCCAAGTGCCATCTGAGTCTAGGGAGTTGCAGCTGGAGTCCAGGTGGAATATTTTAGGGTATCCCAGATGGCACTAAATGGTCATGTTTAGCCAGCTGACTATTCAAAATCTGCTTCACGTTAATGATCTACGATTTGGTTTGGTAAAGGATTAACACACTGAAATATAGGTGTTCACAGTTTAGCCTTTGATCAGAATGGGAATTTGGTCAACATAGTTCAGTTGGCTGCAAAGTCCATCTAATTGGATTTGAGATCACAGAACCGTTGGATTGTTTGGGTTGGAAAGATCTCTAAGATCATTAGATCTAACTGTTAAAATGCCAAAGGCATTACTTGAAAACTGTGTTTGCTTCACTGCTTAGAGAACAAAAGAAATTCTTAGAGAGCAGAAGATGACTGAGGTTATCCCCCATTATCTTGTTTTTCCAGGTCATGGGTCTCCTGTAGGTCTTGTACTACACCACCAGGGCCATGCAGATGTCTCAGATAGCCCAGGGCAGTGTTTAGGTGGTTATGCAAGTGAAACAATCTCCAAAAGGTCCTTGGGAGTTTTTCTGCTGGTTAAATGTAGGTGGCTATTGAGTGAAAGAGGAAATTATGTAGGCAGTAATTCCTGTGACTTGTGTCACTTGATGTAATACAGGAAGGACTCCGGGCTCACAGCTCACAGTTAGGGTGAATGCAGATGAGAGCCACAAAAATGGTGAGAGGATTGGAGCATCTCTCCTGTAATGAAAGTCTGAAAGAATTGAGTATTAGAGAAAAATTCTTCCCTGTGAGGGTGGTAAGGCCCTGGCACAGGTTGCCCAGAGAAGCTGTGGCTGCACCTGGACCCTTGGAAGTGTCCCAGGCTTGGAACAACCTGGGATAGTGGAAGGTGTCCCGGCCCATGACAGAGGAGTTGGAATGAGGTGATCTTGAAGCTCTTTTCCAGCCCAAATAATTCTGTGATCCTGTGATTCTGTGATTTGTGGAACTTGTACTTTTCTAGGCTACACATCAGTTTCTCTCTATGTGGCAATTTCCCAGCCTCTGTTCATATCTTGCTGAGTGCTCTTAACCAGGATTATTAAAAAAGAGTAAACTTTATTTATTTAATATTTTTTAAAGAAGTGCAAATATACATTTTCACCCCATTTTTCTAACATTATCTAAGTAGGAAATGAATAATGACCTCTTTTGGGGGTGATTCCTCAGCTTTTCCAGCAAAAATCATTCTACCTTTGGACCATTGCCAACAATCACAGAAAGAAAAGGACAAGATCATAAATTCAAAATAAAATCTCTATTCAGCATATAATATTCAGCATATTCAGCACACACTTTGTGTGTGTGTTCACACTCATGGGTTATTTACAAAGAGATGCAAGTTTTCAGCAAAGCTTTGTGCTTTGTCTGTTTGTGCTGTACAATGGGCCAGCAGAGTCACTAGATCCTTGTTGAGAGGAACTGATATTTGTAGAATATTTCTGTTTCTTCCAAGCATTTTGCTTTCCAGTGTCAGAATTAAACACCTCTGAGTAAAACACAACATTTCAGCATTGTCTCTGCACAGAGGTTAATCTGTGTTGAGAGAATGAATTTACGTTTTGTAATGAACTCTGCAGAAGGAGCTTGAATATCTTAGTGACTGTGACTGAGTTTTCTAGACCAAGAGGTAAAAATGAAGGGTTTCATTCAGGAACTCCTAAATTCAGATTTCATAGGTGATGCAAAGAAGGTATAACTACATATACTTAACCATGGATGACTGTCCCAAAAAAAAAAAAAAAAAAAAAAAAAAAAAAAAAAAAAAAAAAAAGTCGAGAGAATAAAATGACATGCTTTGAGTCAGTAGGGAGAGAAAGAAAATATTTGACCAACTGGAAATCACAGATGTTTTGGATCACTTCTCCCAAGAATATGACATTGGTCAACAAGACCAGCTCCTTTTAGGACATAGTTCATCTTATCATTGATACTTGGCCAAACTTCCACCTACAAAGAACAGCAATTTTATTCCCCTTTAATATAATTTTTTTTCTCTTTGCATTTTTTTTTCCTGAATCTCTCTGGCCTGATAACAAGAATCTGCCACTAAGTTTAGATCTTAGTCAGCCTCCTCCTTTGGGAGTTTAAGATTCACTCCTAGGAGAACCAATTCACTGCAGCACAAGGTCTGCTTTATTATACCCTGTACTTACTGATCCCTGATGTTCCTTACTACGCTGACTCTGAACACCAACTGAGGGATTGTGTTCAAAACTTTAATGCCCCTGAAGTTAGATACAGAATCTCCACTGATTCAGTTATGCAAAAAATGCTAATTACTTTAAGCCTAAAGCCAAGACCAGGGTTTTCTAAATCTTTCATAATGCACTTAACTATACCATAACCTCTCAAATCTAGTCGTGTTGATGTAAATTTATCCACTACCTTTTCTGCTTCCTTTTATCTTTGTTGAAGATAGACTCTATCCCATGCCTGTCCAAGATATTAAAAGCTAAGTCTATGCAACATCTTGATGCTTTTAAACATTTAATAAAAGGTAAGTTATGCCAATTTTTAAAATATTTATTACTGTGTGTCTTTAATTAAAAGAATATTTTGGTGAGGATTTATTTAGTTAGAGACTTGGGCATTTTTTCTCCTGTTTTTTTTTTTTTTTTTTTTTGCCACATTAACTTTGTGAAAACAGGTCACCTCTGCAGATAGATTGCAGCAAATCTGATTTATGGTCAAACCCTACAGAAAAGGAATCTCTATGAAATATTCACTTTGATTCAACTGCAGTGGGAAAACATAAAAATAGAGAAAGCTCATGACATGATATATGAAAATAATTCATTCTGCTGTATATAAAAAATGAGGGGATCCAGCAGCATCAATGATTCATCCTCTGCTAATACAAATTCAAAGTAGAAGAAATGCTGGATTTTGTAAAACAACAGGCTGACAAGAGTTAAGCTGCCAACTATTGTTTTGGATCATCATTTCCTGAGAAACTGGAAGATGATTATTGTTTTTTTCACCCGCTGCAGCTTCCTAGTTCACTATTAGCTTTCACAAAGACCTTTCTATCTCCTTCACACCATCCACAGACATACTGAGATTGTGAACAGCTGGTGAACTGTTTTGTTACTCTTTTCACTGCATGTCTTTTTTTTTTTTTTTTCTTTTTTTTTTCCCCAAAGCATACCCTGTCCTATTGTGCTGGTGAAATATTCTTGATCAACACACTGGGTCAACTCTTGAGTTGGTGTAAATCAGCAGAGCTCCACTGAAGCTGGGACAACCATGTGGATTTACACCAGCTGGGAATCTGGCCCACAGATCCTAAGACAAGAAGATAATTCACAGTGAATTATTTATAGCATGAGTTACACATGATTTTCTGCGTGTGAAAATCTTTGATTTATTTTGCATTCTATGCAAATTTGCTTCAGAATGTTTCCTTTGGCAAAGAATCCTCTGGACTGCAGAAGTCTCAGTTTAGAGGTGATGGATGTGCTATTCAGTGAGTTTGGGTAAAGACCCATGAGTTTTTGACCGTATTTGCTCTTGCACTTGCTGTTAGTGACATAAACATTTAAAAATAGTGTTGGTATTATTTAGTGTGTTATTTTTCTTTCTTGAATTGAAGATCTAGATCCACAAAGAAGGTTCTCTTGTGCAGTCCATTGGTAATGAAGATCCTTGACTGCAGTGGAATCAGATCCATCTCCAGGATCAGTGGTTTCAATACGAGATACATTTACAATCCCTTCCTCACTTGCAGAAACCCTTTTTACTTGCTCATGCAAGTCACTTTAGTTTCTCCATACCATATTTTCCCTATCTGTAGAATTTTGGAGTAATTAATATATCTTTAGGTTTCCAAAATCTCAGTATTTATTGTGATAAAGCCAAGGGAATTTCCATAAACTTCATGGATAATTATATTACATATTTCTTGACATGTCTTGGAATGAGAGGGAGTTGCCTATTTCTTTTCATGAGGAACTTCTCTCAGCATCTCCTAAACATTTATCACCTTTCACTATTTGGGGTGGAAATAACATTTATTTATTTATTTACTAATAAACTAATCAGCTTTTGCAGCCTTAATGTACTTCTCCTTTTCTCTGAGCACCAAAGATGCTGCCAGTTTTAAATTTTAGCTTAAATTGCTCAGTGTTGCTACAGTTAACCCACTATTTTGAGGTGTTGCTCAAATGCTGCTAATTAAAACAAAATTTTTAGGATTATTTCACCATAAGGTTTTTAACTCTATTTCCAAGATAAGATTAAGAAGTCAATTTTTCTTGGGACCAGCAGGACAAATAAATGATTTTAATAGAAGCATTAGCAACCCTCTGTTGGAGTCACCTCCTCGTTAAACATACATGACTCAATATATTTATTATTTCTCGTTTCACAACGGGAGTGTTGGAGCCAAAATTCATCCTCCCCTGTCCCTTATTCCTTTGGAGCAGCAGTGTTACGCATCACCAGGGTGAGAAGTGATACAATTTTTAATTTCAATACAATGCGGTGCCTGGGAGCAGCTTTCGTTGCGGGAAGTTCAGAAGGCAGTAATTGTTGTGTGCATGGCACGCCAAGCCTGATCAATGGGCTCTGAAGCCTGTGTGGCCAGCTCTGCCCTGCCCCACCATTTGCAACCTAATTAGCAGCTGCTCAGAGATGGGAAACAGGTGCAGATCCGGGCCCAGGCCAGGGAAGTCTGCCTATAATTAACAAGGAAAAAAGGGTCAGATATTGGGAAGAATATCAAATCTTGGTCCACTGGGGCTATCATGCTGGCCTCAAAGGCATAGTCACCTGAGATCTTAGGCATGCTAATGTAAATTATGCAAGCTTTCAAACAACATGGCTGCATAATCAGTTGGCAGGGAAGAAATGACTGGCTGGTTTTGTGTGGTTTAATCTGAGTGCTTAAAAAAGAAATAGAAAGGATTTCAGTGTTCTCACTGTGTTGCTTTTTTGTTTTGCAAATAACAGTGATTTGCTGTTGAATAAACAGAGGAGAAAACGCCTGACTTGTCTACTGTTAGTAGTAACGTGCAGGCTTATATTTTAGCTCTGACATTTTATTTAATAGTGAAACTGAGTGAACACTTATATATGCAGAAAAATTGATTCTGAATTAACAAGGATAACCCTGGTTAACACTTGCATGGGCCCCTCTTAGCTGGAAGTTGAAGACTTCCTAATATTAGCGCTGCTTTCTATATGTATTTGTGTAACTTGTGAAGAACCAAATTGCTTCTCTTGGGTACTAAAAAGGAAGTGTTTGATGACTGGTTGATTCTGGCCATGGTGATGGTACTCAGGGCATCAACTGGAGATCCAGATCCCATCGGGCCAAGCAGGATATTTACATGAGAGAAAAAGGAAAGCTTTTTACATCAGAAGAAAAAGATAGCAAACTACCCCAAGGTAGTTAAAATGTATTGATGACTTGACAGAACTTTCTGGATGCCAACAGGTACTTCAAAGGATGGACTGTGTCCCCGTGAGGTGAGGCATAATCCTTCTGTTTGCCCTTTGAAGTTTATCTGATTAACTTCAGTTCTGCAGCAGAACAGAGGCCAATTGCACACATTTATACTAATGAGCCCATTACAGAACAGATCTAATTGAGATGTTATTCTGTCATTATACACACACACACACACAAACTCATGACCATTTTTTGAAACATGGGATACAGGGAAACCAAACTAAAATCAAAATGAGAAGGAAGGCAAAGGACTTCTTAGTCTCTTCCACTGTAAGATTTCTGCACACATCATATTTAAATGCCCACCTTTAGTAAAAAAGAGCAGCTAGAGAATATTACTTGTACCTGTTTTTCACCAGTGTTTGCAGAATAGATCCTTTCCTGCCTCATAGTAACTTACTTTATCTAAAAATACATTTATTTTACATACTTTCCCAAAAATTACAAGAAATGAGTGAATATCTCAGATCAGGAAGTATGACTGTTTTTCGACCATTTTTTTTTTTTTTTGTGAGGTGGGGGGGGAATTAGACCCTGGTGAAAGTAGAAATATTTTGTAACTAGAATGACTGTGAAATAATTTCAGGTATCTAGTCTTTATTTTTTTTTTTTTTTAATTTCAGATCTTTGGTTGTTCAAATTTCCAGTTTCTAAATATTTGACAGTTTCTGATTTCTTGCTCTGCTTTAACAGGGGAAATATCATAGGATCATAGAATCATAGAATGGCTTATGCTGGAAGGAGCATTAAAAATAATCTAATTGCAACCCGTTGCTGTGGGCAGGGACACCTTCCACTATCCCAGGGTGCTCTAAGCCCTGTCCAGCCTGTCACTGGACACTTCCTGGGGTCCAAGGACAGCCACAGCTTCTCTGGGCAACCTGTGCCAGGGCCTCACCACCCTCACAGCCAAGAATTTCTAAGAATCATTATTATTTGGTATTTTTGCATTGTGGCAGAATATAAGAGCAGAAGTAATGAAAACAGAGTAGGTTTTTAGAAGAGGAAGGATGTTCTTCTGCTTACAAGACTCACTAGACCAGAATGTTTCTCAAAGCAAATATATTTCCAGGATCTTTCTGTCACTGTGGGAAATGACCATCTGGGAGTGAGTCACTGACCTACCTGTGCAGTAGACAGCCAGTGAGAGGAGCCACAAAAAGAGCTGAAAATTTAAGAGCCTCTGAGGTTAGGCAACAAATCCACATCCACACAATAAAGAATGGAAATCTGTCAATGCCATGTAAGGAAACCAGGAACAAGAAGGACAAATCAGGACAAGAAGGGCAAGAACATTCAGGAACAAACCTGGAAGTTTACTACTCTGAATTTTTACGTATGTGATTAGTTATAAGAGTGACAACTGTGAAGGGTGGCTTATCCCAGAGTTTTGAAGCATGGGAGGCAAGCAGACCTGCTTCATCAAAGGGGTGTCACTGGATTCACAGTATCCTTCTGGTTTCTGTGTCAAAAACTTTCATGGACTTGATGTGTTTTCTCAAAATGTTTTCATTCTGGCGAATCTGGCAGAAAATAATTTTACTCTGAAGTTGTTGACTGACTCTACTTGGTCTAGACATTAGCTTTGATCAACAGATGGGGAATTGAGCCAATGTGGGCTTAAACACCTGCCCAAGATCATGTGAGAAACTAAGGCTGAGTGGAAAATGTGTGCCAGGGCTGTATATAGTTTATTTTTTCCTTCGACTAACAGCAAAATCCATGCTGCTTAAAAGCAGAAAGCACAAAAAACATATGTACATTAATCTTTTAAGAAGCTAGAACAACAAAAATTTAGGAAAAAAATAAAAGGTTATCACAAATATTTTATTTGCATTTTGTTTTTATTTTTTTATTTGCATTTTAAGAAGAAATCTAGGAAGAAATTTGCAGGACTGGCTTATTTTTACCTGCTGATCTTATGATTATGCATATAAGTCCAGAAAGCAGCTTGGAACAGCCAACCACATTTTTAGTGATCATTTACCCAGCCTTGTGTGTTATACTACAGTGCTATCATGGAATCATAATATTAAGGTTGGAAAAGATCTCTAAGTCCAACAGTTGAAGTTTAGTGATGCTGCATAAGAAGCTCAAATGCATCCATATTTATTTTTTCTTAAAATACAAATCTTCTACTTTTTTCCTCTCTTTTTCTTACCCTCATTGCTGCAGTGGTGGGAGCTGTTTTGTGCCTCTCAGTGGTCCAGACTGCAGTATAATATACAATGCCTGACAAAGTCCCACAAAGCAGAATACAAATCTCTCCATGTCATACTGGAAAAGGAAAGCAATATGAAATTTCTTTATCAATAACTTTTGCTTCTTGAATCTTCTGAGGAGATGATTTCAAGGAAAGAGAGAGAACTTTATAGCTGGAGATAATTTGGAGATGGGAAGTATGACTGTCATTTGAATTTGACAGCCTGAATTCCCAAGATGGTTTTTTTTATTATTATTCTTGTTCAAAATTTTCAGTGCTGATTCCAGAACGACACCCTTTAAGCCTAACGTACAAAGTAAAGGAAATATTTATATATATTCTGCATATGTGAAGCTACATATACACACACACACATTTTCAAATCTCAAGTGACTTGAAGTGATTAATTAATCATTGCAGTACCCCTGGGACAGGAATATTATCTCCAATTTAGAAGCATTGAAATGGATGAAAACAGTTTGTGTGATTTATTCAGAGTAAGAAGCCAGCAGAGTAAAGAAACTGATAATGACTCATTTCTAACTCTTTGCAGGAGCTGCATATTTCTGTAGGTTACTGAGCTCAGTATTGGAACCCTGAATCCAAACACCCCTGAACTTCATGATTATTCCCACTGAATTGGCTTCCAACTCTTTATAAGTGTTTATATTAAAAAAATGGCTGTTTTTTGGCACCAACTCATGTAGAGAATAAAAAATTTCAGTATTTACCATTGGGTTCTAATTCTAAGCGTGCATTTCAGAGTACCAGCAGGTATGTACACACAAATAATTATTTGTTGGTCTAACGAAAGCTCTCACCACCCCTTACTAACCTTATTTAATTTATTATCCTTAGACCACCATAGCTAAACTAATCATAGTCTTATAAAATATGGGAGAAAATATAATCTGAGTCATTGGAGTTACGATGATCAAATGAAGATAAGGGAAATCTTGACATTTTTAATGTGTTTAAACTGAAGGTACTGAAACAAACCTCTTTTGCCACAGAATATAGCTCATGATTATTAGGAACAGATTTTCAGTGGTGCTTCTGGCCCATGGAAGAGCTTTCCCCTCTGAAAGTGCATCCCCACAGTATTTTTAATATATTTTTCCCCCTGCTACTGTCATTAACCCCGTCTAGCCACCATCACAAGCTCCAGACAAGGCAGTCCGATGCTGAGACACTGAATTATTGCCAACCCATTTGTGCCATCTGCTGCACAAGTGTCTGTTGATGGAAGGGTGGTGGGGCACCTGGTGACCATGATGTCAAAACAATATTTGTAAGGGCAGGCAGGGAAGAGCCAAAGGGCTGCATAAACAAAGCAGTGGAGCAGGCAAGAGACTGGGATAAGCAGAAACCCCAAGGCAAGCAAAACTGATGCTCTTCTGCCTGGTTACTTTAAGAATCCCAACCTCATGCACTGAGATGGCCTTCTCTGAAATGGGAGAAAAGTGGAATTTTGCTGCTTATAGGACACAGAAGTGATGCAGTAGCAATGCTGCCACTGGAAAACACAGAAAAAAAGAGGGGGAAAGATAAAGAAATGAGGAATGGAGCTGTAGGATCAGGTTTGATCACCATCTGCCTGAAGGGATGGGTAAGGAAGGCAGAATGGAGTGCTGCTGTTTTGAGGGTTTGGTGCAGAAATATCTGGTGAGGCAATTAAGGATATATTTCCATCATCTGCAGGTAGCCTGTTTTCCTCTTGTGCTTACATGAAGTAGTGTGGTGTCACCTATATAAATACAAAAATATACATTTATTTTGTCATAAACCAGTAATAGAATAAAATGCTCACCCAAAATCTGTCCTTTCCTACCCTTAGTAAATATTCTCTCCCTGTACTTCTGCCTGTACAACAGACTGTTGGAAGCTTCTAAACTTAAAAACGCCTCCCATCACTAAAAAAAGCCATGATTTTTTTCTGTTTACCATGTTTTGTGATTTTATAAGGAACTGCCACCATCCTCAGTGTGCCTGCTAGTTACCTGCTCTTTTATTTTTCCTCCATAAAACTTGAGATCTCTCATACCATGTTCTTCCAGGATTCATGACAGACACCACTGAATGGAACTGATTTTTTGATGACTTTTAAACATATTTTTAAATAATTTGGTATAAACTCCATATGGGGTGCACTTTCCTTTTCTGTTTTTTTTCTCTCTCTCTCTCTCTCTTAGTCTCTCTCTGAAGTGACATGGATTTGTAGCACAAACTTTTAAGTTGATGCGATTTGGTGAGGTTCATTGCTGGAGGCAATGTTATGCAATAGCTGAAAATCTTACAAATTTCAGATGGCAAACATTCTTTGGTGGCCTTTAAGGTCTTTTTGTGTGGATTGTTTTACATCTATGAATTACAAGATGTAAGTTTTACATTTTCTAATTAGCTTCCTAGAAAGGTCTTATTTTTCTACTTCTTGTTGCTTTCCAAGAAATATTCTGAACACAAACAAGGAATACAAATATATTACTTATTACAAACGCTATTGCCTTTTTTATATTCAGGTCTGCTCCACATGTTCAATTGTAACAATACTTTGCATCTGGATGTCTAAAATACTGTGAAAGAATTGAGTAGCATAAATCTGCACTGCCCAAGTTAGAAAACAAAAAGCCAAATAGGAAGTGTCTTACAAGCTATTCATCCATACTCTAGGAAGAGTTTCTTAGGATCACTGATCCAGACAGCTGGAGAATTCAAGATCTGCAGTTTCCATATCAGTATCAAGTGTTTTTTGACCATGTTATCGCAAAATTCTCTGCATTTTTCTTTTTTTCCCCCCTCTTGAAGTCTTTTAATAATTTTAAATAATTCTGTGAACATTTCTATTTCTTGGACCAGTTTCAGAGATCTTTCAGAGAATCACAAAACCCTAGAATATCCTGTATTGGAGGGGAACTGTCCTGGTTTGAAAGACAGGTATTTGCTAAGAAAGGCAGAAGCCTCCCTTTGAACTTAAAAATGTGATCCTTCCTCCCTACAGATTATTATAATTTTGGAATTAAGGGAGCTCTCAGGCAAAGATATGGGGACAGGAATAGCAGTTCTTTACTAGTGTATCTAACAAGACAAACAAGAACAACACCAGCTATGAAATTACCCACAAACAGAACAGTAACTCAGTCCCAGTGTTTTTTGGCTGCAGGCACCTTTTCCCTGAGCTGCAGTTCCCGGTGCTGGGGGCGGGCGGGTCCCGCAGAGCCGCAGGAGGGCTGGGGGTGATGGCAGCGCTGTCCCAGGGGGAGAGAGAGATGGAGAGAGAGAGCTCTCCGCTCACGGTGTGGGTCCCAGTACTCAGCAGAGTGCTGGATGGTGGTAGTTCACAGCGAGAAGACAGCCGGGCAGGGTCCCACAGCAGTGAGGATGGCTCCCAACGCTGGGATGGCAGGGATGGGGCAGAGGTGGCGATCGTCCTTCTTGTCCCAACTCCACGGGGAAATGGGCTGAGCCAGAGCCTTCCATTTCCTCTTCTGGCTGTTTGAATATCGAGGGGTTTCCCTCTTCCCTTCCCTCCCCTCTTCCCCCTTGTCACCAGGGCCCAGTCAACAGGTATCTTAGCATGACAATGGGGCAAATTCCACAGAACGAAAAGGGAAAGAACCAACCCCCAAGAGGGACTCACAAGATCATTGAAATCCTACTCCTGGCCCTGCACAGAACAGTCCTCACAATCTCACCATGTGCCTGAGAGCTTTGTCCAAATACTTCTTGAACCCTATGGGAACAGCAACATCTCTTTCCTCCAACTGAATTGAATCTTTCTTATCTTTTCAATCTCTGCCCATTCTTGCATTCTCTGTAAAACTAAGGTCCTCGTTTATTCTCCTCTAGACCCACTTGCTAAGTTTTTGGTGTACATTGTCCACCTGAAGCCATGAAGTACAGTGAAATTATTTGTTTTATTTTAGAAATCGTCATAGCTCCCAGCCTGATATTTAACTCTGAAAAAGAATGACAGTGAAGAGTCACTGCTCCTGCAGTAGGCAGGTATTTTTGTAGAAGTGCTGACTGCTCAAACATCTCCTGTTCTGTGCTAATTCATTTTTTACTTATAACTCTAGAGTTTTTTACTTAGACTTACAGAATTAAATCTTCTTGTGATGATAATTTTGACTTTTTATTATTTTCCTGTGGAACACTTGCAGACCATTTAACTGGAGTAATTCACAAAAAGTTAATTGCCATTTTGTAATTAAACTTCCTAATATCAACATTAAACCGTACTTCTTATACAATACATAAGTGGAAAAGACCTCTAAGATCATCCAGTCCAACCATTAACCACTAAATCATATCCCTAAGTGCCAGATCCATGTGCCTTTTGAACTCTTCCATGGATCATGATAAGACCACTTCTTTGGGCAGCCTGTTCCAGTGCCTGAGCACAGCTGCAGTGAAGATTTTTTTCCCCCAAAATTCAATCTAAATTTTCCCTGATGCAACTTGAAGTCCCTTCCACATGTCCTGCCCACCTTTCCACTGGGAGAAGACACCAAATACACCTGGCTACAATCTCCTTTCAGAATACTTCTGGGATGCAAGATGTTACATTAGGTGTCTATAGCAAAATGATCCTTTATTATATTTGCTTTGTATACATTTTTTATTTTATTTTGCCTCAATCTGACCTTGACACATTTCAGTGATAACATTATGAAATTGGAGACAAATCATATAACTGAGTATCTCCCTGAGGAAAATTCACTTTTTCTGGTTGAAGTTTCTTCTGCTCACATGTCAGAGGAATCCAGAATCTGCAAAAATAAAAACTCACAAACCATTGCATGAATTTATTGTTAGAGATGGAACCATGCCACAGGTAAAGAAGGACAAATGGTCATGTCAGAATTAAAAAGCTGTTATGAACTGGTGGCAATCAAGTCAATCAACAGATTGATAAGTACTGGGATTGAAATTTCATGTTTTTTGAGAGTTTTAACTAATATTTTGCCTTTGTCATGTTACATCTAGAGGTTTAGGATTGTGGATATCAAATGTATAGCTCTTTGCTACAAATGCATTTGCAATGCCTTGCAAGAGATTTCTCTTTTTTTCATGTGAGGAGACAAAAATTTATTTGCTGAACTTTGAAGAGGAATCATATTTTGAAATATTAGTCTCCTATTTGACTATATTTTTCTGGCTTCAGACTTTCCCAAGCTTCTTGTGTCTGTGTTCTAGAAAGAGTTACTTTTTTATTTTCTGAAATCCTTCTGTTGAAAGTTCAATACAAAACAAACAGAGTTTTTAGTTGACCTCATCATGAAGTTTTTTTTTTCTCATAGTCAGAACGTGTAATTTCACGGTGTCTCCAAACACATCTGCACCTGGGCCTGAGGTGGAAGAAGATACCTGAATAACAGTGATAGAACATTTTCAGATTGTGAAATAGTTTGTCCTGAGAGAATTTGTAATGTGCCATAGCAGAAAAATATTGACATCCTTATTTTATGATGTAAAAGAAGTGCATTTTTCTGATGATGATGAAGAGTTATTATGCCTTTTCCTACATCTTTTGGATAAGAAAATAAATTAAACTTCTGGCCCTATCTTCCATTGCGCATTCAACAGCACTGTTTATGCAGCTGTGTATGTCTCCACCTGCCTCCCTCCAGTAAACAGGTATGGTTTTCAGTCCTTCAGTGCTGGAGTTCCTTTAGCTACTCCAACATCTACACTCTCTTCTAAGCATACGTGACTCTAATTTGCCTACATGATGGCCTACTTTAGTTTCTCCTGGAAAAGCTCATTTTTATTTCTCAAGCTTAGCCATGGTGGGTTTCAGCTCTATTTGTCAAACAGAGGTTGTTTTTCACCCAAGATGGAGCTACAAATATAATTCAGGACTTAAAAACATTGCATGGTAAGGTTGGCTTTCCCCTTGTATGGTAAAATACCAGTTAATTACTAATTAGGAAAATAATAGAAAATAATAAATTGGAGATCCAAATAATTTTCTGCAAAATTAGAAAACTTTATACCAGTGCTTGAAAGTGACTGAGAGATAATTCAAAGAGTGGTTCATCCTTAGGTTGTTCCTATATTGTCTATGAAGGACAAAAGTAATTCAACTGAATATGAAATTCATAAAATAATCACTCTCTTTGTATCTGTGACAAATCTTTGTTGATTTCAGAGCATCTGGGAAACTTTATCATATAGGCAGACGCTCATGTAATCTGGAATATTGTCTTATTTTCATAATGGCAAAGTTTGCCTTAGGGTTTACTGTTAATTAATCATGTCCAAATATTAACTGACATCCGTTCTTGGGTGTGAGCAAAACTCCCCCCCAGGGCACCTCCTCTGTGAAAAATTTAACATTTCCATTTAGAAAGTGAAAAGGATGAAATGCTCTAAGAGTTATGGCAGCTGTATACAGGGAGAAAACCAGCTCACATTAGCTGGGGGAAGACAGGGAAAGACCAATTGGCTCCTGGGAACCAGCTGAGGGAGAAGTCATCAGTTTTGGCAGAGTTTGCATGAAAGAAGGGAGAAAGGAAGAAAGAGTAAGGATTTGCCATCTGGTATATGTCCAAAATGAGCAGACAATGCAATCTTTGATCGGCATTACATTAATTTTACATTCTTGGTGATCTATGTAGACTTTATGGAGTTATTACATACTTACAGCAGAGCAAATGAGGATAGACCTAAACCTAGAGAGAAAATTCTATTTGTCAGGAGAATAATTTGGGTGAACACATCCATGTAGGATTTTACCATAAAAGACCTCCAAAGCTCCTTGAACTTTTTGGGTGTGGTGTGAAAATTAACAATGAGTGTTTGAAATATTTTTTAATTACTTATTGAAAGAATGAACTATTTAAAAGTGACAATCCTGTGGAATAAGTTCATTATAATGTACATGTACGCGGAATGCACATCAAGACAGCCATGTAGAGCTGAATTGAAGTCTGTGCATAGAGAAATTTTACACCCAGTGTTTCTTAACCCTGCTGGACATATATATTAAAACACAATCACCTAGAAGAGCTGGTTTCTTCCCATTAGAGTCTAGCTTTCAGAACAATTCTGATTTTTTTCCAGAGGTCTCTGGTCCTTGAACACAAAGGTAGACAATGAGTTAAAAATTATGCAGTTCACTGAAAGCTGTAGTAAAACCTGGAATCCATTCAGTCACATGGTGTAAGATATTCTAGATAAACATATGTTACTCCATGCTTCCCGCTTGAAAACTTTGCTGTTCAAGCCCATTTTACTTTGAGGCACAGATGGGTTGCAACTTGCTTATATTTCCATATTTGGCCATTGAATGAGCCAAGAATAGTACAAGCATCACCATTTCCAGCTCTCACTTGCAATTTTCCCTCTCTATATTTTCCAATGGCAATTACAGTAAGTTTGGGAGAGCCTTTTTTTTCTCTCAAAGGTATATTGATGGTTGTTTGAATTATATTTTGTTCCTTGGTGACTACAATGTTCTTGGAAGTGTTCAAGGCCAAGTTGGATTTGGTCTCAAGACCCTTGATCCTGTGGGTGGCATCCCTGCATGTAACATGGAGTTGGCACTTTAAGATCTTTATGGTTCCTTCCAAGACAAGTCATTCTCAATGATTGTTCAAATCACCCATTATCATTAGATCATGTCTAGAATGCTGTGTCCTGTTCTTGTCAAAGGAGGCAGAACCTGGCTTAGCATGACAGGATGAGGACAGCCAAAGGACATAAGCTTAAACAGAATTTCAGACAAGATTTAAAGAGAAACTTCCACCAGGAGAGTACTCAAACACTAGGAGGGGTTGCTCAAAGTGGTTGTACATCTTTGCTCCTCAGAAGTTTTGAGCCACCACCTGGGTCAAGCCCAGAGCTACAGCTTTCAGTGCTTTGAGCAGAAGGTTTAATCAGAGACTTCTGAGGCCCCTTCTAAACTGCATTCATTTGCATTTATTCATAGATTCATAGAAACGCAGAATGGTTTGGATTAGAAGGGACCTTAAAGACCAACCCATTGCAACCCCCCTGCCATGTGCAGTGACATTTCCACTTGACCAGGTTGCTCCAAGCCCCATCCGGCCTTGTCCTGGACACTTCCAGGGATGGGCAAGACACAGTTTCTCTGGGCAATATGTGCCTCAACACCCTCACAGTGAAGAGTTTTTTCCTGATACCCATCTAAATCTACTCTCTGTCAGTTTGAAGCCATTTCCCTTTGCCCTGTCATTCTTGTAAATAGTCTCTCTCCATCTTTTCATGGGTTCCCTTCAAGTACTGGAAGGCCACAATTGGATGACCCTGAAGCTTTCTTTTTCCAGACTGAAAAATCCCAATTTTCTCATCTTTAATTTGCAGGAGAGGTGCTCCATCACCTGATGACCATCTAATAGTTTTGGTGACTTCCTCTGGACTCACTTATTATATGACTCTGCAGCCTCATTAAAGATGGATTTTGGATCTTGCTTCATTCTTTGCACACACATTTTTTTGTCTTTCTCAAAGAATCCCTTGCCTTGCACTTAGGAAAAACTCCTTTGATCTCACATTAAAAATTGCTGATGTTTATCATGTTTTCTTGTATTATTCTGATAAGTTCTCCCGTGACCCATGGCTAAGAAGTCATTTCTAGATGACACTTTAGTCTCTCTTGAAATCTTTGCTGAATTGCTTTCTTGCTCTTGTAAAATGTATTCAACATCACAGATATACGACAGATAAGTGAACGTTCTGGCAGATTCCAACCTCAGGAAAACAAACCATTTTAAGTCTAAATTTGTATCAAGCTATCCCTTCCTGTATGTACATATTTTGACACCTTCGTCAACACAATTTCACTGTGCTTTTGTGGAGTATCTATATATTTCTTGAAACCTCTTAAAGTAGATAAGCAAAATTCAGGCATTTCTCCCAGTTTATTGAGTTTTCACAGCTCCATTTATAGTTTAGTTTCTTCAGAGGGTTCTGGAACAAAAGCTGGAGATAAGAACTGAGAGGTTTGGAAAAGTTGAAAGAGAAGCAAGTTTGCTTTTGTTTGCATATATGAATGTAAGTTTGTATTAATGTATTTTTCTTTACACGGCCTCCTTCTCTTTTGCAGACCTTAGAATTTCTTATATTGACAAGTTTTGTGCTGCAAGACCAAGTCTGGCTTGAGTTAAAGCAATTCAGATTGGGAGGTTTTGGGTTTTACTCTTTGGAGTTTGCACTAACAAACCACGACTTCTGGGAAATATGGGAGAGAATCAGCATGGCATGAGGATGTGGCACTTGGGGACATGGTTTTGTGGTGGCCTTCACAGACAGCACTGGGGGAATGGTTGGACTTGATGCTCTTAGAAGACTTTTCCAACCTAAACATTTATATGATTTTATGATTCTGTTGTTGTAGGCAAAAGGTGATGCCCCGTAAGTATTCAACCCATTTTACTGAAGTATGTTGGCACCAATGCCTTTTCAACAGAAAATGTGCGGTTTTTGCAGCTTTCCTGCGCCAATGAGGTATTCAGTGCAACATTCATGTCTGAGATCCACTGCTGCCCAGGATATCAGAAGAATATATAAAAATAAGGAGCTTCACATGGGAATCCAGGAGGCAACACAGCTACATGTGTATTGGTAAACTCAAGAGCCAGTTGCAGTTTTTTGGCCCATAGGCCAAATGACAGAATACTTCCATATTATCAAATTCTTTTAACCTTTGAAATATAATAGAAGGCCTTTGAATTCCTCTTGGAAATGATCCATGGCCTGTGTTGATTGAGAAACCATGAATAAATGTTGTATAGCATTTTGCTAGTTTACCTGGGTAAAAAATGTCTCAGACGTTACATGGCTAAAATAAATCATTAACATTCCAGTGCCTCTGTTCAGGAGCTGATAGGTTCAAATTACCAAAACTGACAAAATTCACATGCCTGATATCCAAGAAAAACTGGAAAAAAGCTGTCTTAATAATAAGACTAATGAAGAATATGCTGCTGGAGAATTAGTCCTCCTAAATTGTATCTGTGGTTATAAAAGCTCTTAATTTTTTGTTAGTCCCTTGTTCACTCACTGGGATGTATAACAGAAAATCATGGCTGGAAGCAAATTGATATGAAATTAGACAGGCTTCTACTACCACTGTAACATATTTCTGAAGATAATGAGGACTTAGGAGCCAAGTCCCTTAAGTGTTTGCCATTTCTGTGTGTTAACTCATTGCATATTTCATAGATTTGAAAAGGAAAAAAAAAGAAATAAAAAGGAGGGATTTTTGAAAACTTAAACTTTTTAGAAAGAAGAGCAGAAAATTAAGAAAAACTGGGTTACTAAAACCTAGGTATTCTTCAGATTCCATAGAAGTATATGGTCTCTTCTAGCTGTCTTTGAAAAGCCCTAATATATATATATGTATATTTTTTTTCATTTGGTTCTGGAGTTTTTTACTACTTCCAGCAATTTTGTTTGCAATATAAAATATTAAATTTTGTGACAGGGGTCAAAGTCAATCAGTTTGCTAGTTAGCTTGTTTGGAAGGAAGAATAGCATCTTGTTTGGAAACTGTAGAGCTTTTTCTGAGTCACTTTGGGTCCATGTCTTGCATTTCTCGTGTGTGGGCAGAGTCCTGCACTTGGGTTGCAGAACGAGGATCTCCCAAGGCACAGAAAATTTCAGGAGCCTCTAGAAATTTCGGTCCTGGATGGCACAAAATAAATGCAACATCACACAGCTTTTGAGAAAGGGGAATTTTTTTATTGTATTTTGTTTTACACGCTATCTTTTTCTGGTAAGTGTTTGCAGATTATCAGCAACTTCTGCTGTAGGAGTTGCAGCAAAGGCTGGTTATAATCTTGTATATTAAGAGCCACAAGAGGGGAATAAATCAGCTTCAACACAGCACGTCATATGTGACTGTTGATTGCATGTCTAAGTAAGAACTAGAGGGTAATGAAGAATCCAACAGCACAGCCACGATAACAATGATCCTAGGGTGAGTTTGCTAACCTGTTGTGCATTTTCTCCACTTAATGCCTCTGCTGTTTTTCCTGTTCTTCCATGTATACAGGCTGGAGCAGACATGAAAATCTGTGTGCCTACTGAGGACAAGACTAAACCTGTGCAAATAGTAATAATTTAAATCAGAATTTTCTTTTTAAGCATCTTTGTACTAGAAAGAAACATCCCTGTTTTAACTAAAGGAAAGAATAGGTGGTGGGAGCATTATAAAAAGTGTCTCTGGCAAAGCAACAAGCCACAGCTCTTATTAGTGTAGGACCAAAGACTACTGCCTTTATCAAAACAAATGGCAAAGCAGTTAGAAACAGAATTTACTGTATGGATAAGGATGTTAGGTAGGAAAAGTGAAGAGCAGACCAATAAGAATAATCGTATGTTACAGTGAAAACCACAAGAAAGAAATGGGAATGAACCATGTGCAGAGGAACACTGTACAAATTAACACAGCTTCCAAAGAGCTGTATGGATTTAAAAGCAGGGGTTGAAAGAAGAATAATTAACAGCAAAAGGGGAAAGGGGAAAAAAAATCAAGTTAGGGATATACTTTTTCAAACCTGGGGCAAATATTTTCAAAGGTGGTGAAATTAATGTGATCTCAGTAGCTAATTCCCCCAGCTAGTTTTGAACTTTTTCATAGAGATGCTTACCATTAGTTAGATCCATAATTAGGTCCTTAAATCAAAGAAAATTAGTTTTCAGAGAAGTTGACCTCTTCTTAAAAGTGTTTCAGAGTTCAGCGCTTTTGAAGATCAGGTCACTTTGATTTAAGTCTTGGGTCCACAGCCTGGGTATCTTGACCTGAAGGGCCTCTTGAACAGGTGTCACAGGGTTACAACCTCTGTGTCCACTCAGTACTGCAAAAGGAAAAGCAGGTAATGCAAAGATCTTCCTGCAGAAGGGGCAGCCTGGTAGGACAGAGCTGTGTGACGACCTGGCTGGCTCAATGTGAGATAGTTGCAGGAAGGACAACTGATTCCCAGCAACCTATACAGCTTTACTCAATATTTTTCTGATGTAAGTCCAGGTGGCATGGTGCACAAGGGGAATAAGAGGCAGCCATGAGGCTGAATTCACAAGTTAGTGACCAGTCAATAATTCAAATTATTTGAATATTTGAATTATATATTATTATTTCCTCAGATTCCTGATTCAAGGCTGGCCAAGAGTATCTCCTTAATTCTAATCAAGGGAAGAAGCACTGCTGAAAGCTGATGTGCTATTCTGCCACCCTGGGGAGGAATTAATGATAAATTCCTGCTTGAGGGTTCAATTTCTTGGCTGTACAGAAAATAAAAAATAAAAAATCCAAATGGCTGCCAAACTCAGAGGATTATCTCTCTCAGTTACTACCATACAGGCAAAAGACTGGATTTTGTTCCCATGACAAACCAGGACACTTTAGCCACCTCCTTAGTTTTGGTCTGGTCTAACTTAATCTCCTTCACCATCACACAGCCATTTAGACCATTAAGGAAAAGACCTCTAAGATCATCTTTGCAAAACTATTTCCAAGGAGATTTATAAGAAGCTCACCTCAACTCAGTGAGGCTAAGTGCTGTAAATATAGATTGTTTCTGTGATTATTTAACTGATATAATTCAAAATATCAAGACACACATTTTACAAGTGTTGACACTTGTGTGGTTTTCAGGTAGTGACAATACACTGCTGGAACCAGGGAGTGGATTAACATCACTTTTATGCTCCCCCAAAGTCATTTTGCCACCATTTTTGTTCCTAGTGAAATGCAATGTGTTTGTGCAATGATCCCATATATTAAGCCCTCTATTTTTCTCTTTCCTTTTTCTTTGACTTCTTGCTTTCTTTCTTCTTTGTACACCTCCTTTTATTTTTGCCAAGTTATGTTTTTTTCCTCCTCTCCTCTGATTATTTCCTTTTTCCTTCAAGAATCAGTCAATAGAAGGGTCAATTGTCTGTTTTATGGCTTTGATGCTGCATCCTAACATTATGAGGGCTGAGCTGGAAAACAAATCGGTGATATTAGATCATAGTTCATTACTTGAACAGACTGCTGCTCTTCTTAGCTAGATTCTGCATCTCAAACAAATATAATTCTATGACTCAGTCCCATAACACATGAGAAAAGTGATGGAGTGAGATCTGGGAACCTGTCCATCAGAAAGCAATGGAAAGATGATTTCAGTTTCCATAATTTTTACTTAAATGGCTTCACACAGAGACTGGAAAGGGCTGCAGGAAGCACTGTGACTGTCTCCTCTGACCTCTTGCACAAGTCACTGAATTGAGCAAATCAATCTCTGCAGCTGGCCTCTAACTTGAGTCGAGTTTGTGTGAAATCCCACCATCTTCACTCCTGGGGCAGAGCATCAGTACTGTGTTTGTTCCACACCTTTTGGGATGTATCTAGGCTAGTGTTGGTTTTAGCTTAACAAGAAAATCTCTCCAGTGTTTCTCTATAATCAGTGGAGAGAAATGCTGACTCTTCCAGCACGGTAGTCAGGGCACTCAGACTTTGGCCCTTGCCATGAATCTTAATAAGTGATTTTTTTTTTCCTGTTTCTGACTACCAAGGGAGCTTGTGGAGATAAGCATTTCTAGAAAGAATTCAGCCTGTTTGAATTAATACTGTCGTGTATCCTAATGACAAAGGCTTCATCTGCAAACTGACCGCTTTTTATTCATTTTTAAGCAGATGCTTTCTAAGGGAAGAGCCAACTCATTTTTGAGTGAGGGCATTATTTTAAAATTAAAATATTACTGTTGTCTATTACAATGACATAACAGCAAGTAAAAATAAAAAGAGGGTGAACATTGCCTCTTGGAATTACTCATCAAGCAGCAACATCCACATGTCTGTTACTGGGATTAAGCTAGTGGCTCCTGGTGGATACTTATTACAACAGAATTAAAGCAGTTAAAGCAACATTGGTGCATTCAGATGTCAATCATTTGTATAAAAATTTGAGGTTTATTAGTGAAGTTGATGGAATTCTTTAAGGAAGCCACAAGGGACAATCTGTCCAAGTAACAGAGAACACAGAACAAGTTCACCAGCAGAAGACTTTGATAGATAACCTCTCTGGACACCTTTGTACACCCAGTTGCTGGCATAGGCAGTGCATTACTTAAGTGTTGAGCCCAAATTTTTTAATGGCATAAAAATAAACTATACAGACAGCATTAATTTTCAAATAAAAAAAGTCTAAGGAGTACTACTTTTCCACCTTGCCCATCCATATTCATCTTCCTACAGAAACAGTGATCCTGGCCTGTTCTGACAGTATAAGATTGTCTGGAACTCTCATTATTAATAAAGGAGTTTAATTCTAGGATCACACTGAAATTTCAGTGCAGGTAATTGTGTTTTGCATGTCTTGCCCTCAGCCCCTTCAGCTGCCTTCAGTTCCTGTTCAAATTGTGGCAGGGTATTGTCAAATATGTTTAATGACTGACATGTTCCATACCTGAAGTGTCTCTGTTTTCTGTCTGATGAGGAGGTGAGTTCCCAGTTTGTTTCCCTAGCTGGCTTGCTTCCCAGCTGTGTCAGGAAGTTCTCTTCCACACACTCCAGGAACCTCCTGGGCTGTTTTCCTCTCTGCTGTATTGCATTTCCAGCAGACATCTGGTAAGTACCCCATGAGGACAAGGGCTGGAGATTGTGAGACTTTGCTTTGCTGTTTGTAGAATATTTCATCTGCCTCTTCGACTTGGATGGGTGGTCTGGTCAGCAGAATATTGGCATTGTTGGCCTTTCCCTGCCTCTTGTCCATAAATGTTCTACCCTATCACCAACAATAAGTTTCAGGTAAACAAAACTCTCCCTAAACTTCAAGGCTACCCCACTGCTTCTTCTTCCTTGTCAATCCCTTCTGAAGACTCTAATAGCATCCAGTGAAGGACTCCAGTTGTGCCACTCACCCCACCATGGTTTCATGATGGAAGCTGCATCAGAGTTTCCTTGCTGCACAACATCTTCCAGATCCTCTTGTTTGTTGCCCATGCTGTGTGCATTCATGTGGATGTTCTTCATCTGGGGTAGTGATCTTGCCACATTTTGTGGGGAAAAGCCCTAATCCCTATGTGACCATTCTCAGATGCTTCCACAGTTTCTAACATATCAACATCACCGGTGCCTTTGCTGCCACATGGATCTTCATCCCCCACCAGTGAGACAGCAGACTGAACAGCCTTGCTAGCACACCACCCCACGGTCATTGGCAAGTCCCCCCCAGGTTTATGTGCAGTTGTCTTGGTTTTATCCCTTTCCACCTTCAAATGCAGTTTACAGCTCTTTCAGTGACCCCTGCTAATTCCTGTGAAAAGGACCTTTTCTCCTTTGGCACAGTTGTACCTCTCTGATGCCAACAGGCCTTGATGTCATGTAGACTCATCTGTGTCCAAACCCCCCCAAATTCTGCTGGTGACACCAGCTGGAGACCTACTGGCTCTCCCTATTCCTTCCCTCATCACTCCTTGCAACTGGAAGGATAGAGAAGAATGCTACTTGTTCTTCTGACCCCTTAACCAGTTGTCACAGTGTCCTGAAGTCTCTCTTGATTGTCCTTATACTTGTTGTGACTTCTGTTGCTGTCAACTTGAAAAGTCAGTAATGGACAATAATCTGAGGGTTGTACCAGGAAGCTTTCTCTTCACTGCTTTAACCCAGGCTCCCTGGAGGCATCAGGCTTCCCTAAGAAGTCTGGCCTGCACCTTGGGCCTTCTTTTCCCTCCACAGGGGAGTCTCCCACGACAATGAGACACCTTAGCAGGGTATAGGCTGATTAACCTCGGTAACACCTCCTGATGCAATGAACCATTGTCCTCGTTCATTGTTTCCTCTTGCACAGCCCCAGCCCTCTTACCCAGGGGCACCTGGCGAGGTGAGGCACTCACAGAGATGTTCCTGCTGTGCCAACCAGGGACTGGCCACCATTGCCCCTTCTCCCTTAAGTCACTGTTCAGCCAGGTGGAGAGAGGACAGAGACCCTTCATATCCTGTATTATCCTGTCCAGTCTGCAGGACTCTCCAGCTCTTCACCTCCAGCTGCATCTCTGCCTCCCCCAGTCCAGAACATCCCCCTGTGCACCACACTGAGCTCTCTGCTGCTAATTAATGCTCCTCACCTCAGCTCTTCCTTTCAATAATCATCATCAAGTGCTAAGAAAACAAAAACAAAACAAAAACCAAAACCAAACAAACCAAAACAAACCTCTTGACCAAAAGGAAATAAAAAACGTATCAGAAGGTATTAGAAGAAACCCCTTCACACCTGATTTTTTATGTGTATGAGCATGTTTAGCTCTATTCAGTTTTTTGTTTGAATTGTATAAAACTGTTGAAACAAAATAATTTATTAGCTCAGTTTTATTTGCAAGGAAGGTTCAGTTGCCCTTTATATTATTGTTATATCTCAAGACAATGTTTCTTTACTTATGAGCAGATGTTTGAAATCCTCCAGGAGATTTTTATAAGACTATGGAAATGAACTTGGCATGGGTACCGGTCTCCCAGGTGGAGCGGGTGAACACAAGCCTTCTTAGAAGTCTCAGATCAAGGCTAGTCAGAAAGAGCAACAGAGCCCAGCCACCAAAAGCCTAGTGCTTTGGTGACTGACAGGTACAGGCTCTTTCTGAAGCATAAAAAGGAATGCTAAATGATCTCACTGACAGAATAAATCTTCTATTTGTTTGGTCTGGACCAGATGTGCTAAAGGCTGATGTGGAAATGTCTGCTGATGCCAATCTCAGTTTAAATCACAATTTGGCAGCAGGCCTTTTTCACCCCCCTCTCTGCTCTTCCCCTATTCTCTATTTTTTTTTTTTAAAGTTGCAAGGCCACTCAATGTTCCTTAGAAAGTTTCAGCAGTGGTATAATAATAAATTGGATGTGGTCTCACTTGTTTTTCATAGGACTGTGAGGAGAAGCCTTTCAGGTTTTGCTGCCTGAATAGCACAGAAGTCACTGGAAAGAGAAAGAGTTTAAGAAGAAATTCTTTAAGGCATCAGGCACTGAGACCTCTGCCCCATCCTAACACCATCTGCCCACTTCTCATTATGCAGACTTGGATGCCTTTCTAAAACATGGTCCAACAGGAATGGCTCAGAGAGTTTTCACCCAGTTAGTCTGACAGACCCCCATGGTTTGGGGATGTATCTTTCTCTTCCAGAGTAATAAAAAATATAATAATCTAGTTAATAAATTTAAAACAATTAAGAACTTTAAAATCTTTAATATTTTTATTTAATATAACTTTTGCTCCTCACCAATCACCATGCCTGGCGTCATCTTCTGCAAAAATAAGATATAAAAAAATTAATTGGAAAACAACACTTCACAGACTCATAGAATGGTTTGGTTTGGAAGGGACCTTAAAGATTAATCAGTTTCAACTCTCTGCCACCAGCAGGGGCACCTTCCACTCGAACATGCTTCAAGCCCCATCCAGCTTGTCCTTATTTATTTTGTCACAGAATATGTGGTCAAAATATTCTAATTTTTCCCTATAAATAAAATTTTCCTAGAGGTTTATTGGAGGACATTCAAATATCAGGCAAGGAAAAAAAAAGTTAAAAAAAAGAGTGGAAACATAATTGTTACAATGAGATATTGCAGATATTATAATCTATTGTGTGATAAATAAAAGACTCAAGGACCTCTGGTTTCATCGAAGTCTTGGGCAAGATTGAACAAGTTTGACACGCCTGATCAGAAAGTCTCCGGCTGAAAGACATTACAGTTTTCTGTTAGAACCTAAAATATGGAGAAAGTCATTGAAAGAGAAGGACATGGACAGTCAAATTTGTAAATTTGTAAATTTAAAACCTGTCTGTAACACCCAATTAAATACCTTATTTGAATTATCAGATTTCTCAGACTTTGTCAATATATGTGTGGAAAACTTCTAGATTGTAACTTTTTGGTCAGAAAAAAAGCCACTGTATTTCACAGCAGAGCAAAGACGTACACCAACTGTACAGGCATCCAAGGATTTTGTTGTTCTGTGACAGGGTTTTATACAAAACTGTATAGTCAAGTCCTCAAGTTGTATTTTCATTGATAGAAGAAGGTGGGTAACCTTTAGAAGTAAATCAGTTTTTTCATTCTCAGTGGTCAGAGCATTTGCTTTGTGGCCAAATGAAGTAGATTTTTTGGTCAAAATACGTTACAGGAGGAATTTCTGGGGGCAAAACCTGCAAAATGAAACTTAGATCAGTGCAGCAGGGATGGAAGATACAGCACTAGCTCGGACAGGATCCACCTCTCTTACACTGTGGGTTAGCGTAATTTTTGGTAGAATTTGAAAATTCTGTGGGATGTGTAAGGTGTGTCTAGCTGGTGAACATAATGCCAACAATAAGGATTGTTAGGAAAGATTACAACAAGGATTGACCAAGCAGCTGACCAACATCTAACTCCAAGAACCTCAAATATGTATACACACACACATATATATACACACATATATATACACACATATATATACACACGTATATATACACACAAACATATATATGAAGCATCCTAAATATTTTTCAGTTTGCCAGGGTGAAAATACTTATCATGCTAACAATGATTTTATTATCATTTCCCTGTTTCTGTATCAGCTCTCCATTGGTGACCCCAGTCCCCCAAACACAGCCAGGGGAGCTGTTTTGTTTCTGACAGGTCAGACTCCAGAGCTCATATTGCAAATGTTGATGGGACTTTTGAGCTAGGGAGTGAATGTGCTTTAGAAATTCTTATTCTGTTCTTGAAACAAATTGTTGAGAAATCTAACTAATGGCATCTTTGTTCACATGGAGATACAGAATCCAAAAATCATCAGTTCTTTATTCTCTCCTCTTCTGCACCTACAGAAGGCATTAGGCCAGGTCATGAGAGTGACATGCTACCAGTGGGGACATGTCCATTGTTATAATTGATATAACAGAGGGAAATAAAGGTGATCCTGCGAAATTACCTAGACCTTACTCATAAACTTTTCTTCAAAGGCATTTGCACTCTGACTGCTTCAGCAGTCTATTGTTTTGTAGGTCTGTTAGATGTGTCCTTGCTCCAGGAAAAGTTGACAGCAACAATAGCAAAAAATAGGAGTGAATATCAAGTATACACTGTAATGCATATTTCATCAGAGCTCGGCAGCTCTTTCTCTGACTCAAAATAAATTCTCTTCTTTCACTCTGACTCCCAAAATATAAACACAACACAAAGCCTTTCCAAAATACAATCATCAAAAGTGTGAGTCTACGTTCTCAGGAGTGCTGTAACTTCAGAGTACTGTTTGCTTAACTGGAAATCCCAAATTATATCCACAGTTAATGGAGAAGCTGTTACTTTAAATATCTGGTTTCATTTCTCTGAATACCAGGATCGACTTTTTCTCCAATTAATGTGTTGAAAACATGCTTTCTGTTCTTATTTAAGATGTCAAAGTGTCAGATCATTTCTTTACAGCTCAAACAGGAGACACATGTTTACAAAAAAATAAAATAGAATAGTTCAGTCAGAGTTGCAGTTAATAATTTCAGAAATGATACAACAAGATAGAATTACTATTGTATTAAGGTATAACATGACATAATTATGACAGGCCTTGACATGTGCTGGGCATGATTTTCTGTCACACAGCAGTTGCTGAATCTTCACCAAATCAGTCTGAATGCAAGAAATCAAAATACAATTCAAGCTGGACAAATTCAGGCTAAGCAAAAGACTATTTATTTTAATAATGAGAGGAATTAACCTTTGCAGCAAGGATTTTGATGGATCGTCTATCTCAGGAAAATTTAGATGAAGGCTTTATAATTTATTTTATTTTACTAAAGAAGGAATTAATTTAAGCACGGGATATTAAATGATATCCAAGCTAGACAAACAGTAATTTCTTCTAATTGACAGAAAATCTACCATTAATGCTTCTCCCACGAAGCTGTCAAATATATTTCTTAAAGAAAGGTAGTTGGTATCAGTCCTCTTTTAGAATAATTAACCACTGTTTTACAGATTCTACCTTCATGTGATTTAAAGAGACTGCTTTGCAGTGAATGATGACACAGTCATGACATCTCACCCAAGTTTAACTGTCTAATTATTAAATATGTTGTCTTCTCCATCTATTTCTGGGGCTAGTAAATTAGTTACTAAGATATAAACACCAGGGGAACTATGGATGTCCGTTAACAAGCTGTTTTTAAAACTAGATGGTCCTTCCAAAATGGATTTTAATTAGCTGACTGGCTTTGCATTGATAAGCTCTCTGACATTCCATAATTGTATCTCATGAGCTTTCTCAAATAAAATTAGCGCTTTCACAAATTTTATTCAAGCTTGGCAGGAGAATTTCAGAATATTACAGCATGAACAGTCCTAGAGGTAGAATCTTTTTCTCCCTCATAGTTAATCTAGAAACTTTCAGGGTAAGTGCATTTTCCAGTTCTGTGGTATTGGAGGGAAGGTGTAAGGCTTTATAGCCAAAGGGGCTATAAGTCAGAGTTATTTGAAGGATTAATATGCCAGAGGCCATCATCTTTCAATATTGCAAAATGAGTTAATGGCTTTCATTGCATAGACTATAAAACCACAAGGGATCCTACTAAATTTTGACCTTCTGTCTATCATTGGGCACTCAGTGTTACCCAATACCATACCCCAGATTTAAGTTAGTCAAATAATTTAAATTTCAGGGTTTGTCAGGTGTGTGTCATTGGCAGAGAAAAGAAGAAGCCAAGGTGTGACCAAAACCTGAGGTTGCAAAGCATGGAAATCAATTGGAGATCCTTTTCCTACTGCACATTTGAAGATAAATTGCACCTTAATTGCACCTTATCGGTAAAAGGCAGCCTACTACACCACAAAATCCAGATCTTTGCCTGTCAGACCTAAGTGAAAATTTCTTTCTGAATACAGTGAGTGCTCTGTGAAAGAGCAAAATTGCCTGTGCCACCTTGGAGTACTGAGCACCACTATCATGGATGTCTCTGAGGAAAGCAGAGAAAAAGAAGCCAGACAACCCCAAATGTATCTGGTTAATGGTGTACTCAGGAAAAAAAAACATTCCTGGAGCTCTTCAGGCAACTGAGGCATGACACAGAATTGTTATCTTTCTTCATGAAAGCATTTTGAATGTGTCAGGAGCATTTTATCTGTTTAGCATGCTGTGAAAGAAAAGCCTGAGACCATGCATGAGTGGGGTTTGTATCATCCTTCCCACCCTTCTCCAAGATCCTTCCAGGTCGTGGCTGAGTTCCAGTTTGCAGGACATGGTGAGTAAAGACTGTGTGAACACCCACAGATCCAAGTTTGTTTCAGACAGAAGCTTTGCTTTTCAGAGGACAGGAGAGTAAAAAGGAGTAAATAGACAATGCACTGGTTGTGCAGCTTATTTTTCAAAAAGTTCTTGGTGTCAGGGTCATGAGGGTGATAGGTCTTAATAACCCAAACCAGCCACCCCTGGACCTCCACCCCTTTTGCCTGTGGACATAGCAGCTTCATTTAAACTCAGACCTGTGCTTCAGTCTGTGTTTGACCTAAGCTCTAGTTTTGCTGGTCTCCAGTCCTGTCTCTGACCATGCCTCCTGAATGGATTTTGGACATATACTGTGGCCTTCTTCACAGATCTGTGTTTTGTCTTGTTCCATCTGGATCCTGACAGAGCCCCCTGGAGGGGCTGTGGACCCTTTTTCTGCCATGAAAGTGGTCAAATATTGGAACAAGGGCCCAGAGAAACTAAGAAATCTTCATACTTGGAGACAGCCAAACCTCACTGGCCAAGGACCCGAGCTGACTGAGAGAGGCTCTGGCACAGGTTGCTCAGAGAAGCTGTGGCTGTCCCTGGATCCCTGGATGTGTTCCAGGCCAGGTTGGACAGGGCTTGGAGCAACCTGGGACAGTGGAAGATGTTCCTGCCAATGGCAGGGGGTTAGAATTAGATGAGCTTTAAGCTCTTTTCCAACCCAAATCATTCTGTGATTCTATGCAATCAAATTTGGCCCCTCTCTGATGGGGGGACTGGACCAAGTGAGTTGCTACAAAAGTTGTTTTTAACATGTCTTATTCTATGGTGTTAGTATAATCCTTAAAAAAAAATAATTAGCTACAGAAACTGCACAAGTGAACAGCACAAATGAACAGCTGATGTCTGAAATCACAACAGAATGGCAATTCTCCCTGTCCTGTTTCTTCTCTCTGCCTTTATTAGCAGGGGCTGGTCTCTCAAAATGGAATTATTTCTCAGGAGCTCATCTGTTCCTTCTGTGCCAAGAACAAAGGAAAAAAAAATATTTAAAATGAGTGTGATGTGAACAGGATCATTGCAAAGTAAAATGTTTTTCAAAGTTTCCCAGGAGGTATCACTAGTTTTTTAGATCCATCTGGAATTCAATCACTGTTACTTGCCAGCTGCTGCTGGGACCTTCCAGTTGTTTCTCCTCCTCTGGACACAACATGCAGTGGGAGCAGGTTTTGCTGCTGATATAACTCTGAAGGACAGCCACATAAGCTGGGAATACAGGCAGCTTTTTGGTTCTGCTTTTTGAACTGGACCGGATTTATTAAATAGTGTTTTGGCTGCTTACAGCTGGAGTAATTGGAGGGTACAATTTTTGAAATTCCACACAGAATACAGCCAGCAGAAGAATCCCTTTGCTGCATAATCCTGACAGCTTTATTTAAACTTACAGGCTCAATTTTGGAGGGCACATATGATAGGGTTTATATTTTATATTTTATGCCCTGAAAGACAGCCTCTAAAGGCATGCAAATTTCTCTCCAAGCAGTCATGTTTGACTTAGAAAATAAATAATGAGAACTTACAAACTCTAGATATTAATCCCCACAATCTACAAAATTGACCCTGATACGAAAACAGCAAGAATCAAACAAAATTATTTCTACTCACCAGTTTAAGTACCACAAAATATTTTGCTGTCCCTTGCATTGTTTAAATTTGGATTACTGGCGTGCTCTGAATCCCTCACTGCCAGGAGAGAACTGCAACTACCTCCTTCTGCAGGTGCTGAACTTGAGCACTGCAATGACCCCACTGCTTGTAATCAATTGTACTCCTCAGCAGTGGAGAGTTTGACTAACACATCACACTCCCCGAAAGGTGCCTTTTTCTTTCTTAGGTTTTCTGGAAAGTGATTTGAATCACATTTCACATTTATTTGAAGAGTTTTGTGAACACTGTTCAGTTTAGTTGCCTCAGACATCTGCAAGCTTAAGGTAAAGAGAAACAACAACAAAAAATCGAAGTTAAAGCAACTGTTTGGGAAACAACTGTTAAGATGCTTGTCACTGACAGAGTTGGAAAGTGAGTAGACATAAACTTTTAGAAGAAAAATCAATGGACCCCTAAGGTGTATTTTCCTGGGTGTCTTAGAGCTAGTCCTTCTTTGCACCCCATATTGATGCCTCGGAGGTTTGGCCTTTTAGTATCACACAAATCTAAAAGAAATGTGATAACACTGAACATGACAATGTGTTGCTAAAAACAAGCTGCCAAGCAGCTTAAGAAAGCTGTCAGACTACCTGTCAATAAATGTGCATTGTTTGGTGAAGTGGATCCCAGCTGCAAATTCTAGGAGATGAGAGTGCATTGCAAACCCCACAAAGTTTTTCTTCGCCCCCGCAGGGTGTCAGGACAATAAGGATGCAAACAGACTGAGGCATTGAAAGGAATGTCTCAGTAATATTATTGACCTTTTTGGTGCATATTCAACCAAGCATCTCAAAACTTCTGTCAAATAATAAATCCAGGCATTATGAACAGGATGAAGCCTTTTGCCCCCCAGGTTATTGGTCTGAACCTAGACAGGTAACAGATTTTGAGATGGGGACCAATTTTGGGGTTGTCATTTGGCCAAAGCAATAAAAATCAAAGGACATTCAGATCCAAGATTTTATTCTGTGGCATTCTTAAATCAAGGACTGACTTCAGGAGGTAAGGCAGGCTTTACCAAAGATGTGCATCATGGTATGATCATAAACCACATTCATATTCCCACGGCATTTTGCATATTGTTAGCAGTACTATTGCATCAAAGCACTGCTGTTCCAGGTAACGAGCCAAATATTTAATTCTGGGTAGATTTTTTCAGAATATGCTTTTCTCTTGTAATATCAGGATTATGATATTCATAGAACCATGGAAGCATTACTTTTAGAAAAGGCTTCTAAGATTATCAGGTCCAACCTTTGACCCAACACTCCCATGTCACCCAGGCCAGAGAACTCTGTGTCATATCCAGTCATTTTTTGCACACCTCCAGGGATGGGGACCCCACTACCTCCCTAGGCAGCCCCTTCCAATGCCTGACCACCCTTTCAGTAAAGAAATTCCTCCTGATGTCCAGTTTAAAGTTCCCCTGGTACAGCTTGGGAACCTCTTCTCTCGTCCTGTCTGTTGTTCCTTGGCAGCAGAGCCCAACTCCCTCTGGCTCACCCTCCTGTCAGGGAGCTTTACTAAAGTGCAGACAAATGCAACTGAGCTTTTTCCATGCTCACATCTGCCATATGACTCGTAAAATTCAGTGAAAATAGACATACCCACTGGAGGAAGTTTAAATAATATGGTTTTCATATCTTAAATAAGAACAAAGACAGACTGGCCATAAAACATTTGAAAATCTTAGTAGTGTCTACATATAAATAAATATGCTCAAAATATTTTCACTGAGTTGACAGAATTTGCATCTGATTGATATCAAAAAGCTTCAGTTTCCTTTTCTTAACAGTACAAAGAAAAGAAACATCTAAAGCAAAGCATATTGGGCCTGTAAGTTTTTGGTAAAGATGTGAGAAACTTGAGATTTGTCTAAGTCATTTGAAATCAAATGCAAAAACATATGTCCCTATGTTAGAGACAGAGGAACACTTCAGAGGCTACTCAAAGGGCAATGTCTTGTTTGAGTCTGGGTTGGTCTGTCCTCTCTGAGACGACACAAATAAGAAAAAAAATCAGAAAAAAAAATTACTGAAGTAGTAAGTATTATGCATTAACAAAAAAAACTGAAAAAGAGAATATGGGAAGGATGTAAGTATTTTGACATATAAAAAAAAGAATGAACTGAGCAGAAATGTTCTGTATCTTGGAATTGTTTCTCCTTTTAGTCATTGTTTTTTGTCCTTTAATCTCTGTTATATTTCTTCTCACTGGTATGACTTGTGGAGAAGAAGGAAAGCCATCTTTCCAGAATAATATGATACTTCACCACTCCTGGTTCAAATAACAGGGGATCATGGAGTCATAGACTGGTTTGGAAATGACCTTCAGGATCATCTACTTTCAACCCCTCTGCCACAGGCAGGGGCAACATCTGCTATACCAGGTTGCTCAGAACCCAAGCCTGACTTTGAACACATTCAGTGATTGGACATCCCTGACTTCATATCCATCAGACAACAGGACTTTCCCACCTTCTCAGTATTCTTTCTCACCTTTTGCCATGACAGCCCTGCAGGTATGGGTGGTAATTTTCAACAACAAACTTTCCACTGGAATTTCAGGCAGTAGGAGGGAAAGAATGAGGAGGGAAGAGAGCTGAGGATTCCTATGCTGAGTGTTATCCAGCTACAAGATCCTCCTGAAGAGTCGTCCAGATGTGGTGGTTTTTTTGTTGTCTGAGCGTTTCTCTGTGAGCTGACAACTGAACCTCTGTCTAAACACAGCACGTGGCAAATGGCGAAGCAGGGAAGTGACAGCTCAGTATGAAGTCTCAGTGCTCAGATTTTTTATTTTCTATTCAAATCACTGTTTACAAGCCTCTCAAGCAACAGTTCCAGGATGCAAAATGGCATTCACTGTCCTCCCTCTCATTTGGCTTGGCAGAATAAAGGTCACGAGTGAGTCTGTCAGACTGAACACCACATCTTTTGCTTGCTGTGACAAACAAAGAGCTAATCTGATGCTGTAGGCTCTGTCACCTCTATCAAGTCTCATTTTTGTCTTCAGTTTGTTGGCAGTTTCAGATGGCTGCTTTTCAAATGGTTCTCTCCTGAATATGTGAATTTTGGGCCTTATATCTTTTTCTCCTGAGATGTTGACAAGCTGTTTAGAGCATGGACTAATGATTAAATCTCCTTTCCCAGAATATCACGTTTTTGCACCCATCTGGTTTGGAGGGTTTTTTTCACATATATACTTATTTAAACAGACACAGTTAAACATTTCAGGTTTTTGGTTTTTTTTTGTTTTGGCTTTTTTTCCTTCTTCTTTTTCCTTTGTAACACAAAAATATGAAATTAAAAGAGTCAGCTTTAACTTTAGTGTTGCAACACAGATCTTTTCAACTCACCTCAGTCCCATGAGTATCCTGTCACCTTAATTTCTGTTTAGAGGAAGACAGGTTTGTAGCACTCTTCTTAGTAATTCATCTCAGAAATAAAGTTGACTTGGGGCCTCGTGTCTATCTTGAAGTATAATCGAGTCATTTACTGTTAAAAGTGGCATCAAGAGATACCCTGTTTTGTCACATTTGCAGTCTCTCCATAGAGCTAGATATTTTTCTAAAGCTTATGAAACTCAGCCCTGATCCTGGTAGTGATTTCTGCAAGGGAAATATTCTGAACCTGTGACCTTTTACACCATGGATCTTACAGATAAAAGGGACATTTTTTTGTAACAGCAGCCTGTGGCTTTTGATAATTGATAAAACCAGTGCTTACCTGGGAAACTCATTTTTCCCCTTTCATTCTGTTTGGTCCCTCTGTCTTGAGAATGAGTTTCTTTTTTGCTATTTTTGTTTGTTTGTTTTGTTCTGTTCTGTGGTATTTTATTTAATAGAACCATAGAAACACAGAATGGCTGAGGTTGGAATGAACCTTAAAGATCATCTCATGCTAGTCCCCTCCCACGGGCAGGGTCACCTTCTCCAAGACGCTTCCAACCTGGTCTTGAATGCTTCCAGGGATGGGGAGTCCACAATCTCTCTTAGTTTAATTTACTTTTGTTTAGTTTGTTGAGCATTTTTTAACTCGGGTGTTTTAATTTCTGTGTGACTGATGCTTTCTTGATCACATTAACATTAATGTTGGCCTCCAAATCACGTTATCAGTCATACTTCTATTGAAAATTTGATTGCCACTGATTTTTTTCCTCTAAAACAGGATATTGTGTAAATCAGAAGAAGACTGACATCTTTATGAAACCTGCAATTGATACACTATTTTGCTTTTCATCTGGAAGATTTCCCGGATTTAATCTGGATTATACCCCTGCCACTCCCCAAGTACATTCCTATTCTTTAATGTACAGGTGAATCCAAGATGATTCCTGTTGTTCAGTGGCTCCTTGACATTGTCACTGAGGAATACCACCATGGGGAAACAGAATTAAAAATGTTGCGTCTTCACTCTTCCCCACATCACACACACAGACATAGCAGTGTTAAAACACATCTTTCTCATTACTGGTGCACAACTGACAGTTCACAGCTGAGTTTGCTGCAGGAACATCATTTTATTTCTGTGCATCTTTGTCATAATTACCAACATTCAGAATCAAGAGTGTCAGACTTTACAAAACCAGTCTTTTCCTGTCATTTAACTTCCCCCTCAGAACTTGTGTAGAAACCTCATTTTTGCTGTCAAGGTTCCTGTCACAATGAGAGGCAGTGTTTCAGGAGTCCTGGTTGTTTGTTGCCTCAAACTAAAGAGGCAGCTTTATTTTTCTAGGTCTCCCCACCCTTTATTTCAAGGATTTCCTGAGATACACAGGACAATTTTTTCCTGCTTTGTGTTTGGTCTTCTGCTCTGAAACACTCCTTGAGAAACTCAGTAAGTTTGTCATGGACTGCATTACTTACCTTGCAGCTGTGGTAAGGAAGGAGATAACGTGTGAGCTTTAGAAGCACCGGTGTTATTTCTAAACAAAATAAAAGTGTTTCCTTTGACTTTTTTGTCTGTTTTTCCCTCTGGGGATATGGAACTTCTCTTCTAGCTTCACATGTAGGTAGCTGGCAATATCCCTTTTACTTTCTTCTTTGCTGGTGCTCATCACATTTTCCATCTTTTCTCTTGCTTTACCCTAGTCTTTCTATTTATTCAGTGCTCTGAAATTCACCTTAAATTAACCGAGATAAACAGTGTGGTTCACCTCTTTTTTTTTTTTTTTTTTTTTTTTCAGACAATCTTGTTCACCATGCCTTCCCCTTGCAACTTCTGGACAGTTTAAGTTGCAATAATTTGAACCAAAAAAACTGTCTCCTCCTCTAATGTAATGAAAATTTGCTCTTGAATGATCATTGTTGGTACTGGGTGATAATGAGTAGATTTACATGTGCGCAGACATGTACATCCCACGGGGAAATAAATTACACTTTGTGTAACCACACACATCTCATATTGTTAAAAAAATTCTTGTACCCCCTCAGACCTGTGTTTGTTTCAGACTTTTTTAGTTCTCATTTACACTATGGATCTTTCATATTCTCCTGTCACTATGAACATAAATTTCAGGTACCAATTGCTCCAAATGCAATTGTTGAACAATAATAGGAATTGCTCAACTATGCTTCCAGCATGGGATGAAGTGAGTACAGTGGAAATGGCAAGCAGGGCCATTTATTTTACTTTATAGCCAAGCTGGCTCACTCATCCTTAGTTTAAGTGATAGTTCAAGCTGTGAAAGAGTTGTTAGGACACTCATCATTTTTATTACCTAGGAAACGGTGCCTTTGGTTAATTGGATTTGGAAAATTTGCTGAACATTCAGGTGAACCTCCAAGAATCCCAGTGATACTGTGATAGCCCACAAATCTCTGTCAGCTGTTGACATTCTAACTAAGCCTTTCATTTTCTGGAGTTTTGAGTCCAGAACTGTGAAAAAAACCCCAACCTTTCCACAAAGTCTATTTGGACTTGATTACTCTAATATATCTTACAGGGGAGAATGATGAAATACTGTGGACCCTGTGACAAATACACATTCATAAAATATGTAACAAGATTGATTTACTTTTCAGATTAACACACTAAAAGTCTTTCTCTTAATACTCTGAGTGGCAGAAGAGTGCCCTTGTAGATGACTCAGCTGTACATCAAATAATCAGCTTTCAGTAGTCTCATTCAAGAGCTGACACCCTCTCTGTGTGTACTGTTTCTGAATCTGTCCCTTTGAATCCCTTTTGTCACTTAGCAAAAAAAAACAAAAAAAACCCAAAACCAACCAAACAAAAACCAACCAAAAAAAAAAAAAAAAAAAGAGGAAAGAAAAAGAAAAGAGAGGGGAGGGAAAAAAAAAGAAAAAAAGAAAAAAAAGGAATCACTGGAGAACTTGATTTTCCAGTTTGTCCTTCCAAGACTTGTTCTGGAAACCAAATGGCTTTTCGAACAATGCTTTCAGTTGACTTCAGGGGGTTTGGGATGAAGACTTTAGGGACCAATGTTCAATAAAAAGGGTGGATGTGACACTTGGGGACATGGTTTAGTGTTGGACTTGGCTGTCCTGGGGGACTAGTTGAACTCAATGGTCTTAGAGGTTTTTTCCAACCTTAATTCTCTGCTCGTAACAGTATTTCAGAAAGCAGCAGACAGGAGTCTCTCTTTCCTCTCTCACAATAATGAGAAACAGTCCTAGCAAATTATAAAAACCTTCTACAACTTCCCAACTATTCCAGCCTCGGGAAACTGGGGAAAAGAAGCTGCAGCCTCCTAATGAGGCAAACAAAAACAAAAGAAGCATAGGTGAGTGAAATTCTTCTCCTTATTTTAACATACCTGATTATTAGTGTATGACTGAGTTCTCTATCCTATAAAAATGACATCCTCCACAAGACAACTGGGGTAGTTTAAGCTACCTTAAATCACTCAACCTGCAATACATCTGAAATGTTAATTAAGCAAGTTTTTTATCCTCACCTCTGCTCTGCTGGCTTTAGTAAAAGCTCGTCTGCCAGGGAAAACTCTCTACAGGTACCACCAATTCTGTTTGAAGCTGGTGATCTGGGTTTGGCTCATAACATTCACAGCAGATTTACCTGAAAGATCAATAAAAGCATGTTCAAAGTAAGATGGGCTTCATAGAGCCCAGGATTTTATTAATTTATATAAACTTCCTAAAACTTTTGTGATAAAGAAAAAGGAAAAAGCTTGAAAATATTCACAGTATTTTACAGCAGGGTAATGAAAACGGTATGGCAAAGTTCTGGAATTAGTTCATTATTTTTTTCCAAAAAACAGCCCTCAAATATTCACAGGTGAAATTTTCAAATGTAAGTGGAACTTTCTGATGTGACAATAGGTTCTCATTTTCATGGGCTTTTAGCCTCTCTTTAAATTATCTCAAATTATACAAAGCACCCCACAATACCTCTCACAGTATGCCTCCCTCAAAAATTTTTATTATGCAAATCCTTGACTGAAAACTATCTCTTCTCTCATTGGTAACATGAGATAGATCTTCATAGCAGAAGAATTCTGAAGGCAATTGTCATCCCCAACCATTAAATGAAATCGGATTTCTCAGCATGATACATGTGATTTCTCCTTATTTTTTTCATGGTGTATAGTTTAGTAGAATATAAAATCAGAATTTAAAAAGCAATCAAGCAGCCAGCAGGACTTTGATCTTTAAAATGCTGGAATTATCTTTAATCAGAGGAGATTTATAAGTAGTACTTGAATTAAAGGTGGAATTACTGTCTGGCTTTGTTCGTTTAAGTTTTGCTGCTCTTCCCACTAACAAAATTTTGTTTCAAATATCTCCTGTATCCTTTGAGAGGGATTTGTAATAGGCAGTCCTCAACTTTAGAATTGGGTTAATCTTCCAGATCTTTAGTGGCAGCACTGTGAGTAAGCAAAGCACTGTGAGCTGGGACATATTATCAGTGAAAGAACATTTGGAATTCTGGGAATGTGTTTTCCCAAGTCCATAGTGAACTACCTCAAAGAGCAAAAGAGACTAAGCCTGGGTGGAGAATTCCTTGTTTTTTATGTATTCTCCGAGGGAAAAGAAGGCTATTATTTTTTGAAAACACACTTTTTCTGGTTTTACTTGATCTCACACCCTTGATTCTAATAATGGAGGAGGACTTGGGGTTTTTTTGCATTTGTTTTTTAATTGGAATAAATATGTTGAAATGCTTAAAATAGGTTAAAAGTTTTGTAGACAATGATGCTTCCTTTACAAGTCTGATGGGTAATTTGAAACCTGTGAGACTGTTCCCTTCCAGGAGAGGAAAAAAAAAAGGAAAAAGGGTGTGCAAAGCACATAGACTCAGGTATCACCAGAGACTTCAGCTTCAGCTGAGTTCTCTTGTGTCTTCTCTTGTTACCCAGGTCAGGTTTGTCACTTTAGCAAGGACACATTCAGTCAGGAAATACTTATTTCTATCCACAAAGCAAGAAAACTGGTTTTAATATGTGTGTGTGTGTCTACAGGCAGCCATCCCCACACTAAAAACACAGATGGAAAAATTGTGATGCACTTTGTCAAATTTTGAAACAATAACTATTCTTAATCCCATCTGAGAAATTTAATATAATTTCAGCAGGAACACCAAAAAAATCTCAAAATTATGGAGTGACACATATAAACAGAGCCTCCCTGCTTTTTTTCCCAGAGTGATACTGATGGACTGTGCCTACTCCACTCCTCACAGAAGGATCAGTTTAATATATTTTCTTGTAGTATTTGCTGACATAGCTCTCATACCACTGAAAATCTCTGTAGTCTTTGAGTTCAAACTCAACACAGCAAAGGTTGGAAGTAATTTTTCCCTCAATTTATTGATACAACCATGACATGAAAGACCAATAATGACCAAGGGAAGCTGGCTGTGGCTGAGTAGCTGGAGGACAGTCTTCCATGAACTTCACTGCCTTTACAAATTCTTCATCACCTTCCTCCCAATCCATCCTGAAAAAAAAAACCCAAAAAACAAAACCAAAAAAATGTTTCTGTATGTGTTAAAGTTATACAAAGTTAAAGTGCTTTAAGAAAGTTTTCAGGGAAGCCAATTAGCCTGTGAAGTTGGAGATGTGATGTGGAGAAGGGAACATTGAGACAGGAGGTTACATTTCCATTTTATTTGTTCTTTTCTTTTTTTTTAGTTTCCAAAGAAGGTGCCAGGTGTTTATTCACTTTCCAACCCCTGAGAACCAAACTTCGAACCTAATCCATTGAGCCCTTTTCTAACTCAACCCTGCTGGATTTATCCTGCCTTACTTAGCACATGCTATCTGGATACTTTGACTGCTTCAGATGATTATGGCTGTAATTCTTTGTGGGGCTTTGCTGCACCATAGCAATACAGAATGAAAAAAGTAGGGGAAAAAAAAAAGAAAGAAAGAAGAAAGGAAGAAAACCCCACAACCCTCATCTGTGAATAAAGTCTTTTATACGCAGCAATAACATTGCATGCTGCCTGAGTGCTCCTTCTGATAGTGTAACACTGGAAAAAGAAGTATTCCCATTGCCCCTTTGCAAGGAAAGGTCTAGCTGAGGCACAGAGTAGAGCAGTTTAACATTTCTTGGCTTTCCTTTTATTTGTGGGTACCTGGGATTGATGCTCTTGTAGCTGCAAAGTAGGGCAGTGCAACCCACAGATGCAATATTCACAGAAAGAGACCCAGGAAAAACACTCTTAATAGACATCCAAAGGAAAGGGATAGCTAAAGGTCCCTTAAGGAAACACAGAGACACATTATGACTGAATTCTGATAAAGGTGTGAGTCAGTCAAACTCCTACTTCTGTACAAGAAAAGAAGGAAAATCTCTATGAGGCTCCCATGCCTGCTGCTTTGGATCAACAGGAATCTTTACAAGTTATATAAATACACTCGTAGACTCTTAATATACCTATAATATTCATAGTACAGTGTGCTGGAAGATGGGCCTGATAAAACAAGAACAATACAGGAAAAGAAAGGTGGGGACAAAAGAATGACATTTTTTAGCTCACTGGTTTTGTGGGTCTGGAAAGGGGAAGAGGCTGGAAAGAACATTTTCCAACACTAATTTTGTCATGCGGCAGAAATAACTGGAGAGAACAGACTGACTCGACCAAGTTTTGTAGTCTAGAATAAGGGTTCATGCCATGATCCATTTCTAATTCTCATTCCTGGATGTTGCCATACATAACGACATATTTCTCAACATGTTGGCTTGAGAAAGGGGAGAAGATTGCATATTCTATTTCTAAACTTTTGGACACAACAAAAGCTTATGATGAAGAAGATCAAAGGTGTTGAAGAAGATCAAAGGGATGGAACCCCTCTGCTCTTGAGTCAGGCTGGGAGAGCTGGGGTTGTTCAGCCTGGAGAAGAGAAGGCTCCAGAGAGACCTTAGAGAACATTCCAGTATCTACAAGAGGTCTATAAGAAAGTTGGAGAGGGACTTCTTGCAAGGGTATGTAGTGATAGGACATAGGAAAATGGTTTTTACCTGAAAAATCTTAGATTTAGACTAGATGTCAGGAAGAAAATCTTTCCTGAATGAGGGTGCTGAGGTCCTGGAACAGGTTTCCCAGAGAAGCTGTGTCTGCCTCATACCTGGAAGTGTCCAAGGCCAGGATGGGTGGAGCCTGGAGCAAGATGAACTTTAAGGTCTCTTCCAAGCCCGCCCATTTCATAATTCCATGATTCTGTGTCTGTGGTCTAAAAGGTATTTCAGAGTCCTAGTGTTCATTTTGGGCTATCTGGCGACCCCATTGTCACTCCCTTGTCTGCATATTGCTTAGGTAGATGAATGTTACCACAGTGACTCTTGCAGCTCCATGCACATACAAACAGCTCTCTCTGAACTGATCCTTCCATCCATTTCTTACTTCCCAGGCCCAATTTATCCACCAGCCACTAACACAGAAAGGTGTTGGGTACCATCCTGTCAATCCTGTGATTATCCTGACTCTCCTAAGTGCTCCAGCCATGGTTTTGGTCCTTGTTAAGCAGCACCCACGCAGACAGTGCCTCTGAGCACGCTGCTCAGGGGGGTCACACAATACAGGAGCCATTCCCAAGCAGCAGGTGGGATGCAGCCACCACTCTGTTTTCAGGAGGAAGAGTGTCTCAACATATGCGTACAAGCTGCCTCCTCCCAGCTGGTCTTACAGACAGAGGAGACCTGGCCCTTTTTGTTTAGCCACATACAGAAAGAGAGAGCTCTTGCAGCAAACAATAATTTGGGGAGCAGATGTGGTTTCTTAACATTTAACTCATTGTCATGGTTTCTAATTAGGTGTTTACAGTTGCAGTTATGAATGCTTATATTTTACTATATCCCTTTTGTAAAATGAAAATAAATGTCTTATTTTATGCAGAAAATATTCAGAGAGGCATTTTCATGTGCTTCAGTATCTGTGGTCATGTTTCTGTGGCTGTGCACCACTGCCCTCTTAAATTTATGTATTTCTCACAATCATGTTAGTCCTTAAACTTTTTGCATCTTTTTTATTGTGCTTATATGTATCAAAATTGGATGACTGCCTATCTTTCAACCTTTTCCAGGAAACTGTTTATTTTCTTTGTTTTCACACTTTCCTCCCACTCTTGTATAAATCTTCCTGTGCAACAAAATAGTTGACGTAAGTATAACTGCTATACATAATTGATGTGTTCTCTGTTTAATAAATAAAGTGTCTGTCGTATAAAGGGGCAAGTTTTCTGTTTTTTATATTGTCTGGATGAGTGCTATTTTCAGCTTCTGTCCAGGGGGATGGAAAATTTTGATAATTCTGGAGAAGAAATTGTTCCTTTGTAAAGTAAATTCTGGTTAAATATATATCTGATTTCTCCCTTAAAAATAAACAATATGAATGATCCCCAAAAACACATATCTGTTATATGTCAGAGGTTCAGAATTGTCAGACTTGATCCACTGTTTGTTTCACAGTGGCAAAAAATGCTAGTGGAAAAAAAAATAAAAGAGAGAAAGTTTTCCTGCTGTTAATGAGACAGAGGTGACTGTAAACAATAGATGCCTTATAGCTATTCTCAAACAGGAATCAAAGCTGTAATTAAATATAAAACACTGTCGATGATAGGCTCTTTAATGTAACATTTCTCAGTTGCTTTTCCTCTATGAAATAGCTTCACTTAGACAAAAGCTGAGAGTGACTGAAACAAGAGAAGAAAGACTTGTGCCGAAAACTGATTTCTTGTTACTCATGACATACCAATCCTGTAGTTTCAGCAGGAAATATTCCTGACTAGAAGTCAAAACATAACCAATCACAGGATTTTGGTTTCATCTGTGAGACTAAACCATGCCGTGTGAGGACGGTTTATTCCTGGATGGACATAGGTGTCATCTCAACCCCAGGAAAAGACAGATCCAAACAGCCTTTGCTTCCTGCACTGCTCAGAACTTGGGCTGTCTATTCCCTGAGCTCAGAGCAGGCAAGGAATAAGACAGAAAATAACTTGGGGAAAACTGGTGAAGAGCTGCTTTACCTTTGCGTTTTCCAGTTGCTTTATAACACAGATGTGGCTGCTGGATGGATGGCAGCATCCTCCTAAAGCCTGAGGTCTGGAGAATGCTGCTTCATGAATGCACAGAAAGGAGAACAAAGTACAGGCTGTACTGGAAGGCAGAGGCAACTCTCATGCAACTCCTACCTGAGCTAATCAAAAGGATACAAAAACCTCTGCACAGTCCTTGATCAGTTGTCTGATGCCTCAAGCCAGAATCCAGCCTCTGTGTGTAAACAAATAGGAAGCCCTGAGCAAGTAAGAGGAAGAAGGCCAGAGAATTTGGTATAAAGAACCGCAGTTCTTGTGAGGTGCAGGTTAATTGTCTTCTGGCATCATTTTCCATTCAAGAATGAAAAGTAAGTAAAGCTGATGCTGTAAGAACAGGTCAAAATCTAGGCCATTAAATGTAGGTATATAAACCCAGTATAACTAATTCGTCAGTTTTGGGGTGGAACAGCAGTTAAAGCCAGGGTATTGCTACACAAAATAGAAGAAAACATATATATTTCATGTAAAGTACAGGAGGAAATAGTCAAAAGAAAAGTATCTATTCTCAGTTTACTCAGAACAACTATACCACAGGAGGGTGGTGTGGTACTGGGCTGTTGCCCAGAGAAGCTGTGGCTGCCCCATCCTTGGGAATGTTCAAGGCCAGGTTGGAGGGGACTTGGAGCAACCTGGGATAGTGGAAGGTGTCCCTACCCATGGCAGGGGTTGGAACCAGGTAGTGTTTAAAGTTCTTTCCAATTCAAAACATTCTGTGACTCTGTGATACTTAATCTGACCCTGGAGAAGGTCACCCTCTTCACAAACTATTATTTTCCAAAACAGTGGAAATAATGCAGCTTGGTTTGTTATGTTTTGAAGTGAGAGTTTGGGATTTCTGTTCTCTAATAAACTACAAACACCGAGATTTTCCCACTCCCAAGCTACATAGTGCCCCTTCTACACTGATTCCCTAATAAACATGTGTTGAGCTTGTATTGCAGCTCTCGTGATGGAATCATAAGACAGTACTTTTTTTTTCTCCTTTACTGAGCTAGCCCATAACATTCCTTGGAATTTGATATCATTGTAAGAGTTGTTGACAATGACAAATATGTTAACAAGTCATTAGGGAGAAACAGATGAACATGTGAAAGCAGACACATGCACAGTCCCAGCTGAACTTTGCAAACTAGAGAGCTTTATAAGAATCGGGCTTGGAGTATTCTTCTCCCAGGTAACAAGTGACAGAATGAGGTGGAAATGACCTCAACTTGCACCAGAAGCTCAGATTAGATACTGGAATTTTTGCTTCATGGTAAGTAAATCTTTGGAATAGACAGCCTAGGGAAGTGCTGGAGTCACCCTCCCCACAAGTGTTCAAAAACCACAGATATAATATGAGGACATGGTTTAATGGTAAATATGGTGGTTGTCAACAACTAGATTTGATGTTCTGGGAGGTCTTTTCCAACCTTAATAATTTTAGTGGTGACTTAGAGTTGAGAAACTGCTTCAGGGCAGATAAAACAGCACACAAATCTACTGTTTCATTGCACACTGGGACTGAACTGTCCCTCTGGGGACAGCAGAACCACACTGAATGAATAAGAAGCAAAGAACCAGACTCTGCTACAACCATGAGCCCAACCTTCTGAGCCACTCTCTTACAACCTGTCACAGGAGGCAAGGGTAACCCAGACTTTTGTAAATGCAGTGAAACAACACTGAATGATTGATGTTTGTAAATGCACATATGTGGGTTTATTGTAGAATTTGGTTGCACAGGAGAACAGGTATAAAGATGTTTTGGTTGCTGTTATCTATGGTGGTATGTTATATAAAAGCATAAAAATATCACTTGTGAAAATGTTTAAGAAAGAGAAGGATAAGTGTAAAAAGATCTCACTACCTGTAGGCTTGGTGACAAGGCTTGGCTGTTGCAATTTTGATGTCTGTTGCTTCAAGTGTTCACAGACTGTGTCCAAGTGATGATTCTAGACTGGATCCATCCTGCGGTGGGAGAAAGCCCAGAATCCAGTATCTACTTGATTTATATTCACTCAGGTTCAGGTGGGAATGCCCAGGTACCTCCTGTGGGGTTTCAGCTGGATGATGTAGTGCTCTGAGCCTCTGACACCTTCCAAGACAATCCAGCTGCCTATTAGACCAGCCCAGCTGGGTCAATTACAGCCCCTTTTGGCCCATCATCAGAGCTGAACACCTTCAGGCTTCATGTGGTTGTGCTGGTACTTCCCCATCAGGGGAGCTATCACAGCTTGAGAAGGGACAAAAAGGCAGGGCCCACCTACCTCCAGGGTTTGCCTCTTTCCTTATGTCCTAGCCTGAGCTGATGGGCTGTGCTGGGGCTGTTACTTCGCAGATCAGCAGCATCCACCTGAATGTCTGAGCCATCAGCATTCCAGTCTCTCTTCTGGCATAAATTGTGGATACGCTCTTCTCCTGGGATTAGACAATAGTAGCCCCTTTATGTAATCCCAAGTTCGAGTCACAGTCCAAATTCCATTAGTAGGCATATTTGGGGGGGAATGGGCTGCAGAGGCTGCAGATGAACAGCTACTGCTTTGCAGTTTGCTGCAGTGGGAAAGAGTGCTCCAGTGATTTTAGCAATGTTTAAGCCATCAACAATCTCTTGCAGCCACACAGCACATCAGCAGAAATGGCAAGAATGTAATACACTTTAAACCATACGCCCACCACCCACCTCCCCCCCAGAAAAATAAAATAAAATAGGAAGTATGAAACTAGAGAGAGGGGGGAAGAGGTGTTAACTGAAGTTCACATTGAGTGAGGAGAAGACATTTCCCTAAGATTTTCCTTATTAATCTGAAGTTCGTGTTAATTAATAGTAAATCAAATTAGGTAAAATTCCTCAAATCAAGATTGGCCTGTGATACCCTAGTCTGCTATCCCCTGTTGCAACTCTAGAAAGCCATTCCTCTCCTGCTCTGATGAAACATTCCTAGGTGTTTTCTAGCTGCCAAACCAGCATTGCCTGAGTGCATTCTGCTCTTTAAAACCAATCAGCAGCCCCTCATAGTTACCAGTGCTGCTAAATGGAAACAGGACAAAGAATGATCCCACACACCCAGCTGCTTATCATCCCTCCTGCTTCACGGCTGGCATGTTCTCCACCACATCTGTGGTCTGTACCAACAGGTAGCCTACCAGAGAGAGCCTCAGCATGCCTTGGGGGTAACATTCCATAGCTCAGGGGATGCCTCGTGGAGCACAAAAATGCTTCAGGTTTGACTTCCACCCTTGGATAGTTTTCCAGTAAATTATAGGAGGCTTTGCAACCTCAAAGATTTCTGCATGCTTTTCTGTTGAGTGCATGAAGCATTTCTTGGTTGCATGCCAAGAAAATATCATTCTGATGGTGAACACATTTGACTGGAACAAAGGAGAATTCATACAGAAGATGATTGCACTGTTGGAATCATAGGGAACCCCACACTGATCCCCATGGAGATCCAAAGGTAAGTGAAATTCAGTGTGAACATTGCCAACTTTTGCTTCAAGTCCAAAGAAAAGATGGACTCTAGTCAGGAACAGCTCCACCACCTCAGAGAATATTTTTTTTCTTTTTTCCTTATGGTATTTATGTAGTTTTTCTCATCACAACATGGGAGATGTCTCGCAAGAATTTCTGTTTGTTATCTCACAGCTTTGCTGGCACTCAGAGTTTTATCTTGAATTCACACCAAGTCAACTCTTACTTCCACTTGATCATTTTGATGGCCAGAGTTTATATTAATGTCTTATTCCAAGGGATGCTGTTTTCTATAGAATTTAGTATTCTTCAGTAATCTTGATTTGACAGATGGCTCATAGTCCACTGACTTGAAGCCTCTTAAATTATGTGTAGACGGAGTGGCTAAAAAATGAGTGCTTGGGAAATTTGTGTCCTAGACACCACAAAGAGTATCTCTGACAGTTTATGTTATTATTGTTGCATACTGTGCAGTAGAGAAGAGGCTGGATATTATAATATCAACTAAATTCCCTTAGCCCAGTATTTTTCAGTGTTGCACAGTGTCTTGCCTTCAGATGCCTGTCCAGAACAAAGATTTGATCCATCTCCTGCTTTGTAACTGACAGCTTCAAGCCAAAGACTTCAGTAGTCTAACACACTCAAAGGGCACAATATCCTTTGTTTAGACAACTGATATGAGCCAGAATCTACTAATAGATTCTAATACTAACAGAATCATATAATCACAGAAGATCTTGGGTGGGAAGGGACCTTGAAGATCACCTAATTCCAATCTTCCTGCCATGAGCAGTGATGCCATCTACTAGATCAGGTTGCTCAGAGCCTTGAACATTTCCAGGGGTTGGACATCCCATAATAAGGAGAGTTTTGATCCTCAGTGTACTTTCAGACAGTTAAGTTTGGAGCTGAGTTTCACTCAGTTTCCTCGAACCTTCTGATTGATAATCTACTGGGGCCATTTTAAAATCCAGAAGCTTATTTTAATTGCATCATGAAAAAATAATATTTGGCACAGTATTTTGTCTACTAAATTCCCTCCACAGAGTCATGCTCTAACTTTTTTAGTTCTATAGTTTTTTCTCTTCTTGAAACTAAAGGACTGACTTGAACAATAGTCAGGGCCTTCAGATTCCTCAAGGACCCTTCAGTCTCTGAGCTTCACAAAAGCAAATCAACTGCTTCAGCTAAGGAAAAAAAATAGCTGCTTCACACTCAAACCTGGCAATATTTTCCCAGTGCACAATGTCACTGGTCACCTTCTTCCTAATTACTTGCCACCCCAGTAGACTGGCACCAATGTGTTTTGAAAAGTTCTCAACAACAACATTCTCTTCTGTGATGTAGTTTAAACATGCACATTATACTCTGTTTTGATTGATTGATGAACCTCAGTGCGGCGTATATAATAATGTGCTAAATGTTACATATGCCCTTAGTGGGTAATTTCAGGAAATTATTAAAATGTGCTTCTTTTAAAAGGTTTGGTAATGTGAGTCACAGAGACGCTTGACAGACCCAATGCTGATTAGTGTGGGTGACCACAGTGTACTTGAGGCTTTGATATTTCTTGGCTTTTTCTTGGTTTCCCGGAGGCCCTTTGGACAAAGCAAGAAAGGCTGAGACACCCTTGGCCTTCTGGGAAACTCAGTGACATTTAAAGGCTGCTGGGGCCTATTCTGTTAATATCTAAACTAATTAAAATCAAATCATAATTGTAGAGCTTGTTCACTGGAATTCTAATCAGACTCTTAGCGGTGCACGCTGCTGTACTAACAGCTTCCTCAGCTCTGTGAGAAGTGTTTTACCACACAGACAATTGTTCTCAGTGGTTTGTCCTCATCTTACAACCGGCTCCTTAAGTAAGAAATGTCACTTCAAATACAGGATGAAGACTGCCTTTCAACATTTCCACTTTCCATATACACCGAGCACATTTTGCTGCATCGTGTAATGGGGTATTTGTCAGGGTGTGGCAGGCTTGTATGTACCCACTGGGTTTTTATTAGGACTGAGTGTGATACCCTGCACTGAACTTCCACCTTACACTGTCTCAGAGAAGATTGCAGCTTCCTTGTGAGGGGCAGCAGCAGGACAAGCACCCATCTCTCCTCTCTGGTAACCTGTGACAGGACTAAGAGGGACAGCATGAAGCTGTTTCAGTGGTGGTTTAGGTTGGATATTCAGAAAGGTTCTTCCCTCAGAGGGTTTTGGGGCACTGAACAGGCTTCCCAGGGAATGGGCAGAGCCCCAAGGCTGCCAGAGCTCAAGGAAAGTTTGGACACCACACTCAGGGATGCACAGGGTGGAATTGTTGGGTGTCTGGGCAGGGTTGGGAGTCGGACTGGATGATCCTGGTGGGTCCCTTCCAACTCAGGATATTCTGTGATTCTATGACACAGATGGGAGAAGCTCATGGACAATATATCAGATCATCCCAAAACAGTATTGTAAATGACGGGGTCTTAGGCTGAGCTGAATTAGAGCTGTGCCTGGTGAAGTACCTGCAGCTGCTGAAGTAAATGTCTGTCAACCTAGCTCTGGCAGGTCTTATTTTTAACATCTGTGTGTTTGGTGTCACAGTGTGCAGTGAAATACCTGTGTCAGATCAATAAGACACTCTTACTGCTGAGGAAAACAGCATGAGAATATAACAAGTATTAAGGCGTATAGGAAAGGCTTATTAATATTTAGCAAAACTAATCTGTTTCTCACTAGCCAAAACATGCACATCCAGCCCTTTTGGGAAGACAGCTTTGAAGATTCCCTAAGCTGAAATGAGGTTTTTTGCACTGTATGTAACCATTCATATTCTCTGTGGGCTAAATCTTATTCCATAATTTTGAAGTCAACCTTTGAGATTTGGGAGATCATTAGAGGGTTTGTGTATGTTTTCTTCATTCTGTTTCTCCAGATAGACCAAATGTAGTCACTTTATAGATGGGAATGTGATTTAAATAATATGACTTTGCTAACATTACATTTTGAATTTATCTTTATTAAGGCTGCATTTTAATTTCATTCCATGTATCCTCATTAAGCAACTGTTTGCTCCCTCAGGCATTTTTTCAAGCTAACTTTTAATCTACCTATTGGCACTCAAAGCTGTAAAAGTTAAAGCCTATTTGAATTTTTATTTGGAAATCTGTTAGATTTTTTCCCCTTTATAGAACTGCAGGCATTTGGCTTTTGCTGGAGATGGTCTATTTTCCCTATATAATCTGATAAATATTAAATTAAATAACGCATATTCATATCAATGTGTTGTGTGCAAAGCCCCATTCTTCAGAACACTATAGATTAACTATAATAGCACTTTATTTTACACACTATTGCAGAAAGTCTCTCTGAAATCCTGTCACTGCAGCACTGATGCTGGATGCTATTGAAATTAGCAGTGAGTGAGCCTAAAGGACTTACATTTTCCATATTTCTATCGATTTTGACTTCTGAGTCATGCACACACTTCTTTAAGATGACAGGTGATGGAAGAAAGTTCAGTGAAAGTGGAAGTCACTGATGGGGAGCTGCTCTACATAATGTCACATAATGTGATTTCTCTGGACATATAACCACAGCCACATTGCAGCATGAATAAAATTTTCTTTTTTTTTGCTATGGTACACTCAATGAATAAATTTATTTTCTGCTATATACAATACCTGTAAACTTTAGACCCTTCCCCTCTCCTCATTCTTCTTTTCCTTCTCCACTGCCTGCATTTTGACCCCTACAATCTAGTTGAAATCACTGTGTATTTACCTAAGGAAACAAAATTGATGGTCCTTGGTTTGATATAATCCTTCATTCCCAGAGCTTTCACAGCCTACAGTTACTGACTGCTCTCAAACTAAGTTATTGTTTAGAAATATTCCTCTAGCTCAGCATCTTGTTTTGAAAAGCTGGGTGCTACCTTCAGCAAAAAAATAAATAAACCCTCTAAAGTAGGTCAGGAATCAGAACCAAAAAGGCTGCTCAAGGCAGGCTCAGATCTGTAGGTATTTGCAATTTTAACTCACTGGTTGTTCAAAACATAACTAAAGCTCCTGAGCATACAGCACAAACAATAGCAAGCAAAAATGGTTTGAATTACAGGCATTGGCATCTGTCTTAATTATTACCTGCTTGGAGACATATAAATAAAAATGTGTAGAATTTTAGTTAGATATAAATAGATAGAAATAGCATGAACACAACTAGATTTCTTTTTTTTTTCCCTTGTGGTGCTTACTGGTTTACATTTTAATTTCATGCACCCTTTCAGTTATGACTGGATTTTCTTGTAACCAATGCTCAGAGTTTGCTGCTACAAATGATTCTTCTGGCTAAAAATAATTCTGCTGAGAGCAGTGAGATCACCTGTGTTTTTGTGGACTCTGCACTGAGACACTGCAGCCACTGAGCAGGAGGAACAGCAGAGAAGAAAAATTTTCAGAGAAGAAAAATGCCTGTGTTGGTGCTATTCTAAATGATAGATATAATTTCAATTTAGTGCGCTATTTTTGATAGGAAATATTTCTTCCTCATTGTTTCCCGCATTGGTATCTCAGAATTGTAAAAAGCAAATCTCAACAGTAAAAATAGTTAAAGTGCCGTTTTTTGGAATCACTAGAGGAAGATGCAGCAAGGAAGGTACCTTTGCAAACAGGTCTCTCCTTGGCTTAGGCAGAGCTGTGCTTCCTCAGAGCCCATCCCAGACTCCATTTCTTAATTTGCTGGGTGTACACAATTTACATATTGGAGAAGGAGAAAAATCCAGTACCACAAAAATACCTGCCAACCAAGGGCTTTTCTTCTCAGTTGGTCCCAAATATCCTCATGCTTTGGGCCAAGCTGAGATCTGTTGAGGGAGGAGAAATTGTGTTATCTCCATGTACATGCTCCAGGTTGGACGGGGTCCTGAGCAACCTGATCTAGTGGGAAATGTCCTTACTCATGGGAGACTGCTGTGACAAAACACTCTTTAACGTCCCTTCAGCACAAACCGTTCTGTTTATCTGTGATCCTATGAAAAAGGTAACCAGTTTCACAGACTGACTTATTACCAAGTGAAGTAGAACATGGTAAACACCAGAATAAGTGTGACTGAGACAGCACAAATGTAAGCATGAAAAAAGCCACACATTTACAACTTTCAGTACTGCACAAAGTGTGGTCTGTGTCAGCTGTGTACTGAATATAAGAATCAGAAGGGATCCAGAAAAAGCATTGTTGATATTAATAAATGCAATCAAATAGCAGAAGCAGGTTCAGACAGATGTCTCCATCTGACCTTGAAGTCACATGAATTTAAACCTGAGGTAGGTGGTAATTCATCTGACCTGTACCCTGAGGAATCTAAGCTCTGACTCCCTGTTGGGCTGGAAGTTTGTGAATAGAGCATAATGTCTTCTATAAGAAAGTAATTGACTCCAAATAGAAAATTTCTGCTGATAGCTGCTAGACAAGGTCCTTGAGATCCTGTGCAAGGCTGGCAAAATGCTGCCTACAGCACCCAGGCTGAAAGCAAGACCTTACGGGCTGCCATTGGGCACCCAGTGGGGGACCTCTTCATTTGTCTCAGTTTGGCTTCTTGACAGATCTCAAAATGTTCCTGTTACTGCTGGAACTACGGCCAGAACCTTCCACTGTGTTCAGGCTTCAGTCTTGAACTGATTTTTATTTTCCTTAATTCCTTTAACAGACACATCTACTGTTGGTTTCATAAGTACATGTAACTTGTGTGTGCAATTACTACTTTTTCTCTACATAATTCTGATCCCAATTCTAAGACACAAGTGAAAGGTGAAAAGCAAAGGTGATCCTGATTTATACCATACAAGCACTCAGCCCTGGTTCTTAAGGTCCATGTGGATTTCTTACAAGGAAATGGCTGAGGAACTTCAGTCTCTTCTGCTGTGTTTTTGCTTTCAACATATTAAACATTCTTATTCAGACCTTGTTCATTAGATCATCCCATTTATTATTCACCAGTATTCTCAGCACTGCATTGCCTTTGCTTCTGCTTTCAGAAATCTTGGTAATTTTAGCTTTAATTTTTTAACTATTTTCCCAAATAGTTGGGGAAAGTCATCTCCTTTCTGCTGTAGGCATTTGAGGGTCTTTGTTGAACCAGTGTAACTCATTGGCAGCTGAGCCAATGTTGGGATGCATTGGCACTGCTGGTTGGTCATTCCCTGAAATTAGGATGTCAGTAAGACCAGAAGCTGGACAGCTACCAGGTGAGTCTCTAAAGGTGCTGCTAATTGCATAGAAAACAAGCAGGATCAGAAATATATGATATCCCTGCATGAAGTCCAACATGAAAAACTGTAATTTGGATGTTAACAGAAGGTTATGTTAAGAACTCAGCAGTGAAAAACCCTGTTAAAAAACCAAACCAAACCAAAAGCAACAAACAAGCAAACAAACAAACAAAAAAAACCAAAACCAAAACAAACAAACAAAACCAATAACAACAAAAAAATCAACAACAAACCAAAACTCAAAATGGTTGAAATGGTTGAAAAATTTATTCTAGCACATTATTTTCTTTGAGGGAAGACTTGTAGAATTTTACAGAAAAGTTACTCAAACTGTGGTGATGCAGTTTCTACCACGTTGAATAATGTCATTCCTTTATGTGGCAAACATTCTTGTATCCCACACAAATTTGGCACCACTATCATTTTCCCAATCACATACACTTACTTATCAGAAATGTTGAATCAGAGTATAGAAGTAGGCTACAAAGCTCAAATTATACATTTGGAACATCCTTGCTGATATTTTAAGTTTCATGCTGTAAATACTTTTTTAGTATCTCATATTACAGTGGAGTTGTGAGAATTGCAGCCAGGATAATTGAAAGGTTGCATGGATTTAATTCAGTTACACAGATTTAATTTGCGCAGAAAGAATAAGAAAATAGTGTTTGCAAAAACAATTATATGTTTCTAAGCTATCCTCTCCAAAAGGAAACTTTCAGATTTTTCACTTGGAATGAATTTTTAAAAAATAATAATAAAACCAAAAGTTTTAACTTTTAATTTTTTATATGGTGACACTGTGATTTGGAGGGTGACAATGGTGTTAACTTCGTTGAGGAAGCATCAGTCACACAGAAATTAATACACCTGAGCTAAAATGTGCTAAATAATTTAAACAAAGCTAAACTAAAAGAGGTTGTGAACTCCCCATCCCTGGAAGTGTCCAAGGCCAGGCTGGATGGGACTTGGAGCAGCCTGGGACAGTGGAAGGTGTGGAAGGTGTCCCTGCCCATGGCAGGGGGTGGAACTGGATGAGATTTAAGAACGCTTCAACCCAAACCATTCTGTAACCCTGATTCTTTGATCAAGGCATGCTATGAAAACTTCTCTGCTACTGTAAGCAAAGACCCAGCTGGCACAAACAACAAGAACACACTGCTGACTCTTCTCCCCTACTGCCAAATTTGCTTGACCCCGTGGAGCAGAACAATGTGAGTGAAGGAATCAGCAAGTTGGTCAAAGAAAGATTTTGTTCTAACCTCCCACTGACACTGAGTTTCAAAGGTAACAAGCAGGACTGGCCTAAGGCCAAACATAAACTTTTTATTTGGCTCTCTCAGCAACGGAGATTTGACTCCTTCGACACAGAACTTCAGCAAACTTTCCCTGGAGCAAATGAAATTTCATTCAGATCAGGACTGGTAAAAGCAATTCTAGATGATGGATGGGTTAACTGGGGTGCCTTATGTTAGTTTTCACTAAGTCCTATCAGCAGCTAAAGACTCTTTTGGCCATATATCAGCATATTTTAAAAATGTCTAGATGCATTTAATGTCTACTTTGTGCAGTATGAGGGAAAAAAATAAAATTCCACTTCAGCTTCTTCTCTGAACATTTTTTTTTTTTTGGAACCACATGAATAAACCTGTTGGTGTCCATGTCTTTATAAATCAAAGGACAGAGGAGGAACCGACTTTAAAAAAGAGTCCTATGACTGGACTTGATTCTGCAGTTAAAAAAAAAAAAAAAAAAGAAAGAAACAACAAAATAAAGAAGAATCTTTAATTCAAACTGTGTCTCTATGAATCTGAGGGCATTTCACATCTGAATGACAACAGTCAGCTTCAGGATGCAAATCTTTTTCCTTACCAGAAAGCTTGGTGCCTCAGAAAGAAAAAAATAAAATAAACCACAAAATTCTGAAAAATGCAAACCAAAATTGTCATTTTAGTTTTCATGCAGAAAATGTCATTTCCTCCTACGTTGGTTCCCTCCTATCTCTAGATTTTCATCCTCAGTACTATAACTCTTAGCTCTTCTTTTGCATTCTGTGACATTAAGTAAAACAGTGTGGAATCTTCTTTTCTAATTTCACTTTTCTTTCTTAAACGTGCCTCTCAATAAAATAACCCCCCAAAAACTGATTAGCTATTCTAAACCCATTTGATTCTACTCCAAAGCCCAAGTGAAGCATGAAGAATAATTTTCAAGTTTTATATTTTAAAAACAATTGAATATTTCTAATCCTAGGTGTCCTGATCCCATGTGTTAGTTGCAGAATGAAGTAAATAACCTTCTTCTGTATTTGCATTTTAATTTTCTTTCAACATTTTGCAATATAGATTTTCATACAGAGAACACTTCTCTTTCTTTATAAACAGATGCCACTCTAGCTGTCATTTCAAAGACGTGTGACTGAATTTCTGAAAGTCTAAGCGATGTTAAAAGTGACATGAAGTAAAGCAAATGATTTGACTATTGTTTCAAGTGTTCTTTTTAAAAATTTAAATGCAAAAAGAAAAAGCCCTGAAGATATTATTCAGTAATACTAGTAACAGTATTTCTATAATGCTTTCAATTTCTAAAGTTCTTATGTAGACAGTAACTAATTTAAATAGTACCTATGACTTTTAAATGCTAATATTCACCTTGCAAAATAAATTGATTTGTTTGTGTGTGGGTGTTCTTGAGGGCTGTACACACACAGACTTTACAGTCATTTGTCAGTCTCTAATAAGAAACAGAAGTGACATCTGTCATGCATTCCAGTAAACACATTAAGCAAACACAATAGGACCCCAAAATGTTTACTCAAGTACTCTAATTAATTGTGACTTGCTGGAACAGAGTTTTCTATGAATTAAACACAAAGATCCATGCTCTCTCCTCCCCCTTGCTGTAGCTTTTTGTGCAGTGGGAAAAGATTTAAACTAAAGACTTCCCTTCTGGCTCTGCCAAGGTGCATTTTTTCCTCATAGACTTGACTTGCAGTACAAGTTGATGTGAGAGTTTGTCATGGCTGTTTTGACAGTCCGGTCATCCTAATCCAGGGATCTGGTCCCTGTGGTTTGTCAATTATCCTACTAACCCTACAGCGAGAGGAACACTCAAGGCACTGAACTGTCAGCCAATAACCAAGAAATAATGTCAGCAGCCAGTGAGCAGGGATTGCGAGAGATGGGGATGATTTTGACAACAGAGAAGTGTGGATCATTTCAGCATTTATTTTATTTATAGGCATTCGTAACAAATTAATTACATCTCACCACAAGTCTTCACTAAAACTTGCTGGATCCAGACCTGCCTTCACACACAGGGCGATGAGCACAACTGAGTGCAGGGGTTGCAGCAGGGCAGATCCAGGCACGGAGGTTCTATTCCCAGTTTTGTTCACTCCCCTCCTGCGACCTTGAGCTTGTTACTTGACTTGGATATGTTTCAATATCCCCCCGGATAAACTGAGGATAAAAGCATGCACTCTTAAGAGCAAGCAGAGCCTTAATCAATTAATTCCTGTAAAGGACATTAAGATCATTTAACGAAAGGTAGAATTAAAGTGCAAATTATGCTAAGGTCCTACTGGAATGAAAGACAAGGGTGTTTAAAAGGAGATTTAGATGCAGAAGGTTAGACAGCAAGGAAAATCTAGGTGGAGGATCACAAGAGGCTTGATTCTGATCCGGTGTGTAACAGGATAATTTGGCTTAACTCCCCACTTAACACTAACAAAGCAGGCTCTGCCCCTGATTATCACTTGCTATAAAGTTAAACTGATCTATGATTACACTGATTCAACCAAGTCAGAATCCAAATTTTTGGCTCTGCAAGTCCTCATAATTAGACCTATAATCTCAAATGTTTCATTCTTTTAGTCTACTTTTTCCTATCACTTCTCAGTCATGTTTACTCAAACCATGTTGAAGTGAGAAAATATGTTGGGAAAGATGAAGCAACAGAGACAAGCTAAATCTCTGGAGTCATCCTGTTTCCAAGTAAGCCACAGGTAGAACCAGCAGGACAGGATGAGTAGCAATGCTGGCCTGCTACACCTTTTGTTCTGGGTTTAGACATGGTACAGCCTCAGCAATAACTGGTTCAACTTTTCTATCACTTGAAAGCTCTGTGGAAAAGCACAGGGTGTGAGATGCATGAATTTCCTTGGCTTCCAACCTGCCCCTGAACACTTCCAGGGATAAGGCAGCCACAACTTCTCTGGACAACCTGTGTCTGGGCCTCACCACCCTCACAGGGAAGAATTTCTTCATCTTATCTAACCTCTACTCTGCCCTCTGTCAGTTTAAAGCCATTCCCCCTTGTTCTATCTCTGCCCTTGTGAAAGGTCCCTCTCCAGCCAACACAGTATAGGGGTGAACTCTGATAAAACACATCTGATATGAAATTTAATAATTTAAGAGATTGTTTTAAGACTGTTTCTGGTAGACTAAACAATTCAGATCCCTGGTTTGTCGTGGTTAGGAAGATTTATTCTTGATGCTGGTACAGAAATGGAAAGGAGAATTTTTTAGGCAATCTTCTGAAGGAAAAATTATTCCAGTTGTAGATGTAGTTTCAAAACCATGGGTGCAACCATTAGAGCAACTGAACAAAGATCATGCTGTTCATGAAATAGTTTTGTCTCCTACATATCCCTTACTGACTAAATATCCACAGTCACTGCTGATAATTAGGGAAACAGAGATGTCTCAAAATGTCTGTTTAAAATCATCACCTTCATTTTCAGCTTTATTAGTGGGAAATTAAAATCTGGAGGCCAGAACTTGTCACAATCAAGTCTGATATTACACTCTAACTATTTCCATTGCAGAATTGTCAGCCAATCTGGAAAACAGCTGGAAGGCAGTCCAGGAAGATACTATACTTTAGCAGTGTGTTGCTATGTCAGTATCACCTCATTGTGCAAAATTTAGACCATCCTCTTTCTGAAAACCTTGAAAGTATTTGCCCTATATAGGAAAACAAAACAAAAACAACAACAACAAAAAAAAAAAAAAAACCCACCACAAAAAACCAAAAAAAAAACCCTGAGACTTTGGAATAGCTTAAATGAGAAACAACTGATCCAACTGATACCAGCTGAAGGTGATTGTCATTGTCTATGGCATTCAGGTAGCTCAGGGTAACTTTTCAGTTACAAAAAGGTCATCTTGAATAAAAAATTACAAAAGTCTGTGCTGGGTGTAGATATTTGCAAAGATAAAGACAGAAAACACGGTCTGATGTGGAAGCACACACTGAGTAAGGAAACAGCACTCAGCTCTCAAGAGTCAAAACCATAAATGAGTCAATATCTCTTCTCAGATGAGGCCTACTAAACTTCCTTTTTTCTCATGCACCTCACCATTTTATGGTTTGAACCTTTTTTGTGGGGCGTTTATGTATTTGCCTTCTTGTAAAGGCAAATTCCATAGATAACTTCACATCCTGATGGGGGTTGCATTGATAAAGCCCCTGCGAGAATAAAAACCCAAAACAACAAAACAGAATCCCCATAGATCTCACACCCAAGTGCCCAGACAAGAGGATAAAATTATCTTATACCTGCAACTCTGGGAGCAGCAATACCCATAGAATCATGGAAAAGCCCTCTAAGATCATTGATTCCAACAATTCCTCCAGCACCACCAGAAGACCACCACTAACCCGTGTCCCCACGTGCCACATCTACAGAGCCTGCAAATACCTCCAGGGGTGGTGGCTCCACCTGTTCTAAAGCTTGACAAAACTTTCCCTGAGGAAATTTTTCCTAGTATCAGATCTAAGCCTCCCGTGGCACAACTTGAAGCCTTTTCCTATGGTCCTGTTTGTTCCTTGGGAGCAGATCTTGACCCTCCCCTGGCTGTCCCCTCCTGTCAGGGAGTTGTGCAGAGCCACAAGGTCCCCCCTGATCCCCCTTTTCTCCAGGCTGAGCCCCTTTCCCAGCTCCCTCAGCCTCTCCTGGTGCTCCAGACCCTTCCCCACCTCCACTGCTCTTCTCGGGCTTCAGGCCAGAGTCTTCACCCTACCCTCACTGGGAAGGACACACATTTTTCAGGACTATTGTTTTGTTTTTTTAAAGATGGTCATGCTGATAATATGAACATGTCTGGAAATATTCAGACATGCTACGACCTGTGCCTGGGAGGTAGATTTTTCAGTTACTCTTAGTGAGGTGGTTGAGGGAATAAAGTAAACACAGCACAAACCCTGGCTCTCCCCACATGGATGAATCTAACTCCAACACCTCTGAGGACTTATTCCATAAACACTGGATATTTTAAAACTATTTGTGGTAAAGTTGGATTATCAATGGGAAACTTTAAACCTCTAAGACTGCTACTTGACAATTTGTCACTCAACTTCAGCAAAACTATAGGGGAAAAACACAATGAATTAATGAATAGCAACAAATCCCCATGACAACATGTTACTTCATTAAAATTTTATCAGCATTCTTCCTAGGGAAAGCGTGCCTTCTGTTCTACGCTGAGCTTCTTCTACAGTGTTTTACAGACAATTCACAGCATTCTGGTGCTTCAAAATTAGTTCCTGTGGAGAGTGAGCTACACACAGACTCTAGATTGTGTCACACAGCGATCTCCTGGGTGCCATGATGAAGTTTTGCCTACATTTTTTGTGTGTATCTTATGCCTTAAACATTAATCAAGCATTTCCCAATTGCTTTCTTTGAGAATAGGTTAATTAGCTGCAAATGCATCTCTGTGTTAATTTTCAGCAAATGCATTAAACTGCATTTCATAAATATTTTCCTAGCAAGCAAAGGAAAGCTTTGAAAGGAAAATGTTTTCATTGCTTTCGCTGGGGCTCTATCTTATGCTTGTTTTTTCTTGCTTTCTTTATTTTTTTTTGTGTGGAGATCCATAAAACATATCCATTGCTGTTCAGTGTATTCCTCAGTGTAGATGTAAGTAAAAATAGAATAATAATAAAAATGGTTGCTAGATACTGTAAGCTTGTCAATATAATCTTAGGATTTGTTCAAAAAAATTCTCTGCACAGAATTTATTTGCTTGGAAATTCAAATTATTTTGAAGAGGGAAAAAAATAATGTAGATAATGAGAAAAAGGCTGAAATTACTCTTGCAATAATAAATAATGGCTTGTATGGATATCAGTAACATGTTCTGGTTGTGTTAATAACATTTTCCTCAGACTATGACAGTCCACTTACAGCATGTATTTGGCTCTAAAAGCATCTAGAAAGAAAATATCACTTCCAAAAAATTTGCAAACCTAACAGAGCTTGGATGAAAAGGCTGCAGGGAAGGAAATTCATCCCTAGTTTTTCACCCATGAGCTGAGGTTTTTGACACAGGGATTTGGGTGCTCAAGTGAGCAGCTAAACAGTGAGGCAGGAGGAGGCAGAATTAAGTGTCCACATTACAATGTAAGGTTCTGAGCCAGGTGGAAAACATCAAGAAATAATATTTCTTTTTCTTTGGATAGTTATTTTCTACAAACAATAAGGAAGATATCAAATCTTCCTACCTCCAGCCAAATCCCTGAGCTGCACATCCTCTCCTTTTGGTTCCATGGATCTTGCCAGTCTTGAGCAGTGGTGCTGAAGCAAACATTTAGTGATCTGTCTGTGGAATATTACAGCAATGAGAACATTCTGTTTGGATGTGCAAAGTGCTGACATAACCACCCCACAGTTTGAGAAAAGTCTGCAAACCAGGTCATCTGCCTTCCACATGAGTGATCTAATCACTGGGCTCTTATGTCGATTTATTTTGACTCTATATTTTTAAAAATTATCTTAATTTATTGCAATCTTAACAGGCTTGATTCTGAGGAAGATCAGCAATGTAAATCCCTAAAGTAGAATTGATATTTTCACCTTCAAACTGAGTCTTTTTTGGAAAATGACTCTAGGTGGGCATAGCCAATTCAGGAAGCTGAGGCATTTTCCCCAGAAACATCTTATTACCCAATGAAGATTATTATGGGAAATATAAATGCCAGTGACACCTTTCCTTAGGTTGCACCACTGAGGTAGGGCCTGAAAGGTACCTAAATGACACATAAGATTCCATGACATGCTCCAGATGACAAAAGAAAACTGATAATAGATGTCACAAGGGTTAGTAGACATTTGCATCTCAATGTGGAGCATCACTGTTCATTAGGAAAATCTTTACACCAATTGCTTAATTTTTAATTTTTTGAGTTTTAATTTTTTTCCCCAACTACCTGGGATTCAGCTAAACCAACACATTTATACAGTGGCTGTATTCCTATACAGAGTATTTAGCAGAGAAATATAGTACAGGCCTTCTTCTTTCAAAAGGAAGAGCTCAGTGTCATTGAGCTCTGGGAAAGCTTCTGTAGAAGTCTGTTATATGATCTTGTTAAGATAAACATTGAATCAGTAAATTAAAGAAACTGAGATATGTCTCCTCTGGAATAGTTTTTAAAAATATATATTTTAGTAGGGTTTCCCCAGCCAAATTTCTGCACAGTTTTTGTCTATTACATCTCATGAGATGTCACTCCTTGACCCATTTTAAATTAATGAATCCAGGTCCAGCATTTTACAGATCCATTTATAACTCTTCTAATCCTAACAAAGGAAATATAGGACAACACCAAAGAGATCTTTTGGATCTCTTCTGCCAGAAGAGATCCCCTCATCCCTTTCCTGCAACTCTATTTCCTTCTTAGCTTGTCTCATTTCCCTTTTCACTCAAGAAAAGATGGGAATTTGACACTTTTGGCTGGCTGGTAGTTGTAAAATTTTGTACACCATCATAAGGAAATCTAAGGCCAATGTCTATTTGTTACATGCTGGACTTGTTTACTGGGAGCCCCACCTTTATTGTCACAGTTGGATAAAGACTCAAGTATCTCCTCATTATGTTTTTTTGGCAGCTGTAGGCAGCCTGATGTGCAGACACATCTGCAGATGTGTCTTTCCACACTGGTTCCCAAAAACGTTGACCTTAAGAGAATGTTTATCAAAACCTCTTCAAAACCTCTTTATTTCATTAGTAGCTCCCATTCTTTTAAGTTTCAGCAATCCCCGTACAGACACATTGTCCTTTTTCTTCATTATTTGCACCAAGTCTAGGGATGTAGAAATAGCTACTCCTACTATATGGCAGCAATTTTCAGAAACACAAATAATGCCAGGCTGCAGCCAGCGAGAAATTAAATACGCCATCCTTGATTCACTTGCCGCCATCCATGGATTTAATGACATTTCAGTGTTCAGGCTGTGGCCTGAGCATCAGAGATCTGTGGTGAGCAGATTTCTAATGAAATGCAGCAGGGTCAGGTGTGGGAGCTGTGGCACTCAGAGACACACCTCAGTGGGAGGAAGGAGTTGTCAGGCTGCAAGTTCCCTCATTGCCTTGCTGTCTTGCAGACAACAGAAAGCAGGACAAGGGAGCTGGATACCACTCCCCTGTTGAAAGGCAGGATCTCCTGGAGTGTTTTTTTTTGGCAGAAATATCTTTAAGAAAATATCTTGTGGAAAAAGCTTAGGCATGGACATGACCTCTGCAAGACTCTCAGATCCCAAAGTACAACGTATTTTTCTTTAGACGCTGTAGTCTTCACTCCAAACCTGTGTTTGTGTAAAATGTTACTCAATGTTTGTCCAGACAATAGGACTAAATCATCAGTCTGAAAACACAGCTACCATTACCCATAACCAAAGCCAAACAGACTGTGTTTTATCCTTGGAGAAAGCAGAGGGAAGGCTATTTCCTTTCTTCTCCTCCTTTCTTTTTCCACTTCTGAAGACATCAGTAACTTGTGAATTAAAAAGTAAGGGGAGGTGGCTTTGAGTAGGATTCAGATAAAGCCATCATGGGGAGCATGTGGTGCTATTTAAGTTGCTTCTGAACTCTGCCTGTCTGTCTCTGTCCTGTAGTTTTTTTGAGGCAGCTTTTGTTATAGGCAAGTCATGCCAATCAATCCTGGCAGGTGGTCTTTTTAGTTCCAGGTGTTGACAACAGGTATTTGCTTTGGTCTCCTGCATCCTGTATCACACAGGGAGGTGGTGAATTCAGCATTTGTTGGCTGAAAGATGATAGATGACATTTGCTGGCTCAACATTCTTCATCTCCAACAGTTCTTATTCCAGTTCTTGTACTTCTTGGTAAGGAGTAACATTAAGATATTGGAAAATCATCGTGCTATGCAGTAGTGGTCTGTCCACCATCATCTATACTTCAAAGAAACACTGTGTTCCCTGGTTCTTTGTGTTTTGTTATAGGGAAGCTTTTATTTTAGCCTCTTTTAATTTATCCTTGAGTTTTAATGAGTTGCACTCTATTTTCATCTTAGTCATTTTTATAGAAATCTGATGGTGAATTAGAAACAGCTGCATCCCTTGCAGACATTTCCTATAAACTACAAGGTGTTTAGAAGGAATCTGCTTGCTAGTGTCTAGGAAAGGCCCACTGGGGACAGATATATATTTGTGTACCTTTATTAAATTAATTTCATTATCTGAGAGCATGAAATATCTCACTACCTTTATTTTTTTCCTGCTTTCCTTCCATATACCATGTCATCTATGCCACATTGATTCCAATGGAGTAGGATAGTTCAGTTGGAAGGGACCTCAAATGGTAATTAAGCCAAACAAATGAGCTGATCTTCAAAACAGGTGTGAACGTTTCAAGGCAGACCTGGATGGTTTCCCCTCTTAATGTCCTTAGCAAAATTACCTGTTACATGCTGCACCTGCTCAGTCCTGCTGATCTGTGGACTTTGAAGAAAGAATCCGGGTTGTATTCAAGTTGCAAGTGATACTTCTGTCTGCAGGACCTCTCCATCTTCTCTTGGTTTCTCACTCTCCAAGTAGCTCCACATCACAGAATTACAGAATCACAGGATGGGTCAGATTGGAAGGGACCAAGGGGCTCATCTGGTCCCACCTCACTCCTCCAGCAGGGCCATCCCAGAGCTCAGGGCACAGGATTGTGTCCAGATCATTCTGGAATACCCCAATGAGGAGACTCCAGACCCTCTCTGCACAATCTGTTCAGTGCTCAGTCACTGCACAGGGAAGAAGTTCTGTCTCCTGTCCAGGTGGAACTTGCTGGGATCAGTTCCTGCTTGTCCTCCTGGGCCCTGGAGCAGAGCCTGGTCCATCCTCCACCACCCTTCCTTTAGATACTTATGTATTTGTGAGGTGTACCATTGCCTCACAGGTTTTATTTCAGTGCCTTTTCAGTGCCAACTTTATAAAGAATTTTGCAGTCTTTAAGCACCAGCCCAAATAACAGTCTTTTGTTTATTTTTTTTGGGTTTTTTTTGTTTGTTTTGTTTTGATCTTTCTTAAAATGTGGTTAAGGTTCCTATATTGATTACCCAGAGAAGGGAAGAACTCATTAAAATGGTGGCAAACACACTGAAAGGCTTCTTCTAAAATGGAAAACTGTTTTGACTTTTTGCATTTTATTCTCAAAGAGAGGTCTTTTATCGACTCCAGCTCAGCACCTTGGAGAGAAAAAAGATACCTTGAAAAAGGCTTTTAAACCCTGAGGTTGGCTGAGGGTTGTTTTTTATTTTTTTTTCCTTCTCCCTAGACTTCGTAAACACTTTTCTCTGTAAAAGTAATACACATAATTGTGGGGTCTTCAATCTTTTTATAAGTAATATAGTTTAAGTATCATGACTCTCAAAAAAATGCTTTTGTTTTTGGTCTTTTTTCTTTCTTTTCCCCTGTTTTTGGACGGAAGTTACCCATTTAGGGAATAAATGCAGAACACAAAGATGTCATTTTCTTTCTTAAACAAGGTCAGTATCCTGACAATGAGGGCACTTTAAAAGCTTTCTATTGTGCATGTGTTCATGGGGGACAAGGACCTGATCAATGTCCTTTAAGGCTTGCAGGTTTCTTTTTAGGACTTTTCCTCGGGTTTATTTTTTTTTTTTTCCTTACATTTTTTTCCCTGTTAAAAGTGAACTGCACATTTTATTTTTCAAGGAGGAAATAAAACATCAGTTACATTGCCGTATTTTAGTAAGCAAGCAAAATTAATCTGGTCAAGGTTTGAATTCAGGTTTTTGTCTTCTACTTTTAATAGTTAAGAAACATCTCAGAAATATTACATGAAAAAATATGTTTATTTGCTTTGCAGGCACAGATTGGTTCCACGTCCTGCAAAAAATGAGGCAGGGCTGAAGTTTTATTAAAGTACCACTCAGAGAGGCCATATCATGAGCACTTTCTTCAGTTGCCAGGTTAGAACTCTTGGTAAACAAGAAACAGAAAAATACTCCTGGTCTTGTCAATGACGGTCTCACAACATGAAATTCATCTCTCTTAACTTGGCCTCTAGTTCCATGTTAGTCCATCATCCTCAGGAGTCAAAAGGATTGAATGAAATTATTCCAACTTCAGATTTATTTATTTATTTATTTATTTATTTATTTATTTACTTATTTCTGCCTCTGGTCACAGCCTCAAGTGCTTTTGATTTGTGCTGTACTGGTGGCACCTGTTTTTTTTTTTTTTGTTTTTGTTTTTTTTTTTTTGTTTTTGTTTTTTTTTGTTGTTGTTGTTGTTTTTTCAGCAGGGATAGGGACAGCCAGAATCATAGAATGGTCTGGGTTGGGAGGGACCTAGAAGATCTTATTCCAACCCCCTGCCATGAACAGGGACATCTTGCAGGTTGTTCAGAGCCCTGTCCAGCCTCTGATACAGAGACTGACAGACATTTATTGCTCTATCATGATATCTAAGTTGCCTAGAAGTATTTGATAGTACTGATTGCATAAACACTATTGTTTAAAAGACCACCTGTTCTTAGGAGTGGGCACGTTACAAATGTCAAGATATGCTGAACTGATTAAAAAAGTAAAACTTGAAAAAATAACATCAGTAATGCACAGAGAATAATAATGCTGCAGATGTTGGTGTGATTTAACTTTGCTTAGAAAAATGAAATTACTTGCCCTGTTAAGATATGCAGAGTTGTGAAGTAACTTACATTAATAAGTATGAAAGTTTTGGAAGGGCCACACTTCCAGGTTTTTCTAAATAATTTTTTTCACTTAATGATGCTTGAAAACCCTGTAGGCCAGCAAAATGTCTGTGTCATCAGTGTCTTTATCTGGTCTGGGTCTTATTCAGCCAATCATCCATGCTCAAGCCTGCAGCAAAGGCTGAAGATCTCCGTGCAGGTGGTTGGAACTGCTCATGTGTTTAAAGTGAAGAACCTTCCTCAGAGCTCAAAATCAATCTCAAAATCTCTTCAAAAATCTTAAGACACCTCAGTCCTGCTGATCCACAGCCAGGTACAGGTGGAATCCATGATCCCAGTGCAGAGGTAAATGGGGCAATGCAAGGATGGAATTGTACTTCTGCTCCCATCTCTTCAAGGTAGTTATAGCAGTACTTTAACATAATTTTGATGCTGATTTCATTACTGTGTTTAAAGGAAGATCAATGTAAATGTATGATATCAGCTACCTCATATAAAAGGCTTTTATATAAGCAGGTGGTTTTGGACCTTGCCTCCAGCTATACCTTTTGATCATTTAGAAGGCTACTGATGTACCCCAGGCAACTTACGTAAAACAGTTATTTGTACTCATTTAATGCTATACCTTTAAACACCCCTTTAATCTATTTGCAGCTGTAAAAGGCTCACAGTATGGAAATGCTTTAAAAGAATAGGCTTAAATTCCACAATTAGGCTGAATTTTATTTTTCTAGATAGAAATCTTGCCCTCTTTCTTCAACCTGTGCAATCATGTACACATCCAAACACACACTCGGAACTTACCTGTTCTGAGAAAATCTCTAAGCAGAAGCTCCTGCATCAGAAATAGATGGCAAACGACCAGCTGAGCAGGGATTTCTATGTCTATTCCAGTAGGTGCACTTTAGTGTTTCAAACAATTCAGGAAACATGTTAATCTTCACAAATAAAATGAAATGTGTTTGTACTTACAGCAAAAATGTTACAATTTCTGTTTTGCTTCTTGTTACTGTGTGTAAGCTCCATCTTCCAGGCAGTGCAAACCAGTTAATAACGTGGCCAAGGATGGAAACACAGAAAAGAGAATCCTCACTGTGGTTTACCTGACTAAACTTATGTCAGGGTAAGTTTGTCCCAAGGTTTGCAAACCACTGAGAAAAGAGTCTAGTGAGTTAATTCTTTATTAATTTGTGTGATTGAACCAGATATTCTTTTTTCTTTCTGGTTTTGTTTTCCAGGTCACAACAGCAAAGTCCAGGTAAAATAAAAGAGCACTTTATGCAGCTTAATAATGTAATTTTAATTTATGCTGTGTGCTCATGTGCTCTGTGCTGTGATCAGCGATAGATGTGCACAGCAAATTCATTTTATTAATACCTTTAATTGCTTCCAGAAGGTCGTGGTGTTTTATTCTGTCAAACCAGCCATAGAAAGACAATTAGATATCAGTTAACACATTTACTCTACTTATTGTTTTTTGATAGCAACCATCATAAAACAATAAAAGCATTCCTTCCCCATAATGATATTCTGGGGAGCCAGGTGTTCTGCATGTTAGAACAAAATTACTGCCTTTTCTAAATAAAAGCTTTGTGTAACACTGTGGCAGCAGAAGGTGGAAGGGATGTAATGAAATAGTTACATGCTCATATGTAATTTTCCCATTTGGAATCATTTGTGGAAGCTGCACATGTACATATGCACACACACATGCACGTGATTTCTTTTTTAGCCTTCAGAGTGGTGTAATCCATGAGCAGACTCATTTCTGTAGCTTTTGGTGTGGTGTCTCTGGATGCTAAAACCAAACAGGGACACCTATGAGTAAACTAATGGTAGAGCTTCCTTTTTTAGTTACTTTCTTCTAAAATTATATTTTGAAGGAAGAAATTACATCAGAGCCCAGATTGGACATTTGTCTCCCCATTGACTGTGAAGGAAGTCTGGCATGGTTTTACCTGCAGATGTATGTTCTGTTGACATTTAATGTGATGCGGGATTCATTTTATTCTTTCTCCTTTTTTTTTTTTTGTAAAGTTCAGGACAGAAAAGGATTTCAGAATAACTACTTTTATTATTGTTGTGAACATTGATATCAGAAAATAATTTTGATGAGTTCATGAATTCCATCTTGGGAGCTGAGAGTAATTTATGCTCAAAATTCTCCTACTTGAAGACTACTCTGCACTGTTTTAATGACTAAAATCCTTCTACTTTTCTAAATTTCAAATGGAATAATTTTATTCAAAGATTCTTTGCCTAGATAAGCAGATAGTTTGTGTTTCATGGCATATTTCATTTATCTCTCCCTGATTATTCATCATAATCAGAGACAGGATCATAAATATAAATTGATTTAGAAGATGATGCACAATGGAAAAGGATGTCTCATAGAAAATGGAAGCAGAATTGTAAAATCAAACCAAGTGAGAACTAGGAAAGAAATTAAAACAGTGTCAAAAGATTCAAATGCAGTCAGGAAAAAAGGGGAGTAAGTTGTGAATGTGAGTTGAACAAAAAGAAGTGGAACAGATTGTTTACCTCAGCACCATCCAGGTTGAGTGAGTCCTCCTTGCTTGGATGTACATAACCTTCCAAATGGATTTGCTTTCTGTAGCATCCTTGTTATTTGGCCAATCCTAATCCAAACCTAATTTGCCACAGGTTTGCTTGTTGAACTTGTCAGAGTTGAACATTGCTTGTTGAACTGCCAGCTCTAAAAGGAGTGAATTAATCTTATTGGCAATTTCTTTTTCTGTTGTTCTTCAGCTTTTATCTGAGAGTTGGGGCACCTAAATGATTAGTTCTTAGTAATAATTTAATCTTGTTAGTGTATAGATTGTATGGTTTATAACCACACTGCAATGTAAAATATGTTACTTATGTTTGTGAGTACATGCATGTATGTATTTATTTAAAGCACTATGTTTATGAGATTGTCACAGAAAACTCTCTCTATTCACATGGCTTCTCTTGACAATTTATAAGGGACTTCAAGAATAACTGCACTGATAACTCTTTCATCCTTTTTCCCCTGTGTGACTTTGACCCAGACAGCTTCCCTTTCACCCAGGGTATTCATTCTTCTTTCTTTACTATTGCATTAAATAAATCAGCATCCCATCACCTTTAACCATATTCTTTTTGATTTTGAACAGCTCACTCCTGTCAGTTCCCATCTTCCAGTCCTGACTGCTGCTTCACCATGTTGCTGTCACCTTGCAGTACTCACATTCACAACCTGCACCAGTAATTCTTGTTCTTTCCCTGGAGATGGAGGTTGGTCTTTTGGCTTTGCCATGAAGGTCAGAAATCCTTGTGTCATTGTCCAGCTTTCCATGCATTTTTCTAAATGATCTTTCAAAGGCAAGCTCTCTGTTTATGGGATTAAGGATAAATGGGGTGTATGTCATGCATTAGTATTTCCAGCTGTCTGGAGCACAGTTTGTTCTCTTAAGATGTGCATGTAGATCCTGTCCGTGCTATATCAAAATTATAGCAACACTTTCTGTCAGGGAAAACACCATTCAGCAGCAAACAAATTCTGTTGATTGAGGCCAGAAAGTTCTAAACATCTGAATCCTCACATTCAGCAATTAACATGAAACAACTCCAAACCTTTTCAAAGTGTAGGTCTTGACAGTCATTACACAGTGAGCCCAGAGACTTCACTGAAAGCTCTTTGCACCTCTACACAGCTGTTTCTCATAAGAAAAGCCAATTATTTATACTTTTTCAGTAATAAAAGTTCCCCTCTAATATTACAGCCGTGTTTAAGAACTGTTCTTAGTGCAACGGGGTTTGAACCAAACACCTTTGGATTTAAAAGCATCATCTGCTTGGTTAAAAAGATCCAAACATTTACAGGTCAACAGGAACAACTCATTATGGATCAGCTATTCTGGGAATACAGGATGTTTGTTCATTTTCCTCAGTATTGAGGCCCAAACACTAATTATTCACTGAGGTCTGAATACATAGAAACTAAGGTCAGACACTTGAGGAATCGACAAAGGTGATGATTTTATAAAATAGAACACCTGGTTCAACTTATCTTGTAGCTGGAAGACCAAGAGTGAAAGCAATGCGATTTAAATATTCCGTGCTTTGTCACAACATTTCTACCTGCCTCTGATGGACACCTTGGATCTTTGCTTTCATTTTCCAGTCTGGAGAATGGAAGTAAGGTCAAGCTCCTGGATTGTGGCGCTGAACCTGTCAATAAATGCACTGTGATTTCAGATTTAAAGGAAAACAGTTTGGTGCCAGGTTAATAATAACAGAACTGGTTAACAATTATATTTATGTGTGTGTGTGTGTGTGTGTGTGTTTGACAGAAGAATATAGACAGTTGGGCATAAATTCTGTGTGTTCACACTGATGAATATGTTAAGAAATGGATTCACTGAAGTTGACCGCGGCAGTGAAGATAGAAGAGATGCAAATTTACAAGCCAGTAATCAGATGCCACCTTCTGGTTCATGGAGAGAAAGAGAAAATCAATAGTCCTTATACAAATAAATCACTCAGACTGATTCATGGGATCTGTCTGCAATGTCTGTACATGCACAGAGGAGTGTGGACTTGGTTGTTTTCTGTTTATGACCACTCAGCCACAGAACATGATCACACAGGCAACTGGAAAAGAGATTCTCTAAAAGGGACAAAGAAAGGGCAGTGAAGAATGACAGAGAGAAAGAAGGAGGAGGAATAGTGGAGAAGGGACAGCTTTGTTCTGGAAAGAGAACACGGGTCATCCCTAGCCCATCAGGGATCCTACAGTGCATCTTGCTGAGTCCCAGGGGCTGCTGAAGCGAGATTGGAGTTTCTGAACCCTCGTTGCTGCCACTCCTGCTTGGGCATCTGAGATATGTACATAAAAGATTTGTACAAATGCTATCCCAAAATCCAGTGCAAGCCTGAAAAGTGAACTAAACAATAAAACCCCACAAAACCCCAAGCCTGACAAAGCAGTTTTTCTAATGCTTCTGCTCTAGGATCCCATTCTAAGAAAGAAATTAGAAACACTTGGAACAAACATCTGTTTGTGCTGTGGTAATTTAAAAACTGAGAATGATAATTTCACTTTAAATGCATTATTTACAAAAACTGATTTAACTCCTGTTTAAGGTGATAGTAGGATAAATTTCAAAAATATTTTAGAGGCGTTAATTTAATGACATTTGTCATTATGTAATTATATAATTTCAATAAATTTAAAAAAAACCCATGCAGAATAAAATTAATCCCCTCATATATTTGAGCTAGTAAGTCAGTCTTCTTACAGGTTAGACAGGTAAGAGTAGAAAACAGAATTGTTATAACATTTTTAAAGGAAAATGCTTTAAATCACACCTTATTAAGTATAGCTCAACAGATTATCTGATGTATTTCTAATAATAATGACTGCAAGAAAAAAATAACAGCACACACACACCTTTGCCTTTGCCATCTAAATAAGTAAAACTGAACAAAGACATAAGTATGTGCTTGGACAATGTTTAAATAAATTTTAGACTTTAATATTATGTAGAATTTCCTCCTAACTTTTCAAAGGTAAATGTTTTCTGTGGTTCTCAAAGCTTTTTGTTTAATTACCTCTCCTTTCAGCTTATAGGAAATAATTTTCACTTTAATTCTGCAGTTTATTCATCAGTCACTTGGCATTGTTCCAACTGCAGTTTTCATTGTTGACTTAAACAGCTGGAAGCAGGAGCAAGAGAAGGGAATATTTGTCTAATGAGAGCAACTCTGTACTGTTGATGTTGAGTATTTTTGTTGGAATCCCCATACTTACAGAAACAGGCTTGGTGAAAATTTGCAGTAAAATGCCAGTCACTATCTAGTAAATAAGACTTTATTTCTTCTTTCCCAAGACAATGAAAAAGCTGAATATATATATGAAAATCTATATATTTATTTAAATAAATTAAGGACATTTTAGTATTTTCCCTGGGTTACCAGAAAGTACCAAAAAGTCCTTTATATTTTGTATTTTAGTAGCTAAGAATAAACAATAAAAGCAGAATTCTCTTATTTGAAAAATAAGAGCATCAGGTGAAGAGCAGTGATGAGTCTTACCTGTATTTAAAAATTATTATTAAAATAGACATTTTAATGCACAATGATATATTTCAAACTACCTCAGTTGTAATTTACCAAAACACATGGTTCATTCTCATCTGAGTTCAACACAATCTTCTACAGAGGAAAACACCTGTGGTCATTAAGAGGTCTCTGTGATTAAATTACTGTCCAAAATATATAGTATTGGCACAGAGTTGAGTAGCAGGTTATGCCTGTTTTCTCGTTTTCCTCCTCCACATTAAAACTATGTTGTCCTGGTTTAGGAACACATGCACAGTTTTCTTGAGCTGACTTTTCAGCAGAAACACAATTTTATTTTAACTGGAATGAAGGAGTGCCTATTTCAAATCTCTGAGTTCGTGATTCAAACCAATCTAGGGAAAATTCTTTAAAGGAGCTTATTTAATATTAGTAGACAGATCACTAATAGGTTGCAAAGGGAATGCAGAAAGCCTGAAGACCTGTAAGATTACCACGATGTGTCTTTGTATTTATCCATCTGTATCCCTAAACTAACTTGCATGTTCAAAGGTGTATGTGTTGTTTTCAAACCCAGACAATATGCAGATATTTGATGCATGGTCACATGTGTTGCCTGTCTGGCTACAACTCCAGGGAAGTCTTTAAGGCTTATTTGGTTTGTCCTTCCTAAATGAACAGTAAAAATGTAATGGTGCTTCTGATACTTGCTTGGTTAGCTGGCTCTGAAACCCTGAAGAGCAAAAATATGGATTGTTTTGCTCATATTTTAGTATCATATTTATTTCTATATCTTGCACTGATATCGACAATATATCATAAGAAATTTCACAGCCAGAATATTAAGGTCAGCAATGAAACCTATCGAGGTTAAGATCTAAGTTCCTTTTATTTAATAAGTACCTATAAGTTTGTGGAAAACACTGGTGAAATCTGAAAGCCTACAGAGGTGGAAGTTGAGCAAAGCAGTTTTACTGGCATGGTTGCTGGTTTGGATTTGGATCTCATCCTTCATCCCCCCTGAAGTCCCCATGGTGGTCTCAGTTTGGGCACATGAATTAAGACCCAAAGGTGCTGATATTGCTCTTTTATAATAACTTGTCAGTCAGAAAAACCCTGGTCCTTCCTGAAGAAAAGACTGAAGTAAATGAAAAGTTTAATATCTATGCTGTTGAGAAAAGGAGGATCACCCAGGAAATCAGAGCTACAACAAACCAAAATTGGCTGTGTCAGGAGAGGAACATGGAGAACTATTGATATTGTTAGAAGAATGCACTTCTTTGGTCAGTGCTGTCCCATGAGCTTTCTGCTCACAGAGCTAATATGGTTCCTGGACATTTCTCAATAGGCAGTTTGTCCATGGCCAATCTACATGGGGAAGCAAGAGAGTTTCATGACATGAATCTGGCCATCCTGTGCCAGAACTTAGAAGCAGAGAGAGCCTTCCAGCTCCTCAACTTATCTTCAAAAGGTGTAACTCAAGAATCATAGTCCCAGAAGCCCATTGACTCTTGAGATTTTAACATGAAATTTGATCAATTAATGCTCTGAAACATTGTGGTATTTTGTGGTTGTCCAAAACAGCAAAGCACTACATGATGATCGGGAAGGTCCACTCTGAGAATGTGTTCCTGAGTTAAGGCATTACATTTCTTCCTAAAACTTTGACTGGCTCATTCGTTGTGTTTTATGGCTTTTACGCATTGCAGATTTGTACCATTTTTTATCCTGCAGTGTGCAGGCGTGTTCACTTCACAACTGACCTAGTAGCTAATATATTACATGAATATTTCAAATTATTTCTTCTAAAGCTGCCTGTGTCAAGAATTAATGCCACCTACCCATGTCAGGAACCTTCTTGAACTTCAGTTTTATTGCTTACCTTAAATAATCAAAACAAATTTCATCTGACAGTTTTATTTATTGCTTGTCAGTTTTCTTGGAGTGATAATGAGCTTCTATTCATCCCACCAGGCTGAGATATTTTCATATTTTCATTGACATTGAGGGGCTGGAGTGTGTCCAGAGAAGAGAACAGAGCTGGGAAGGGTCTGGAGCACAAGTCTGGTGAGGAGCAGCTGAGGGAGCTGGGAAAGGGGCTCAGCCTGAAGAAAAGGAGGCTCAGGGGGGACCTTCTCAATGTCTTCAACTCCCTGACAGGAGACTGGAGCCAGGTCGGGGTGGCTCTTCTACCAAGAAACAAGCAATAGGACCAGAAGGAATGGCCTCAAGTGGGTCCAGCGCAGGTTTAGATTGGATATTAGGAAAATTTTCTTCACAGAAAAGGTGGTCAAGCCTTGGAACAGGCTGCCCAGAACAGTGGTGCCGTCAGTCCCTGGAGGGTTTAAAAGCTGTTGTAGATGTGGCACTTGGGGACATGGGTTAATGATGACCTTGGCAGTGTTAGGGTTAATGATTGGACTTGATGATCTTAGAGGTCTTCTCCAAACCAAAAAATTATATGACTCTTTATGTATTAAGTCTCATTCCTGGAATGTATTCCTTGAATAAGAGGAATCTGAGTGTCCCAACTCATGTTCCACCTTGGTTTGTTCAGTATCATGGACAGCAGCGACACAGGACCTCAAAAGCTCAATGACCTCCTCTGTCATGTGAACTTTGGCTGCAGATCCTTGGTCAGGGCAGCTCTGGCAGAGATTAGGGGAGATAATGTATTTCTGTATCAATAGATGTGAACAGGCTGCCTCACATGACTCCAGGTGACTTTCCCCAGCTCTGAGCAGATGTGCCTGGTGAAACCTTCAGCACATGACTTGAAGTGATGATGTTTCCATCTGATGGTGAAAAAATGAAACAATAGTACTTGCACCATCATCCATTCATGTTGCTTAAAATTCAAGTTATGTATCCCACATTTTGCCGTCCTTTTGTCTCATTTCACACCCTGTGTGTGGGCACCATATTCAAATTAATATGTTTGTAAAATGTGTTTCTGCAAAATATTCAAATAAATTAGACTACTAATCTATCCTGTTTGCTATTATTGAAGGGAGTTACTTTTCAATAATATCTTATATACAAGAATATCTCTAACCTTAAATTAAAAAAGTTCTTCAGATACTTTTGTAAGGCATTCCAGACACCTGTTGTTCCTGTCTGTATCAGTCTCAAGGCATTAAGTAGGACTGTAATAAAAAAAATATTCACACCTGGAAATGTTTTGTTAAGGAATTTAATAGAAATCATACTGAAAACATGTAGATCAGCATATGGAAAAACTAATCTCCTGTGGAAGAATATATTCAATCCTATAGAAGGAAAAAAATATCATTGTTCAATTTGAAGCACTTAAGAATTTCTGAGAAAATTTCATTTTCTTTTTCCCCAATGAAATTCTATGAATTCAATGAAATTCTATGGGAATTTTCCATATGGGGATGATACCAGAGAATCACAGAATCACAAAATGGTTTGGGTTGAAAAGGACCTTCAAGATCACTCCGTTCCAACCTCTCTGCCATGGGCAGGGGACACCTTCCACTATCCCAGGTTGCTCCAAGCTCTGTCCAACCTGGTCTTGAACATTTTCAGGGATGAGGCAGCCACAGCTTCTCTTGGCACCCTGGGTCAGAGCCTCAGCACCCTTACAGGGGAGAATTTCTTCCTAACGCTTAATCTAAATCTAATCCATATATCTCAAGGGTGAATGATGAAAAATGTGAAAACTTAGCAACCAGCTCATGACATTTCCTACAGATCTTGACCTCCTACACCTAGAAGTGAGAGGACATGAAACATGATGTAATCCACCTCTGAGTGGCAAAAACCTCTTAACACCAGACAGAATGGGATTTACTTCCAGAGGTGGACATGGCCACTGTGCAGACTTTGCTGAGAAAGAAACTTCCAGCAGAAGCCTGACATCTCCCATTGTGCAGAGTGGGCTGAGATATTAAATGCTAGGCTTAAAAAGATAAAAAAAAAATTTAAAAAATCAACTTTTCCAGTGCTCTGATTAATGTCCCTGAAAAATGTGCTTTAAAGGAGGCGGTCAGCTTTCATCTGAACAGGTCAGGAAGGGAGGGACACCTTTAGAGCACACATAAAGAGGGGATAACATCCAGTGTGGGTAGTGCCTTACCTGATGAATTCTGATTGCATCCTCATTTGACTCGTTTAAACTGTTACTAAATGTTCTTTAACACCCAGTGAACTAAACACATTGAGGAGAACTTAGTTTGAAAGCTATTATCGTATTCATTTCTTTTACACTTCTGAGAACATTGCTTATGGCACCTTACGAATTCCTGTGAATTCCCTTTTTAGTACCTTAGATAGAGGGTGTGAAAGAGAATATGATCAAAATTAATGCTGAAACATCTCCATAGGCAAAATACTGCCTGGAAAATCAGGCCTTAAGGAGAAATCACTGTTCAGCTTTGGCTTTACATTCACAGCTGAGTGTATTCTAAGGGTTTTATATGGAAAGCAACATAGATATGAGTGCTTGCTTTCCCAGTGAATTAGGAAATCCTACTGTTCTACCACTTTGTGCAAAGTATTGGAAAACCAGAGATGATACATGATGTGTAAACTGCAAAGGCTCTCTTGTTCAAAGGCATTGCTCTGCCATTCAGCACAGGCCTCAAGACCTGAAGATGAAGCCCAAGCAATCACAGAATCATAGAATAGTTTGGGTTGGAAGGAGCCTTAATAATTGTCTAGTTCCACCCCCTGCCATGGGCAGAGATGCCACTCACTAGACCAGGTTGCTCCAAGCCCCATCCAGCCACGCCTTGAACACTTCCAAGGATCCAGGGGCAGCCACATCTTCTCTGGACATATGATAATGACCAGCTGGAATCTTATGAATAAGTTAAATAATACTTTTTAAATTATTTTTTTCCAGTCTAAGGTGAAGTCAAATAATGGACACAGTACATCGATTGAGAGCAGTAGCACTAAAGCATCAATATTTGGAACCAGAGGTGTGTGTAAATCAGGTGTTTAGGGGGATGTATTGTTTCATTCCTGAGTTGTACCTTATCAAACAATAGTAAATGATCTAAAAGAGAAAATTGTTCTCCCCATTCTTTGCAGAACCAAAAGGTCAATGCATGAAATTGAAATTCTGAGAGGTTTTGTATAACTAGATTATCACTGAAGTGTCTAACAAAATTAATCAAGAGGTAAACTTTTTGCTAAATTTCTATTCCTACTGATGTTGTGAGAGCAAATCTTCCTCTTCAATGCATCATTTTAGACAGCCAGTTGGAGGTGGTATTGTGCAAAATGGATGGTATTTCAATATTTCTACACCCAGCTGCAATTTGAGGTTTGCTGGTTGTGATCTTTTTTTTTTTTTTTTTTTTTTCAGTTGGCTTCCCTTTATATTAAGAGATCTTCTCTGATTAGAGATCTTCTCTGATTATCTGGGGATAATCAGATCTAGGAAAAGTTAAAATATCATGTAGAAATACAACCACAATTGTATAATGTGTCTTTTATTATGTAAAATGTAGATATCTGTAATCATATAACCCAGCTCTCTACAGAAAGAAAGGAGAAAGGGGAAAAAGAGGGGAGAAAAGGCATTTTTAGGAATCACTGCAGCTCATTTGGAATAAATATCTCAGAAGGTCCGATGAATTATTTGCTTAAATTCCCCTTGCTCTATGTTGGTTTTGTTGAGTATTGCAGGAAACCAGCTCTGTGGACATTTTTAGTTGGGCAAGATGTGTCCCATGTGTGGTGTTTATGTCAGATGTGACCTGATAGATATAACCACCTACCACCCCTCCTGGGGCTCTAGCCTGACATTAGACATAGAAACTTGAATATTCTCTGTTTTCAAGAGCAAACCTGACAAACTGGGGGTTAACAGCAGAAAGGAGGTGATGCATCGTGTACTTTTCCTGTCTACACAATACCCAGATGGCATCAATCTGGTATCCCTGAGAAATCCCTTGATAAATTGCACCATACGAGCAGAATGAGACAGTGGGCTTGCATAAAATCTGATGTGCATTTAGAAGGAGAAGAATATCTCAGTTTCCTGAAAATAATCATTATTTTCAAACAGTTCATCACACAGTATTCACCAAATGCACTTGGTTTGCATGTGTATGTGTGTTTTTTCTCTCCTAATCCTGTCGATTGCACAGTATTTTAAAGTCAGATGAAAGGAAGAGCAAGCAAACAGGGTTTTTTCCATGGCTTTGATGTCACTAATGTTCTGTCAACTGGCTTATTAAACCATACACTCTTAGTACTCTAAGCAAAAGCCTGAGTGCTTTACAAGGTGTCTAAAAATATACTGTGATCCTTAAAAGTATGATCATACTTATCGGACAAGACACTAAATAAAAGATGATGCTCAAGACCTCTTTTATATTTTATTCACCTCTGCATATAAGTTTAATCAGAGCGGCAGAATTTTCCATTCAGTCATAGTCGGTTAGGGAAGTCTGTGGAGTCTGGAGGTGAGGTTTTTACACTCTGTGTTTTAAAAACAGTTTAAACAACACCATCCAGCTAATTTCCAGCAAGGAGCAATCTGGAATGAAAATGACACTGAGAGAAGAAATTGCTTGCAGCATTATTTTGTTGCAATAGAATACAACAATCCCACAAAGGAACAGGGGCATCAGCAGTAAGTGTTAAGCTCACAAGACTTATACATAGTGCAAAGCAGCTGAAAATCTGTATTGAATCCCAAGTCTAAAGTGACTTGTTGCTGTGCTGACAGTGACTCCATTCTTTCCCTGCAAGGAAGGCTCCTTCCTGCTCCCATTACCTGAGGATTTCTACACTTGTCCAACCCTTGCAGAATTCCTGAATTCATTCCATGATGTTAAAACTGAATGAAGAGATGTTGGAAAAAACGTGAGCAATTGGCCAGATTTTTAGCTGGTGCAATCTACCTTCTCTTATGTGGTGGGGTTCAATAAAGATTTGTCTCCAGGCTTTCTTTTGAAAAAAAATAAAGTTCTTTGGAGCCCTGAGAAACTTTGCAAGCTACTTAGTCATAGAATTATAGGACGGTTTGGTTTGAAAAGAAGTTAAAGTTCATTTAGTTCCAAACCCTTGCCACGGGCAGGGACACCCCTAAGGTCCTCCTTCCATCAACCCATAAAGTGAGGATGTAGTGCTATTCCCCAAATTTTGTCTTAGAATGTCTTTTAAAATAATTACTCCAAATTTTGAGAAGGTTTTGTATTGTAACGAACTTCTGGGTCTGTTGACACTAGCACTGATTCTTTTTGGTTTCTGTGGGACTAGAATATTTTACTTGGTTTCTTTTCCAGTTTAAAAGAAAATGTTTCTTTAGTATTTGTTCTATTACCTTATCTCAGATATGTTTTTTTTTTCTTTTAGCTGCTGAGCAGCATTCCCAATAAAACTGGGTCACAGGAGTAACAAGAGGGAGCTTCAGAAGACGAGTAGCTCTTGCTCTTTCCCTGCCTTCTGTTTGGTACTTTAAGCCTCTGCAGAGCTTTTAATCCCAGATCTCTGGGTGGAATTCAACAGGCTTAACAACAAAACATAAAAGCTTACCAAAAGCACCCCAGAAAGGACTTCATTCTGTCTGCCTTTTTCCTAGCTGATCATTTATTCTTCCTGCTTTCATATCTATCATTTTTAATTACTTTTCCTCATTTTTGGAAGCCATGTTCTCTTGCTTTGTATTTGAAAAAAATAATCTGGTTTGATAAACCCATGCAGTCATGCTGAATGGGGAATCTGCATTTCTACTTCCAAAGGCAGCCTCCAGGTCAGCACATGAAAATTCTGAGGTCAAAATGTTGTCAGTAATGAGATCTCAGTATTTCAAAAGTTCACACAGCTCTTTGTACAATGCAGGAGAATCCCTCTGTTTCCTCTGGTGCTGTTTCATGTTAATTTGGAAGCTGCAAACCAGCATGAAACGTTTCAAATAAAACATCAGTTCATCTAATTTATGGCTTTTGCAGAGTACTGGAGTTGAAGCTGTTGAATTCTTAAGAATGAGAAAAAGACAATATTTGAACCTAAAGAGCAGCAGAGAAATGAGAAGTGAGTTAATTGCAAATGTTCCAAATACATCTTTTACATGGAGACAGGATCCATTTTTTCCTGCTTTACACTTCCATTATAAAAGATGCAATAAGTTTTATCAATATTTTTCCTCCTTCTTTCCTTTTTCCAAAGGAAACTGACACTGGAGGTATAAATTAAAACACATGAATCTTGTTCACCTTCTTCTGGTAGCCCTTGGAGCAACTCAGATATTCATGGGAAGCTCATTCCAATTTTGCAATAAATGTTGTGGCAAAAGGAGGGGATCTGGATGTGCTCACTACTGCGAACAGAGGAAGCTTTGTATTCTAACACCCAGAAGTTCTTTACCAAGTCCTTGAAAAATTGACACCAGCAGTCCAACAGACCTGGAGATCAAGGTTCCAAAAATAGTAAATCCTGATCACCTGGAAGCCTTGATATTTTTATGACAGAACAGCTTATTTTAAAGTTTGAACCAATTATTTTCATCTTTCCTTTCTCATTTATCCTCCAAAGCTTTGGAGTATCAATGAGCAAGAAGTAGAGAGCAAAGGGGTTGTGAGAAAATTTCTCGTGCTTCTTAAGCCAAAAAAGTGAACACCATAAATAATGTAACTTTAAGAAGTAGCATTTTTCTACAGTCCTTGAGGTCTACAGTTTGTGAGGAGACAAAAACTACAAGAAAGTTAACAAATTTTAGTGTAAAAGAGGGAGTTGAGCACAAGCTCTTCTTTCCACCTTCAGAAACATTACCTTGAAAGCCAAATACTTAGAGACTGTCCTCTCATTCTGGGCTGTCTTGTGTTCAAAAGTGTGAGAACCCTTTTTATTCTAAAACACTTCTTAAATTATTTTAGAATGCATATTGTGTCTCTAAATGTGCCACTTTGTGATCATTTGTTCACAAAACATGTTTATTTGATCATCTATATTCCAAGGTCCTAGAGATTAGAGAAGCAGGGACCCTCTGCGAGCTGAATCCAAGCTCTGAACTTTTAGAGTTTTGTCTGTTGTTGATGTTTGCATCTATCTGAAAATGCTGACAAACTGGACTTCTAAACCATCAGAAACAACCCAGAGATGCAAGAAATACGATTTTCACCCTTGCTCTTCACTCCTTTAAACAAACACAGCTGGGTATATCAGATGTAGATTGAGGATTAAGTTATAATTACAATCAATATCTTTTCCATGCCCCATTCTCCAAACAATATATATTTCAGTCAGTGCACTTTGGGGATTTATCTCTGTGAGGCCCATTTCTGCCCAAATCAGTGTGTCTTTCTCTTTGATATTCCCACAGTGTTCACATATACCCTCAAACATACACAGCCCTGGGTAATATGTCTCCAATGCGATGAAATCAATGGGAACACAGCCTTTTTTGCCTGACAGTATTGTCAGGGTGTATTATCTGGTTTAGGCTGTGGCTTCAGTTCATAGCAGTCGTCAGTTAAATTTCCCTTTCTGAAGCTGAGCAAAGTGTGGTAATGTCACAGCCACAGGCGACTGCCGCTCACAGGACGGTTTACCGGTGGAGCTTAGCCTCCTGGCTTGTCACAGTGTATATATCTCAGGGTCTTCTTTTCCTTCCTACTCAGAGATTTCCAAGAATGTTGCCTGGAGCAGTCATGGGATGCAAAAAAAGAGAGATTTTTGTTCTGCACTTAGCAACATTACCACACTTCACACTCAGTTTCTGATAAGGGGAAATTTAACTGACTGCTCTGAACTAGATATACCAGATAATACACTCTGACAGTGCTGTGGATAAAGGCTGGCAAACCTACTAATTTATATTTCATTATCCCTGCACTTGGCTTAATCTGTTATCTCTGACTAAACGTTAGCAAGCTCACAAAGAGCTGCACTGAACAGCAGAAAATGGAACCACAAACACGTCTTGAACATAGGATGGCTTCTGTGCCAGAGGGTAGATGGGGCATTTTGGCTACCCAGCCCTCCCAAAAGTGAACCCGCAGCACTGATGCATGGCCTACTCTTTAAACCAACGTTTGTATCCCCATACAACCACCAGTCTGTCGATGCAGAGTGGGTTTTTTTCTTCCCTGGGTCTCTGAAGGGGCGTTTGTTCCATCTGTAGGTGTTCAAGATAGAGGTTCATCGGGAGAGCTGTGGTTGTCAACACAGCCCACAACTCCAGCTATTTCAGAAGAGGGTGATATACACAGATCAAAATGCTCCCTTGATTTCCAGTCTCCAAGGAATGGCAATATGAGCTGTAGCAGGTGGTTGATGAAGTTTTAATCTCCTCAAGGTTGAAAATCAAAGTTCAGCATCTTGCACAGCCTACCTGCTGTGTCAGTTGTCCATTTTTTTTTCCTTGATGCAATGAGCAAGAAAGAGCCATTTTCAAATCCATATCGACAGAAGAATGTTGAGTGTGTGTGATAGCTGATTATCTGTAGGCAATAACTTCTTCCATCACGGAGTGAAGGTAGGTCAAGGAACCAAACCAAGGAAAATATAATTAAAATACAAAGTTTACTTAATTACCTGAGAGAAGACCTTCAGGGGGAGGATCAACAGGTGCTTTGTTGGTTTAAGGACTTGGATATCTCTTACCTGCACTGAATCTGTGGCCATGATACTGAGCTAAAAACAGGAGAGATAAATTCTCTCTGTAACTGACATGAAACAAGTCTTTCAGCATGACATAAAGGGAGATCATAAACCCAAAAGGCCCCTTTCCCTTTTTCCTTCCTTGGGAAAAGTGTGCTTTATTGCTCCACAGTCAAGCTTTCCCCTTATCCCCCTGTGGTTGGAATCTTCCCTTCCCTTCCCTTCCCTTCCCTTCCCTTCCCTTCCCTTCCCTTCCCTTCCCTTCCCTTCCCTTCCCTTCCCTTCCCTTCCCTTCCCTTCCCTTCCCTTCCCTTCCCTTCCCTTCCCTTCCCTTCCCTTCCCTTCCCTTCCCTTCCCTTCCCTTCCCTTCCCTTCCCTTCCCTTCCCTTCCCTTCCCTTCCCTTCCCTTCCCTTCCCTTCCCTTCCCTTCCCTTCCCTTCCCTTGTAGGGATAGAGAGGATCTGAACAGGAAAACTCACCATGCATTTCAGAGGGGTTGCAGTCTTGAGGTCCTTCTCAACAAGTCATGGGAAAGAGATGCTGAGGGTCACTTCAGATATAATTCTTAGATCAAATGTTATAAGAAACTTGGGAGGTTTGAGAAGATATTTTCTTCTAATTAAAATTTTAAATACATGTAGGTCATGAAATTTATACTGCTTTGTAACAAAGAGTTGATTTTGGTGAGTTTCCTCCTCTTAGGTTTCAAAAGAGAGTTCTAAAATGTTAAAATGTTCTATTCTAAGTTGTATAAAGGAAGATTTTTTTTGTGTGTGAGGTAAATATTTGCTTTGAAATTTAGAAAAAAATTACTTAATGTTTTGATCAGAGCTCTCAATTTGTAATGTAAAAAATTTGGCTTTTTCTGGAGTGGAAAGAACTCAATGATACTAAATTCTTCTGAGAATGGACAAATATTTTCTTTATTTTTAATAACAGGAGTAGGTTAAATAAAATATATAGATAGAAAAAGGATGGAAATTCTTATGGACCCATCTAACCTGCCTTTCCACCACAGTTAGGTACACATGGTGTATTTCTACCTGTGACCTGTCTGGGTAAGACTATTTGCATCTGTTCTTATTTCTTCAGTTCACCTTCCTTATGTCCAGTCTTTTTCACAACACTAGAATAGTCCGCATGCTGTTATTTGTACAGAACATTTGTTTTACAAAAGGGTCAAAATTTATTTTATTTCTTTACTCTCAGGACCACCCTTTGTGCCACTTCATGATGCATTGGCATCAAAAAGGACTACTATAATTTTTTCTGTATTTCCATCAGACACTGTTTATTGTCTACTTCATCGGACGTAGTATCACTGTGATCTCCTTTAGAGATTGCCAGGTATATTTTACTTGTATTTAAAATCGTTTTTCATTTTTAACCTTAAGAAAGCCCAAAATGAGCTTTCAGATCTAAATTGGTCTTTTTCTTCACATTCTTTGATTTGTAACATTGATGGTCTTCACCACTCCACTTTTAAAATCCATCAAAACGCTTAAACTGATTTTGGCTTACATCATCTTAAGTTACAGAAGTGGTTTTGTTTTGATTTTTCATGGCTTACTGACTACAGAATCAAATATTTTTAGATTAGGATCTTGCTTTCTATCACTTTTAATGCACAAAAATGCAGACTTCCTCCTACTTAGCTGTTCTTTTTGTCGGGATCAGCATTCAATAAGCATATTGTGAGATACTGATACTGGTTAGATGAAATCTGACTTTTCCTTTTAAATATAAACCTCTCCAAGGTAAGCAATCTGTGTTTAAAAACAGACTGTGAAATACAATATGCAGCAATTATTTTTTAATTTAAAATTTTGTCTTTGGCAGAGTTTAGATCCCATTTAAAGGGGAAATAATGGTACATACCCTACACATCAGCTAGGTGTGACACTTTTGCAAGGTAGTAAAGAGCCTTTTTCCCCTTCCTGACTGTATTTTTAACTTTATCATTTTTGTTCCTTCCCCCATCTGAAATGGGAACATCTCTAGGAAGAATATAACTTAGTTGGAATACGAAATCTGTAATTTTTGTTTAAGAAACAGAACCTACTAATGTTAAAGAAGAAGGAGAGAAAGGGGGGTAGATTTTGCATGCGTATGTTTAGGATGCAAGCTAAATTCTTTTTATGTTCAGAGATGATCATCAAAGTATTTTTAAAAGTAGGCTCAGTGTGAATGTGAAGACTCCAGGATTGCTTTTTTGATTTTTTTTATCATTCTGTTAATCTGTTGCTAACCCATGCAATATTAATTTGCTTAATATTTCTAAAAAATGTCTGACATATAGAGAATATGGTCTTAGGCATAATATGCCAGCCTAAGAAATAGGTGATATGGGTTCTCGGGCTGGCTTAGATATAAATGTCCTGGATGTCATAAGTCAAGTGGTTTGTTATTTCTATACCTCTTTTTAAAATGTGTAAGCCAGTCCCCTCCATACAGGGGTAGATCAAGAGAGATAAATTTTATAATGATGCTGAACACCACTGGACAGGGAGTAAAGGTGGCTTTGAGCTCCACGCTGTCAATTAGGATCGCCCCAGGGCTTGTCTAAATAACGTATGGCTTTTGGAGTTGTTGTGACATTAACGAGCTCTGACACTGCCCCATTTCTGGCCTCGGCCTGACTCCCTTCAACACTTCTGGCCCGTCTTCCTTTCCATCAGCTGAGGATGGACACAGATATGCAGCCACGTTTTTTGTCATTTGTCGTGGTGTTTGCTCCATGTTTGGCACGACCCCTTGCTGAGGAGTTTGGCAGGGTCATCTTAAAACTCAGCCACCTGCAATCTGTGTCCCTTAGACAATTGTAAGAATAAAGATTTGGAAAAAAAACCCCACAAATCCATGACCCCAAATGCCACAGAACCTCCTCTCATTAGGAAGAAGCATACCACAAATCACAGATGATGCTCTGACTCCTTATAGCGAACTTAAAGAGGAAATGAAACACTCGGACCCATAATATGATCCTGGCAAGCCGAAGTCCAAAACTTTGTCTGATATCCAAGGTTTTGTCCCAGACCTCTCTGATGAGGAATATTTTTAGACCAAAAGGAGGACAATTTTCCACAGCACAAAGGTTAACTGAAGGAATTTCCTCATTCACCCTAAATCTAGAGATTAGTTTAAAGTCTAAAGTTTAATTCTAGGAGTGCACAAAAGCAGTAAAATGGATTCAGACCTGAAATAATTTTTTAAATCTTATAGTCCTGAGAAAACGTAAATATTAAGAAGACAATGGTGATATCTGAAATAAGAAATATATTTGGAATATAATACTTTTGGTGTAATACTTAGATACTTCAACTTTGATTCTTAAATACTCAAATACCTCTAATAATTGGAATAATTATGTCTACTGCAAAACTTTCAAGAAGGGTTGTGGCTAAAAATACCTGATTGAAAACAGGGCTTTGCAGTGTGCATTATATGATACAGCAACAGTTAGGACTCAGTTCACTTGGTAACTGTGCCTGTGTGTACATAGGCTCTACTCATCCCAATGTCCTGTAATATTGTGGGGTAACCACTCCTTACATTCTCTTATTGAGTCACAGAACTATAGAATGGTTTCAGATGGCAGGAACCTTAAAGCTTAACCAGTTCCAACACTCCCCTGCCATGGGCAGGGACATCTTCCTCTATTCCAGGTTGCTCCAAGCCTCATCCAGCCTGGCCTTGGACACTTCCAGGGATCCAGGGCCAACCACAGCTTCACTGGACACCCTGTGCCAGGGCCTTACCACCCTCTAGGTAAAGAATTTCCTCTTAATGTTTAATCTAAATCTCTCCTCTTTTACTTTAAAGTAATTTCCCCTTGTCCTACCAATATCTGCCCATGTAGAAATCTGCTCTCCTGGTTTTTGTGAGGATTCTGAAGTGACTGCATTTTGTTTAAAAATATTTGAATATCCAGGACTCTGTGTCCTGGTGTTTGGAGGATCACTTGAGAGGTGGGACAGCTGCATTTCAGTCTATGCTCAGTGCGTGTTTCATTATTTATGCAAAAAGAAATGGCACCACCAGGAATGACTGAAAGCATTCCACCTCAGGGTATGTTCCACAGTAATCATGGAGACACTCCCTTACCAACTGAAAGATAAAGAATTCATTCCCTCTGTACAAAAGAGAGGACCAGAAATGATTTTTCACATCCCAAGCAAATGTTCTAACTTCTTGTTTGTTCACTAGAAAAGGACAGTTTATTTCTGTGGCAATGCTGTGAATCAAACTTGTTTATTATTTTTTTTGTTTTTTACAAATACCTAAAATTAAATTTTGCAGCAGGTGAATAGTAATTTTATATTTTTTTTCATTAAAATATAATGAAATCTTCAGTGAAATGGAATCACTATTTCTCCTCCTCATTCCTGGTCTGTTGCTAAGGCCAAATCAATTACAATTACTGCCAAAATTGAAGCTGTGTTCAATCCTCTGTTTCCAAATGAAAGAGCAAAAATAAACAAACAAGCTCCAAACAGAAAACAGACTCACAATGTGCAAAAGGATAGGAAGAGTCATTAAAAGACATGAAAGTTAACAAGACAGTCCACTTACAAAGATAGGAAAATGATCTTTGCAGGTTGTTTTTTATTAGATTTTGGAAGTAGATGATTATATTTGTAAGGAGGAGAGACAAATCCCGTAACATCTGAGACATTTCAGTGGAGACTTTCAGTTGTGTAGGTGGATGGGACAGACCACGTCTTTCACACATTCCAAAGAGAGATGTCCACCCTGTGAGTTCTGAGCTCAGTGACAACAGGACTGTAATACTCCATATGAAGCTCTGGCATGAAGCTGTGTCAGGGGAGGTTTAGGTTGGGCATCAGGAAAAGTTTCTTTACCCAGACAGTGGTTGGGCACTGAACAGGCTCCCCAGGGAAGCAGTCACAGCCCCAAGCCTGTCAAAGTTCAAGCATTTGAACAATATTCTCAGGCACAGGCTGGGATTGCTGCGGTGTCCTGTGCAAGGCCAGGAGTTGGACTTCATGATTCTGATGGGTTCCTTCCCACTCAGGCTGTTCTATTTTTTTATTGTTCTGTGTTCCTATAATTCGGTGCTGTAGAAGCTGAGTGGTGGCAGGGAGGTCCTACAGGCAAAGGTGAAGAGTTTTCTTTTGGTAGTCCCATCATCCTTCCCACACAGACAGTTCAGGAATTATTCATGGTTTCAGTCTCGGAATGTAAGTCCAAGATCCACAGCATTGATTTCCTAAGACTTACATTACCTAAAATCTTTTTTCAGTCCCTCCCACTCCATAACAATGTTGACTAGGATTTATTCATTTGCAGCTTGATGACAAAATAGGAAGTTTCTGGTGATGGTGGGTGTTCATCTGAACTATTTTAGGTGTCTATACTGGCTCAGTTGTGCTGTGGAAATGCTTATTTCCCACTGACCACAAGGACAGCTTAGGACTACCAGCTCACCTCCAAGCATTTACACCTGAAGGAAAGGTTTCCATTTAAATATGTTTTCCATGCTAATCTGAGAGTCATGGATAAGATCTCCACTGCAAAGCTACAGAATTTTAGGCTCAGCTTTTGGATTTCTTTTCCTGTGTATCTATACTCTCATCTAACTTCTGATAGATGGTCATTCAGCTTCAGCTTACAGCATCCAGCATCCAGGGCTCCTCAGGGCATTATTCAGGGCCCATTACCTTTTGAGCTCTAATGACACCCTGCCAACAGCAATCCTCTATACATGCCATTTATTCCATTACACTAAACAGGGGTAATTTGGTAAATTGAGTGTTTAAGTAGCCTAAAGGTAAATATTTTTTTTTCTCTTTTGCAAAATGATGATGCTCCATTTGGCTTCAGTAGATTCTGTGGTTTTTGGAAGGGCTTATATTCATTTGCCTTTAATTGTTCAGAAAAGTGAAAGGTTAAATACTGCCAGAGAGAAAAAGGTTAAATCAAATACTGAAACAAATGTTAAATAAAACCAAAATCAAGCAATCAGTAAATTCAAATCTACTTTTTCTTCAATATGTAAAACTGGGTAACTTCATCTTCCCTGCTCTTTTTATCCAGCACCTAACCTGTCATTGCCAAAGCACCATGGGTAACTATAATATATTATCTTAATTACTAATTAAGGCCAGATTATTACCTCTTTTTACAGAATAAAAGCTAGAAGTGATTTTTTGATGTCTTTAAATAAAAACAAGCTAACTTGAGTGTCCCTGTGTGAGTGACCTTTTCAGTTTGGGTAACTGGAAACTAGTTAAATGAACAACCACAAACTTTTGTGCTGCTCACCATACTAGTGAAATATTTTGAGAGCGTTAGCAATGTTTGACAATGCTGAGATTTTTCTGTTCTCTACAGTTTGTTATGCAAAAGAATTAGGAAACATTTAATGTCATAAGCAACATTATGGAGTGTCTAAAACAAGCTACTGAGACAGTCCCATCTTCAGTTAACTTGAGCAATGAAATTTAAACTGAAATGCAAATTAATTTGTAAACATTTTTTTTTTCCAGGGGGAAGAAAAATAAGTTGCTTTTACAAAGTAAATTAATTACATCCCTTAAGATTGTCCTGGTGTTTAACTCTTCCTACTCTTAGAAAGCTACATGCAGCTTAGGGGTAGAGTTTGTTCCAAAATGCAAATATTCCCAGTTTTCAAGCGAGTTTCTGTAAACTATAGAAGTAAGAGGAAGCATGGGTTAACACTTTGGAAATTTCTTTGCTCAAACAGAAACCAGTTGCTAAGCTTAGGTCAGAAATCAGGCTTCCAGAAAGTTAAATTCATTAAAATTGATATCAAACACCTGGTGCCGATGCAAATAATAGTGGGAGCTCAAGCAGTATCAGGACATTGCTCATTGTCTTTTCATTTAGGCAAAGATGAAAAGGGCCTTAAAATACCTAAAGGAAAATTTACCCTTCCTCACACCCCTTTTCTGGAGTATTAGTTCTATCCAATGACTAAATGTCATAAGGACCCTATCTCATTTATCTTCATACAGCCTCTCCCATCAATAAGTTATTTGTTTGGGAAAGCTTTGGGCCACAGAGCATAATTGACTCTTGGATCAGGCCCATAGGAAAGCCATGACCCACAAGCTGACCACATCAAGAAACATTTTAAATTTCCCCAAGTCTCTGAGGAGGCAGAGGTTTTATTTTTCATAGACTCTACCGTGACATGTGTGTTGGTCCAAAAAGGACAGTGTTTTTTGATTTTCTGTCATGAGAATAAATGGCCAAGAACTCCGAGGTGACTGAAGCTTCGGGCTAACAAGGATTTACTCCAGAATAAACACTGGCCTGCTGGCTGCTGCCAGGCCTTACTGCCCTTAGTGAGGGTCACTGAGCCTTGGGGTAAAGGAAAACAGAAAGGTCAGATTCATCCCATTTAATCACAGATACAGAGAAATTAAATTAACCAAATGTCTGATTTAGGATTTTTGTCAATGGGGAGATAAAAGCACTTCCCAAAGATCACTTGCTCTACCTTAGGAAAAAGGCTAAGACCCTTTGGAGAGATTTGTCCAACTCCAATTTAGAATCTTAAAATGATTACTGTTGGAAAGGACTTCCAGAATAATCAAGCCCAGTATTTAACTAAATGCCACAGTGCCCACTCAACCATATCAGGAAGTGCCCTGCAAACCTGTTTTTTCAACATTTCCAGTGATGGTGACTCCATCACTTCCCTGGGGAGACTGTTCCAACCCTTAACTTCTCTCCCAGTAAACAAACTTTTCTTAATATCCAAACAATTTCTACCAAGGGAGTCTACAGCAGTCATATGGTATCAAAGGATCATTTAGGTTGCAACAGACCTCTAAGACCAAGTCCAATCATTAACTCAGCACCACTGTGTTCACCACTAAACCACATCCCCAAGTGCCACATCCACACCCTTTGAACAATTCCAGGGATGCTGACTCTGCCATTCACTGGTACTTACTCCCTGGTTCCCTGCTGCACTCATGCTTATTCCAGTGTCTGACCACCCTTTCAGTGAAGGGGTTTTTCCTAATATCTAATCTAAACTTCTCTTGGCACAACATAAGGCCATTTCTTCTCACTCTGGAGAGACAAGATTGCATCTTTATATCGGCTCAAGCAAGATTTGCCCCATTCTTTCACTAAGTGGCCTAAAGCAGTCCAGCTTGCTGTTTTATCCCTTGAGAACATGGAGGTGTCCCTAAGCACAGGACAAACTCCCCCAGAAAGGGGTGGGTAGGAACACCCAAGGCATGTGTACACTGGCAGGGCCATGTGGATGCTCTCCTCCATTCCAGGCTGCAGATAACACTTGCCTGAATTATGCTCCAACAACCAGAGCTTTATTTTCCTGTATGCTAAATTCACTCCTTTTTAAATGCAGACACTCATATTTAAAGAACTTGCTATGATTAATATTTAAATTCTTGGTAGAGAGGGAAGCAAGGGTTGAGATTACGGAAAAGCATCTGTTAAGAATGTCTTCTCCCATCCATTTTGAACTTTTTGTCCTTTCAGCACTTGAAATGTGTGACGTGAGTACATTTGTGTACAAAGAGGATGAATTAGGGGCAAGATGTAATTAGTCTAACAACATGTAGTGTACTCTACATTAAAAGTGTGTTTTCCTCTTTGCAAAAAAAAAAAAAAACAACAAAAAATCATTCACATGGAAATGGAATAGATCCCTGTGGTGATTAAAAACTCCAGTAGAAAGATACATATTTAATGAATAGATAGCATAGATAAAGAGGAAGCATGCATTTACAGTGGAAAGCAGCTAGAAGGACTGTGTAGCCTTTATTGCAGTGCAGAATCAGCTGGAAACATGGGCTTATTAAGTTAAGTACACAGGCAAGGGATTTAGGAGGGAGTATGGAAAAGTTGAGGGTATTTGAGTATAAACAGTATGTGGTATTGTAGGTGCAACTGCAGCTTGACTGGAAAATTACACTAGTTGGATTCACACTCAACTCGCACTCTAGGAGAGAAACTCAGGGTATAAAAGGAGGTGAATTATGGACCCTGGTGCTGGTTTGTCTTTCCTATCAAGTAATCAGATTGTCTGATCTACACTAATCAAAATAAAAGTCAGAAATGCACTGTTTTGTGGTTCTTTTTGAATAAAAAAAATGCAACCCAGTCATGAGATAAAATAATCCCGATTTTCAAGGCACTGTCATATGTATACATGCTTAAATATAGTAGTAAAATCTTAAATTTGCTACAAAGGAATTTCAAAAATATCTTGTGGCTCTGGCACCTTGGGACATGGTTTAGTGCTGGAATTGTCAGTGTTGGGTTAACAGTTTGATTTGGTGACCTTAGAGGGCTTTCCGATCTTAATGATTCTACCATGATTCTATGAGGTCCCACACAAACTCATGCCATCCTTAGCACTGGGAGGAACTGGGATGAACTGGGATCAAGCCAGCACCTAAGTTTAGCCATCTAAATAGATGGCTAGTTCACACCTATAGATGTGAGTTAGCTGTTCTCATCTCTCTTCTTCATCAGCAGAGAAGCTGACTTAAACTGAACAATACATTTGATCTGGTTTAGACTTTGGGACTCATAAATTACTCCTTGGAAATCCTTATGTCCCTCTTCTACCTTCAAAGGGATGGCAGGCACGAGATGACTCTCGGTGAAATGAATCCCATCCCAACATCTCTCAGCAGCCCAGATCCTGTTGGATGCCATCAGTGGCAGGCAGGTAACAACCCCGCAAGAGAGGTGGTTGAGAAACAGAAACTTGTAGAGAGCCAGGAAACATCAAATGGAAAATTAGTTGAATATGCAAGGAGAAGCACAAGGTAGCACGAGGGTCTTTTTCTTGCTTTCCATAGGAAAAAACAAGGCCTTCTATAAAGAAAAGTTGTTTTGTTGTTTTTTTTTCCTCCTAAACCATCACTCTAAAAAAAACTCAAAATCAACATACTGAATTAACAGGTTCAGGAGTTTAGGATATTTTATTTAAAAAAAAAGTTATGAAACTGAGTAAAATAAGTAACAGTTTTGTCCAAAAAATTTTAAAATAAGCACTATTGAATTTTGTTCTGTCTGCCCTAAAGCCGGTGGGACTTTTCTCCTGGGATGTTTCTTCTGTTTTCTTACCCTTCTATCTCTTTCTTTTGCAGACATTTTTACAGTGAATAGAGGAACTAAAATTATAATCTGAGGAAGACTGCCTAAATAATAAATGTGCTCTCATTTGGGGATAATTTCAGGTGTTCTCTAAACCTCTGTGAAGCAGTGTGGGTAAATGGAGTTTGTATTAGTTGCTTATAATTAATCCCAGTAGTTTTAAGGCAGAATCTTCCTGCTCCAGGGGTTCAGAGAAGGAGATAGATAGAAAGGCAGGGAGGGATTCTCTGGAAAGTAAACGGATGTAACAAATCAGTTTATTCAAACCTGACAACATCTGATGATTTTCTTCTTTCTAACTGAGATCTCTGAGTTCCACTCTGCAGAGGAAATTACCATTTGTCCAGCTGTGCTTTTGCCCTGGAAGTGCACAAAATACAAGTCCTAAGCACCTTGAAGGAAAGACTATGAAATATTAGAAATAGAAATAGAAATAGAAATAGAAATAGAAATAGAAATAGAAATAGAAATAGAAATAGAAATAGAAATAGAAATAAATAGAATATCAGATATGCTTTTTCCTATTAGTTTTCCTTTGTTTATTTAAATCATTTTACAAAGTAAAATAGTAATTAAGAATGATAATTTTTAAATGCTTAATCACTAAACAAAGTCTTTGCATCAGGCAGGTGTAAAGGACCAAACTAATTGAGAATAAATAGCAAGTGACATATAAAAATATAATTCATGCATGAAAAGAAATCCAGAGCTCCTTGCAGTTGAAGTCTATTTTCAAAAAAATATTCCAAAGGTACATTTTACAAGGACATTCCTACTTTCTTTTACAATAATTCTTATAGCCCATTGTCAGCAGAGCAGAGCAGATAAGAGAAGTAAAAGTAGATGGGATTCACCTCACCTAAAAACCAGATAAACACTAGAGCTCTCTAGTTTCTATCTACAGTCCTCAGAAAAAGAAAATTGAAGAGGCAATTCATCCTGTCTTAAAGTATATGTGTAAGAAGATATTTCTCTTCTGGAAGTGTCTCTGTAAGGAGTTACCTTTCCCTCCAACTGAGGTGTGAGTCAGGTGTAGGTAAAATGCACACTTGGTTCTAGACAAGGATGAGAAGAAAGGGTAAAGAATCACATGATGGAATAATCTGCAGTATATTTTGATTTTTCTGAAAGCATTCCAACAGCCTGGTATAAAACAAACCCAACAACAACAACAACCAAAAAAAAAACCTAGAGTAAGCCAGTGTTGCATGTTACATTGTCTAAGATCTGGTCTTTGTGAGGAAAGAGGGAGATGGGTGTATTCAGAATAATACAGAAAATGAACAGACAGCTGGGTGGATTTGAAATGTAACAGTAAATACTTAGTAAGACAGTTGATCAATGAAAAAATAGGAGAGAGAGAATGCTGCAGAATCATGATAAGCAGCAGTTATAAATCTCTGAAAGAGTGGATTTTTTTTTCTGCGAACAGTAGAGAGAAACACTCGGCCAAAATAACAAAAAAAAATAAGGTTTATTTAATGAAAGGAATTAAACTGTTGGAAGTCCTTAATAAGAAAACTAATATTAACATATTTCTCAAAAAGTGCAACAAATAAACACAAAAAGAAGATTGCTAAACAAAAGAGCATGAGAAAAAACTACAGGTATAAAATGGCTTTCTGAAAGGATTATTATATTTTCTGGTTCTTATTTGTATGAAAGACTTTCATAGGACATATGGTGTCACATTCTAAAAATATGTAGCTTCTCCATTTGGTTATAGACATACTCTTAATGATGAGTGGGGAATGGATATTGAAATTCCAGTACTTGAAAGTCAGAATAGCAGATCCACCCTCCCATGATGCATCCTCACTTGCAGCTCTGAGGACTGAGAAGAGAGATATTTGTTATATTGAGGTTCAAAGTACCAGGGCTGTGTCCTGTAAGACATCTCAGGTGCCTACAGCCTCTATCTACAGAGTTACCATGAGAAATGGTTTTATTTTTCTCCCACTAAATTCCCTTTCAGATTCCAGTGGAAGCATACTCTTGATCATTGCATGTCTTGTCTCACAGTTTGAAAAACTGGCTATTTAGGTGGAAAATCCTACAGGAAAACAAGCATTTCTTCCAAATCATTTACTCAAGGCACTGTCACAATAGGCTCTAATGCAGGACAGATGAAGGAAGGCATTTTTAATTAGGTCGTGGCAAAGGCTTTAATATTTTTTTAAGAATTAATATGGGTCATTTAGCAGTAACTTGTCTGAGTGGCTTGTATGTTAAAGCATCAGATGGAGAGCTGGGAAATTTTTGAGACAAATGAAAAGTTGGTCCTTCCAGTACAACAACAAGCTAAACGAGATGTGTCAGCTCTGGATACACACAGGTCTACACGTGTCAATGCCCATCTGCCGTGCAGGAAAAACCTGCTACGCTACACACCCAGTCTTGTTAAACACGAGACTTGTTCAGAAGAACTATGGCATTAAAGGGAGGATATCATGAAACTTACTGTCAAATAAGCCTGCCTTCCTTTCTTAGGTCATTTTGCCAGAGGCTTCTTGGTAGCTTTCCACCTAGGACCTATCTTTCCAATATATTAGAGAGGATATTGAATCTGTCCGTGCATATGCAGTTATTTTAGGGTAACTAATTGCATACAGTTCATCCAGCTGGACAGCCAAAGCAATAATATTAAAGATTAATGCCCCAGTTCAGCAAAAAACCTGGGCATGTGCATAATCCCTATGGCTTCACTGAGACACACTTAGGGGAAGGCTTGTTGAACTAAATATATGACTACAACAGAGCCTTAAAAATGATGAATTCACATCCCAGATACCATGAAAACAGTTCTAAGAAATCTGAAAAGTTTACTGAACCTGACAAACTGAGGTTTAAACCTCTAAATAATGCTATAAAATATAGTAATAATAGAATCACAGAATAGTTTGTACTGGAAGGAACCTTTAAAAATCATCTGATCCAATGTCCTGCAGTGAGCAGGGCATCTTCGACTGGATTACGTTTCTTATGACTCACCTAGCTTGACATTGAATGGTTCCAGGGATGGGATATCTACCACTTTTCTGGCAGTACTGGTCCTGGAACAGGCCCTGAAGAAAATAGATCACTTGTCACTGATCTCCATCTGGACATTGAGCCACTGAATGCCGCAATCCAGCCAGTTCCTCATGCACTTTAGTCAGTCCATCAAATTCAGTTGAGAAAGAAGGGTGTCGGTGCACTGTGTCAAAGGTCTTAGAGAAGTGCAGGTAGACGGTGTTCACAGCTCTTCCCTTGACCATTGCTGCAGTCACTCCATCATACAAGGTCACAAAGGTGGTCAGGTAGGTCTTGCCTTAGGTGGAGCCCTGCTGACTCTCTCAAATAACCTCCCTGTCCTCCATATTCCCTAACATGGCTTCTAGGAAGATCCATTCCAAATCTTCCCAGGCACAGAGGAGAAGATGATAGGTGACAGTTCCCAAAGTCTTCCTTTCCACCTTTTCTGAAAATGAGAGTGTTGTTCCTCTTTATCCAGTCACTGGGCGCTTCACCTGACTGCCATGACTTCTCAGATGTGATGGAGAATGGCTTGACAATTGCAATCCCTTAATGCTCTGGGATGCATCTCATCAAGTCCCATAGACCTGAGCATGTTCTGGTTCCTCAGTTGAACCTGGTCTTCTCTTACAGAGAGAGGGATGTTGATCCCACAGTCCCCATCCTACTCCCTGTCCACTCAAGTGCTGTGGTAAGAGGTGCTATTAGTGAAGAATGAGGCAAAAAAGTTTTTGAATACCTCAGCCTTCCCCTCATCCATGTTATCAGTTTACCTGCCTTTCTCTTCAGGGAGTACATTTTCTTTGACCTTCCTGTTCTGGCTGACAAACCTATAGAAGCCCTTCCTATTACACTTTGCATTTTCTCCTGTTCATTGTCTGTGTTGTTTGTGTTGGTGTGGAGGCTTCAGCTGGGCTGTTGGCTTTTTTAGTGTCTCAGAGGAATACCCTTTAGTTCCTTTTATGTATTTCACTCGTTCAACAATGCAACAATAATATATGAACATAATATTAAAATAAAACACAAAGAATCCAGAGTTCCTATTGCTGGAGGTCTTTTTAATGGAAACTATAGAGGTTATGATAAACTAGATTAATTTGGACCTGAAAATTTCCTCCCAGTGTGAGAATCCTTCCATTTTTCCTCTGGCACTCATGTAATGTGTTTTCAGCTATACGTGAATGGGATAACCCACCTCACAGACCTCTCCATAGCCAAAGGACATGAATAGATATCTCAAGGGGACAACTCATTCCATTTATTTCAGGATGCATTGAATTGTACTTTGGATGTCCCTGGTTCTTTTTGTTACCTGCAAGGGGCAAGACTAACTGCCCACTTTTGGACTTCAAATGTTGGGTGTGCCGAATGCTATCTTCCAAGTTCCCTGCCTCCTACTGGATTTTTTTCTATCACTTTAATACATCTGATATATATGTGCAGTAGAAAAACATAGAAATAACTATGCTAAACAAGTTTCTCCATCGACACCATTCCACCCAACTCACGCCAAGATGGGTGGAAATATAAATGACAGCAATGTTTGGCCTGCCACTGACACCTATCCACACATAAACAGTCACAGTTAGATGAGATGCTTCACAGTTTCTCTGAATATTCAATTAGTACAAAAACTTGGTTTCTTTGAGCTTCATCAAAAATAAAATTAAAAAGCCCAGCTTCATTTACCTCGTATTGACAACAATGAACATTAGAACTTCCCCCTGTGCCGCAGGTTTAGCTCTGCGGCTAATGCGGAGATGTTGGCAATCAGAAAAGACTTGGGGCTAATCACACTTCTTTATCACCACAGGGATAAACTTAAGTGACAGACAGGCATGGGCTAATTACTTTTAATAGTTTCCCATTGCTCTGGCTGATGACACAGTGCTAAAAAACCATGCTCCCCCCCTCAATAAACCAGAATTTCACTTCCATGGCACTACATCTTTATCACCGCTTCGTTACTTCAGGGAAGCTGCATTCTCTAAAATGCCTTTCCCTGTGGCTTAAAGTAAAGATTTTTTTAAATAAATTAATACAGTTTATGTTGGGCATCTACCACTTGAAGGGCTAATGATTATTGACTACCCTCCAGCAGACATCAGGGAGTCTAGCCTCAGGCCCTTCCCGCTCGCCCCAAACATGCCGAATGTTAACACATGTTTCTAGATCCTGGCTGGGATTGGACACAAACAAGGCAGTCAGAACGGACCATTTAGTGTACAAGCCAAGATGACAGATCTCTGCTTAATACAAGGAAGACAAAAATTCGTATCTTATTGAAAAAGGCAGAAGAGCCCCGGGTGCTTTCGCTTTGTGATTCTGCAGCAAAAAGTGGGTTGTGTCAATATAAGTCTATGTCACCCGCTCGCAGCTGCCACACTGAATTGACCCTGCTAGCTGCAGGCAGAAAGGCCTTCCATTTCCAAACTCTCTCTAATGCTCATCTGTGAGAGTGAGCATGAGGTGGAAAAAACCCAACAAGTTACTCCTAAATATGGGGGGGGAGAAACAAAACAAAACAAAACAAAAATGTCTTAATGCTGTAAGACTCTCCCTGATCACTGCTTCTAATGCAACACTAAGAAAAAAATATTCTCATCTGAAGGCATTTCAGAGGATGCTCTGACAATGTGAGCTTTGTTTTGTAAATCATGTTCTTGTAATTCCTTGTAAGTCTCCAGATCGTCTTCAGATAGAGCAGCAGAGCATTAAATATTCTTGTAACACTCACCAGAGCTTAATTACTAAAGGTTGAAACATCTTTTAAACTCTACTTTTTTGGTTCTTTTTTTTTTTCCCTCTGGGTAAACCCAAAAGGAAAGATAGAAAAAAGTTGAAGAATGTGCACAATAACTATTAGTCAAGACCATGTTTTCAAAGGGGGAAAAAGAAGATAAACAATTTTGAAACTAAAAATAAGAGTATTTCTTTATACCATTATAGTTTAAAATGATAACATTTACTGATGTGTCTGTTTCTCATGTGTATATTTTACTAAGCTCAGATGTTCAAACTGGTGAAAAGATTGAACTGAAAACAAAACAAAAAAAAAAAAAAGAAAAAAGAGAAAAGTTCCCAAGTTTCCTAAAATTAATATATATCTATAAAGAGAGAACTCTTCAAGTAGGAAACAGAATTCTATTGATTGCTGGAGAAATATGATAATTTCGGGAAGGTGAAAATAGGGATAATATTATAGAACTATTTAAAAGACATTTTTAATCACCCTACTAAAAGTCCATGAAAATGTATCAAAAAAAGGTTTTCTTTACCTCATTTCAGCATATATTCAGGTGGGTCATAATATAAGTAAACACAGACAGTAGAAAAGTAGCATATTTTATTAGCACAAGATATAATTTTCTTCCTTTCTCTGTTGTAGTGGGGAGCTAGTCAAGCTTCCATCAACTTTATGCAAACTTATTATAAATTTTATTATAAAACTGGATAGTCCAACCCAATAATCTGACTTGTAAATGCACCTCATCTGACTATGAAATCTTCAGAAGTGGCTGGGTTCTGTGTGGATATCAGAGAGGAAGAATTAATCTCTAAATTAACCTAAATGTAACCACCTGAAGGCAGCAGTCTAATCTAACTATCTGTCTCTGTACAGATTTTTTGCTGTATTTTTTTCTGTATGAAAGAAAGATACAATCCTGAAGGCTGGAAAAGACCTTCAAGATCTTGAGGGAGTCATTCATCACACTGGTCTTGCAATGGCTTTCCAAAATCCTGTGGAAAATCTTTTATCACAGGGTGCCCAGAGAAGCTGTGGCTGCCCCATCCCTGGAAGTGTCCACGGCCACGTTGGATGGGGTTTGGAGCAATCTGGGACAGTGGAAGGTGACCCTGCCCATGGCAGGGGATGGAACTGGATGAACTTTGGGTTCCTTCCAACCCAACCCATTCCATGATTCCATGATTCTGGGTAGTTTGTCATATTTGCTTTAACCCACCTATGAATATATAAATCAGTAAGATCCATACCAAGTCCATTTTCGTGCTCTGCATCCTGATGGTGAGGTCTGGTCATACCCAAACTGCAAAACGTAGCTACACTACTCCCTATCCCAAGATAAATCAGAGTTTCTCAATAAAACCTGTTCTGGGAACTGTTTGTGCTTTAAATTCCGCTTGTGAAATGCTTGGCAAAGTATTAAAGGATTGGATGTAAAAATGAAGATTTGAGTTTTGTGGCAATTTGGACAAAATATAATGAAGAAAAGAAAGTCCCATTATTTCTCTCCTTCCCCAAGAAGATCCTTTAGGAAAAAAAGTTTCAATTCAGTTTCAGTTATACATACATAGCACCAGCCAAAACTGCTTTCAAAAAGTGTTCTAATTAATGTAATTTATTGTCAGCAATAGAGAAAACTTCCAATATGTTATCACGATTTTCATAAAGTGTCACGATTTTGTCTTTTATGGAACAGTCTGAAGAGTTACATGGTAGCATGGAAAGTTTTAATAGCTCCAGACTTATAAAAGAGCGCAACTTAGTCAAAAGTAATATAATTAGGATATTTCTGGAGGGAAATGGAGCCTCATTCTTAGGGTGTCCACATTTTCGAATGCTTCTGCAGAAGGAAACTGATTTAGGAGTTCTTATAGTCTGGTTTGACATAGTTGGATTTAGTTTCTTTTAGACTTGAGGGGAGAGGGATGTGGAAGAGATGAATTTTACTCTTTTGATTTCATAATGTTGAGATGTTCTTTAAAAGTGGATGATTTAACTGGGGATTACTAAGAGCTGTACTGTGTAACTGTGAATATCATGTGTCATTGCAGTGATTGCGAGCGAGCTACCCCAGACATCCCCTAATGCCAATGAAATCTGCTATTTAAGGTTGACTCTGCTCATAAATAAATATGTGAACCTTAAAAAGAGTGAAGACAACAATGTGATAGGGTTTATGAGGCCTTACTTCATAGCTGTGCTCTCTGACATGGAGAATTGGATAATAAATCAGAATTTGTAAGTCAAATTTGGAGTCACAGACAATACACAGAAAAATGTATTAAGTATTTTCTGTAACCCTTAATAAGCTGTGTATCAGGGTGTGTTCTCCTTCCCCTTTTTCCTTTTGCCAAGGCAGTAATGTTTGACAGAGGGCTCAGGCTTTTACTTGAACACAGTCAGAGGTGTTTAACACAGCCCATTTTCTTTGAGGGACACTGACAGCAACTCTCCACTGAGATCAGATCAAGTCAACAACAGGGAAATGACTGAGAATAAAAGTTAATGTTACTCGGTTGTGTCTCAAAAGAATGGGCTGATAATGCAAAGAATTGCATTGAACAACCTGGACAACCTGAACCCAGCAAATGATGCTTTACAACATTGTGCAGACTTGAAAGTGTGGTCAGCTGAAAGACTCACCCACCAGATCTTGGCACTTACTTGTGCTACTAATTTACCAAAGAGTGTAAGGGCAGACAATTTATTTCTTGGTGTCTTGTTCCCATCCATCTCTAAAACAGGGATGATCATTATCCTTTCGTTTGTTACAAAGGATGGAAAATGCCTACGCCATGCAATTAATTTAATTCTATCTACAGATCTAATTCAGCTCTTGGGGACTTTATCTACGTTTTTTGAGCTGTTATCAACCTGGGGGTCCTCTTTGTTTCACTATTTCAGGCTTTGAATCCCATGGCAGACAAGGCAAAATGTGCCCACAAACTCTTCAGACTCTATGGAACACAGATCAATATTAGGACAAGAGGGATGGCTTTAAATAGAAAGAGAGTAGGTTTAGACTGGATATTAAGAAGAAATTCTTTACTGTGAGGTTGTGGTTGCTCCATCCCTGGAAGTGTTCCAGGCCAGGTCGGATGGCGTGTGGAGCAACCTGGTCTAGTGGAAGGTGTCCTGGCCCATGGCAGAGCACTAGAATTAAGTGATCTTTAAGGTCCCTTCCAACCCAAACCATTATGCTTTTGTGATGAGTCTGTGATTATCTTCAGCTGCTGAGGAGCAGTGAGGCTGTGAGATTTCTCAGCTGAAAGGTTGGACTTTGACTGATACAGCTCCTGGTGAGGAGCAGAGGGGTGTACCAGCAGTTTCCTGTACTCACCAGAGATGATGAATTCAAATCCTGAAACACATCATGGTTCACGCCCAGTGACAGACAAGGGGATGGGGTGGATGAGGAAATGTCCCCAAATTGCTATATCTCATTTTAGCATACCTTAGAGAATGTGGCCATAAATTCCCACAGAATATAAGTGCTTTACTGAAGTATCTCCCCAGCTGTAGTGCCCGTCATTAGGGCAAAAGAATCTATTGGAACTTCTTTAAGAACACAATGAGTTAGTTTGAAGACTTTTAGATGTAAACTTAATCTTCCACTACATCTAAGAGGAAACAATCTTCTGCCATATTAAGCACCCTTAAGTCTCAAGATTTCTGAATCGTACATCAATGAAAAAAAAAAATCACAGCCAAGCATATAGGAGCAAAGCAGGGCAAATATCTACTTTTTGGTCAACATTTTTAATTCTTGACAAGCTTGGTCCCTTTTGTGGGCTCACTCAGCACACTTTGAGATCATTGGCCATTCTTGCATGGGTTTATTCCAGCCTCAGAACAGCCCTGGAAGGCATGTCCAGACCATGCAGTGCCAAGAGCTCACTGTAACACGTGCTCCCTACTGAATCAGACAACTCACCTGCTAAGCCTCTTGCTTCAGAGTCAGGAGCTTTTTGTGCTTCACTGCAATCTACTTAAGCAAGGGTTCATTCAGAGCTCTGCCAGGTGTCCTCAGAAGGGTGCCAGATTGTAGGGTGTCCATTCTGTAAGAAGAATTTAATTTGCTGAATGCAACCAACTGGTATCCTTGGAGATGTTTTTGTGTATTAAAGAATTTACAGAAGTACTGAGCCTTTCTTCATTTGCAAGATAGCCTATAGTGGCTAAAATTACACAAGATCCTCTGTGTTTGAGGAGTTGACTGCTGCTCGTTTTGTCTTTTATTAGCATTTAAATTCAAGGTGGGATTGCATTCCTCAAATACAGGTATCTAGCATCATTTTAAGCATTGAATAAGTACCTTTGGTGCCCCAGGGTGTCTTAGGTGACACTGTAATGCAATGTTTAGGAACTGAATCCCACTCTAAAAACACAGAGCCAGATGACGAGGCAATTATACTCTTCTATAGTAACTTCCCTGTCTCTCTAGCAACATTATAAGTAAAGTCTGTCTGGTTTAGTTGTAAAGTCATGTGTGTCCTTGTAGTAAGTCAGTCTCCTAGGTCTCAGCATGATGCACCATGTACTTGTGGGAGAAAGAAAGACTGTAAGTGCTTGCAATGGTTAAATACCAACGAGATCTGGTCCAACAAAACTTCCCACTGACTCAGCTACTAAGTAAGACTGTGTTAACCACATAGCAAGCACATCTATATTATGAGATTTGAAAGGATAATCTCCACTCTCAAGTTGGCAAGTGGCTGTGAATCAGACAAATACAAGACTAGGAGCAGAAAAAATACTGAGATGTTTTCCTCTGCTTTGTGGAATATATTGATAAACGTATGTTACCATTTAACTATTCATTCTGTTGGAGAAAACTGGTTAACCCCTTAAGTGTTTTGCCCTGAAGGCAGACATTAAAAGTTAATTATAACCACATGGGACAAGCCCCTGGAGGACCATGACAGCATTAAGCTGCTACCAACCAAGCATGCAGGATGTGCAGCACTCTCAGAGAACACCATGTACAAAAAATGATGCTGTCTTCTTGAATGAGTTCTCAGAAGGTAAAAACATGCTACTTTTTGCATGCACAGTAAAAAGGCAGATTGCAAGTGTTCTACTCAGAGCAAAAATAAAAGCTTCCCAGTGAAGAATTAGAGCAAATGAAAGCAGAGAGTAATGTGATTAAGCAACGTGGCGTAGTGACAGACTACCATGACACTGTTTTACTCACTGCTGAGAGGAGAATATGGTGAAACCTCTTCCAAAGACCTTGGATTGGTACCTCATTATAAACCTTTCAGTACCATATATGGCCTATAAGGCATTTTGATTTTACCTCTATGAAAAGGGAGGGGAGAATACACTTGTCCTTGGAGAGTATCATTGAGACCATATGGATATTAAAAAAGAGAGAGAAAGATCTCAGGGAGAGACACTGGCTCTCTCTGTGCAAGTAAATTAGGAGTGGTTGGAAGTCACTGAGGTTAACTAAGAAGGAATGGTCTGCACCCACGCTTAAACTTTTTTCCTTTGTATTAAAATAAGTTAATAATTGGGAATGGTCCCCGTGCTACATCCAAGCCATGCCAGTTACTGTTTAGGAGAAACCTTTTTGTTCTAGGCCAAATAACATGTGGAGGGGGGCTTTTAAAATGATATTGTGGTAGAGAAAGATGAGTTCCAGCAATGGGGAATAACTGACTGCTACTTTTTAGTACTGAACGAGTCACCATATCCTGAAGATAAGCCAGGAGATATTCAGGAGACTTGACTTTGTTTTTCTCTCTCACTGAGCAACTGAATTTCTATTACAACAGCCAGAGGAGCCCAGAATTGGCATGCCCAGCTCCTGATAACATTTGGAGTAATAAATAATGATAAAACAGAGTGGAAAAGTCTTGATAAGAAAATTGTTGATAAAACTAAGCAGTGATAACTGATAGCACATGATGATGTAATGTAATAAAGTTGGGGTGATAAAATCTGATTGAGCCAATGACCCAGATGTATATTTCCATGCTCTTGCATGTCAAGGAGGTATCTCAGAATTTCTTTTATGGCTGGTTATTAGTTTTTATCTTCTTTTTCTCTTCTGCTAGTTTTGGGATTAAATGCATGAGAGACAGAATTTCCTGCTTGGACTCAGATGTTTATTACTTCTTATCTGTGTTACAGTGAGTGTTACAGCACTTCTAGCTAACAAGCTGAAAATGGTGAAATAGTGATGTGCCTCTCTCTTTGCAAGGTCTTTTAAGGCCTAAATATCCAATTAAGAAATAACAACTAAATTATTTTTATTTTTGACCCAATGACCAACCACCAGTGACCTGCAGTGTGGCATTTTCTATCCAATTAAACAAGATCCCACCTGGACCCATGAAGAAGAAGGTGAAGAAGAATAAAACCTCCACCCTAAAACCTCCATCTTGCCTTCCATATATGGTTATATTCTAAAACCCCAAATTCTAAATTTTTCACCCTGTGATATTACACACTTCTATTCAAACTGCACACCAGTGATTCTAGTTCTATCATTCAATTTTGGAAACCTTCTCCAAGACCTCAGGTCAAAAGCAGTGTTCTTTTGGGAGTCAGTACGTGACAGCACAGAAAGTTCTAAACTCCCAGTTTTCAGGGTTCCAGCAACTGGTGCTTCCTCAAGTCACATGAAAAGAAGAAGAGGGAAGCTTTGATGTGTCTGGTCACATTGTGGAGAAGGTGAAAATTGCTGGGGCTGAGAATGGGTGTCGATCACCAGATCATAGAGTGGAGGGTAACCCCACTCTCAGTGCTCACCACGGGATTACATGGCTCAAAGGAGAGCCTCTTGCATCCTGTCCATCATCCAGGGTATGGAGAATAATGAGTTGGCATAGACAGAATTTAAGAAAGCAAAATCATGTAAGTCCTGTCTCCCAGAACAAAATCAGGTGACAGGATAAGAAGAATTGAACTCAAGCTGCACATGAGGAGGTGAGGATTGGATATTGGGAAAAATTCCTTCATTGAAAGGGTTGTCAAGTATTGGAACAGTCTGCCATAGGCAGTGGTGGGAGTCACCATCCATGGAGGGATTTGAAAGTGCTGTAGATCACAGAATCACAGAATCTGCTGAATTGGAGGGGACCCAAAAGAATCATTGAGTTCAACTCCTGGCCCTGCACAGGACAATGGGTTAGTGGTGTTTGATTAATAGTTGGACTTGATGATCTTAAAGGTAATTTACAACCTAAATTATTCTATAACTCTAAAATATAGTGGTATAAATGTTTTCATTGGGACCTAGGATATTGTTTGTATTTTGCAAACATCTCCGGCCAGTTGGAACACACAACAATGGTGTTAAACATGCCTGCTCTGGGCCTCCTTCAAAGTATGGTCACCACCTGACAATCTCTATCGCAGGTGTTTATCCTCACTACATGTTCTCCTCCATAACACTTAGCCAGGCATAGCTTGTAGGTGGATCACGAATGAGGCCATTCAACTGGACCTCATTCATTGTCCCACAGAGCCTAAAAAGAGCATGGCACTGTGCTGGAAAATTTATGAGGTAGGAAAAGGCAAGACCTGTGGGATGCCAAAGTGTTGTGAAAAGCTGAATTTCACCTGTGAAACCAGGCAGGTCCAGGACTTGGTCTGTAATTCCTGTCCCTCTGGGAGTGAGGTTCTGAGAAAGGAACATGTTACTTCCAGAGAAGATACTTTGCGGCTTCTAAGAGATTTTTTTCTTTAACCACTGCTGACCATGTTGGAGGCTGCACAAGCCAGAGTGCAGGGCATGAGGACAGGCAGAGCTCAGCTGGCAGAAATATCCCTAAATACAGAGCTGACAAACTGGAAGCTTTGAGGGGAAAGAACATTCAAGAAAATTTTGGATCATTTACTTTAGGTTTCTTGATGGTAACTTCTAAAGATACTTTCTTTTAGCCCAGGTGCTCATGCTTACACAGGCACAACTTTATGAAATTACCTAATTTATTCCCTCCATGAGCCTCCAAGGCAAGGGAAGATACTATTTCTGTTTTGATGTTGTGGAAGTGAGGTAGGAAGAGGTTCATTCCCAGATGCATGAGATGGGTGACTCAGACCCCCTAAAAAGTGAGAGAGTCAGGACTGAGGAACCCATCTAGGTCTATCCATATAAAAATTTGGCTTCTCACTGTGTTAACTCTCCAGGTTCCAGCTCTATCCTCCCCAAGAGAATGCTTAACTGGACCTTTTAGATTTAGATATAAGTCTTAATATTGCACCTTAATACTGCTGCCTGAATCCTGAAAGGATATAGGCAGTGTGACTTCTTAAATGTCTTACAGCAAAAAACCTGGAGTCCTGAATCTTAAAGAGGAGAATGATTTAAGAAAAAAAACAAAAAAAAAAAACAAAGAAACAAATATTTTTCTCAGCTCTTGGAAGAATCTTTATTCCATTTCTTATATCCTTAAGAAAGAACACAATTATTTGCTGTTCCATCTGCAGGTATCTTTCTCTTTATTTTTTTTATTTTTTACATTTTGCATATTTTCTTTAACACACACGCGCACGTGCACACATGCACACACATTCTCTTATTCTTTATCTTTTTATTTATTTACTTTTTGTTTGCAACCAATAGACAATGATTTCAACGACCATTTGGGGGAATAAAATGTTCTGATGCTCCTGAAGTGGCTACTTGAACTTTGAATCATAGTCATGTAGGAGAAGTAAAGTGATTTGTTTGCTTATGCTTCATCCCTAGCAAAGAAACAAGAGGAATGTGAGATGTAAATAAACTTGGCTCACTACTTCCTTTAATTTCTGGACAGAAGCGTAGAATATTAAACAGGGAAAAACAAGGGAAGTATTGTGGAGATGTCCAAGGACCATCAATAAATATATACTGTTGTGGCTCCAGAAAAATAAGCAATAAAACCATGACAGCTGTTCCAGACCCAAATCTGCTACCACACTGTGCTGAGGGCCAAGAGCCTTGTGTGACAAAGTGGTGAGTGGACTTTGAAGGCCTGAGTCAGCAAAACTCCCAACTCTGCTCTTTATGTTATTTACATGGGGAAGATGCCCTCAGAGGAGAATTGCAAAGGTTATATGCACACATCTGCCACAGACTGTGGTCAATTTCCCCCATTTTACCCAATAAAACTACTTTTGTACAACTCCTGTGCGTTGGCCAGGCTGTACCAGATCAACTCTGCTGTTCAGTCCCTCTTTTGATTCTCACCTGCTGCAGGTGCTGTGGTGTCAACCGAACCCAGCATTAAAGACAGTGCTGTTACCCACAGTGACACCCACGGGGACTTTGCAGTCACAGAATCATCCATTATACATCTGAAAAACTGCTGAAGCCTGGTGTCAGAAGTCCCAGCAAAACGTGAGCCTGTGAAGTGGCAAAGCCATCAGCTCTGTGACAGCTTCATGCCCAAGGCTAGCAAGGCTGGACATGGCAGGAAGGGAAGACCTCTGCAATGTCAGGGGAATTGGCTAAATGGACCTAAATAGGCCTTTTCCACCTCTGGTGTGTCTAGGCTGCACTGCGCCCTAAGGCTGAGTCCTTAGTGAGGGTTGGCATTGTAATTGTGCTTCTCTGGGAGCTGCCCAAGGAAGGGATTGTGCTGGGGAGTGTTATGATCCTTTTCCCAAATCCCTTTAGCTACAGGGCAGGAGGCAGTAACTAGCAGTGACCTGGAAACACAAGATTTTACTGCTCTGGCAGCTCTGCCCCAGCTTTACCCATTTCTGTACCGTTTCTTTCTTCCTCCCCACTTGGCTTCTCCCTCTTTCCTCCTCTTTCAGCCTTGTGGAAAGGTGACCATTGGAAGGTGCTCATATTCAACACTGAACCTAAATCTCATCTGCCCAAAGTATCTTCTCTGCTTGAAGTCAGTAGGGTTCCAGCTGTCATGTCCAGCACATGGGGTTGTGTAGCAGAGTACAGTGGTTCTGTGAGCATCCGGCAGATGGGCAATCCTGGAGAGCCAGGGAAGGTCCCTTCTCATCACAGGGGAGGTTTAGGTTGGATATTAGGGAATGGTTCTTCACCCAGAAAGTGGTTGGGCACTGAACAGGCTCCCTGGGGCAGTGGTCGCAGCAATGACGGAGCCTGACAGAGCTCAAGAAGTGTTTGGACAATGCTCTCAGGCACAGCGTGGGATTCCTGAGGCTGTGCTGTGAAGGACCAGGAGTTGGACTGGATGACCCTTGTGGGGTCCTTCCAAGTCAGGATTTTCTATAATTCTGATTCTATGGTTCCGTGGCTGTGTCAGGGACTTTGTACATGCAGGAGATCTACCATTATCTATGTGTGAGCTTCAAACGACACTCTGAGACTCAGGAACAAAAAATCTCCTAGCTTATGGTCTTCACAGATCTTCCAGAGAGCTGGAAAAGCCTTCATTTCCTGCCCAAGATGGAGTTACCATCTAACACTCTGATTTGAAGACTAATTCTTCCTTCCTTCCCATGCAAACACTCACATCTTCCAAGACGTAAAGCATCATCTGGGTTGGCATGGCTAAATTCCACCTCGTGAGCACATCCCATCCATAGGGCCACATCTCTTAACTGGAAGAACATCAATTGCAGATGTATTTTAACAACTTGAGTAAATAATGATGCCACTGGATCAGTCTAATTCTTCTAGCTTCTCAAAGAATTAAGGAAAATTGTTATCCATTTATATATTCTCATGGGACCTAAGCCATTTAGGGACTATTTTAAGGTATAAATCATGGTATTGTCTACATGAGAATATTTAAAGCAACTATCACCAAGCCTTCTCCAAATACACAGAAGTAGCTGAGAGGTGGGAGCTGCAAGCTGGTATTTGTAGAGAAGACTGACAAAACTGATAAAAGGAAGGAAGAAAAACATACAGATAAAGATAAACAAGAATAAATGTTCTGCAAATAGATTCAGTCTGATGGGACTGATGGACTTGGGAAAGGACACAGTTCATGCTCCTTGGAGCTTGGATTTCTATTTACTGCTGCTTCTTTCCTTTCCTTGTCTGAGACAGCAAACAATGTATTGAGATAGTACAAAGCCTTCTGAAATCAAGCACTGTCTCCAAATCCCTCCTTCAGTGACAATAATAATCTGTGGTTTTACAACTGGATGCACTAAAGCAAAAGGTTCTAATGAATTACAGGAAAAATAACCCAATAGGTACAATTCTGGGTACATTTTCATGTATTGCCTTGAAAATTAAAGTTCTTAACCCAGCTGGTTAGAATTTCCAGTGTCTTGTGGTGTGCCACAGGGAGCTGATAACACACAGCTCTAGGAGAGGAGCAAGATCATCTTGGTGTTAATGTCTGTTCTTTGGCCTTTATTTCCCAAAAAGATGGAGATTTCCCTTACCAGTATATTCATGTAGAAAACTTCTCACCCTGAATCTAACCCTGGTAATGTAAGCCAGAATCACCACAATTAAGTGTTTAATCTTGCCAGTGCCCTTTTACACTCAGGCTTTATCCATTTTATCACTGTATTGATTAAACAAAGTATGACAACCTATTATTTTCTCTTCTGCTTTGCATAGCTCTTCTCTATTGTACTGAGCTTTTCTTTTCCTTCTCTCTTTCTTAATATTCCAAATCTTCTGAGTGAACCTGAAAAATATTCTAATTACCTAATAAAGAACTATTAATTTTTATGAACGAACTAACCAAAATTATTAAGGTGGGATGATGAAAAAAGTAAAAAGGTGAAAGCGTTATTTAGGACAAGAGGAAATGGCCTCAAGATGTGCCAGGGGAGGTTTAGATTGGGTATTAAGGAAACTTCCTTCACCAAAAGGGTTGTCAAGCATTGGAACAGGCTGCCCAGGGCAGTTGGGGAGTCACCACCCTTGGAAGTATTTAAAAGATCTGGCACCTGGGGACATGGGTTAGTGGTGGGCTTTGCAGTTTGATGATCCTAACAATCTTTTCCAATGTAAATGATTCCATGATTATTTACAAAAAAAAAAAAAAAGAAAGAAAACAACAAAAACAAACAAACAAACAAAAACAAACACCTGACAATTAAGAGTCCTTTAGGAGGAAATGCAAATACAACAGCATTTAAGACAGTTTTTTATTTTCTACGTGGGCCATGCTAAAAGTGGGGGTCATGCAACTTTAACAGAGTTGCCTAAAGATAGTGATTAAATTAAGCTCACTGTGACCATTCTCCTTCAGATTACCAAAACACAGATTCCAGATGACTTCCAGAAAGTCTTGGGAAGGCAGAGGTGGATCTGATGTGAAAGGTGATGCCAGTATAACTCAACCAAGTATTTGTTATCAGGGTCACTATCTTTCATAGTTACCTCAAAACCACTTAGTGTCGGTAAGACCAAGTGAGCTTCTTCCTGAAAATATCACACTTGGTGAAAAATGCATCTTCACACATGGGTAAGATCTCAACATTGGAAAAACATTTCAAAAAGCCAAAAAATGTTAGAAAATGCATTTTAAGTTTTTAAATACTTAGTAAATTTTTTTTATAATTTAATTTCAATTTATTATAGAATAAAAACTAAAGGTTATTTACCATTGAAAACTTTATCAGAAACCTTAAATTTTGTCAACTGAGATTTTTTCCTAAGGAACTTTTTTTCTTTTTTTCCCTTTTTTCATTTTTAGATCTAAAGACTAAACTCAGAAATCAATTATTCATTAAGTTTATTTAGGAATAGACTTGGCTGCTGAATGTTCTGCATCAGGAATTGGCTTTTCTTAAAAATGAAATTTGTCTTAAAACTTGGCAGTATTAAAGACATTCTCTATAATCCAGTAAACCTTCCCACATTCTTCACCATTTTTTTTGTGGATTGTGTTTCACCTAAAACACAGCACTTGTCAGTGTGTTTTATTTATTCATTTATTTATAAGTTCTGTTCATTTTTTAAATGATAGGAAACAGGGAAACAGGAAACAAGTTGGAAATTCTCAAGAAAATCAGAATTTGAATGTCTTTACACTTTAAGACCAGAAAGAATTCTCAGCATTTCTAAAATGGTTTTTGAAGCAACTTCATTAATTTCTCAGACATCTGAGACTTTGGACAGACTACTTGGTTTGCATATTGAAATTTTCTTTTCTTTTTTCTTGTGTCAGGGCACCTCAAATTCCAGTTAGTGCAAGGAGGATGTAATGATGGAGATTATGTTACTTGATGCTGAGTGTCAAAAAATTGACTTGTACAAGCTCCCTAAGCCATTTCAATAGTCAGAGAAAAGGGACAGACTTTACATATACAATACAAAACAGAGTGTTTCATCCCACTGCTTGTGAACTTTACAACAGGAGGAATCACCATTTCGGTGAACACACCTCCTCCTGGTGTATCTGTCTGCATAAATGATTTGGTGTTTAATATATTTTTTTTTCCTTTAGAGGGCTGAACAGACTTAGTATGGGAACCACCTCAGAAATACATTTTTTTTTGTGGCCTGGAGTAGGTTGACATTGGCCAGATGTCAGGCATCCACTGAAGCTATTCTATCACTCCCTCTGCAGCTGGACAGGGGAGGAAAAATGTAGCAAAAGGCTCATGAGGTGAGACAAGGACAGAGAAAGATTGCTCGCTGAATACTGTCACAGGCAAAACAGACTCAGTCTGGGGATATTAAATTAATTTATTACCAACAAAATGGGAGCAGGATGATAAGAGATGAAACAAACTTTAAAAACACCTTTTCCCCATCCCTCCCTCCCTTCCAGTGGCGCAGGGAGACAAGGAATTTCTAATTGGCCCAGCCTTGCCCAGCAGTGGGTCCACCTTGGAGCTGCTGGCATTGGTGCTGCTGGACATGGAGGAGGCTTCTGGCAGCTGCTCACAGAAGCCTCATCACTACCAAAACCACACAAACCCAGTACCTGACCATAAATCTGGGATCAGCTGCAGCACTTGGCTCACCTATTGCAGTCTGAGTCCTGCTGCAGCTCAATCTAATCCAAGAGGCAAGATGAATTAACACCAGAACAAGGCTAAACAGATGTTTGAAAGAGATCCATGGGCTAATCCAGAATTTATGGTCTCGGCTTTACTTTCACTTCCTCCCAGCAGCAGCAGCAAATCTGACCATAATCTGGTTTAGGTAGGGTTTGTAACATAAAATCACTGGGCTTCTCTATGAGATGAGAGGAAACTGCCTCAGGTTGCCAGGGGATGTTCAGGTTGGATATTTGGAAAAAATTCTTCATTGGAAGAGTGATTAAGCATTGGAACAGGCTGCCCAGAGAAGTGGTGGAGTCACCACCCCTGGAAATGTTTCAAAAACAAGCAGACGTAGCACTTTGTGACATGGTCACGGCTGTACTTGGTAAAAGGTTGGATTTATTAATTGTGGAGGTCTTCTCCAACCTTAATAATTCTATTATTAGTTCTTCCTTTTGCTTTTTTAATCCCTCAATCTACTATAGATTCTTAAATCCTTTAGTTTCTGCTTAGCACAAGCAGCAAAAACGTTAAATTTTAAGACAATCAAAACAGTATTCAAAGAGAGCTATTTAGGGTGGAATAAATCTTCCTTGGAAGTTCTTCTCTCTGTTTTCTGTCAACCATGTGCTGAGATTCATTCATCAAATTCTGTTTGTAGCTCATCTAAAAATCATGGAACCGTTTGGGTTGGAAGGAACCTTCTAGTTCCCCTGGGAAGGGATGATCTAATTCCAACGCTATGCCATGGGCAGGGACACCTTCCACTAGAGCCCAGCATGCTACTGAAATTAATTTATTGCACCTAAATTCAGGCACACTGACACTTTCCAATGGCTGCTTTTAAAACCTGTCAAATCACAGCTCTGAGCCTTACATTAACCTGCCAAGATTGTGAACAAATATAAACAGTTACATTTATTACTTTCTTTACAAATTCTAAATCAGGTTTTCAAATTAAGTTTCAGTTGTATGTGTCTTTTTTGATAAAATTAAATGCACAGGTAAATAAGGGCAGCCTCCAGCTCCCCAGACTGATAGAAATGCTATATAGAAGATAATTTACTGAATCTTTAGTGTTATGTTTCATTTCGTAAAAGTAGGCAGATATTTCAGTATTTTTAAAAGAAAAACGGAGGCATTCATTGAAAACATCTACCTACAAAAGAAAACTAAATCTAAAACCAAAGCCAGCTATTCAAAATAGACTTAGATTAAATGTTCATATTAAATCCAGAAAAAAAAAATCATTTTTAATTCAACACAGCCTAATAATTTTCCCCAGGCTTGTTATTTCAGCAGCAAACTGAAAAACATTTCTTTATCCAACTATTGTTGTTATTAGAAAGATTGAGTTACGGCCAAAGAAGCATCAAAAGGGAATATTTTCAGTGCTGAGCACTGGAGCTGGAGCTTGGCAGAGCCCACAGACAACTCTCGTTCTAATCAGGAAGAAATGTGCTCCATCCCTGTGCCAAGAATACACAAGCAGCTGAGTATTCCATTGTTTTTATTTACTTATTTTCCAGGTAGTTCAGGTATCTCGAACTACCCTTAAAAATGAGGAGGAAAAAGACATTACATTATTTGTATTGCCACTAGCTAGAAGATGATGGATTCCCCTAGCATGGCTGGAGGGGTTTTATGGGATTTGCTTTTATTTTATTTTTTTTTTTTTAATCTTCCCTTCATTAATATTTAAGTCTAGACTTAGGGAAGTGAAAATGAATACATAACAAACAACAACCCAAGTTACTCTTTGTAGGTCTAGTTTGAAATTCAGAGCACTGGTAGCTGGTGAAAATATCAAATGGGAAATATCTATTTTGTGGGATGTGTTTTTACTGCACCTTAGCAAGAGCTCAGTAACAGTTCCTAATGCAATATTGTGCTGCATCATTCACTAATTACTGTAAATTGGCAGAATTTCATCCTACTAATAGACCACTGCCAGATTACTCAAATGGATAACCTGGATCTCTGCTCAGTAATTTATTTTGCAGAGCCTCATAACTAAACACCATTTCCATCCTGGAGAGAAAAGTAAATTTCTGTTGATGTAAACTGAACTTGGCTTTGTTTCCTGCGTGGTTTCAGGAGAGCTTAAATAAAATTATTCTACTGGCTTTGGTGGATGGTAGAATCAGGGAAAAAAATTAAAGAGGAAAAACTTTTTCATGTAATTAAAAACCACCCAAAACCTCCAACCCTGAAATGTTTAATTAAACAGTTCTAGAGAGAAGTGGCCAGAGGCAGAGTTTGGCATGGAAAATGCATTGAAGAAATCATTCTAAAGGACACAGTGAAAATGTGTTTTGATTTGATTAAGTTATAAGTTTTCTAAGAAAAATAAAAAGGAAAAAAAACATTCTTCAAAGCAGTAAACTCAGTAGGTTCCTGCAGGATTATTAATGTCAGGAAAAGATAGTAATTTTTAGCAGAAGCATAATATGGCCTGAAACAAGAAGGTCCAGTTTTTAATTTTATAATCACCAGCTTACTCAAAAATCTACCTAGTGCTCTTCTTGCCAGTCCTAATCAACTCATCTTTTCCGTGGTTTGAGGTTTGCTTTTAGACTGATCTGTAAGGTTACTCCAAGGGTCAGGTGTTGCTCCAGGAGTGTGAAAAATAAGCAGAGTCTGAAATCCATATCATTCTGTATGCATCTGTCCCCAGGTTTTGACACGGATTGGTGCTTTGAGCCAAGGTGATCAATTACCATAATATTACCATTTTTTTATTTTCCTTGATTTCTGCCTCTGGAAATAAGTGATTGCTTAAGAATCAGTTTCATATAAAAAAACAAACAAACAAATAAACAAATAATTCCTCCTAGAAAAAGCTGCTATTTAAAAAAAAAATAAAAAAATCTACGTTTAATTTATTATTAAATGCAATAGGGGCTGATTCAACACGTTAATTATTTACAATTCAAAAAATTGAATAACTAAAAAGACAATATAAATTAAAATCTTGTGATACACTTGCATATAATTTGGGGTTTATGGGCCCCTATTTCAGCTTGATGAAAAGGTTATGGAATGAGCAGGCTTAAGCAAGTACAATATTTACATGAATAACTAGAGAAAAGCAAAGAAAACACACAATCTGACCACATCTGCTTATTTTAAAGCTGATAACTCAGTGAATTGCAAACCCAGCTTTCATTCTAAGACCAAAAGTGTTCTCTTTGGGGACAATTTCCAGATGGGCTTGATGCTTTTAGCCCCCAGACATCTCCACTGTAAAATACTCAATTAAATGTTGCAGCTTCAACTGCTAATACTGACCTAATAACTTATTTTCTCATAAAACTGTTTGGAATACTTTGGAACAAAATTTGCATGGAATTTCTCTACAAATATGATAATAACTTAAAGCAGTGATTTTGATCCTTGTTAGTAAGAAAGTGTTAAAAAAAGCTTTCTCTCCAGAGAATACTTCCATAATGAAAATAATTTTTACTCCAGTGTGCACAAAGTCACAATGTTGATAAGGCAAAACAAGGTATTTCACTTGTACAGAAAAGGTACCTACTGCCTCCCTGCATGCCAATACTGACCTATAACTCCTGCATCACCATGGCTTTTCCTCCATGATCAAGGTGAAGGTTGTTCTCATTTAAAAGGTGGCTGTGCAACATATCAGAAATTATTTATAATTTTTTTTTTTTAATTTTAAAGGATTTTCAGGGGAATCTAAAATCCACTAATGTCTGCAGCAGATCTGTTGCATTCACTGGGCGTGCTTTTTTAAAGACTTTAACCTGTGTCAAGGGATGAGTGTGGCAAAGGGTCCCTCACTATGTCCCTACTTGGAGAGATGAAGAGAAAGATTTTTTTCAAGTTTCAAGTGTTTTAATCCAAAACCTGTTTCCAAATGAATATAGTCATAACAGGAGTCCTGAGGCAATGTGTTCATTCTGTGCTCTGGCTTTGAAAAATATCTGATGGATTGACCACACGGGCAGTGCAGTAATTCTGGTTCTGACTGCTGCCATTTGTGCCAACAGCATTTTGGGATTCCCTTTCTGTTCCAGGTGTTAGTCAAGTAGAATTGCAAACCAAAACCAAGCAGCACATCGGGCCTGATTCTCTCACCTGCTCCATTCCACTCTCTCCATCATCTCCAGCTGCTCTTCCCGCCATGGCATATGATGAGAAAATGGCTTGGAACAGCACAGAGCCATGGAGAGCGAGTGATGTGGAATGCCAAAGCAGAGACAGGGGCAATTTCTCATCTGCCCTGAGGGTCCAGTGTCCCAGAGGAGTTATCTGTGTTAGCTTTGCTCATTTTCTATGTGACACCCCTTGAAGAATTAATATAGCAGCCTGGTGGGGACAATTATTATTGTGGCAGCCATACCCAGATCTGTATAATCCTCTCTCAGAACAGAAATTCATCCCTGAGCAGTGATGCTGTCAGGTTGGAGCAGCAGGCTGGTATTTGGCTCATCACAAACTGCAAACCCAGGAAGGACCCAGAGGCTGCCTGTGCCACTGTATCACCTTGCAACCACTTTAAGAGATGAGATAGTTTGAACCATCTTCCTTGTTCCAGGCTTAGAATCAAGCAGCAACCTCCTCCTGCCCCATTTAGGTGCTAAGAACCCTGAAGAAGGTGTGAAATCTAAACCAGATGATAGTCTGCCAAATTGATGCTCAGTTTGAACATTATATTCACTGAAATTACATAAGGATGAATCAAATGAACAACACTAGGCTTGTGAACACAATCTATGTGAAGAAACTTTCTCCAAAACAAGAAAAAAACTCCAGGAATGGGGCCCTGATTCATAGAGGTTGAGCTTGTGTGGTTCAGTAATGCAAGCAGAGGCACACAATTTTAGGCAATATGAAGCAGTCCCCTCTTCCTGGTTTGGTAACCTGCTCTCAAGAGGTGCTTCCAGGTCACACAAGAAATCTGAGGTAAAACAAAATCTTGGATATCCTATGTCATGTAACTACCCAGAGATAGCTCTATTCCCTCTCCTGGAAGAAAAGTAATCAACATGCTAGAACATAACAACAATGTCTTTCAAGGAGATTTGCACTTCTGCAACTACTCTTAATTCTAATTTAAGGAGATTTAACGAAGGTAGAAAAGTATGTTGTCTGGGCTTTATTAAAGCACAGAAAGAAAATGGTCCTTAGTGCAGAAGAAATCCATCTCTGGATCCAGTGCAGATTTATGGGAATGAATGGCTTGGAGCATACAGATATTCATTATTATCCCACTGAATAACAAGTACCTTTAAATTAAAGAGGATTTCTCAGCTGAAGTGGAACAGATGACCGTGAAGCGGAGGAGTCACCATTCCTAGAGGGATTTAAAAGCCTTGTGAATGTGGCACTTGGGGACATGGTTTGATGGTGGACTTGGCAGTGCTGGGTTGATGGTTGGATCAATGATTTCAGAGCCCTTTTCCAACATAAATGACATTGTGGCATCCCAGAACTCACATTTCAATGTCCACCTTCACCTCTCAGAGCCCCCTGCAGCTGCAGCCCTGGCTGCTGATTCTAGCCCTGACTGGAAAAATGCCAATGCCCCTTTTAAAAATGTTTCCCAAGAGTCTGTTCACCTTCTGAAACCTTGCAATTGGAGATCTGCTAGTGTGATTTATGAATAATTACATGAGCATTTCTGAGGCTTTAATTTTCTTCTTTTTCTCTTCAATTTTCCTTCTTTATCACTCCCTGCAGTAAAGGATGAGTAAGACTGGTGGCGAACCAGGCTTTCAGAGCATGCCTGGCACACAGATAATATGATTCTCATTGATATTGGATGGAACAAGCCAGAGAACCAGGTGTGCCCTGGGACCCAGAGAGGATGTGTGAGAAAAAGAGAGCGAGCTGTCAGGAAAGTGAGCGTGGGACTCGCAGGACACGATACGTGTCGTCAGGACTCTGCAGTGTGTGAGAGCACTGAACCCGTGGATGCCCTCATGGTTACAAATAGAGATGCTTCTCTCCCAAAACGTGCTCTACTTTGTTCTGCTTTCCTACCCGACAGCTGGTTGAGCTGCCTTAAAACTTGAGAGCTTGGCAATTTCTCCCCAGTTCCTTTCCCCAGTCCCACCCTTCCCGCTCCTGCTCTCTTTATCTCTTTACCCTGAAAAACGTTAGCAACGATAACTAAACTTTTAATTTTTTTTTCTCTATACCTGAATAACCTCTTGTGTGCAGGATATTTTCTGCTTTAGGGCACAATCTGTTGCAGCACTGTTATAACTGCTGCTAAGGCACCTATTGTCATTCTCTCTGCCTCGGCAACACAGCATTCTGTCGTGTTCCTCTTCTGTGAACCTGGTGATTTATTGATAATGCTAATCTTGCTTGAAAGTTATAGAGCTTGTAAGTCAAATGTGTTTAAGGGGAGAAGTGGAGATTCCCACTCCCCAACTTCTATTGTTTGCATGTCACAATAACTGAGTTTTTCAGCCAGTGCTGGAGGAGCTCGAGGTGTATCACAAGCATGAATGGAGCCTCTCCACGATACCAAAAGGAGGTTTTTTTACATCCTCATTAAATGCAACAAAGAAACTGGGTACCAGAAATGACAATACATAACTTAACCTACCTCACATTGTGTAACCACATAGAGTTGAGCCTCAAGGGGATGCTGGGCAAGTTTCACATTATCTCTTTTACAATATCTCATAATTGATTTGTGTGCCCATATCCTCTCTTGAAAACACAATTTTCTATTAAAAACAATTTGGATGGATACTTTTTTATTACCTTTCCTATATGATAATCCTCTATGTTAAAAGATGGTCCTGCCCTGAAGTGTTTTCTGTCTGATCAACTCAGAGAGACAAAATAAGTTTTACAACCTGTATTTTGCAAATGGGGAAATAGGATATGGAGACATTAAGGAGACAGCTTCTGTGAGACCCCAGAAAACGAGATTTTCAGATATCATAGAGAAATTGCAAATTCTGACCACTTATGGAAATAGAGTTATTAGAAAGATAAATAGATAGATATAAAATTGTTCATTTCTTCCTCTCACACTCCTTATTACAGAAGGATAGGGATTTTACTTCACTGTAGTATTCAGCTCTTCTTCAACACAGGAAGATGATGTTTAGATCTATTTTTCATATGATGATCTTTGGAAAAGACATGCTAAAACCTCATTCTAAAAACAGATTTGAGCACCCAAATGCCTCTGTAATGCCTTGAATTCAATATTCTGATGTTACTGGGATTTGCATGAGCCCTGTTCAATTTTGTCCATGCTCTAGAGATGCCTGAAGTCCTTTAAATATGTTGGCACAACATTCCCTGGGGTCTGATGCCACTGAGCGATTAGAAATCCTAATTATATCAAACCCACTGCCTTCCAAGTGTGTTCCATTGCCTGGTTTACCTGAAAGGCTCCTTAGAGGCAATTAAGCTTTATTTATTTATTTATTTATTTATTTATTTATTTTTTACCTCCTGAAAGATGAAGTGGAATTTTCATCTTATCATCATTTTAGTGTATAATCACTTAAGATACAGATACAAGTCCCACTCCAAAAATAGGTTTCACTGTCTATTCATAATGAAACTGTTTTCTCAAAACTCCCTGGAGGCATCTGTTGGTGGCAAGGGCCCAGATCCCACCTAATGTCAGGCTTTCAACTGAAGTGCCCAGTTTAGGGTTCACTCACTATTTTTAAATTTTAGTTTCCCAGAAGGTAATCATCCATCCTTGATAGGGCCAGGGGGAATAATTTTAAGCAGACTGGATATTAGGAAAAAATTCTTCCTTGTGAGGGTGCTGAGGCCCTGGTGCAGGCTACCCAGAGAAGCTGTGGCTGTCTCATCCCTGGAAGTGTCCAAGGCCAGGCTGGATGAGGCTTGGACTGACATGGGATAGAGGAAGGTGTCCCTGCCCACGGCAGGGGATTGAAACTTTAAGGTCCCTTCTGATCTGTGCCAGAAATTAATCACCAGAGAAAGGACTAAAGCCCACATCCTGGGCTTTATGATGTCCTTGACCTCAAAAACTCTGTAATAACAGTATTCATACTTCAGTGCAGTCTTATGACTGGGCCAACTTGGCATTCCTAGACAATTAAAATGATATGTACTAAGACAAAATGAGCTCAGAAGTCACTGGCAATTCCAGGAACCAGTGTTAGTTTGTCTTTTACAGTGAACTCCCAAAGACTCTCTTCCTGCTTAGTTCACTTTCTGTAGGTCTATGTGATACCTTGTGCAGCTTCACTAAGAAAATAAGACAAAGCACTGAAATAATAATTTTGTGCTTTAAATATACTGAGATATATGCGTATCTATCAAAGCAACTCCAACCCTCTAAAAACCACTGATGCTCCTCTCCAGCCTTCTGGCTTTTGTCTCCACTGAGTGAGAGGAGGCAGTCGGTCGACATGAATCAAATATTCAGGACTGCAAAATTCTCTCCCATCTGTTGTAAAACCAGTGCAAGCATGAACAACTGCGAGGTGAAACAATTTTTCAACCTCCCCAGCAATCTCATAAATTATCTGCAGCTAAATAACCTAGAAAGCAGAGCAGAGTCTCCCAGCCTTAGGTAACAATTACACTATGTGAACTTTAAGAAACCTCATGCTAGCACTCAAAATTAGGAGCTTAATACACAAATGAATTGTGAAGGCTTGGTGACAGCAGTGTTTAGAAAATGCTTTTTGCAACCCACCCAGGTGTTGTTCCAAATTGTTGCTGAATGGGGAAGTGTCATGGATGGTTTCGTTGGAGAAGAGGAAGCGGAGACAGGTTTTACCTCCCTCTGAAAGAGACTTGGTTTGCTTGCCCGTGAAAGACAAGGAAGTGTTCAGGCCTCCTGCTGGACATTCAGTGCTGCATTTCGACACCAGTGCAGCTGTTTGACTTCTGAGGTTTTCCTGAAGTCAGAATGAGATTTTAGTTCTTAATGCCAGTCCCTGGCAATGTTTTTAAAAGCTGTTTCTCCCCCAGTTCAAAATGCAACACTATTTTATCAGACCAAGATCAAGTGCCTCATCCTTGTTTAAGTTTTTTAATTTCTTAGTCATCTGCTTTTCCTCACCTTTCTAAATAAATATTCTTTCTTCTAAAACACTATAAATCACTATTTTATACATGCATCCACCCAGCACAGCCATTCATCAATATTTTGCACTTGTGAGCCTTCCACCAACACTTTTGCACAGCTCAGAGTCAGGAATTCTCAGTTAGATGGGAAAGGGGATCCCACAAGCAGGAGATGATTTCCCAGGAATCCCACAGCTCCTTTGAAGAACACAGCTGGGCTGAGCATCCCGTGTCCCAAGGAGGCTTTCAGTGCTTGTTGCTCGATCAGCTGCTTCCATGGGGAAAAAAGAATGGGAGCTGACAGCCTTGGTGCCCCGTGAGCCCAGGAAAGGCTGGGATCAGCTGCCAGGGACGCAGACAAATCGTACCTGACTCCAGGTTGGCCTCCTCTGGGGAAGTTCACAGGTCCAGCTGATGTATTTTGTTCTCAGCTCCCAGAGCTGGAGAAAAACAACTGTGAGTGTCCCCATTATATAGAGATGGAAAATATACCAGAGAGAAGCTGAGGAAGTCATCAATAAGATTTAGGAATAGAATCTCAACCTCTCTGCACAGACATGATGCCATGCTGCTATTTCTTCTGCTTTTCCCTAAGGGCTCATCTTCCTGTGGAAGCATCTGAGGCAATGTGCAGCCCACGTGCACACAAAAGCAGACAGCACTGATACACTCAGGCATCTCTGGCTCTCCAAATCCATAAACACATCCACTGAGAAATAATTTTATTCAAGAAAATTGTATGTTTCTCTTAAAATACGTCCCTATCTTCTGAATTGTTTCATAACTACATGATCTCCAAGTAACTGCTTTTCCTCTGGTGCCTCATAATCTCTTCTACTCTCATTTTTCTTGGCATTTTTACTTTTTCCAAGGAGTTCAGGCCTCAAGCAGGTGTCTCAGGCATGTTCTCATGAGTACTTAATAGCAGCATACTAATCTCCTCTGGCTTTTTGATTTAATGTCTCCCAGAAAAACATTGGTCTATGTTATATTTTTTTTTCCTGCTGTAGTACATGGCAGGCATGTAACAATTATACTGCTTACTCTCATCCCAAATTTATTTCAGCATTCACTTTTTCCCAAGTCTCTGTTTCACCTGACAGCAAATAGCTCTGATTCCTGATTATTACACCCAGGTGAAAAAAGGAGTAATTTCACCCTTGTTTCTTAAAAATACATCTGTTCTGGTAACCATAGCAAATTGTTTTGGATTTTTCCTTATTAGTTATTCATGAGATTCAATTTATCATGATTATTAATTCTCAACTCCGCAGTGTATGAATAAGCAATCTCATTGTTTAATATTAGTGCCTGACCATTCTTCTCTGCAACTAATGACCTGTCATGGGTATCTGGGTCTAAAAGTCATCAGGAAGCTGGAAAATACTTAATTACTATTAAGTTAATAAAACAATGATTGAACTAATAGTGAAAAGCTGTCAGTGTTTTGCTCCCAATTAATAGAAAAATAAATTAGTAATACACCCAGAGTGACACACCAGCAATCAGAATAAATTTTGATGCACGGGCAATTTTGAGGCTGCATTTCCCTTTGCCAAAAATTTGCACTGGGACTTGCACACATCACCTTGGGAGAAGTGCAACTATGCCATCCCCACTTTTGTGCAGTTTACTGGCATAATTCTCTCACACGTTTCTATTGCTTTTAACTTTTCTATGTGGAATATGTAGTGGAAAGGCAGTTTTTCCAAATGTCCAAATCTCAGTCTAATTGACATTACTATATTGAGAAACATCATTTTGCCCCTTTGGTACCCCAGACTTTTAAAATCCATGTCCAGCAATTAATTTCTTCCCTTCATCTCCCCTAACCTTTACATTAGTTCAAGCTGATATCTTAATTTTATCAGATGGATGTTGGTAAATTCTCTGAGCAGTTTCACAAGCATCTGGGTAAGGACAACGGAGTGAGTGATTAGTGCACAATGCAGATGTGCACTGGGAGAACAGGAGATCCACCATCTGGTTTTGCTGCTGAGGATTATCCAACTACTGCCTTTGGGGTCATTGTAACCTGCAAGTTCTCCACAACTAAGTACCCAGCAATGAAACTGGTTGCAGGAAATGACACAATTCAGAGATGAGACAATACTGATAATTAGGGAACAGTTTTAATGACAGTGACTTTAAATTGATTGCTATACAAGTATTGGAATTTTTTTTTATTGCCACAAATTCAGGGAAAGCTCTTGAATGTTCACAATAAAAGCAAACAAAAAGATCATTCATAATCCAAAGCAAATCTTTCAATAGCAGTAATATTAGGATTGGATGGAGCCACCAGTAATGTCAGGCTTTATGGCCTCAGATAAACAAATTTGCTTGAAGTGATGCTCTTATCCCAAAGAACTGGAAGTTTGAAAAACTTTATCCTCTCAGTTACAAGGAAGGAAAATCTGTCAAACAGCTGCTAAAGGTCCCAGAACTCCTGGTTTCCCAGTTCTGAACAAATATCAAACAACAATGTCTGAGTGAAATTCAGGCTGGACTTCCAGGGCAGGTTGGAAGTTTAAGAAATGACTCACTACTACAAAAATACAGAAGAATAAGGAAAGTGAGAAGCAAAGAAAATGAATTTTCAAAACCACATGGATATTATAGACCTACAGGTCTATCATTGCACATAAAGAACCACACAAAGGTCTTCAATTTCTTATAGACCTACTGGTCTATAACTGCATATAAATTTCAGTACAATGCACACACATGCATGTATTTTCTGTGGCTTAACACCAAAAGTAGGTTAGTGTTTATATCCTGATGGGTTTTTTTTAAATTTTATTTTTAACCACATAGCCATAAATTATACACTTTGTGTGTAAGAGAAATATATGTGTGTATGTAATATAAATTACATAAATACAGATGAACTGCTGCAGTTGTCAGATCATCGTTAGACACTTAGGCTTTGAAGTCAATTTTTCTTACTCAGTTACTGTGATTTTCTGACTTTGATTGCTATAATAACATCAAAACACAGTGCAGCTTTTAAATATATTCACTTCAGCCTTTGTTCTTAAAAGAGACCTGTTATTTATTTCTGTCTTGTGAAGAATCTCATAAACCAAGGAAGGAGTCAGGTGTCAGGAATGCTATGAAATGACTGAGGATTCATGTCCATGCTGGTTTCTACATAATAAACTTGTTTGTGATTTTTTAACACGTGCATTTTTATACATGTTTTTGCATGCTGCAGAAAACCAAACACTAAGAAAGTGTATGTTTCTGTATATGCATGTATACAAGTACAAGCAAAAAAAATAGGGCTACTGACGAAAAACTTACAAATCAGAAAGTCTTGCAAGCATAAAAAATTATATGAAAATGCCAAATATTATATATTTTGGCAGGATTTTTGGCAAATCTAAGCATATTTATTTTTGCGAATATTTGTCCATTCCATTTGAAAGCCCTATTAACAAGGCAATTAAAGTGATTTGGATCTAAATGGGCTACATATGGTTGAAATATCTGAATACTTATTTGTTTGTATCATCAGAAAATAATTATTATTTCTTTTCAAGTTTTTTTACAATTTTCCAAATTTAAACTTGTTTGTTTTGTGGTTTTTTGTTTGTTTTGGTTTTTTGCTTTGTTGTTGTTGTTGTTGTTGTTGTTGTTGTTGTTGTTGTTGTTTTGGTTTGGTTTGGTTTTTTTTTGTTTGGTCGGAGGATCCAGGGAAATCTCAGAGCCTCTACGGTGCCTAAAGAGGCTCCAGGAGAGCTGGGGAGGGACTTTTTACACAGGCCTAGAATGATAGGACAGAGGGGAATGACTTCAAACTGACAGAGAGCAGTGTTAAATCGGATATTGGGAAGAAATTCTTTCCTGTGAGGATGTTAGGGCCCTCTTCTGCTTGAGCTCATTGCTCATTGCAGAGTGGTGAGGACCTTGTGGGTAGGGAGCAGAAGAAGAACAGATGCAGACCTTAAGAACTGATGGGTAGAAGGAGTTGAAAGACAATAGGAATTTTTATAGTATGCACATTTTTACAATCTACAGTGTGCTGTGATGTGCACTGAAAACATTTATAAATACAATTTGTCTTGATTCTGTGTTAACGGAGGAATTTAAGCTGATTGTTGGAAGATAATTTCCCAAAGTCCTTTACATTCAAAAACATTTTATTTAGCTTGATATGGATATAAGGCTCCAAACCTTCTACCCCTAAATATAGAGCACCCAGAATATATCTATATAATCTATCTATATCTATATCTATATCTAATCTATATCTATCTATATCTATATCTATATCTATGTCTATATCTAATCTATATCTATATTTATATCTATCTATATCTATCTATATCTATATCTATATCTATATCTATATCTATATCTATATCTATATCTAATCTATCATCTATAGCTATAATCTATATCTATATCATCTATAGCTATATCTATATTGATACCTAGATCTAGATCTAGATCTAATCTATATATATTTACATGATTTGATGAGACATTAGAAATGTTCCTCTAGTGGTGCTGGTTTGTAATTTTGTGCATCTTTTGGAGACTTACATAAAACCAATGTTTGTTTTGTTTCACTGTACAAGGCCCTCTCCTTTTGTGGATTTCCTCAGTGAATGACTTCGCCCCATTATGAGGTCATAAAATCACACCAAGTTCATTTCAGGAGCTCTACACAGCAAATGATTGAATTATTAATGTAGAAAACACATCTAAAATCATCAGATCAATTTGTTAACCCACACCACCAGGTTCACCACTAAACCATGTACCCAAGTGCCACATACACACATTTTTTAAACACTGTCCTTGTTGGCCTGTTTTAATACTTGACCACCAAATCATGCAATTAAGATTAAAATCCAGATGAGCAAAATGCCACAGGGAATGAAAAGATCCTCCAGAGAAAGCATTTAAACTAATATATTTGAACTAGTGAAATATCCTTTGTTATCAACTTTATACACAAAAGGACTCAAGAAAAATTAAATCATGAGGTCTTCCATCATTTAATTTGCAGTTGAAAATAAATTAAAGTGTCCTGTTTAAAATCACCATATTCTCTCAGTATCAGTGCCCCAGGGTGAAGTTTTGGACACAGCTTGACAGGAGGCATAGTTTTACCTCAAACTTTATTGGCAATTATCTTTTTTTTTTCTTTTCAGTTAGTATAGCACTGCTGGAATATAGGTTAAACATATATCATGGCATAGAGAGAAAAATGTCTGTGTGTCAGAGTGCCAGTATACCTTTAGATTTCTATAATTCATTAGAAATAAAAAAGTGTTGATTCTCTTGAAATAAACAGCAAAAGTAGGTTAAAAACAGCACTTCATATTTATACAAGGCACATTTCTGGTTTACTCTCATTGAAAAAAGAAGATAATACTATTCCTTTGTCTCACAGAATTTTCCGGGACAGGAAAGAGAATGTGAAGATGTCCATTTGACATAGAGATTGGGATACAGAAATTATAAGAATAAATATTTCATGTCTAAGCAACTCCCTTTTCTTGTTCCAGGGCCCTCAATGATTTTGTTAAATAATTGTGTAACCTCAGGGTCCTGGATTTTTGATAAGAGGCAGATTTTAAAAATGAAACCAATTTAATGAATTCCACAATAGCCTGTCTTAAATGAATATAATTTAGAATAATTTTGAAGGACTGAAATTTGACATTTTAGTTATGGTAGGGTTTTTCTGTTGTTTTTTTTCCCTATGAAATATGGATATATTTTCATTATTATGCAAACATTAGAATTAGTTTGACTAATTATTTGACTAAGCATCCCAAGAAAGTATAAGGATGGAACTCATATTCCCAAGGATGATAATTGTGCTCATTTGGGGATCCAGGATGAATACTAATTTGACAACTTTCTCTAAATTCCATCCTTGTCTATTATAACCACCTTAGCTTAGGTCAGTGGTCTTGAAGCAATATGCAGAAGTCCTAACTGATTTCAACATTTTTATCTTCCTCAGAATTATGCATAAAATCTCTATCTCTCCTGTGAGACCATCTCAAATAAATTACATTAATTCCTGTATTTGCTGAGACTGTCTTTCTCTTGCTAAGCCACGTGCATCCAATTATGTGAAATGGGAAAAGCTTTAAAATATCACATTCTGGCATGAAATGTTTGAAAATCTTTGGGGGATGTAAGTTTGTCTTTAATAACAAGTCCCACATTATGCCTAGTGGGCCTCTTCTCTGAAAACAAAGATTCCAAACTGCTATTAAAAGAACCCCCAAAACAAAACCCCAAATTATCTCATGGCTCCTATCTGTCAAATGAACAATAATTCTGTAATGAAGAAGAAAGGATAAAAGGTAAAAAAGCAAATTAATTGAAAAGGATAAGCTATTTTTATATATTTTAAGAAGTACAAGGAAGAAAAGGCATTTCTTTTAGCCCGTCTTTCCCTACCTTCACAATTAATAGTTTCTCAGTATTTATTTGCTTTTTTCTTTTTTTCTTTTTATAGTAAAAATTAGAACTATTTTTCAGGGGAAGTAAAAAGAAAAGAAGAAAAAGACTTTTAAGAATTTCTGCCAGGCATATAAAATGCCTCTTTGTTCTGCATTGTGCTACATTTTGCCTCTGTCAGACACACCATGGAGAATGTCAGTCGGCATTGGTGGGTTGTTTGGTGAGTACATTTTATTTTCAAAAATTGTTTTCTTCCTACAGAACCAAACAGCACTTGAAGCAGCTTGTTTTATTTTGTGTCAGACAGGCATTTGCTTCTGGGTGCATGAAAAGTGCAAATTAGCAACCAAACATCAGACGAGAGAATGAGGAAAGTCCCCATTGGGTAGAGATGGGGTTTTTTTCCCTTTTTTTCCCTTTTTTTTGTTTTTTTTTCCCTGGGATCTGAAAATGCAGACATATCCATCGGGGAAACAGGAGAGGGAAAAATATTGCAAATAACATCCACACAAATGGTCTGATCCTGCTCCTGATGGAAGTTACACTTTCTCCCTCAGAATACACAGAGGTGTTGCCTTTTTCTCCAAAGACTGACAGGTATAAACCTAAGAATATTGGACTGGAAATCATATCCTGGATTTCCAAGCTTCTTCCCCAGCTATTGCAGGAGCATGTTATGATCCCTGTAACACATCTGAAAAATAATTAGGGTTTGGGGGTGTTTTTCTGCTCCCAGTACTACTGCAGGGCTGTTCCAAAACTTTCTTCCTCTGATGTTTTATCAGCCTATTTCAAATTTCCATCAGAAATCTACTTATGGGTATCTTACACCAGATTGTTCTTGGGCCAAAACTGCTGTTTGATGTGAAGTCTTTCTCTGGTGTGTTTGCATCCTGCTGTATTTATTGATGAGTGGGAAAAGCACACAGAGTAGTTGGTGTGGGGCACAATGGGACCATAAATGTGTTCTTCCTCTAACCACCCCTTCTGACTAATCCAAAAGTTAGGATTATCCATGAGGATTCTTGATTCCATTGAAATTTCTTAAGCCAAACAAACACTGGATCCTCTGGACTTCATAAACACCACCTCTGGATCAAGGTGAGGAGACAGCATACCTATCTCAGAACCAATATAATAGTGTTACCTGCAAGACCCTTGATATTTTAAATGCATTTCCAGCATTTCAAAAGCTCAATATAAATAAACTGAATCAACAACAAAAAAAAATATTCATAGATCCACCTTCTATCTTTAGGCCTCTGCAACCTGAATGTCCTTTTGGCTGATTCAAAGCACTTTACAGCCTCTGGAAAGGGACGTGGTTGCCTGACCTGTTTAAGATCCCTAATCTATTATCAAATTAATCACAAATATGAGTATTCTTTTCCTCTTTTTTCTGTAAAAGTGATCTATATTGATATCCCAAATACAGATGTCTCTATTTTCTGTGACAGTGGTCAGCTGAAGCCACCCACTGTCTCATAAACACATATTTGTAATACTTTAGCTATTGTTGTCTTTTTGGTTTGGACTTCCCAATCTTTTCCTGCCATTTCAGTTTCCAGATTCTACACTCATCTTCCTTTCCATATCTGCTTTTCTCCCTTCCTTCTTTTTATCTCTGTCTTTCCATGTTCTATCCTGTCTTTTCATTTTCTCTGTATCTATCAGGACAGTCAATATTCTTACAATGCACAGAAAAAAGCAGAGTTTTCACTGTTTACTCCCAACCTCATCCCCCCATCACTGTTGCATTTTCACTTACATTTCTTTACTTTTGATTTACAAGCTTTGATCTGAAACTCATCTGTGCCACTGGGATGTTGAATTCAACTGGCTTTGGGTCAGGACCAGCAGCAAGGCTGGTATTAAAATCTTTGTGTAGAAGAAACTCCTCAGCTTTAACAAAGCTACCATGCTGTGGGAATTTATGAAAAAGGTTCACTGTGAAAGGTGGGGGAATACAGGTGAAGATGTTTTGTGGAAAAAAATCTGTTTTGCCTAAGAGATGTCAGGTATAAGGCTGGTGAGCAGAACGTTTTTGGGACATGCTAACAGAAAAATTTTTATAGCTGCACAGCATGCAGAAAAAGTGCTCATAGGAGAAAATGAGAATGACTTTGGCTAAAGATCACTTAAATCAGCAGAAGTCCTTCAATCATCTTATACCTTGGATATTCCACAGGTGTTGGGAGTCAAAACTTGTCCAACAACACTGTTTATTTAACTCATTGGTTTTAAGATATTAACCTTGGTTTTGATTACTTTATTCAAGGAGTTTCATACTGACTTCTTTGAAAAAACTAACCTGATTCATCAAAGAACTAAGAAACTCAGTTCAAACAGTTGTTTCCAATCTTCAAACTCAGAACATCCAAACTACTATTAGTACCTGGACAAACAGTCCAGGCTTGGCTTTTTACAAGTCATTACTCCTTGATCAAAGACAGCTGACCCACCTCTGCTTGATGAAAGAAAATTGCTCTCTCCAAGATAATGGACCATTGATTCAAATAACCTTAGAATAATCCAAATTAATATTTAAGAAACTATTTGTACATTTTAGCATTTTCCCTAACTGTATCACTATTCACCTTTGCACAGCAGTCCTGCAGACATCTAACCATCTTCTCTGTGCATGTGGGAACTTAAAAATTACAGGTAAGGAAACTAAGAAACTGATTATTCTTTGAAGCTTCTGCAACGAAGTGGAAAGTCCATCCCAGGAATTCAGACATTAACTCTGGATTTGGGAAATGAGGTGGAGGGTGGTCTCTGGGCTGCCAAAGACTTGTGTGAAATTGGGAATATCACTTTGCTTCAGATCACACATTCTAACTCTTCCTAAATATCAGTTAGAGTAGACTTTAGGCTGCTGGACCTCAGAGAAGGATTCTTGGTCTTGGTCTCTCAACCCCAGGGAACATTTGAAATCAGCTAGTGTGTCTATGTTGGGCCAGGTGCTTAAATATCAGAGAACAGGTGCTTAAATATCTCTTGGTACTTAAACATCAAAGAATAAGCCTTTTTTCCTTAAAGAAAGAGGAAGCAGGGTGACAGCAGAGAAAGGCTTTATAAACAGAAGTGTCAGTCACTTAAAGAGAGGTCAGCAGAGGTGCGTGGTGATAACAAGGTTCAGTCAAGAGTCCAAATAATGAGTCAAGGCTGTGGTGATAAAGAAGTTCCAAGATCAAGGCACTCTACAAGTAACTCCATATTACAGAAACACAGAATCACAGGATGGGACAGGTTGGATGGGACCAAGGGACTCATCTGGTCCCACCTTCCTGCTCCAGCAGAATTACCCAGAGCTCAGGGCACAGGATTGTGTCCACACATTTCTGGAATATCTCCAGTGAGGACACTCCAGACCCTCTCTGGACAATCTGTTCAGTGCTCAGTCACTGCACAGGGAAGAAGTTCTGTCTCCTGTCCAGGTGGAACTTGCTGGGATCAGTTCCTGCCCGTTCTCCTGGTGCCATTGCTGGGCCCTGGAGCAGAGCCTGGGCCCTGCTCTGAGCCCTCCCTGCACACAGGGACACTCAGGGACACTCAGGGACACTCAGGGACAGACAGGGACAGACAGGGACAGACAGACAGGAACACACAGGGACACTCAGGGATGAGGTTCCCTCTCAGGATCTCCTCTCCAGGCTGAACAGCCCCAGTTTCCTCAGTCTTTCTTCTGTTCACTGTAGCACTTCTGTTCACTTAGCAGTATTTACAGTAACTAAAGCACCTTGCTCCAGACACAGGCTTTGAGGAAAACTACAAATCATTGCGAGGTATCTGTCAGGCACTATGACAAATATGATGGCAAACACAGGGCTAGCCAATTCATAAGGTTTGATTTGCTGCTAATTAGTTCAAGCATATAATATAATGTCATCAAACTTAATCTCATAATGGATTTGGTGTTGCACCTGCTCCTTCCCTCCAGTCCTTCTGGAAAATTATAGTTTATGTTCTATTGGGGGCATCACAACTTATTACCATTCATGAAAATGTGCAGTCACAAAAATCATTGTGATACTTTTTGTTTCTGGGGGGGTCTATTCAGAGCCTGGACACTGAAGGAAATAACTTTTCTGTCCTAAAGCTGAGATAAGTGGGAAAAGGCCGGGGTTCTTAGTGTTACAAGTGTTTTAAGTGGTTGGCGACAAGAATAATTGGCATACTGCAAGAGTTTTCACAGCAGCAATTAATGAATGCATAAGATAGGGTAAAAAGTTACAAAATCTCCAAATATAGAAAATATTTGTCTTTTGAAAGGAAAAATACATTGTGTCTGGAATTTGGGATCAGAGGGCACCCACAACATATTTTTAATAGATTGAACACTTACATAAATATGCCATGACAGAAATAAAGAACCTATTTATAATTATGTCAGTAAAGGTTTTACTGAGAAATAGAAGCCCGGGAAAGACATAAAGCAAAGGCTGTGCTACAAGGCCACCACAGCTCATGAGATTAGGAGGCAAATTGCTTTGGGGAAAATTTTTCTGAACTTCCTTCTTGCAACAATCACCTTTGCAGTACAGATTTCATGCAGGTCCATTTGGCTGTGCTCAGAGACGGGCAGCTGAACTTGTGGGCTCATTGGGTGCACCCCTAAGGAAAATCCAAATGGGAGAATCCGTGCATGGTGTTGGTCAAAACTGAAATTATCAGATGCACACTGATGATTGTGGATAGGATCATCAAACAACATCTCATAAATATCAAAGAGATAGGAAATAAATAAAACTTTTATATGATTTCCAAACCTAATTCTTTTGAGGATGGGGAAGGAGTTGCTGTTAGCCCTTCCTACCTCTACACATACATGAGGTAAAAAAGAATTATCTAATATGAAGCAGAACTGTTTCATCCTCTCTAACTGAAAAATAGACATGAATGAGCATTTCCCCCTGTCAAGTAGCATCAAAGACATTGACTACCAGAAGAAGGTAGGGCTTTGAGATGCTGCTCTTCCATAGAGTGGCAGGAACTGCTGACCTCATTAAGCTTTGCCTTCATAAACAAGGAATTTCTGAGAGTTTAAGGAGAAAACAAAAAGCACAGGTCAGTCTAACAGGAGGAAATAACCTCAGAGCTGTATATTAGGTAGGAAAATCTTTTATAATGAGAGCATAGCTAAATTTTAACATCTGAAAGGAACATATCTCTGTGGAGAACTCCTATTCTCTGCATTCACTTTTTCATTATCATTTTATCCATTAGTGCAATTTCGCTGTAATAGAAAATGAATGTCAGAAACCAGAATGCTTTGCTTTATTTGTACCCAAGCTAGTGCCAATCAATACCAGAAGTATTCCCTGTGCCCTGTCAATGCACTTCAACCCTACCTTGTTGAGAGTCCTTCTTAATTGACTCCAGTGAAGCAAATCCAATTTCCACATTCTCAGTCCTTGTACACATATGCTAAGACAGCTAAATTTAAACTATTTCTGCTCAGTGTTGTGGTATCTGCTCTGACACTTAGAAAAGAATGAGATCACCTGAATTTGCTTTATATCTTATTTTTAAGACCATTTAATTGGAATGATTTTATGTCACTGTTTCTGGGTGATATTAAAGTAATATCCTAGAGGAAAAAACCAAATACATTATTCTACCCCATCACTGGCTCTCTCTGAAACCACCTTCTCCACTTTTACTGCTGGATCTGATTTATATCTGAGACATAAGTGTCAATAACTTGTTTTTGATGGGCAAAATACTGCCAGGAAAAATGGATATAGTTGAGCATTAGGCTATAAAGTGTGGTATGAAGTATAATTCATATGGGCTTCATGACACTTGTCCCTCGTATGACACACATTCCTTTCATTTCCAATTTCATTGGAACAAGGGGGGAAAACGGTTTCCAATCTGTCCCACCTCATAAAAATAGACCTGTGTTTAATTCTCCAGGACCTAAAATTATCTTTTAGATATTGTCAACCAATCATCCAAGGAAAACGTTCATGGACAAAGTAATAGAGAAATCTTCTATGTACAGAGATGGTTAAAATATTGCTGCAGCTTCAGTTTTAATGACAGCCCTCAAATATTAGTGCTAAATGCACTGATAATACTGGGATCATCTGGCATACGCTTTTATACTTTTTAGTAAATGGTGTAGTTTGGTCCATGTGTTGCTGCAATTTATATACAAAAATGATTTCACAAAAACAAATAGCTGATAATATTCCTTCTTTATATCTAGTGGAGGCATGGCATGGTTTTAAAGAGAGCATCCAGGAGCTACAAAATTACAAAATTGAAAGAATAACCTTTATTGTGCATAGGTGTCTTGATTTATGTTTGTATTCTTCTGGTGAGCAGCAGCAGCACAAACTTGATGTACCCTGGCTTTGTTTTAATTGCTCATTCTGCACCTGGAATTGGAAATGAGAATGAAGACAGCAGCAGTCCCTGGATTAGATGTAATTCAGTTCATATTATAAGAGAGTTTGGCACATTCTCCTGGACAGGCTGAGTTATAGCAAAGTAGAGTTGCTGACTTTATGAGATAAATTATTTTGGGGCCAAAGACTGGCAGCCTGCATCATACTGGGGAGCACTTGAGCCAGAATCTCCAGGGTTTCTGAGAAAATTGCCTTTTGAATACCAGGATTGTTTTATGGTGATCAAGTAGGTAAAGAAATCATAGAGCAAGATGATGGATCTCCTCATGGATACAAAAATAGTTTCACTGAAAAATCACAGAACCATCTATTTTGGAAAAGACCTCTGAGACCATTGAGTCCAGCCTGTGATGAATCTCCACTTTGTCACCCAGCCCAGAGTCCTAAGTGCCACATCCAGTTGTTCCTTGGACAACTCCAGGGATGGGGACTCCAACACCTCCCTGGTCACCCCATTCCAAGGTTTTGCAACCCTTCCCATGATTAAATTCTTCTGGAAATAATATTTTTTGTTTTGAAGAAAGCTAGATTTGCAAATAAGCATTCCAAACTGAGATTATAAAATGGTAGAATTTTTTTTCCATGTAAATAAAGGCAAAGAATTATGTGACTCCAACATGCATTGCTGACTCTCAGGATTAAAATCCACTAATGGAGTTTAGATTTTTGGCATTGCAGCCCTCTCAGATGCTTTATTTCTGGTCCCAGTGAAATTATTTCTGTTGACATTCACCTTCTCTGGAGTGGGGCTCCATCACCTTGGTGTATTTCTGAAAGTCTCACAAACTGCATTTTGTGCAGCACAAGGCACAGCCATACTCACTGGTACCTATTATAAAATGTCGACATATGATTGCACTAGGGGAAGAAAACTGTTATTCATTTTGACAATCTTTAACTACTGCATCAGCTGTTTCTGGAAACCAGTTCACTCTCCATTAGCAGATCCCTTTAAATCAGATTAAAAAGGCAGCTGACAGAACTACAGATGAAAAAAAATGTTTTTTTTCTGCAGTGTCTTTTCAGCACTTGAAATTTCAAAACCTACTGTGCCATTTTCAGCACTAGTAATGTAGATTCTTAGTCAATTCTGATTTTCAAGGCTCTATTTTTGTAGTAGGCCACATACTTTTTCCCATACCTCATGTGTTGTGATGATAAATTTGGCATTGGTTCTTATTCCAGTTATGAAGGAGGTGTTAAATAGTGATAGAAACACCTGATTTTGGTAGACTTTTGAAGAGTTGTGTTATTTACTTAAACTACTCTGGAAATAAAAAAGTTGTGTAAATCTGTGTGGATACACTAAAGACAGAGAAGTTATTCCATAGAAGATGGGAATGTGGTCCCTTGAGTCAATTGTGTGCCTGATACAACTCCATTGGTATGAATGGAAGCACACCAGAGATTAATTTGAACACATTTCCACAGCTAAATTGAAAAACTCCCTACATTTGCCTGCTACAGCAGAGCTGAAAGTCACCATTCTTTGGAGTATCAGCTTGCAGGGTAAAGAAAAGGCTGCAGATTTGACCCTGAAGGATTTAGACCCATGATTTTTTTTCAGATGTGCAAACCCTGCAGCATCACTGGAAAATCAGCACAAGAAATTGATCTTTTATCTTTTCCATTTTCAGATCCAAATTAAAAATATAGGATAAAATATAAAGCAATCTAGGTACTTTTCAAGATAGGTGATACTATGACTCGATGAACGAGCAAGATTATTTGTCCTCTAAAGATGATTTATTTCTCCTCTATCAGTTTGTCCTCCACCCACTCTTCCATCCACTCACTTTAGGCACATAACTTATAAATGTACCCATCTTGTGCTTATGCCACTATTGTCATTGGCACTGACAAGAGGGAGTATCCTTCAGAGCACAGTCAAAGCATTTAGTATGTATTTACTGGAGTAATCTGTTATAGAAGTATTTTTTCTGCATTTCCATGGAATCTTGTTGGCTAAATCTATACTGGTAAATCAATTCTACCCCAATTGTGCTTGACCCTGTACAGCTCACTACAAGAGTTGGCCCAGAGCAAAGTCACATCAAGGATGAGGGCAACAATCCTTTGTCTTGGTCACGTCCTGGTCCTCTTATTTTTCTAATTTGGATGCAGCTGTAGAGCCTACAGAGATGGCTCCCTAATTTGGTCACTTAAATGGACATTATTAAGTAATGGAAATAATTCCCTACCATAGTTTGATTTGTTTACAATTAAGTTAATGCAGTGATAACACTGTCTGCAAATAAATCAGAGAGAAAAAAAACTAAGTGAGCCAATGGACTTTGTTCATAAAGATTATTAGAAACCAAACAAGGGCTGGGAAGTGAGAGAAGCTAATAAGCAGAACTGCAAGAATTAGCAGTAGAGAAGTCCCCTGTACCCCTGTTTTCAGAAACTGAATTTTATTTTTTTTAAAGTAGTTTTCTTCAAGTGGTTTGGATTGTAATGGCACCTTTTCCCCCCAACTCATCTCCAATGTGTCATGTCTCATTTTCCATTCAAGCTGTCCCTCCAGCTGGCTCCTTGTCTTGTGATTTCACTCTTTTGGACAAATTGAAGCAAACTGCTCCCAGGACATATTCAAGAGTAGCAAAACCAAGCAGGTTTGATATTTTTTTTTTATTTTTTATTTTTTCTCCCAGGCTAAAACATGCTTCTTGACTACAGGTGCTGCTGGGTTGAGCTTGTTCCCAGTTCTCTGGCAGTTCTGAGCCTGATCTGAAACACACATCAATTATCCCAGGTGATACCATAAGGGGTCCTGTGTCTCTTCATTACCACTTAAAATATCACAAACATTTCATATGTACCTTCTTTTCATCACCAAGTTCCTGTAGCTCAGAGTTGTGAGGAGATCTTTTGCAACCTTTCCAGCATATGGCCCTCAAAACCATTGCCTAAAGCCATTCTTTCCTGTCCTATCCTTCAACAGGGTGTGTATGCTAATTCCTAAAAAACACCAGTGTATTTCCTTCCTGTTCAGGATACATTGGAGCCTTTTAATCAGTTAGTATGGGGCTGAGAATCACAGGGTGGTGGAGTCAAGAAGGTTGTGAATGATCTCCAGAATCATCAATTCCATCCTTTGACTGGGTATCACCAAGCCCATTAAAACATAACATGAAGTGCCTGCCACTTCATGGGAGGGTGACTCCATCACTTCCCTGACCAGCCTGTTCCAATCCTAAACCACTTTTCCAGTAAAGAATTTTTTCTTATTATACAACCTGAACCTCCCCTGGCATGACTTCAGGCCATTTTCCCCAGTCCTATCATTGGTTTCCTGGAAGAAGGGGCCAACCCCCACCTCATTACAAGATCACTTTAGCTGAATTTAGTCTCTGATTTCAGACAGCTTCTTATTCTTTTATAGAGAAATATCATTTAATTGTAAGGATTACTACTGGAAAATATTTTTCAAATGATTTTTTAAAGTAATTCTGGTTAGACTGGAGATGTTCAGTGTGACTTAGAGTTTTCTGAAGCAGATACAGCTCAAAACACTACAGTTGATAACTCCAAATATCTCTGTCCTGTCTCTGTAAATTCTGGAAGGAAGAGGATGACTACTGTGCGTGCTCTTAGCTTGGCTCTATGGACTTTTTTTTATGTGTTAATGTGGAAAAATACAGGAATGAATAATTCCTTAAGCAAAATGAGGACGGTGCATAGAGCAGTGTACACTGCACATGATCAGGCAGGATAGATTTTGTACTAAAAAAAAGACAAGTATAATCAAATGCATCATCGGTAATACCAGCAATTTTATATATACCTATATATGTGTGTGGAAGTGGTTTTGCTGTTTAAAATCCATACCAGCTTGGTCATAAGGATCATTGATCCTACCGTTTTTAGTAAGTGAATAAAAAAAGAGAAATTGCTTTTATGAAAATGATATTATTCATATTTGTGCAAGTCAGATGTTATATGAAATGGCTCTCAACATGCAGATGTCAGGCTGAAACTTTTAATTGAATTGTGAGCCAATCTTTCGCAGTGACTTGGGGAAAAGAATAATGATTAGTCATTATTACATCTCTTATTACAAAAATTCCATCTCCCATCTTTTCTATCAGAGTCTCAAAAATATCAGAGGTAACTGGAGTCTGACCCACACAGTATGAGTGGCAGATAAAAAAATGATAATTATATACAGAATAGTAACAGTTCCAGGAGAGACATATGGCCCTGGTATTCTTTGTGTTAGCTGGGAGCAGCAGCACTTTATGGTTCAGTGATCTGTTGGATAATCACAAAATAAAATAAAAGATATCATTTGTTACAGAGAATAACCCTCAATAATGCTGTTGAACTACAAAATGACTCCTCTGTAATCACTGGCTGTAACAAGATGTGAATGATCCCAGTGCCACACACTGCCTCTGCCATCATGCCATCATTTACACTCCTAAATGAATACACATTCACTTTTGTGTGGAGACACATTACTTGGGTCTCAGAAACAGTGCTGCCATAAATTTTACTTGTTATTTTATTCATATTTTCCCCTCAGGAGAAGAAGTTATCCAGCAGAAAGCCTCTAGATTCTGGCAAAAAAAAAAAAAAAAAGAAAAAAAAAGAAAAAAAAAGAAAAAAAAGAAATGAGCATTGCCAAAGACTTACTGGGATCCTCAGTGGTGTGCAGTGCAAATAAAATTAGCAATGGTCACAGCTCAGTCTGTACAGAAACTTAAGATGGCTTAAGTGACATCATGTCCACTGAGAATGGAGGTGCTGCTAATTATCTCTCTCTTCACAAGTACTGAAATGCCTTTGCTTTCATTAAAATCAGATATTTCTTTGAATCAAAGAATCATAAGGTTGGAAAAGACCTCTGGGATGACTGTGTCCAACTGTGAATGCAAACTGTGGATATTATCCCTTATTTTAGAGAGCTGCCCTTTGGCCTGACTCTGCTTGTTTGAATGAGACAATTGGAAAAACACACTCACACAGAAAATGTTTCCTCTCTGCTTTAAATATAAAGAGATAAAGTGGTTTGTTTGTAAGGTTGACATCTAGATTATGAAAAAACAGCCTTCCATTAATCTATGTAATTAGAAAGCAAATTTACATTTATTCAGGTTGAAAATCCAAATGGGAAGTCTGTCTAAAACTCTGGCTTAAGAGCACAGGTCTGTTCTCTGGCTCTGAGATGAGCAATTGCCACCTATCCATATTCAAAATCTCCATGAATTTTGCATCCCACTATATTCAAACTGGGACTAAGCCCTGGAGCAGATGAGTTCCTAAACCTTCTCAGGAAATGGGAGAATGCTTGCCAAGTGTGCCATGGACAATGCTGGCAGCTCAACACGGGTTTCCAGTGCCTCTGCCAAGGGCCACAAAAATATTTAATGAACTGGGATAGATGCACAATATGTGTCCTGATCATACTTCTGATGTTTGTGTAATTCAAACTGCTCACTGCTTTGATGTGAATAAATTTTACCCTATTTTATAAAAAACACCAAACAGGATTCTCAAACGGAATTACCCAAATTTTGGGTTCCCTTTTATGCATTGAAAAGAAGGATATTGATTTTCAAAAGTAGAGTTTTCTTAAGGATCAAGAGTATAATTTCTCAGATATCAGATCTTGAGTTTGGAATGTTTGACTCTGAAGATGAAAAAAATCTAACAGCTGTGAAAACTAAAGGTGGAAAGGTTTTTTTTAAAGATAAATGTTATTAAATACTTCAAGAAACTTAGCTAGACTATGCTGAAATTTTACTATGTTGGCATTACTGAGATTTTGTTCTGGAAGCTTAATTTACCCTTTATTTGCAAGTTATATAAACTATATTTGTTTGGGGGGGATTTTTTTCATCTTGTCTTTTCAAAGATCTTGCACCAGAAACTGCTGAATTTTGTATCTCCAAGCCTCCAGATTTTTTGGTAGACTTTTGTTTTTCAACATATAGTAATTAAACACATTTATTTTTTTTTTCTTATAATGCTTGAGATTGTAAAAAAAAAACCAGTAAAAATTATGAAGGTTTTGTTTTTGATTTGTAGCTATTTATTTCAATAAAATAGCATGACCATTTAATATCAATATTTCCAAATAAAGATTCTCAATTACATATATCTTAAAATTGAAGACAGTTTTACTATTTGTGAGTATGAAGTGTTTTTAATCATAGGTTTTTTTCTGAGATTTCTCTCTTCAAAAATCTTTATCTGGTTTTTTTTCTGATTTTTTAAATAAATATATTTGGATTTTTTTAAACTTACACACAGACACATGAGAATGTACTTGACATGTACGTTTGACATTTATTACTCTTTGGTAGCAATGATACTGTGTTTTCCACATTCCTGCATTACTGCTGGGTATGATGGGAAAATCCCCTTGCTAACATCTATTACAAATACAGTCTAAGTATTGAGAACTTTCCTGTATATATGTATATTTAGATAAGTGTATAAAATCGGTGATCTTAGATGTCTTAGCCTTAATGATTCTATAATTCTGGGGTTTTTTCACACTTACACATGAATGAATGTTGATGGTAAGGATAGTTCTGTACAAACACTTAAACATAAGCATGTGCATCTCCACATCTTCTAAAATGACAACTGTATTTGTCCTTTCAGGACTCCAAAATTTCCATGAAATGGATCCTAAGTCCACAGAAGCACTAAAATGTTCTTAAGTTGTTTAGAATTTCTTTCTTGCTTCTAAATTTAAAACTAGGCTTTTGGGGCACAGTCTGTACTTTCTCTGGGGGTGTAATTGTCATGTACATATTAATATATGCAAATAAAATTGGAGTTTCAACAGACACTATTCCTCCAAAGGTTAGATTCTCTAATTAGAGCCAAGCAATTAGTTCTAAAAAGTTTCTTATTTTTTTTTCCAGAAGCTTTGCATTTTCTTAGCAGTGAAATTATGTCTCATTCCTTCCTTTTTGTTTCAAGATATGAAATAATTACAACTGTACCTTCATTTCATCTTGCCCACTAATTGCCCCCTTTTAACACAGAGCATTTCAAATGGTGCCTCTTTGAGATTTTATAGATGTATGTGAGGATAGGTGCAATGTTAGAGCAAGCTGAACTGTTCTTTGTCGTTCTGACACCTTAAATCCCATGTTGCTGACTGATGTGACTGGGGAACCAGCAAAAACTGAGTCTTCAGGCTTAATCTTCCCCCCTTCATTTTTTTATTTTTTTTAATTAAAATAAATCTGGTTTTTATGTAGGAATAGCATGACCCACTGGGTGCACTCAAAGATGAATGAATAGTTGAACATTTTTTCCTTGCTTTACAAGGATATCTTAAATTTTAAAACAAACAGTATTTGACCCTAGCACAACTTTTTCATTCTTTCTTGTAAATGGAAGAATCAACAATGATCAAATGAAAAAGGTCAGACTGTGAGAACAGCAAAGGAATCCATGGAACTTTGAATGATTCATGGGACATGATCATTTTTATCATAAAAAAGAGCAAACAAATCAATGTAACATGCTTGTCAGTTTGTTGTCTGAAACAAATACCTACATCCACAAGAAATAACTGGAGGCAAAAGGAGTTTATTCTTCCAGCAACTCCCTAGAGGGAGGCACAGACAGCTCTAGAGGGAAAGTCAGCCCCCCCAAGACACACATTTCCCTCCAGTGTGTTCATCTCTCTCCACTGATTATTTGGGGAGCTCAGGTCAGCAGGCCTCAGCCAAGTGCTTAAAAATACCAAATACCCCAGCAAAGGGAAAGAAGTCAAGGAAATTCCCCGTGTGGCACATAGGCAACCCAAAATAACTGCAAGATTTGCATTTGCAGAAACTAGTGGGCAATAAATGGGGGCTTAAATCCACCCTCTCAGCTCACAGGTGTCCCATGCACAAGGTAACTCAGACTCCAGAGCCTCCCTGGAACCTGTCCCCCATTCCATTCCATTCCATTCCATTCCATTCCATTCCATTCCATTCCATTCCATTCCATTCCATTCCATTGATATAAAGGATATAAATACCTATCCAAACACAGTAGGGAAAAATAAAACAGAGATGGAGAGGCCCAAAGAGAGCTGCAAGAGGGTTGACATAATGAAGATGTGATATATACAGGCAAATATGCCAAGGACTTGCCAGGTTGCACTTGGCCAGAAGGAGAACCCAGATGTCTCCAACAGTCCAAAGCAGCAGAAGGAAGTGACTTGGGGGAGGTGGGAAGAGAAGAAGCTGGGACCCCATGAGGAATAGAAAGGATGAGTGGACAGGGAGAATCTGGTGTTGCCAAACTGTCTCATTGCTTCTGTGCAGAGATATGATGACACTCAGAAAGGGCTGCAGGAGAATTTTGCAATTAGCCTTCCCTCACCCCTCCCCCCCTCCCATTTTTCCTTAGGGGAAGGAGGAGTATGGGAGGAAATAAAGGGAAGGAAATAAAATCCAACCTGTTCTTTTTAGTTTATGCACCAGCCCTTGCTTAAGGCTGTGCCTTAAGGGCACAATATAGCCCATACTGATTATTATAACAATTTTAAGCTTATTCACACTTCCAGAAAATTGGTACATTTATACATGTGCATACATATTAGATATGATGGTAGATGTATATTTTTTCAAGAAATAAAGATAAATAGATACTGCAAACACCATCACGCCCTTATCACCCCATAACCCAACAAAGGTGGCAGTGTCAGCCTCAGCCACCACCATGCATCCACTTACCTGCCTACCTGTGTAGATAGGCTCTGCCTTAGGTAATGACTGATGTTCACAATCTAAAGCCTCACTACCTTGAAAGTGAAGTTGCTCATTTGGTAAATAAGCAGGGAAAATAAAAAGTTGTGCCTTTAGAGGATCTATAAATACAGACACAAGACTATTTATTTTCTTTATTTTATTTTCTTTCTTTTCTTTAATGAAACAAAATATCAGATTTTTTTGTGGATTACGGCTTCTTATTCATAGCAGCATTCATTTGATGGTCCTATAAAGAAAATATCTGTATAGAGAAAATACAGTCCTGCAACATATTTTTGCTGAGATTTCCAGATGTAGTGAGAGGGAAATACTCTGGATTTCACAGAATCATAGAATATCTTGGGTCAGAAGGGACCTTAAACCTCATCTCATTCCACCCCCTGCCATGGGCAGGGACATCTTCCACTGTCCCAGGTTGCTCCAAGTCTTGTCCAGCCTGGCCTTGGACACTTCCAGGGATCCAGGGGCAGCCACAGCTTCTCTATGCACCCTGTGCCAGGGCCTCAGCACCCTCACAGGGAAGAATTTCTTCCTGATATATTTAATATTTAACCAATTTAAACATAATTTTGCACTGTCATTCGTTGGCATATACCAAAATCCAGGGTACAACCAGAATAAATATTTTTCTCTGAGATATACCTTCAGCAAGGCTTTGAATTCTTTCCCCCAAGCAGGTGACTTCATGAGAGAGGCTGCTGCTGCAGTCATTGCTTTCTAAAAGATAGGAAATATATTTGGAAATCCATCACTACCTGACAAAGCACTGACAAGCATCTTTACCTACAGTACTGATTTGGGGGCTCCACTGTTTGGGCACCTCCCTATAAAAATAAGAATAAATGCTACTCTATAAACCAATGATCTGCAAGTAGAAATTATCTCAAAGTCATGCACACGGATGCACTTCCAAAAGCCAGGATTTGAAGTGTCTTCCTGAAGCAATAGGTCCTACCTCTTCCCTGGATCAAAGCCATGAGGAGCTCCTCCTCTGCAGTCATGATATGACTTCTCAGTTTCTTGGCTTTTTCTTGCCTCTTGTAAGGTTGAGCAGTGTTCAAACTCCAATATAATCTACCAGAATGCTTTGTCTAACTTGGGAAAGAAATCTATTAACATACCACCTTCTTACAAAGGTTCTCAAACCCTAACCCCCAGCTCCCTGCACATGAAACACTCTCAGCTGACAGAGCCCCCCAAAACTATGTTGCGTCAACCATGAGCCCTCTGACGCCAGCTGGGAGCAGGGAATGGATGGCACGGCCTCTTGAGGTCTCTCTCAGACTTGTTTTTCTACAACTTTATGAAAGAAGCAGCAGGAGATGGCTTCATTCAGTTTGACCACATGGGATCTTCCCTCACCAGGTTTCTGTGGAGCTAAGGTGCAGCATAAAGCTGTCATCCCTGTGGGTAATTCTCAAGGGGCAGGGACAAGGCAAACACCATCTGCTCTTTCTCCTTGGCACCGCATCTTCACAGGCTCTGGGAGGTGCATTCATACCTCCAGGAGGAGTTAAATCAAGATCTCACTCATCAAAGATATTGTAATAGTCGGCCAGAAATCTAATATAAATGTCAAGCAGTTGTTCTCTGAAATATCATAGACGTTGTTTGCCATATTGCTGCCTTTACCTTTCTCATGTGAATTTAGTTAGAACTGGTAATAAAGTGTTCCAAAAGAACATGGGAGAATGCTGACTGGACAAAATGAAACTTTCTTCGAGAACACTAAATTTTTGTCAAAATTTTTAGGGTAAAGTAATCAAATGTTTTATTTCATGGAAATAAAGTCTGGGTTCTTCACTTCCACTGTCATGTATTATAGAATATATAATGCAAACGTATATATGAAGAAATGCAGTATAAATGAAAAAAAAACAGGATCAGCATGAAAAGCTCATGAAAGGTTCTCTGGCAAAATGATTTAAAATGTTTTATTGTTAAATTCTCACATGTTTAAAAGAATAGCAAATTTTTTCCAGAAACTGATGAAACTGTATATTCACACTGAAAGTCTGAAGAAGTGAAGTGTGGCTGTGAAGGCGATCTCCATTTTTCTCAGTGTTGAGATTGATAAATCTTTCTAAAAACTTCACATCCAGAGTCTGGATGCATAAGATAGGGCTTGAAACCCAAACCCTCTATTTGTCCATCCAAGTGAATAGCTGCCAAGTTTTGGAAGATATGATGCTATTATGTTGTTTCTCAGCTCATTTAAATATTTCTGATGCTTCTTGAATTCCACTTTTGTGCATGCTCAGAGATGCTCCTGTGTGATTGCTTTGATACCAGCAACATCCCCTGAGGCCGTTGAACTGGCAGATGTTTTCAGATTACCAGTTTACCAGTTCAGACAGACACTTCATTAAGTAGAGATGCAGACACATTCTATTGAGAAGAGTGACAATGTCTGGCTTTCATATTATAATCCAATGGTTAGAGCATAGTCACACATGGGAAAGAAGACCATGTCCCTTCTCAAGGACACAGGTTCATTTTCTCTCCACTCACAAAGGAAGCCACAGCATCTGGTGGGTACAAACTGCTGCTGCTTGAGCTCTTATTTTTGTTTTTGATGGTGAATCTTCCAGTGATGTTTGATGTAAAGACAAAAATATCGAGATCTCTTAGTACGCTCTTTTTGAAGAGCAGTAAACCTGTATGGCTGACCTCTAGCCAAGAGGGAAGAAACCCAAGATTCCTCCTTGGAAAGCAACACCACATCCAACACTGTATGGTGGAAAGGTGGGTGAAAGCATGTCTACATATTAAAAGAAGAGAAACCACTGTCTTTCCAAACACTGAGAAAAAGTGGAGAAGACTTTGTACTGTAAAAGAACACCTTTCACTCCAGCTCTGACCAGTTGCCAAGCTCTGGAGATCATCAGGATCTCAGAGATAGCCCTGCACAAACAACCAGCTCCTTACCAAGGGATCATAGTTATGTCTAGGTTTTCATGCCTGAGGTGCATGATGCTCCTCAGACAATAAACAAGGCACCTCAGCATGGAGGACACAGTTCTGGAGTGTGTTTCACACTCAGTACTAGCAAGGCAGATGTCCATTGTCCAGGTGCCTTCAGCTGCTGATTCCACTTCTCACACTACCTGTAGGGATATAGAGAATCCATCAGATTGGTTGCCTGTCTCAAACAAAATTTAGCCTCCGTGCTATCTCAGAGTGCATCATCACTTTCCATGGAGAGTACATTTAGGGATGTGGAGCTGTTTCTTCAGCCATGCTGCTCATATTCTGTGGTACTGGAAACTTCAGTAGAGGTCCTTTCCTCATTTACATTGCATTGTAGGTGTTTAAAGCCTCTTTGAAGAAGTGAGGATAGAGAAGGGATTTGGAAGAGGAGAGAATGGACAAGAGAGTATATGAGTCCTTTCATTATTTAGATTTGAAGGGTATGTGAGATCAGTATTCAGTAGAGTCAAAATACAGTCACAGTTTTTGGATGAATCCACCTATGAATTGCCAATCACACAGGGAAATTTTCCCCTCCAGTGACTGAGAGGAAGACTTCAGGGGTCTGATATTAAACTGGGGTAAATTATCTTAGTTTCTCTGACACCAATGAAGCCTTGACAGTTTACACATGCTGCTCACAGATGTCAGTCGCTTGCAAACACTGCTATTGTAAGCCAAATTTTAACGGGTGACCTATTGATTAAAGGCTTATGTGTTTCTGCTGTCCTGTTCCTAATCCCTCTATGAAAACTGTTTTGAAGAGAGTATTTTTTGAAGCATACAATCTTAGCTTCCAATAAAAAGAAAGCCAGTCTTTAAAAAGGAGCTCTTAGTGATGTGGTGAAAATTTCTACTTTCAGCAATTTTGCTTGATTAAACTTCTTTGGGTCTTACCATAAGTTACAGTAGATCATGACAGCAATGTTGGGGACTAGCTTGGAAATTGTGTCAGATCTTTGACCAGAAAGCTCCTGCATTGGTTTCACTCCTATTAAACTAACGGATTGGGCTTTGTGTCTGTAGGAGACGTTTTGTTGCTGCGTGGTGCGGGACCCCCACTGGGCCATTCTGTGCCCTTTTATTGTTTACAGTTTACATGTTGGTCCTGGGCTGTCAGATGGAAGCACGAGGTGGGTCAGGCTGCATTGTCATGCAAATAACACCCAGATTTACATATTACCCCAGACTAATATTCATTGTGATGTCTCAATAAGGTCTCCTTTGATGGATAATAATTTTTCCAAGACTACACTCTTCTTTGAAAGTGCAAATTAAACAGAAGCCCCATTAATAAGATTTCAATAGTCTCTAAATGCTGTCAACTGTTCAACTGCATTGTGGTGTTTCAGGGTCAGGTTCTTCCATCTGAACTTATGGTGGTGATTAGTGACTGCCCTGCAAATAACCTGTTTATAGATAAATAAACCATTACTCAGCCCAGGTGTTACAACCTGGTATTACTGCAAACAAACACTGGAGAAGTAGATAAAATTTTGGTGAAGGGGTTTTTTTTCAGTTAGTATAAGCATGTAGTTCAAGAGACAACAACCAAGACCTGCAGTTATCTCACAAAATGTTCAATCAATATTTCAAGAGCAATATACTGCAAAGAACAGGATACTGGAAATTTTTGAAGGAAGGCAGCCGAAGACATAATATTCAGTTGCCCTCACACCAGTGAAATGCCAATATCCATCCTTTCAGAGAGCTTTGGAGATGTAGAAGTGCTCTGCCTTAACAGTCCCTTCAAGACTACCAGAGCAAGAGATACAAGGAGGGCTTCAGCAGAAACACAGCTTCTCTTTAATGGCTCCTGCTTCATCAGGAACTTTGCCCTTCATCCAGACCCCAGACCTAAGGGATGTTCTCAGTTTTATGTCTTTTTTTATCTAGTTTCTGCAGTCACCTGTAATTCCTGATATCTGGGCTTCCACTCCTACATAAGACAATTATCTAGACTTCCAAGCAAGGAGTAAATTTAAGGGTTGTTTGGCTGCTGACAAGGCATGTTCCTGGCCACTGTGTCTAAAGTAAGACTGTCTCATTTTTATCTGGCATTTCCAGAAAAATTATTGCTTTTACTGTACTATACAGAGTCAGTCCAGTAACTGTAAAGAAAAGATAATGTCTTGAACATCCACTGGCTTCTGCAGAGTATATGCACAGGAAAGATATCATTAAACTGAAAGATCTATTTCACCTGGGATCAATAAAAAATAATGGATGGAAACCTCTAACAAATGCCCTCAATTCTGAAATTCCATCTAAAGAAAATTATCATGTGAGAAGAGAGCATGTCTCTAAGGGTGTTCCTCATACAGGGTACACTGTAAGATTTGTCTGACCCAATTGAACGCCTACAAATTATACTTTCATATATTCTGATTATTAAAAAAAAGCAAAATAACTGAGAATAAACGATCTCTAAGAGATTTCTCTTACTTTATCCTGACTGTTTGCTTCCTGTTTGATTAGATATCAATCAAGGCTTTCTGAGTTACTGTGCTCAACTGTTCACGCAGGATATGGATCTAAGAGGAGAGGTGGACCTGCCCTAGGATACCCTTGAACACCTTCAGCCTGGTAGATGAGCAACTGCTTGTAACAGTGGATTCTATATTTCCTTCATGGAACCAGATCCTTCACAGAACTCTTCTGCAAATGTAGATCATCCCCAGATATCATATAAGAATTTGCAGCCTGTGTCAATCACTTGTCCAGGATCTTCAGCTCTAGAAGTCTGTTGGACTCTTGAGGCAGTCCTGTGAAGAAACAGCCCTGTCCAGCTGATTCATTTCTCATCAAGACCTAATGACTTCTATCTTCCCAATGCCTATGTTCAAATTTCTCTCTTTATGGGATCATGTGGATTCTTTCCCATTTAGATGATAATCATCTAATGTTGCACTCAAACCAAACATTTAATATCACTCCTAGGCCAGTGAGAGACAGGCAGTTCATTTCATCTACATCAACATGAGACAAATTATTTTCTGATAGTGTTACTCTCTCTTCTCTGACAAGAAACTTCACTATCAGATGGCAAATATCTATATATAAGTGATTAACTTATATATATCAGTGTATGTTGTAATATTTCTAGGTAGTGTTTTTCTCCTATGCTTATCCCAGGAAAGAAGTAATCCCTGTTTCTTTGTCCTTTTCTCCTAGAAATTATCTGTTATCTGAGAGAATCACATTATGTTTCCTGAGAGCTAAGTGAGGTGCAGTGCACTGTCTCCAGTGCAGCAAAGAGAGACAGATTTCTCTGAGAGGATTAAGGATGTGATGACATGTGCTTTTTCTCCCTATGCAGCAACAATGACTACATCATTAAATCCTGCCTTTGTGGAAGAGAAGGTTGAAGTTATTCCGGATTTGTAGAGCATGAAGATTTTGGCTATTAATAGTTAGGTGGAGGAGCAGAGAATTCTGGGTACAAAAAACTGGTGAAAAACCCAAGCAAAACACACAGCCTTTGATATAGTTTTATCAATTACAGTGTTAACTTATTATTTTCCTTGGCTTCATTAATCCATAACTAATTTGAGTGGGTACCAGGCTTCTTCCCTCTCATTCCCAATGAACCCAGTGGCAATTATTACTGGCTTTAGTCTTTAATATCTAAGATCTCTCTTTACCTCTTGAAAGAAGCTTTTGAAATCTGAAAATGCCAAACCAGCTAATGTTTTATTTAAGCCTAGAATATGAACTTTAGGTTATTCCCCTTTGCCATAGGTTAACTAATTATTTATGAAAAAGGGAATGAGAGAAATGAGCAAAAAGAGAAGAAAGGAAGATTAATATCCCAAACGCTTTTGGTTGGACACCCTTACCTTATATGTGGAAAAGTTTGTTTCCTGTGTCTGAGCATTCCGTGTACTTTCAATAATCGTTCTTAATTTCTGGTCAATATTTTGCATCTATATTAATAAATTTAAATATATTCTAATGACATTAACATTCTCTGGTCCAATAAGTGTCCATTATAGCCTGGGCATGTCCCTGCTATTGAAATAAAACTAAGTGATTGGCTGTAAAATGCTTACTGGGAATTGTTCTTCATCCATTACAAATCCCAGGACTGTGGTGGTCTGGGTCAGTTCCACTTGGTGGTCCAGGAGAAAACTGTTCCAGGACTGTGCTAACAGATCGTGTACCAACAATCAAGTTTCAGTGCTAGTGAAGTCATAGCCAACATATCTGATACTTGTGAAACAGCAAATTAAGAACTAGGCCTGATTTCTCTGAGGACATTGGTGAAATTCCCATTGACTTGACAAGTTGAGTTCAGCCCTTGAATTTCTTCCTGAGCTGCAAGGATGTTTTATAACATAAGCAGTGTAATGGAAACAAATGGTACATTTGTGATCTAAATCTGCACCCAAACTGGCCCAGGGTGTCCAGGCAAGAGGGGGGAGAAGGAAGTCAGTTTTTCACATTCCATACAGGCAAAGCATCATTTACAGTTTTTTTTTTTTTTTTAGTCTTCTTTCAGACAATGCTTTAAAGGCAAGAACATTGTTGATTCTTGTTTTGGGGACACCATGAGAAAATAATAATGAAAACAGTTAAATCACAGTGAGGAGTGTTACTATGGCAAGGGAGAGACAAAACATCACAAACATGAGGCAGAAAACCATTTAATTTGTATTCTTCCACAGCAAGGAAAATTAAAAGCAGTCAAATTGGTGTAATCATATTGTAATATAGAAGCAAAAATTATATGAGAAGAGAAGTTGAGCTCAGCTAAAAAGTGGAAAACTGAAGATGGGGTATCTTTGAGGAAGACAGAGGAATGCCCTTTATTTTCTTGCTCACACTTTAACAGCAAAAAGTTGGTAGTAAAAAAGCTAAACACCTCATTTAAACTGGTTATATCTTTAATTCTATTTTATTAAACAATGAAAGAAAACTGTGCAGTCTGGATGACTGGAATGGTCTCTCACCACCTCTTACTGTTACCTTCATGGCTCCACTTGTTGCTGTTGCAATCAAAACTTTGCTCGTCCAAGACATTTGTGTCTTTGGTGGTTTCTTGCCATCAGCTGAAGATTAATGTCCCTCAGACCTGCTGCCAAGAGGCAGTTTCTCACTATATCCCAATCCATGTCACAGCAAAGGAACTCAAGTGAGCTAAAAAGTGTTGTTGTCATGATTTATACTGAGAAAAACCTGCACTGGAAGCAGGTGAAGAGTATTCACACAGAGCTCTTCACAACATGTGAAGGAGAATTAACCTCCAGCAAGGATCAATGACAGAACAGCCTGTAAGTGACAGGGATTAAAATTGCACTTATTATGCACAATGTGTTCATAAGTGTAGTGTCTGAATGTGAGAACCTCTGTGGTTTGCAAAGGTTTCGTTTTCCTCCTCTAGGATCACAGCCATTTCCATGGATAAGTGCAAAGAGATATGAATAAAGAATAATGTGATGCAAGAAAAAAAATGATTCAAAAGTATAGAAATTCATTAATATTTAATAACCAATATAAAGGAAAATATAAGCACAAATATTTGTTATTTAAGCTTTTAAAAATTTCCATTGCATTCAGCAGTACATGTGCTGTAGAAACCAACAGAAAAATATTTGAAGAACAAGAAATGTCTTAAGCATGTGAGGTTTTGTGATAGAAAGGAAGATCCATGGAAACAACCATTTCATTAAACTAAATTCCAGCCAATTCTGTCAGTTCCAGTGCTGCCTGGCTGTGGGCCACCAATAAATCCTTAAGTACTAAGAAGTAGTAAATACATGAGGTAAAATGGATTTTCAGCTCCATATAAGTTAAGCATCAAGTGTTTTCTGAGTTTCTTCACCTTCTTAAGGTGATGCTAGGTGTGAATATCTGGGATATCAAGATAGAATCAAGACCAAGAATAATAAAATGGTTTGAGTTAAAAAGGACCTTACAAATCACTCTGTTCCAACCTCCCTGTCATGGACAGGGACACCTTCCACCAGACCAGGTTGCCCACAGCTCCATCCACCCTAGCCTTGAAGATACCCAGGAACAGGACATCCATAACTTCTCTGGGCAGCCTCTTCCTGGGTTTTGCCACCCTCACAGCAAAGAATTTTTTTCTGATATCAAATCTAAACTTAATTCTCTCACAGTTTGAAGACATTCCCTCTTGTTCTCTCACTCTTGTGGAAAGTCCCTCTCTATCTTTTTTGTTGGTTCCCTTCAGGCACTGGAAGGCCACAATTAGGGCACCCCAAAGGCTTCTCTTCTCCAGGCTGAAAAATCCCAATTCTCTTAGCCTTGCCTCATAGCAGAGCTCCTCCATCCCTCTGATCAACTTGGTGCCTCCTCTGGGCGGTATCTAGGAGCTCCCTGTCCTTCTTGTGATGGGGACTCCAAAGCTGGAGGCAGCTTTCACTGGACTGCATATATATATATATATATATATTTATATTTATATGCATTCTAAATACACACTAAAGTCCATCCCCCTTGCAATTTCGCTGTATGTACTCCCTGAAAAGGAAGAGGAATCCATAGCATTGGGAAAAAGCCAACATCTTGTTGGCTGAATAAGCTTAGATGAAAATTTCAAAACTTACCTTGAATTTTTGCTCAGAAAACAAGTTTTTTTTCTGTCAGGAGAACAGAATTATCAAGGAAAATGGTTAAAAATAAAAGATTTTTTTTTTTTCATTTTTCTCCTTTTGAAGTATGAAATGTATTTTGGGAAAGAGCTCTGTGAACTACCAATGTTGTGAGGACAGAGGGACAAGCAGGGAGCCCAGCAAAGCCTCTTCAGAGAGAGCTTCAAAGCAATGTGTTCCCTCCCTAGTGCAGCTTTCTGAATCAGTCCCTTTGTGTGCTGCTCCCACTAACTAGGTGTAAACTGCATTTCAGGCTCAGAGAGCCAACAGAACCATGTGGACATGCTACAGGCATCCTGGAGGCAGCAATCCACAACATTAGAGCTGGGTCAGACAGCAGGCTCTGTCTGACGTGGCTTCCTGCCTTACACCCTCAGGCAAACCTCTGAAATTTCTTCTCTCCCAGGGTTTGGGGCACCTGAACCAGGTAAAGAGCAGGGAGAGGAAAGCAGGAGATCATCTTACTTGGGAGAAGCCACAGAGCTGGGTTGCAAATAGGGGTATGAGCATTAAAGGAGGTACCTGGAGGACAAGGTCTCACCAGCTTCCAGCTCCTGGCAGCTTGTGGCACATGGAGGTGGCCTCTGTTCCTGAGCCTACAAATTCATCCTCAGATTACCAGTCAAGCTCACTGGTACCTAAAATCCCAGCCGTAGAGCAGAAGTGATGCACGAGTGCCAAGATGCAAACAAACGGGAAAGAGAACATTTGCCAGGAAAACAATTGTGAAGAAGTGAGACATGAGAAGGCCAAAATAGATGTAAATATCAACATCACTACAACATTTTTAGCTGAATCACTTTTCTCTCTGTAACAAAGCATGTTGATAAATGAGAACATGGTATGAGACAATATCAAATTAAATTTTTCAACATCTATCACTAGTAAAAAGTTTTTAAAATAATTTTCACTTGTTCATTAAGATTATGTAGAAATTATGCATTAAAATTAAATCTTCAGTGACATTAATTCTGAACATACGTATATAACTGTATATATACCCTTTCCAATGTTGCCTCCTTTCACATCCTAAAAGATAAAGATGCATTTTGATGTCTACCTTTCAGCACTGTGTATTCATGCATGTATCATTGTACACATTTTACTCTAATATCGATATTAGAAAATTAAAAATTCCAATTACTAAGAAAATATTCTCCTCCATTATTCACTTTTTGTGCGCCATTTTTTTGTGATGTATCTTTCAGAATCTCTTAGTATCATAATCCCAGCTGCTGAGCACCATGAGCAAAGATGGAAATAATTCACATAGTATTAATTTTTGAAACTTTTCTTTCTTATTTTCCTAATTTTTTGCTTTTTACATATCCCACTATGGAAGAAATGGTCATCCTTATCTATACCCATCTACAGACTGAACTTCATTATAGAGTAACACTGCCAGCCATGAAACTATCATGAATTCCCTTTTATCCCTCCCTGTGGCCAGTGATTTCCACCTCTACACTCTGAGCTTCCTCCTCCTCAGGTATTTGGCACTAAAGTTCATGGTCCCACCCTTGAAAGAACAAGAGCTATCTGTGCTCCTTCTTGGATAATATTTTTTTTTTTTTCTGGCATAACAAGCAAATCCTTCCAAAGAGGACTGAGGCTTGTGGAAGGCAGAGGACATGGAAGACCATCAAACCAGAAGAAAAGGGAAGAGAGTATATGGATGGAATTATCTCTTTTAGAAAGGAGCAATTTATAATATAATCATAGAATCACAGAATGGTTTGGTCTGTAAGGGACCTTAAAGCTCATCAAGTTCTATGCCCCTGCCATGGCCAGGGACACCTCCCACTATCCCAGGTCACTCCAAGCCCTGTCCAACCTGGCCTTGGACACTTCCAGGGATCCAGGGGCAACCACAGCTTCTCTGGGCACCCTGTGCCACCACCCCAACAGGAAAGACTTTTTTTCTAATGTCTAATCTAAATCTCTCCTTTTTAATTTAAAAACATTCCTCCTTGTCCAATCCTTATTTGCTCTCCCTTTTGTTTGTGAGTCCCCCTTACGCACTCAGCTCTTCATCAGCTTTGCCTTTTCATCTAAATGTCTCTGTGACATTTAAAAGAAGCAGGTGGAGGGTGGGGGTGACTTCCTGTCTCGCTGGGTCTTTGTAAAGAAATTGTCTAAGAAAAATAAAATCAGAGTCTTTCAATAAACTTTATTCTCAAAACAATCCCATGGCTTTAATAGGGAGCTATTAGTCCTAGTAATGAAGCACTATCAGTCCTCTGTCCCTGAAGCCAAATGTCCTACTCTATTTCAGTAGCATAAATATTTTTTAAATGCTCACAGACTCACTCCATTTTTATTTGCTCTTTGTGATTTTTTTTCTAGTGTGATTATTAAGTGCTAGTAGAATTATTTTAATGAATAATTTTCAGACATTTGGTTGCTCATGAGCTGTTTGCTGCAACTATTTGATGTTTGTTACTCAAGTTGTATGATTAGCTGTGCAAGTCATGCATAATTCCTTCTGATTCTCCCTTCCAAGATTATTTTTTTTAAGTAGATGCTGAAGCATGATGTCTTTTATAAATGTTTGGAAGAATATTATGTTGTACTAACATTTGTGAGAACATCAGAATTTATGGAAGAATACACAAATACTCTTTGTCCACCTGAGCACTCAGACTTGTTTTTCAACATTTCTGAAAATTTTAGCATATTCAGGTTTGTTTGTTTTTTTTTTCTTTCCTGATACCTCATGATGGCTTATTCTAGGCTCTGCCACAACCAAGATGCTAAAAAAGAGTAAGGGAAAAAGTATAATGAAAATTTTGTAAATGAAATATAAAAAATTTCTTTTTCCTTATGAAAACATCCAAAAATTGGAGTTTTTAATATTTCTACCATTCTAACTTCTTTGAGGTGAGTTTGGTCTCTTAGTTTTATGAACACTTCCTTCTAGTTGGAACAGCTGGATGCTGGGCTAGCCACAAAGTTTTCCTAATTAACTGCACTTTCTTGCACTATTTACTATCCTTTGATTTTTCTCCCACTAAGACTCCTGTGAAGGGAAAAAAGAAAATATTAGAGATTTATTTCAACCAAGTTTCTTTTTATTCCTTATGTTGTGGGTTTGTTGTTTTTGGCTTTTTTCATGTTCTCATAATTCTCAAAGGAAAATTCATTTTTTTATACTAGAATTTATCCCCGAATTTCTATTCTAAACTTCAGAGGTTTTGGATTATCCCATCAGAATTATCAGCTTTCCTTCAGTGGGATATTCAGTGGAGGGATACAAGGAGTTTGCCAAAGTTGAATGTGTAATCCCAAGGAAACAAAGATGTGTGCTTTTATTACTTCATGAATGGGGAAAAAGAAGGTAAAAGGAGATCTTGTCAGTCCATGAGGTAGGTGATTCCTGAAGTACCCTACCTAAAACATGCTCTTTCTGCAAACAGTATAAGCACCACTCTCTATGGCAGTGCAGGAGGTACAAAGGCTCCAAGGGGATTGTAAGATGCTGGAGCAATAAGATTTGGCACACGTAAATTTAAGGCTCAATTTAACAATCCCTGTCAGATTTAGAAAAACCTAAACTACAACAAAAGGACTTCACATTGATATTCCAGGAGCATAAACCCATTTTGCTGCCTCTGGTAAAAGAACAGCAAGCTGCAGACCATGACTACCACTTGACAGCTAAGATGGCAAATTCCTCTGTCACAGCAACTACATTTGACAGGGATCATCAGTCAGGGTCTTAGCAGATAACACTTTCTCCTTTCTCCAGAGAGGAGCTCATGCCATCCACTGCTTGCTGCAGTTTGGAGCCCTACCACCTTCACCCACCTCAGTTACTGGAGGCTTCTAGGAGATTTTTTTTCCTTCCCTTGCTTACCACTTCTGTCAAACCACCACTGCTTCTATTTTACATTTGCAAGGACTTAAGAAAGTATCATCCTACAAGGCACCTAGGAAAGTTCTTACTTTTTTCCGTCCTCTTGATGGAAGCATTGTCACAAAGATGAGCAAAACCCAAGAGATTAAAATAAAATTACTAAATCTTCCAACCTCTGGCTTAATTTCTAAGTGATAAACTCTCCTAAATCTTAGTGATTCAATCCTGTTGATTTGTACAAAAACTTCATAGAATCATAGAATGGTTTGAGTTGGAAGGAATCTTAAAGCTCATCTCATTCCACCCCCTGTCATGGGCAGGGATACTTTCCACACCAGGTTGCTCAGAGCCCCATCCAACCTGGCCTTGGAATAAAACTTGAAATGAAATTTGAGTAAAGCTCATCTAAACATGTAGTCCTGACTTTTAATTTGTGACAGAAAAAGCCTGTGGATCTCCCATGAATATGGGAGCTGTGCAAGAAGCTCCAAAAGTACAGTAATTTATAAATCCAGTTCATTATTGTTTGGATTTACATTTTTAGGGTTCCCCCTCATCATTTTTCAGTTGTGCAGAGACAAGGCAACGTTTGCTCCTCCATGATGCCTTGTTCCACTTCGAGTTTTGAGAATACCTTTGCTTTTACTTGTCCACATTAATTGAAATCCTATAAACCCTCCTCACAAATAGCAATTATTCAAATAATGGCCTGCAGTTGATTGGATTTGTTTTTATTTTTCTGTTTGTTTGTTTGTTTGTTTGTTTGTTTGTTTGAGTTGGGCACCAAGGCCATCACACTTAATTTCAGTGACCTTCCAAGCACAGACCAACTTGTGTTCTGAGTTTACAACAGGATTGCAAATAAGAAAATTTTAACCTACTGTCTCCTTTGCCTTCCTATTTTTTTATTTCACCATTTCTGTTACACATTCTAATAGTTTTTAAAGGCTGGCTTTGCTGATAACACTTGCAAATAACTATGAACCACCAAATTGCTACAACCACTATAAAGCCTTGTCCAAAGTATAATGTAATGAGGACCAGCAGAGAGAGCTGGGGGGTCTCATCTGGGAGAAAAGAGGCTCAGGGGGAGCATCATAGTTCTCTACAAATACCTGAAAGGAGGTTGAGGCCAGATGGGGGTCGGGCTCTGCTCCAGGTAACAAAGGACAGGACGATGAGAAATGGCCTCAAGTCACACCAGGAGAGTTTTAGATAGAACATTATGAACATTTTCTTCACAGAAGGAGTGGTCAGGCAATGGAACGCCCTAATCAGAGCAGTGGTGGAGTCACCATCTCTGGAAGGGCTCAGAAGACGAGCAGACGTGGTACTTCACAATGTGATACTAAACCATGTGATATTCAGAGGCTGGAGTGAATGATCATAGACGTCTTTTCCAGCCTTAATGATTCCATGTGTTACTCCATGACTGGAGGACATCAAGAAGATCTCCTTAACAAATTTTGAATCAGGATCATAATATGCAGCTGCAAAGTGCTAATAAAGGGCATTTTCGTGGATCTTTGCAGCTGATAGAAGATACTTTGAGCTCTGCAATGTTTACCACAGGCAGCCAGCATGGATTTATGCTGGAATCACAGAACCACAGAATAATAGAATGGTTTGGGTTGAAGGAGACTTTAAAGATCATCCTGTTCCACCCCCTGGCATGGGCAGGGGTAACTTCCCCTATCCCAGGTTGTTCCTAGCCCCATCCAACCCAGCCTTGAACACTTCCAGGATAGGGCAACCACAATTTTTCTGGGCAAGAGAAGTATAACATCTCCCATACTCAGTGTACAGAGCACTTACTGCATGCACTGCAGAAAAATCACTTACTTTGAGCGGAACACAAACTGGAAGCATCACATTCGCTGCTCCAGTTAGAGTCAGGATAACCCGCTAAACAGTGACAAGGTGCACATTCCGTGCATCTCAGTGCAGCTTTTGCAGCACAGAGGTTGAGGAGAGCACGCTGACACATAACACACACACAAGTCGAACAGCCTTAAAAGTCTGCAGCAAAGGCAGTGCTGGAGAGGAAAAAGTCTCTGAAAGCCAAGATCTGACTGGGAATGAAACTTAAAACAGCTGCAGAGCACTTCAGTGTGAAATGCAGCTTTGACAGCAGCTCTGCCATGCCGGGAGGAAAAGCAGGAAAGTGTTTCTCTGTGTTGAGCAGAGCAGGAGTTAAAATGATGAACAATCCTAATGAATAAGCCCTGGAAGGGGGGCTCTGTGGTAGTAAACCAGATTTGTGTAATCGTTTCTCATTTAAGTTCTGCTGCTAGTTTAAAGAAATTGAATGAATTACTGAGATTCCTAATGAGACAAGCCTGTTTTTCTGGAGATAATTGATATAGTAGCTCACAGTAAATAATAGTGACTTTAAATATTGCCAGTGCTAAATACTACAAAGTTTAAAGTGTTTTCATCAGTCAGGAAAAAAGGGAGCTGGGGAGGGCAGATCTCTTCTGTGCATAAACAAACATAAGAATTGGTTGAATTCAGGACGTTTGTTTTTTTATGAAGGAAAAAAATAAAAGTACCAACTAAAAATATTCTCCCCTGAAAGTTCTGTAGATCCTACAGAATAAATGTTGTAAACAAACTTTGTTCCATGACTTTGAAGTCTTCCTTACCCGTTTCCCCCAACTTATAAAAATTAGACTATTTATAAAAGTGCATAAATTGTAATTTAAGTAAAAAGCCTTGAAATTTTTATCAAAAGCATTCAAATTAGTCTCTCCCCAGGTCAGCTAATGAGTTGTCATGAGCTGGCCTCTTACTGTAGTGCACCTCCTGCAGACTAAGACAGTGAACCATGTTTTCATCAAAGGAAATGCTCATTAGTAGAGCTTTCAGAAACTGATTTGATTATAGTTTCACTTGTTAAAGTGAAATATTTTCAGCTCATTAGGATGATTATGATTCAAGGTCATCTTTTGAAGCTAGTCCTGTCAATATGAGATAAATGGGCCCTCATCTTTTCCCCTTCTTTACGTCTGTGCTTTTTAAACTCTTCTGTGCAAAAGTTCCATAGCCATAATTAATTTTTAGTTCTTCTTTTACAAGCAGCTTTAAAAAAAAAAAAAAAAAAAAAAAGAAAGAGGAAAAAAAAGGGAAAAAAAGAACAAAGATTTTGGCTACCAAAAAGGCATTGAAGAACTATTAAGAGGAGGAGGAGGCTATCTTGTTTTAGAGAAATCAGAGAAAATCCTTGAAAAGTTCAGCTTTTGAAATCCAGTTATTTTCTCCTTGACCTCTTCCAAAGTTTCTAAAAGGTACTTTGTACATATTTTTGCATGTATCTTTTAATCTCAAAAGTGTAAAACGAAACTGAAAAACCACCCAAGAAGTACTGGTGGCTTATTAGATATCTCTGCTTTTATGGCACATGATAAATTTAACACCTTTTAAAGTCCTTTTTTTTTGGTCTCTCCCTTTATATTCACCACTTAATCTCTAAGTGGCTAAAAAAGCCATTTAAACATAAAGGGAAATACTACTGACTTCTATCCACATCCTGAGAAATATTCCATCTACACAGGGCTTGCAACTGAAATATAATTGGTCAGATATTGCCTCATACTTCAGCTTGAAAGACGAGGTCAGGAGGCCAGTTTTTGTGCCCAATATACCAGACTTGAAAGCTGTATATTAAAAAAGAGAGGTGGGGGGGGGAAATTGGCCTCTCCAGTACCAGGAAAATGAGTTTAAAAGAAACATAGACTTCAATTCTCCACAGTGAGCCTGCAAGTGGCCCACCAGTCTGGATTATTGGTCCAGACTGGGATATGTAATGTGAGTGCTGGGGAGAGAGGCTGGGGAGGAGTAAGAAGTGAATTAATAGACTTCCAGATTAACTGTCAAATGATAAATGATTAATCATTTTGTCAACAAATTACCCACAATGAAGCCTTGCCTCCACACCAAAGAACTACCAATTATACCAGTGTAATTGCATCTGGGCAGCCTCCCTAGCCAGAGCCCAGTAATAGAACTATTTATCCAATATGGTTTGCTCCCAAAAGGGGAATACTCTTAGTGCAGCATCCTCGTACTCGTGCACAGCTCATGCTTAGGCTTAACCACCAGCCTTCTGATTAAAAGAAATAAATAAACTCCCCTGCAAATAAAATATATGTATGGACACAGGGTACTCTTTCTGCTCACTCCATTAAGACACCTTTTAATCAGGACAGTTATAAAATCTAGTTGCAGAACCCAAAAATTCCTTACCTTCCTGTTGGATACACACCTTTCTTACTGTGAGTCCAGCTCTGAGGAGCTTCTTCGATGTTGGGGTGCAGTAACAAATAGTTCTACAATTACTGAACTAATTAAACTTAACATCCTAGAGGTTTATGACATCAGGTTGAGTTTTCAAATTGACTCTTGATATCACTGACCCATTTAATCTAACAGATCAATAGTTTGGATTTTTGGTTTTCTTTGTTTGTTTGGGGTGTGTTTTTTGGTGTATGTATTCTTAGATTTAAAATTATTTTATTTTATTTTATTTTTTTAATATATATTTTATTTTATTTTATTTTTAAATGGGGACCTTGAAAAGCAGACAGAACCCCAGTGTTGTACCAACTCCCCAGTAAGATTGATCATTCTACCTGGAGACTTATCTGCAATGTGGCTCCAGCTATTGTAAAACCTGATCGAAGTGATGTGGGTTCTGTTGTTGTGACTTTTGATAAATCATTTCATGCTGCTGTGTTTCAGTTTGGGGTTTTTTCAATCATTGCTATTAATTTCAAGCCGAACAAAACAGAAAAATATTTGCATTAGCCATGCACACTGAAGTAACCAAGCAAATATAGATTTTTTGGGTTCCTTTTAGTCAATGGAGGCAGGTAGGAACTTTCAAATATAATTATCAGTATTTAGAAGAAAGAGTGAGCAGGATGAATTACCTTTAGGGTGTCTGCTTTGGACTTCCTAAATTAGAAGTTTATTTAGCAGTTCTCATCTTAAACTAGCCAGCTTGTGTGCAATCACAGCACTTTTCCAGGAAGAGCTGATGGTTTTAAGCTGAGGTCTTCAAAAAGGTGAACAACTTAATCACTTCCTTTGGTAATTTGTCCCAGTGTTGAGCAACCAAGGTTATTTCAGATGTCCGTCTTTAATTGCTTGACTAACTTCCAGCTGGTGCTTTACATTTTGGGTTTTCCTTTTCAGTCTCAAGAACTTGAAACCACTGACAGCACAGGACTCCAGGACACTTTTCTGGAGTTTTTATAGCTCCGCAGGGAATGATCACAGCCCCAAGCCTGAGAGAGCTCAAAGAATGTTTGGACAAAGTTCTTGGGCACGGGGTGGGATTGTTGGGGTTGTCCTGTGCAGGCCCAGGAGTTGGACTCAATGGCCCTTGTGGGTCACTTCCAACTCAGGATATTCCATGATTTTACGACAAATGATAGCCACAGCTTCACTGAGATGTGGATCCTCTCCAGGAGTAACAGAATATTGACTGAAAGCCAGAAGTGATGCTCTGACCTGCTGATATTTTCCTTGTCCCCAGTATGAGGGTTTGTCTCTATGCATCAGTTTGCTTATAAAGCAGTCACTGTGTCCTGCTGGGCAGATTAATTTTCCCTTCTACATTATTAAAAAAAAATTAAAATTAAAAAAAGTTATATATATATATACATATATATATATATATATATATATGACAGACAAACTTACAGACAGACAAACTTACTCCTAAATTCTTGCAGAGAGGGAAGAAGTTGTTCACAGAAAGCTCAATTAAATTAAAAATATTGCACTAAAAATACATTTATAGTCATTCTTTTCAAATAATTTCAACATTCTGAAGGAATTCAGTTTTTTTTAGGAGATAGACAAATATCCTATTTCAGCCAAATATTATCTTGCAGTAAGTAAAATGAAAATGAGAAACAAATAAAGCATTTGCAGTTATTCCACAGGGCATGTCAGAGCCAAAACCAGAACAAGAACTCTTCTTCTTTACCAGGTTTGCCACACAACAGGCTTTACTCTTTAATCAAATGAGCAGCAGGGAAGAAATTTTTGTCAGGACAAAAATAAAAAAAAGCCCCTCATGTGGAGTTATAAAATCATCAGGAGGGAAGTTGTTATGATTTTTTTAACCAGACAGGCCAAAAATTGCCAGCTTCCATAAAGTTGTTTCCTAATTTTGAGAGTCTGTGTGAAACTCTGTTTGTGTGGAACCCTGCAGGCTCACTCCAGGGGAATTTGGTTCATACCTGTCAAAGACCAAACAATGAGGACGTTGAGGTGTATTTTTGTTTTTTTTCTATGCTGGTATGGCGACACTGATTTCCAAACACATCATTCAGAGGAAACCAAAGCTGGAATAAATGCTCCTGCAATGTTTCCAGCAGCACTGATGTGGTCTCTGTATTCTAACAAAAATATAGCAAAATTAAGAAAACTGTAGTTGCTAAACTATAAAGACACTAATTAATTAGTTTCTTCATTAGCAGAAATTTGAAAGATAAAGAACAGCATAACAAAATGAAGGAGAGAAAAATTGTGGCACTGCAGAATCAAGGTGATGATTAAACTCAGGATCTAATGGGAAGTAAAACAAACCAAAAACAGACAAATCACAAAAACATACACTTTGTAATCATCAATGGCCACGAGAACTTACCTAATTATTATTGTCTTAGAAATATTATAGTCTTACTACTGGCTAAATCATATGGTTTTTCTTTCATTTATTTAGTGCCTAAACATTTCCTTAAAAATATTTGTAGAGAAAATATTTAAGATGCAGTTCATAACCCAAGAGAAGTCTAAATGTGTTTAGTGTCTAGTTTCTCAAAGAGGTAGCCTGGGTTTTTGTATCAGTATGCAAAAGGAAACCGTGGGGAAGAAAAGGTTTTGCAGATTTTCTCTTTGAATTGGGAGCATCCATTTCTGACAGGACTTGGGTTGTCTACTTTTCAATATTTGTACCATAATTCCTTAAGTGCAACTAATGTCTCATTTTCTCCCTTTTCCCAAGCCTTTTAGGCATATATCAGTTACAAACTGCCTTAAAGTATATTTACAAAGAACACCTAAACCCTCTCCTAAAAATTACCAAGGTTTTTATTGTAGGATATTGTTATTAGGAGTTGGACTCAACGATCCTTGTGGGTCCCTTCCAACTCAGGGTATTCTGTGATCAGATAACAGCAGGTCACTCCTGCGCAAGGCTCTTCATGACCTCCCAGTACAAAACTCTTCCTTATTTATCCAGAAACATTGTGGGATTCATCCAATCCACCTGTAACCATCTAAGACTTCACCTCTGATCTGAACCTGCCATCAAGTCTTGGCCCCTGATCAGCAAAGAAATAACCAACTCATCTCACCTTGAAAAGTTGTTTTGAGGAAGTGCTGTGAACGCCCTTCTGGAGATGTTTCCTTCATGGATAACTGAGGGATCCTGGCAACTCTCTCAGAGAAAACTTGAGCCACCTAGTAGACAGAAATTAAATGAAATTAATCTCTTGATGTATAAGCATGAAGGACAAGATGTTTGAAAACCCCACCATGAAAAAGAGAGGCCAAAGAAAGACAAGAATTGTTATTTTACCAGCATGGAGAGGAGAAGCTGTGAAGGAATTGTTCATTTCAGTTAAAGGAGGATCATTTTCCTGCCTTGTGAGTCACAGGGGTAGTTCAGAGCCTCCCAAGCTCACCAAATTTTGCCTGGAAACAACTTTAACCATGAGGAATTTGGCATGTGTTACACGATGCTTCACAATATGGGGACCCACTCCAACCTGAGAGAGCACTTCAAACACCATGAAAAGTTTTAACAACTCTGTGACTTTTCTGAAAAATGCCCTGTTTTCCTCAGACTAACATTTCAGCCTGGACATGGTCGGTGGAGGCCCCTGAACCTTGGAGTTTGCTTCCTGCACTTGGCCCACACCAGCTAGTCTATCAACTTGCAGAGTAGTGCATGAAGCTTCATCTATGTTCTCTGGTTTTTGCCTGAGGGGCTGGAGATAGGGAACATGTCTAGCTTATCCTAAGAGAGTCTATTTAAGGCAGACATTAGTCAGCATGTTTGCATTTTGTATTTAAATTATGCAAATGTGTTCAGAGACTGATGTGGCCCTATCTGACAAACCTAAAGCCGAGTAAATAAGAATAAGCGAAGCGCAGTGACATGAAAATGGAAAACCCAAATGAAAATGATTTTTCATGGAGTTTATGCACACACAAAAAAGAAGACAAAACCACAAACCTGAGAAGTTGGGGAAGGATAAAGTTCACAAATGAACCCTGGGCAGGATGAAGGGAGAGATTTCTTATCTGTTCCCTGGTTTTCTCAACCTGGAGCCTAAGGCACCCAGGAGTACAACAACCACAGGGAACATCCTCCCTCAAGGAAGCAGCAGGAGGAGTAAATGCTTTAACTGGTACCAAGGGCGTTTATATTCATTGCTTCTCAGAAGAGATCTTTAGACATGGTTTTGTCTCCTGATTAGGAAACCATGAGGACACATGTCTTGGGCTGACATGGGAGATGTGGCAGAAAAGCAGCGTGGTTGAACTCAAGTTTCAGGAAAGTTTGGGATGACTCTCCCAGTGTTGGCTTTTGGTCTTATTTCACCTGCCTGTGGCTAAATACTGACTAATGTGTAAATCCTGATATATATGAAGGAAAATGTGATGGGTGGGATGACCCTGATTTCCAAGAGGAGTCATTTGCCTCAAGCTCCTAACATCAGATAATAATTTCTGAACTTGAGATGATCCAAGAAGACTTGAAATTGATACTTGGGGCTAAAATAAAGGGGTTTGATTGTTTCCCCCTCTCTCAAGTGTTAAATAACATTTTGACAGAACTGAAGTTACATCTGAAGATTTTTGATAGAAATTTCCACAGAAAATTTCTAAGCTAAAAAATAGCCAGGTGCAAAGAATTGAAATTTTTTGAACACAAGAAAATCCAAAGCAAAATCAAATGTTTAGAATGTTAGTGTTCTTAAAAAAAAAAAACAAAAAACAAAAAAAAAACCAAAAAAAATTACAATGAATATTAGAATGAAACTTATTAAAAATTCTCCTGGGAGAAGTGAATTGGATTCTGATTTATTTTACAATGACTATTATTTTTGACTTTTCCCAAAAATACTCAGATGGCTAATTGCTATATTTTTGAAGCTCTTTGATATCCACTATTCTCTACTTTTGCATTTTTACTGATTCCAGACAGAAATTAAAAAAACAAAATGAATCTCAACATAAGAAACAAACAATCTGTTGTCAGCTTGTGACCCATGGCTTGCAACAGAACATTGGAGAACGCAGAGAAGAATTCACATGGAAACCAAATTTTTCTTTCCAAATTCTTGGTAGTTTTATTCAATAGATTTGGCCAATCTGAAAACATGACACCATGCAAAAATAAATGAATTTATTCCATGGAAAAGCAATTCAATTTCCAATTTGTGCCATGTTATATAATTTTGCAATCTATAGGTCACACTTTAGCGAGTAGATTGAGGCATCCTTGTGTCTTAATTTGGAGATTCATGGTTCATAATCATGAAAAGCTAAACTCCAGTGAGTCTGTTTTCCCCTCTTCAATATTTCTTAGTCAATCTGCTTATTTGCATATGTTTGCATAAGAACATCCTGGGATCTGCTTGGGTCATTTTTAATATACACTGTGCCTGGTAGAACCACTTAATAGCAAGTGAATTATTTCCAAGAGTAATTGTGCATCCTCCTTCTTCCCCTCCAACCAACTGCTATGAGCATTCCTTGTTAAAATTAAAATAATCAGGCAGCAAAACCTGTTATTGACTTTACCTTTTTATAGTGTTCATCTTATTTCTTACCCTGAATATAAGGCTAAAGCAAGGACAAACATGTCTGTGTTTTATGACCTGAGTGTAAACAATATGGTGGAATGGGACAGAAGCTGAAAAGGAGAGAAAGTTTGTAACAAAACCAGTAATTGTTTTATAACTAGCAGGATTCTCAGTCCACATCACTGTCCACAATCAGTGGCTATTTATACCCATATAATATGGCTATTATAATAGCACATAATATAATATACATATTATTTTTATGCACAGAATTAATGCATTTTCACATTATAGTTTCAATCACTGCAAGGAATTTTTATTTTCTATTACATCTTGGATCACTTCAAACCAGTATTTCTGCACTAAGAGTGTTTTGCTTTTGATTTTGCAAAACGTGAGCAAGAGAAAAGAAATGTGTAACTGGGTCCAGAAAGTCAGTGAAGCAGAGTGAGCATTAATAGAAAGGCTACAAGTATTTTGTGGGGATATTGGCTCAGACTCATTGTTTGCACTGGAGCAGGAGGATGCTCTGATAATGGAGAAAGTTAAAAGTTAAAAGTTGTGGATAAGTTTTCAAGTGAACTGTTGCATTAATTATTAACATTGACAGAAACCATCAGTTTTGCTGTTTGCCTGCTTTAAATCTTGAATACTGAAATATTAGCCTACCATAAAATTACTGGTACAGAATGGATCTCTGCATTTTGGGGTTAAAGACAATAAGGAGCTGGTGGCTTTTTCCATGTATTTTCCCTTTTGCTTGGCTTGAAGTTGGATAAAACCACCAAGTCTCCTAAGTGTTAATCTATTAAAAAATTGAATTAAAACAAAATTTTGTTAATTTGAAATATTAAATTCAAATAATTTGAAATTAAAAGACATACTTTATTCCTGAATTAGTGTTTTCAAATAAAAAGTAATTTTAAGACAAAAGTTCATAGAATCTTTAAGGTAGTCAGCCCAGTACCACCACCACGTTTGACAAGCTCTGATCATATAAGAATACATTTTCACATTTCAAGTCTTCTAAAAATTTTATTGAAATGGGAAAGTCATGAAATCTGCTTTCCCCAGCAATGCTTTTTTTCAGGACATAAATTAGGATTTGCCAACAAAACATCACAAAGTTTTTGTCATCAGTGTTAATTGTTGTGTAATGGAAGAATTATACACAGTTACTATTGAAAAAAATGACAGCTGAGGCTTTCAAATTGCTTTTATTGCCGGAAGCCTGGACTTAAGAGAAAAAGTCTTACTGATGTGGGAGTTGGCTCCTTTGAAAATAGGAGATTTTCCTCAAATAACTATTAAAAGTCAAGATATGTAGTAAAATATGTCCAGAGTGGAAGCAACCTGTATTTAACTAATATTTTATAAATACTGTGTAACCAAATCTATAACATTTTTTTCCTGTTTTCAGCAATCTGTCCGCAAACTCGTCACCTTTGACACAATTAGTTTGAATTAGTTTAAAATAATGCTTTGGGGTGGGTGAAACAGTGGGGTAGGCAGGAGTTCTTGGGGCAAGAAATTCTTAAATAGCAGAAACTAGGGTAGGTGTATTGTAATCATACTGTGTCAGATTAATTTTATGACACATTTTTTCTCTTGTTAGAGTATGTAGTATCACAATACTTACTTTCCCTAATTTTTGCATATTTTTCATCATCTTTGCCTTGAGTTCCAGCTAACAAAATAATGCAAGAGTAGAAAATAGAGAAGCAAAGCAAATTAGGAAGTATTTCTTTCAAATCTAACATATTTTCAAGGAATAAAAGGTGAAAAATGCCCCATTTCTTACTTTGTCATCATTCTGCTTTCTTATTTTTTAATCTGGAAATGCTTAGACATTTTTATCACAACAGAATATTTTTGTTGACTTTTTTTTTTTTTTGTTGTGCTGCTTTTCAATTTCACCTCACATAAAGAATTTGCTGCTGCTGTCTTTCTGGGAGAAGCCATGAACAGGAAGACAGTGTGGGAACAAGAATGTCAAACTATTATATAGACAAGGTTCTTTGCCTGGGGGCAAGAAAAAAAAAAGGGTAAAGAAAAAGAAAAAGCACAAAACACTTGAAGAAAAATATGACATTTCTAAAAATCTTGAGTGGCAAGGAGAAAATGAGGAAATGATTGTTCCTTGGCTCTCCCAACACAAGGGGGCATCAAATTGAATTCTCAGGTAATGTGGACAAAGCAAACAATAATAAAGGTGTTTCTTTACTCAATGCAGAGTTAGGCTGGGCAGCTCTTTGCCACAAGAAAAAGATGATAAAACTCTATGTGAGTTCAGGTGAATATGGGTACCAAACCAACTACACAGGCTGAATTTAGAAAAAAATCAGGGAAAAAAACCTCAAGGACAAGAACACCAAGACCCCACCAATTTGTTGTAACTGGTTCAGAGCAGGGATTCAAACCTTGGTTTGTGGTTGGGTATTGACTCTCCCCGAAATAAAAGGGAAAAAAGAAGATGATCCTCTTCCACCCATGATTTGAGAAAACTGACTGTGCCTCTTGAATTTCTTTTTGTTTTATCTTTGATCTTCAGCAGAAGCTTTGATCTACACTTTTTACCTTTTGATGTCACTGGTGTAAGGAGAGGGAAAAAAAGAAAAAGGCAAGATATTCAATGTGTACAAATGGGTGTAGCTCCTAAAAGGAGTTAGAGAGTGGTTTGTACAATTAAGAATCTGGGTCAATACTCTGAAATTTAGTTGAAAAGGGTGGAATTCAACTCCCTTAGTTTTGTCTCTTTATGAGAAATAAGGTGTCTGCAACAAATGCCTTTAGTTGAACTCATTACTGATTTATATTAGATGTCTGCTTCAGAAGAAGATGAATCACAGTCTGATTCTAAAGAGAAGTTCTGCATGTGTATTTGGCAGAATTAATTCCTTTTAAGAGGACACAAAGTAGGATCTGTAACCTTGAACTTTTATCAAATATATACCTAACAGTTGTTCAGCCTTTCTGTTTCCACTTTAACTGTTGATTGCTCCTCAACAAAGATTGCAAAGAATAGCCTTTGTTTACGAAAATGAGCAGTGATAATTGGCTTCCTCAGTGCTATAGTATTCATCAACTAAAGAAAAATTCCAGTACCTACAGAATAATGGAAAATAATTGTTCTATAGATCAACGTAAAATTCCAAATCTCAAACTAAAAAATAAAAAAATAATCTGGATTAGAAATTTTGTTGCAGGCTTCTATTCAGTTGAGTCAACAGATTTAATCTGTCTATTACTTTTTGCAGTAAAATGGAGCTGTAAAGGAGCCTTTCATGGTGATTTTATGTGGACTATTTTTTTTTCACTGAAAGCTGTCCATTTTGGGTTAAGTGACAGGTAAAAGGTCAATTTTATTTTTTTTTTAAATCCCCCAATCTTATTTTAGACATATAATCTATGTCCAGGATAGGCCCCCAGCACAAGATTTGAAAGGAGAATGCATAATAATTATTAAGGATAACAAGAATTATTTAAATTCTTTCTATTTGAAAGTGTCCCCACCCATGGCAGGGGGATAGTCTTGATGGTCCCTTCCAACCAAAGTCATTCTCTGATTCTGTAGTTAGGTACAGCCTAGAGCTCAAAGAATTCTCCCATCATTTGTGAGTGGGTCTTTTGTCAACTGGTTGAGCTCACCATCCAAAAACTCATCCCACAGCCTAAAAAATGTAGATTTCTGAAAACAGAAAGGTCGTCACAACTGCGAGATCATTGCACTGGGAGGTCCAGCCCGTTTTGTCTCAGTTTTCTGCCAGGTTTAAGAGGAAGTCAAATGCCACTCTTGGCTGACATGCCTTGGTTTTACCTTCCACTGCCTTGTTAAAAACAAATCAGTTTGACTCCAGGCAGTTCCACTACTGCAGTAAAAACTGCAATTATTCAGAACTGCAGTGGCTGTTACCCAGGACAATTAGGCCAAATTTACCCTGGCACCCTGAGTGGCCTTGTGGCTCCTCCCCTGAGGTCAGCTGTAATATTGTGACTACATCCACACTACTAAACTCTCTGGCTCTCCAAAGCAGGTGGGCACATCCCAAATTCTTATTGGAAATGGTCAATGCCCAAACTAATTCCTGAACAGTGCCTGCAAATTGGCTGGAAGGTGCAGTTAGACTGAGCCAAAAACTCACCAGGCATTTTCTAGTAATGTAAAGGGGCTGACAATCTAATTTTGGTGCTGAAACTCTCTGACACAAAACAATTTGCAGAACAAGAACGATATTTGAATGCTGAAGCTGGTCACTGATCAGATTTTGCTGAATATTTGACTACACTTCAAGAGGACACATAGGGCATACAGGAGTGAGTGGTGATGTTAAGTATCACTAAATTATATGTACTAGACTCGAAAAGTAATGTATTGAGGTGTCAGGGTTTCTTCTGCCTCATTTCTCTGCAGCTGATACAAACAGCCATATTAAATTTCCTACCAAACTTGGCAAGATAAAAAATAAGGGAAGAAAGGAACCACCGCCACCAGAAGCTTAAACTGCTATGATTTTTAGTAAAATATTCCTGAGTGAGAAAGGATTCTTTGCTTTATGGGACAACTGTTAATAATGCCAACTTGGAGACATATTACAAATTCAGACATTCAGGGGGCTTTTCTAATCCTCAATTGCAGTTTGTCAGTGCTTCAGGAATATTCCCTTGCTCCAATTGTTCATCCTCAGCAGGAGCTGGATTAGCAACATCAGAGTCTGCAGATGCGTATTGTTTCCCATTAGTCTCAGCTTGAGCCTGGTGTTATGTCCTTTTCATCAGGAACCTCCAACTCTAAGTCAGTGAACCAGGACTAATGATCCCAGCTTTCCTGAGAGACATCAGAGTCTGTGTATGTAATGTCCAGAGCTTTGGCTTCTGCTGCTGTTGGCCATTTAATGTGCTGCTTAAGCCTCAGAGCACTTACTCCCCTCTGCAGCATAAGCTGCAACCTCCTCACAATGTTTCCAAGAATATACACACTTGAATATCATTTTCGCTTCATCTCTTTGAATTTCTTTTATAGTTGCATCTGGCAGGAAAGGGGGAAGGGGGGGGGGGGGGGGAGTGGAGTGGAGGGGAAAGAAAGAGGAATGAGAATCAATTTGCAAACACTTAAATGTTGATGGCCAACATTTGTACTTTTACTAGCAGATTGCCCGCAAATAAGAATTATTTACAAATCATTATTTGGCAGTAATGGGGGAGAAAAATGCCAGCATTCACATTGATGAATAATATCTGAGGTAGATTATTCAGCCAAGTCTACTCAACAGTATGAGATGGAGAAGTGCTTTGTAAAGGTTACTTCTGTCCTTTTTTTCTCTCTGTTTTCTAGCTAACCCTGTTGGCCTCTCATAGATATCAAATTCATGTTTCCATCTCAACACAGTGAATAAAGAGCTCCCTTTAGAAACAGACTTTTTTGATAGAGACGGGGATATTTCTGTAATGGAACCAGCAACTTGAACCTTCTGCTCTGGACTTTAATATGAACATATAAGACTTCCCCTGGCTGCCCTCCTTTTATAACCAGCTGCCTAGAAAATATTTTTCATGCTTTGTGATACTAGGTGTATTTTTTAATGAAGGTTTAAAGAATTTCCTCCAAAGTTCCTCTGAAACCTGCACACCATAATATTCTAGTGAAGTCTGATTCTTGATTTGCCAGTCTGTTTAACAGGCTTGTAAGGCAGTGTTAGAGCAGAATTTCACTTTAATTGGCATTGCTCCTAGCTATTTAAGCAATGTGCTGAACTGTCTATCATCAAACATGGGCAGCCAGAACAGTTTCTTACCACCAACTTGATATTATCTAGAGTCAAATACTTACAGCTTAGAGAGTGATGTTTGGGCTGTATTGAGAACTTTAGAAATCATTGTCTGAAATTGCCCCAGGTATATTTCTTATTCTAAATGTTTTAGCTCAATACAGCCCATCAATATGCAAAAACAAAAACCAAAAAAAAAAAAAACCAAAACCAAAAAAACCCCCAAACAAACAACAATAACAAAATCCCTGAGATTTTAATTTATGGCATTTATTGCTATTGCGATAAGACACAGTATTCTTATTAAGGATTATGGATTTCTTTTTAATTGAGTGCTATCAAATTGCTCAAAAGGGGACTGACTTCCTGCCCTGGAAAGATTGAGATGAGAGAGTACTTGGATACAGAGAGCAGGATGGGCAAAAAAATGTGCTTGTGTGGTTGGACTCAGAGAGTGAGGGTTAATGGATCACACTCAGCCTGGAGGCCAGTGAGTAACTCATGATCCCTCCTGGGACTCGTCCTGTTTAATTTCTGTGCTGATGCCCTGAAGGAGGAGATGGAGTCTGCTCTCAGCAAGTTGTCAGGTGATGCCAAACTGATGGGACCAGTTGATACAGTCCAAGGCTGAGTTATGACCAGAGGGTATCAGACAGGGGGATTGATGAGCTGACAGGAGCCTGGTGGAGCTCAACAAGGACAAATGCCCTGCCCACAGGAAGGAAGTGTGGGAGTCCAGGGTGTCCCCCTGGCTTCCCTGGATGCCTCGAGACCCTCCAGGCAGGGGGCTCAGAGGGCTTGGTACAGTGCCCAAGACCCCTGGAGACTGGATTTTAGTCCCTGGAAAAAATTACCAACATCGCAGGAAGAATTACAAGTCACAAAAATTAAGTAGAGTATCAATTATATGGTTAGAAGGTAGAAAATTGAGTTTTTAGAAATGTTTATATTAGGGGGTTTAAAGCTAAGATGGAGGACTTTGGGTGTGGTATGTCTTTTCTTCTTTCTTCTTCTTCATGTCATCCATCTTCTGAGCCAGGATGGCATCAGTGGGTTGGTTTGGGACCAAGTTGGACAGAGTAATAAAAGTGTCATGGATTGGCAAGTAATTGTAAACATTAGGTACATAATTTATAGTATAAAAGATAAGTCCTGCTCAAGGACAGACAGAGTGTGCCTTGAATCGATGTGCTACACAGACCTCTGTTAGTCAGAGAAATAATTTCTTAGATAAGAAAGAATAAACAACCATGGAAACCTCAGAAAACGGCTTCCTGACTCTCCTTCGGTGCTTGAGCTGGGAAAACTTGAACTCTAAACCATCTAAATGTCCTGTTGTGGGTGATCTCAAGTTCAGGAGAGCCCACAGACAGGGACAAGAAGAGCCTTTTGCAGTGGTACAGGCTGGGCACTGAGAGATTCAGGGCCAGCTCTGTGGCCAATGTCCACAGCGAGCTCCGGCAGCAACAAGGGCCAACAGCACCATGAGCAGGAGCAGAGCCAGCACTCCAAGGAAAGGAATTATCCCCCTTTGCTCAGCACTCAGATCACAAATACTGCACTGATCCATAAAATCCATAAAAGACTGACCAGCCATAGTATGTTCAAGGAGGGTCACCAGGGCTTGGTGCAGGAGCATGGTGGGATTGTACAACCCAGAGAAGTGGCTGTTTGGAGAGGCCTGAGAACATCCTCTAGCACTTATGATAAGGTTGTCAAGAAGAACTAGCCAGGCTGTTCTCATGGTGAGAAGATGACAGACAGGAGTAACAGCAAACAAAATGAAGGAGAGATTCTCCATGACATTTGGGTACTGGGGGTACTCATCCTGGGAGACTGTGCATCCTGCACACACCCTGTGCTGACCCCCAAACCGACCCTGTTTTGGGCAGCTGGTTGGACTAAAGACCTCCTGATGTGCCTTCCAAGTTATATTATCCTATGATCTTGATATCTTGTGATTCCAGCCTAGGAGGAGGAAAAAAAGCTCAGCTGGGGATTTACAGGCCATTGTTCAGATCTAAAAATCAAGGAATTCACTAGAAAAAAAATTATTCTTAATTTTTTGTTTATTGTGAATTACACTCTGGGCGAGAATGTCTGGATTCTGTTTTGATCTGGCGTCTCAACGTGATGGCTCTTCAGATGAAAGGACTCTGCTTTTGCTGTAAGGGTGCAAAATCATATAGCTGACACTATAAAAGGTGTTTCTTGTAAAAGGAAAATATCACTCCATTGAGAGTTATCCTTAGAAGGTACTTTAAAAATTGTCATTCCCTCTGTCTCCAAATGGTGTTTGATAATACATACTCAAACTATTTCTACACACACCCCCCTAAAAAAAAATCTAATTTCAATAATCTGTAATTTTATCTTTATTCTATAGACAGGGATATATTTTCTACACAGGTTTTTAAGTTTTCATACTGAGACTTTTATACAGTATTTTCAAAGATTCGATATTAACCAGGTTGTCAGGCAGCTGAGGGTCAGTACTTTTCTTTGTTTGGGTCTCAGTGTCAAGCTGTACAGCTTAAGGAGGGAATTCAAAGAAAATATATTTTTTCTTGAACAGTCTTGTGACTTTACCTGAAAAATTTGTCATCATCACCACCCCTTCATTAAATCAGTCTTCAACCCCAAGAAGTTCTGTATCAAAAAACAGTTGCTTGTGATAGAGAAATGATTTGCTGGAACAACAAAAAAAGCCATTTCCCATTACTGTATGTACCATTTTAACCTGGTGTCCATAGATATTCTGTCTAGGGTTATCTCACATTCAGCCAGAGGAAGCTACACTTAGTACAAAAGCATAATAATTTTGGGTCTGGATATCATTCTCATCAAGGATTTAACATTATCTTTACTCCCCCTCACCCCCCACCCTCTGACTAATTAGTAATGTGATTTCTTTCAATGACAATGTTGATTACTTTGGTCAACTTTTTATTATTCCTTCATCTTCCCAAAATCTAAACACAAGAGCATCATCAGCTTCCTGAATCTATCCTTCATGGAAAGTTTCCTAGGTAGCTCTGCCTTGGCAGGAGCTCAACAGGCCTGAGATAGCCTTATCTCAAGGATGTATTTCTACTAGCAAGTGAAAAAATGCCAGGAACCATTCTTTCCAAGAAGCCAATGTTGTAGCTGTTGTTATCCTATCAAACCCTCTTCAAAATACTTCCCTGCTATTTCAAATGCTAGTATTTATTTCTAAGCTACTTTTTGGGAATGCACTTTGATACATCCCAAGTCTTACAGAGGACCTAGGAATAGTTTCAGGATATTGTAGGTGTTCTGGATAAAAGCTGTGCCAGCAATCATGCTGGCAATGCAACAGGCTGGATGGTCAAGCTTCAGTTTGTGTCTACAGACAAAGATTTTGTGCTCACTGTTTAGTTTTTCACTGAAACTTTGTTTGCTGGCATAGGACTTAACTTCTCTGAATTTTTAAGGATTTTTTCTTTTAACAGTGAATGGCTGAACCTACTATTGTTTGTTCAGCACAGCAAATTCAGGTACATATGTAATCTGTGTATGATTTTACATCAGGGCATTTTAGACTAAAACACGGGTGATTCTCTGGTACTTCCTGTTTAATTTAATTTTATGTATTTTTGTCTCCCAAAAATCAATTTTAAATGCTAATTATGAAATTCAGTGTTGCTAGAATCCACTTATCAAGCCTCAAAAACATTTCTGTCAAGTGAGCCATGTTTTCTGCTGAATTTTTACTAGAGTGCAAAGTGCACTTTGTGCAGTGTCTGTGAGTTCCTCCCCACCATCTACTTTCACCTCATCTGTTTGTATTCCCGTTCCTCTTTAGGAAGTATTTTCGATGCAAACGCTACAGGCTTTTCTGGGCTGTTTGGTATTATGTGAGAAATCACCGCTCCTGACCTCATACAGTGAAGCATCAGTAGTTTAACAGATTGGCAGAGATGGGACAAAGTGCACTAAGCCCCTGGAGGATATAAGTGTCTGTTTAGCCAACTTGAAAGCATCTTGACATTCTTTTGACCATTGCCACTATTTATTTTTCTGTAATAGCTCTGTCGCAGCACTAACCATAGTAGACAGATTCGCTATGAATTTCCCTTGGTGGTTTATCATAGCCAGAGAGAAAGTTAATTTCCATACCTTTCGCTTTGTACATGAGCTTGTGCAATATACAGCATCCATCTGCTTTTCTGAAAGAAGAGTAAATTACCTCTGCACTCTCAAACTTGGCTGCACCCACGGAGTTTCCTAACCTTAGCCCTTATTTTCCTAGAGCCTCGATGACACCTCCAGCATCTTAAAGCCTGTCTGATCTCTCCCTTCAGGACATCAACGTCTTGCAATCCACGCCTTACAGAACTCAAGGATTGAAGAAAGGAATGGATAAGGGGAACACAGAGGGGAGCTATTTGTTACTGCAATTATCCCCAATAGTTAAAGTGCACCTGGAGTTTTAATGAGTAAGCCCCTCTTTTTGTACTTAGTGTTACTTAATTGTGATGATATTCTTGTTTACTGCTGATCCTCTGGAGACTGCAAGGTGTTCTCAAAAGGAGATTGGTAGATTTCCCTACATTTTACAAAGAATTTAATTTCCAGACATAATTTCATCCTTGTCATCTGGCTAGGTTAGGAACAGAATACAGAAATCAGAGGTATTAATTAATTAATTGGATTTTTTCCCCCTACAAAATCACTTGAATGCTTATGCTAACACTCAGAGGTTCCAAATTAGAGAAAACTACAGTCTCCTTAACTACAACAGACTGAGTCCAAGCATAAATAAATGCTTGTACTTAAAATCAAACATCCTATATAGGATTTAATCATAAATTTTCCACTGAGGATACAGAAATAATATTTTTATCAAAAAACAATACTCATATCACATGAAACCCAGTAGCTGAAGCACATGAAAACGTAATACTGGTGTCCACAAATCACAGCTTTATTTTCAGTGAACATCTGGGATTTTTTGCTATAATAGGGAGAGAGTTTTAAGGCACAAATCACAATTAGGTTTCCAATTCCCATTAAAATGATGAGACAATTAAGTCCCTCTTGGTATTTTAGCATTTTTCTCAGTCTCTTCTGATTTAACACGGAATGCTGCAATGACCCTGCCACAACATTCGGATGTCTTTCACACATTTTGAAAATAAAAACCATGACCCCCCGCACTAAATACAGCTGTTTTTTGTTCAAATATAAGACTGGCAAAAAAAACCCAAAAAACAAGAAGTCAACCATATTGTGTAAAGAAAAGGTTAAAAAATACCCCATTCTTTCTAAGAGTTATTCCAGTTTAGCTTTTAGCTAGTTACTGACTACTAGGTAGCTGAAAAATGCATTCTTTGAGGTCGCTTCTTCTGTTTGCCTCTCCAAAGGACTTGATTAGTTCTGGTATTTCCTAGGTGCTCTAAATGCACACAGAAAATCATCCATGAGCCTTGTTTTCAAAGACAATAACAAAGGGTATTAGTCTCTCTTGAAGCCTAGAATGAGGCAGCATTGGGGGGTGGGGGGGTTTGGTTGGTTGGTTGGTTGGTTTTACATTTTTCAAAGGAGTTGTATGATCTCTGAAGGTTCTCCATATGTTGCCTCCCATTTTATTCCTAAAAAATTGCTGTCCTCTTCCTCTTCAGCCTTTTTTAACTAACAGTGCTTGTTGCACTGCTCACCACCTCCAAGGTGCTGCAGTCTTATTCCTGGCTTCCCCTCTCTAATTACCCTCTCCAACAAGTTACCATTTGGCCTGGCTTGTGGAAGAATTCTCTGAAAATGGACTTTGAGTGCCTCAGAAATGCCCATCTGTCTATATTTAGCATGAAACAGCCTCAAGGAGAAATGCCGTGGCACCACAGAGCAAGTATTTTATAAATCATAAAAGAATTAAGGTGAAAAGGCAAAAAGATGGGATTTGAAACACAGATCAGTTTGTCAGCATGTGTTACTTAATAGCTCAGCCTGTGGGAATTTATTTCTCATCACATATGATGCAGAGAAGGTGCAGCTGGAGGTGCACACTACCTTGGACCTCTTACATGGCTCAAAAATGTGAACTTCTCCAAAACACCAAAGCATTTTCCATTCTGGCCCATAGTGACTAGACCCAGCATAATGCCTAGGGACTTCTGGCACCTCCCTTCTCTATGGTAGGATGTGAACATGCTTGATAAAGGGGATATTTTCCTGACAAAGAGTAAGTGATGACATATAGAAATTTTTTGTGCAGGTTGAAAGATTGATCTCAGTAAGACCTTTCTGGACATCGTCAGAAAACTATCTGTCCCAGCTGGCTTATAACCTAAAGGCAAGAGCCTTCTGCTCTTCTAATAACTTCCTCGCAGGAGGCTTCTGCTCACAGGACCCCCAGTACTTGTGAGCTGGGTCTAGAGCCACTCTTGGAAGGCTTTTGTTACTGTTCCACCGTAATGAGGAGGACTGAGAGTTATCAGTTTGCAGAAATGGTTGTATTTTAGTGATAACTGACAATGGCTGTATCTGAACTATATTGGGGGGCACAGAGTAAGGAACTTCTTCAGCTCCTCAGTGGAAGGTAGAACAATAAAAGGGGATCCTTCTTGAGTGGCTTCACCAATGTTTATAATCTCACACCAATGTTTATAATCTCACACCAATGTACCATGGTTCAGAGATGTACCTGTACCTCTGACATCTCTCTCAGCCTTGCTGGTACTGATAGACCCCACGTCTGAGCTTTTTTTCACAATAAATCTCCATTTATCTGCCAGCTAAACTTTGCCTGCATATCTCCATTCCCCTTCTCTCAAAGTATGTAGTTAAGATGTAACAAAACACAAACCCACCTGGGTTTAACCCTTATTTTAGATTTTCCATGGAATTTTTTTTGTCAGAAAGTTGAAGTGTGGCTTGACACTTTTCACAAAAGAAGTGATCTTTCATTTAGACAGGCAATGTCACAATCCCAGAGGAAAGTTGAGAAAAACAGACTTACTCACATACTGATTCATGGTCTTCTGTAAAGTTCAGCCATTCCCCAGGATTTGAAGTTCAAAACAGGGAGAGATATTTGAAAATGTTTGATCTTTCCAATCAAATAAATAGGAAAAGTCCTTTAAGCTCTGATTATATACCTGTTCTATGTAGATGGCACACAAATTTTGGAATATTAGAAGGTTTATGTTGCAATGGACCTGAAAGATTATCTAATTCCAACTCCCCTGCCATGGCCAGGGACACCTTCCACTATCCCAGGTTGCTCCAAGACCCATCCAACCTGGCCTGGGGCACTTCCAGGGATGGGGCAACCACAGCTTTGGCTACCTGATTGCAAATTATTTGGAACAATAATTGGAACACGTGAGACTTTCTGGACATGGTTCATTTTACCCAGTATTAGGCATCTACAAAAGTAAAGTCTTGTAATTGAGTAGAGGGGATTCACTCACCTAGGGCTTTCTTGACAATTAATTACAAAAATAAAAGAAAAAAGGTGTACTTCTAAAGAATAACTGATCTGATTCAGATATCTTCTGCAAAGTGTTAAACATATCCTAGGAGTGCCTCTTTCTCACTGCCATTTGTAGACAGTCTACATGCCACAGGGTGGATGTCACCTTATGGCACACAGTTCTGCCTGTGGCTAAAGAAATCCTGGTTTGTGACTGAAGAGTCCAAAATTTTTAGCAATGACATTAAAGCAGCTCTTTACAGGTTGGATCATCTGCTTAGCTTTGCTTACTTGAAAACAGACCTCATAGAATTTCCCTCTTTAATGGGAAGAAAGAGAAACTTTCAGAAGGTAACTTAGTCCACATAGCCAAATCTTTGGTCTTAATATTGATTAATTTAAAATTTTTCCCTTGTTTTTCACCCCTGATTACAGACAGGAAGCAGATACCCACACTAGACACAAAACCTAGCAATAAGCTGCTGACAGACAGGCATCAGGATATTTTGCCTCAGACTATCCCATCCTAAATCACCAATCTAAAACCAGGAGGAATGAGCCCTGTGTAAGAGATGTCTGTTCTCCCTCTTCTCTGTGGAGACAATCTTAATTAGGCTCCTGGAAGTTTGAAGAAACTCAGCTAGGACTTGAATAAGAAGCAAAGTTCTATTCAGTGTATAAATGTTATGTTTTAAAAACATTTGGCTGGCAAACATTCAGCTTTCATTTTCTCTCTTTTCTTCTCTGCCCTTTTTCCTTTGCTGCCCTTTTTCCTTTTTTGCAAGTCAAAAACAAAGCCTGAGGAAGGGAAAATAAAAAGACCTGGGATATCAAACCTAAAAGAGCAACTTAAAATAAAAAAACATGTTTGCTTTTTTTTGAGAAGAACAAGAGAAATGTTTCCTAGAAGCAGGGAATTGCCTTATGAACTTGTCACATTAAAAAAGCACATGGTTTTACTTTTTTATTTATTTATTTTTTTTTACCAGCCTCATCATTCACTTGTTAAACCTAAGCAGCCTGACTGGGGAGATGTGAGGCAGAGATTGGAGATGGAGACAAAGTTTCCACCCTAAAGTTTATAATCAGAGTAAGAATTGTTTTCAGCTTGATCTGTAAGTATTAACTAGTTATTATCAGCCAAGGAAAATGAAGTGTAGATCAGGGACATATTTACTGAAAATCTTTAGGGGAGCCAGAGTCAGACCCCCTTTCTGCAAAGAGCTTAGGCATCTATTCAAATTCCTGTGATCCACAAATGCCTTTTTCATTATGCACACATGGATTTGCTCTTCCTATCTGAACCAGCTCTTGAACTTAAATACGACTCTTCTAGGTCCCAGGTTTACCTTCTAAATGGACATTTCTATCCCTGCCTTCCTTCTGTTTCCAAGCCTTTGTATTGCATTGGCAAAGGCATAAGCAAAGTCTAAGCAAAGGGTAGACAGTGGACTTTAGTGAGAGCACAGATCTTGATGTTCAGAGACCACATAAAGTTCAGTTTGGTATTCTCAGGCTCTGTTTCTGCCTGAAAATACTTTCAAAATATAATTTATTAGTATTTAGATAGTGTGTGGAAGAGTGTATCCCAATCACCAATTCCCAATCCAGAGTGGGAACAAGTAATTTAATATAAAAGTACATTCCTTTCTAAATTAATTCAGAAAGAAAATGAAAGACCACCAATGCAAAAGCAATACTGATGTTTCCTAGAAAAAAAACTATAAACTTTAAAAACTCTAAACTGTCCACACACAGCCATTTTATAATTGTTCTTGACTGATTAAATGATGCAATGGTATCTAATTTTTTAAAAATTAGTCCCAGTTTCTTAGCTTCATATCTGGGAATAGTATGGAAATAAGTATTAGAGTTGTAGAATGAAATAATTGTTTAGGTTGGAAATGTCTTTTAAGATCATCAAGACCAACCATAACCCCAGAAATGCTAAGTCCATCACTAAACCATGTCTCTCAGTACCACATCTACACAGCTTTGAAGTTTCTACAGGGATGGTGACTCCACCACTTCCCTAGGCAGCCTGTTCCAATATCTAACCATGTTTTCAGTGAATGAATTCTCCCTAATATCCAATCCAAACATCCCATGACACAACTTGAGGCCATTTCCTTTTGTCCTGTCACTTGCTACCTGGGAGAAGACACCGATGCCAACCTGGCTTTTAACCTCCTTTCAGGGAGTCGTAGACAGTGAGAAGGTTCAGCCTTGCCTATCTGTTACAGATTAAGTTCCAGTTGGGTTTTTGGTCCTTGTAATTTTCTCCTGGAGTTCCAGGCAAAGCTCTCTGTTCATCCAGGTCAATCTTCTTTCCTGCCACCTTGTATTTTGGGACACGGGAGCGGCTGCCCCTTCTACTCTAGGTTGTCAGCCTTAGAGAAAGTCCAGCCTTCCTGGACTCCTTTGCCCTTCAGGAATGCTTCCCAAGGGAATCTCTCAGTCATCTCCTAAATTGGCCAAAATCTGCCCTCTGGAAGTCCAAGGCAGTGTTTTTATCTGACTGCTCTCCTTGCTTCTCCCAGAATCAGAACCTGTCTTGTTTCCTGATCACTGTGCCCCAAGCAGCCCCTGACCATCACATCCTCCTCTGTTCACAAGGAGCAACTCCAGCGGGCACCTCCCCTCGCTGGGTCCCTCACCAGCTGTCAGGAAGCTCTCTTCCACAAACTCCAAGAAATTCCTAGATTGCTTCCTCTCTTCTGTGCTGGATTTCCAGCAGAATCTGGTAAGTGGAAATCCCCCACAAGGACAAGGATTTTGAGACTTTTCCAAACTTGGTGTAGAATATTAGTATAGAAATAGACTCTTCCCTTTTGAATGCAACAAAAATTTATTGGAGTTTCTTACTAAAAACCTCTACATTTTTAAGGTAGATGAAATACAGTCTCAGAAGAAATCTCATCACATTGTTACAGCCGCTTTTAATGCTTTTTTTACTGCTAAAAGTGCGTAGTGGAGACTTTTCTTTGTGATAAGGGAACTCACCTCATTGCCATCACTCCTCTCTTTTTCTCATGACACTAAATGTTCCGTTAACATTTGCAGCATTTTATGACAATTAGCTCTTCCTTAAACCTCCAAAGCAAGACCCACCCCTTACAAAATGAGATAAAAACATTCAAGCCTAATAATAATAATAATAATAATAATAATTTTAAAAACCCACTCCCAAGCCAACAAATAAGAGACAAATCCTCTCCTCCTCCGGTTAGCCTGGCCAACATATGCAACTAATTCTCAGAGAGGTTTTCTGGAAAACCAGTGACAAGATAGGTACTGTGGGCTAGCCCCGGGCAGTCAGCAGTGGCAGAATGCTTCACACAGCCTCATGTGTAAAGTTTCTGAACTGACACGAAGCTTAATGGAAGTGAACCCTGACAACTGTGGCCAACCGAGTGTAAGTGACATTCCGGGTGCCTTGCCACTCTGCATCCGTCCTCCTTCCCCTGCTCCCCCCTTCCCTTTCTGCCTCTCCCCCTTGAAGGTATAATGTCTCCTGTGGGAAGCCCTGATGCTCAAACGCTGTCCTGCTCTTTTGCAGATGGTTTGCCGGCTCCCAGCTCATCAGCACGGATTCCTCAGGATGGGAGAGCTCCTGGACTCACTTTTGGAAGCAGCTAACAAGCAGAGGGATGGTCTGGCAAAGGGCAGGCTGAGATTGTGTCTGCAAGCTTTGTGTCTGCTTGCCCAAATAATGCCTTGTGTTTTAGCTTTTTTACTGTTACATTTGTACTGACATTATATATTGTTAGATATTTATTTACTATTCGATAGTTATTTGTTGTTGATTACTTACTATTGTTAAATACTTATCTGTTATTAAATACCTATTATGAGTAGGTATTTAGAATAGAGACTTGACAAGGTAAAGGCCTTGTCAAGCCTCCAAAAGGGGAAAATTATGCCTTGGGTTTTAACTTTTATATTTTTCGCAATCTCTGCTGCTTAGTGTGTAACTCTGAAACCTCATATTAGGTGTGAGTTCTCTTCACAGGGTAATTAGACAAAACAATTCCTTCCCAGATGGAGAACCAAGGACACCCGGTACCCAAAAAGCAGAAACAATGGAGAAAGGAAGGGGGCAAACCAGGGGGCTGAGACTTCATAGCCTGGGACTGTGGTTGGACAACTGACCCCAATATGCAGATGAACCAAAACTTATAAAAGTGTAAAAACTTGTGACTGGGATCAACCTTGGATCTGATTTGCATGTAGCCCTGGCCGAGCTCTTGCACTGCCCAAGGTGTATCCTTTTAATAAACACCTGTTTTATCCCTTTTGCTCTGCCTCATCTCTGTTCCAGGTCAGCCTTTCCAGGTATCACTGGTATTACTAAAGGCAGAGAAAGGGAGAAAGGAAGAAAATCCCCATCTCAAGTGCTGAGAGTGTCTAATAAACCCCCTACAAAACAAGCAGTTTTTGCATTTCATGCTTAAATCCTGGATTTTAAAATTTGGGAGCTGACTTGAGCTGTCTCATTGCATCAATAAACAGCTTTGTGAGGAATATTTCTGAGCAGACTCCTGCCTCCCTTTGAAGGCAGGGAAATCAGCATATTTGTTTATAGCAAAATCTGGATCTCTCTGCAGTGCTAATGCCTTGTAGCACATCGATCCCTTCTCAGAGGGTTTGAAAGCACTTGGCAAACACTGGGAATAGCAGTAGGTGTGCAACAGAAGTCTCCTTTTGTTGGGTCTTCCACAAACATATGAAAGCAAAGCCCTGTCCTCAAAAATGCACAACTCTACATGGAAAGACAGGGAGAGTTGATAAGGAAAAGAAATATGGGAAGTTTAATGAAGGTTGTTATCATGTATGTGGTAGGATTATAAACAAGCACACCTCAGCCCTCAGGAGTGAAGCCTGAAATTCTTGCTGCCAAACTACAGTTTGCCCTGGCCTTGCAATTCCTACACAAAATAGTGATGTATCATTTCCACAAACAGGAAAAGTGGGTGAAAACAGGTAAAACTGTTTGTTGTTTTTTTGGTTATTTTTTTTTTCCTGAGAGGAAAGAAAATCTTCTCCTCTAGTTGTTATTATTATCTATCTACTCCAGTTGCAGAACCCAGCATAGTTTTATGAATTATTCCAGCATTTCACAGCAATGTCATAACCTCACAGTATTTGGAAATTTTTTAGGGTAACTTGTGTGAGATACACACTGTATTAAAAAAAATCCCAATTTTTAGTTTGTATTTTTTTTTAGCAATTGACATTCACTAGACTAGGCAGAAGAAGCATAAAATCTGAATTCAAAGGGATCTGGATATTTTAGGAAAATATATTAAATGTGTTAATTCTAATGCTTAATTGTGACAATGTCAGTAACCAGGTCAGGTGCTTTGAAGGTGAGTGCAGGCCAGAGCTCTGTGAAACTTGCCATTGTAAATGTAAACTCTGAAGAATTTATGGCCTCAAGCTGCACCAGGTAGAACATCAGGATGAGTTTCTTCACTGAAAGTGTGGCTAAACGATAGAATAGGATGCCCAAGGAAGTGGTGTAGTCACCATCCCCTCTCTGGAAGTGTTCAAAAAATGACTGGATGTGGTACGTGTGCTATGGTGTGGTTGCCACGGTGTTGTTGGGTCAAAAATTGGGCTTGATGACCTTGGAAGCCTTTTCCAATTTCAATGATTCTATGATTTTCTCCCTCCAGGTGTGGGCTTGGGTGCAAATCTAAGTGTTTTGCACCCAGTATACTCAGTAGTAATCAGATATATGTATATCTGTACCTATTCAAAGACAGCCCCCTGCTCTTGGTCTAAATACCAGAGAAAAATTGACCATAGGAATATAATCAACCATTGGTAAATTATCTTCTTTTCAGTCATTATAACCCTGGTTTTAATATTTTGATCATTTCACTTATCTACAGAAACACTGTAAGCAGCAATAACACTGGTCTACAGTCATGGGTTTGTTTTTGGAGAATGTAGGAAAGTCATGAAGGCGAAAACCCTGAGAGTTCAGTGAAACGATTCATGACTTACTATAAAAAATCATTTAATCAATAAATTTCTAATGAACTTAGGAAAAACTTAACTCAAAGATAGGTTTGTGTCCTTCCTGTAAACAGCAGTTTTCATTATGAAATTGCTAATGAGAATTGCCTCTATTTGAGGAGAAAGAAAACCATAACATATAGTCAATATATACAGAGTACCCCACCTTCAGAGCTGCCTCCAGCCCTGGGGCCCTGCACAAGAAGGACAGGGAGCTGCTAGAGAGAGTCCAGAGGAGGCACCAGGATGATCAGAGGGATGGAGCAGCTCTGCTGTGATGAAAGGCTGAGAAAGTTTGGATTGTTCAGCCTGGAGAAGAGAAGGCTTTGGGGTGACCTCATTGTGGTCTTCCAGTGCATGTAGGAGGAAGATGGAGAGAGACTTTTTGCAAGAGTGACATGACAAAGGGGAATGGCTTCAAACTTAAAGAGAGTAGGTTTAGATTGTATATTAGGAAAAAATTGTTCCCTGTGAGGGTGTTGAGGCCCTGGCACAGGATGCCCAGAGAAGCTGTGGCTACCCCTGGATCCCTGGAAGTGTCCAAGGCCAGGTTGGATGGGGCTTGGAGAAACCTGGGATAGTGGGAAGTGTCCCTGCCCGTGGGAAGGGGTTGGAATGAGATGATCTTTAAAGTCTTCTCCAACCCAAACCATTCTGGTTCTAGATCCTGCAGAATTAAGAATATAGAGGGGAAGACTTATCAGAAGGCTTGAAACTGTGCAGCTCCTGTAGTAAATCTTGCACTGCAGCTTTGTCTCTTAAAAACATGTTGTCTGTTAGAAAATAATTTTTAAGTCAAAGCTCCCATACTCACTACAGTGCACAATTTTGGTCACCTCGGACACTGCTGGGTGTCACTTTTTTCTATGTATTAGAGTCCTTCTTCCATGGGAAGGACACTGCATGGCAAACATGAAAACTTTGTGAGTGACTGTATGAACAGAACTATTTGTACTCAAAACCTTTGGAGATGCAACGTAGATGTTTTACCCAAGGTCACATAAAGAATCCGTAGCAGAGATTGAAATTCAGCTTGAGTCTGATGAGTCCCATTCAAGTGCCCAAACAACGAGACCACCTTTTCCAACTGATGCTGAATCTGTCATCTAAGACTTCAAACGTTTTGAGGTGACAGCAACTGACCCCAAAACCCCAGGTTTTATGTGAAAATATTTTCAAGTCTAAACAGTTATGTTAAATGAACCATTAAAAATTAAGCATTGAAATGAACTGACCTGAACAACGAACTAAAACATGCCTGAGGCATCAAACAGGTTTCTCTTTTTTTCCCTTTATTTATGATGGGTGATGTGACAAAAGAATTCACTGAATTCTGAATACTAAATAAATTAGTCATAGCTCAAATGCCACTTCAATAATTTTTCAAGAGAGAAACCACTACAGGAGCTTTTCCTCACTTGTGCCCCTTTGGCTCACCTGGTCTTTGAGATGACTCAGAAATGAAGAAAACAGAAAGATAGTGAACTATAAAGAATCCAAATGCCAAATCCACCAAAACAGTTCATCATCAAAGATAAAACTGGATTAAAAACTGGACACAAATGTCTGGGATTACATATACACCATTATGCCTCAATTAATGACAAAAGCATGGTATGCAGGTCCTTGTATTTTTACCTCATTTTGTTTCTACAAAAAAAAAATACTAATAGCTATGAATACTTTCTTCTCTGACATATTTCCCATTTTTTTCACTGTGAAGTAAAGCAAACCCAAAGAAAAATTATATTCAGAAGTGTTCAAGTTTCTGCATATGCCTTAAATCTCTTCTGCTGATGATCAGTTTAGTAGTGAGAGTAGAGTGAGTCTGTGAGTTAGGAGTTGCTGCAGGGAGAGAAAGACAGGTAGAAGACTAGAAAAAACACAGACAGAAAGGAGGAAAATTAGAGCAGAAAGAGCAAGGAGAAAACAGAATAAAATAAAGAATGAGATGAAAGCAGATTCCTCCTTCGGGGCACAAACTTTCTTGCTGGTTATAGCTGAGGAATTGATTAAGTACAAATGCTGAAGCATTTACATTCCTTTTAAAGGCCACACCCACCCCTTGAGGTCTTTCCAAACACTTATTTGTTGTAAGGTGTGTGGTCCTTGTTGATGGAGAAGCAGCCTTTAGTTGAATTCTCCAAATTTAAACCTTCTCATGGATCCACAGGAAATAACTATGGATGGACAAAACCAGGGTGCCCAAAGTCTTTATCCTGGCCTGGCTAAACAGAGATGATGATTTGTGGAGCTGAAGTCTTGACTAAAAGAGCCCCTTTCTGCTATTCCTCCCTCATATTTCAGAAATTTTGCATATTTTCCTTGGCTATCATCTCTCTGTTTTAGCTCTTACTTTCCCTGAATGGAGGAAAACCAATATTCTCACAAGGCTTTAAAAGTTGAAAGTGAGTTACAGAGGAAAGATAAATGGGTAGATGAATAATTTTTTGAGTTATTTGGTAACTCATCTTTGTCAGTCTTTCTCTTCATAAGGCTCTTAGAGTTCTTTTTGTCCTTATTACCTCTTTGTTATTGTGCTGATCAGCCGGAGTGGAAGCTGCGTCTCATTCATGGAATCATGGAAACTTCAAGGTTGGAAAGGAACTCCAAGATCATTGAGTCTTTGACCAAAAGAATCCAGCCTTTGAGAGGTTTCATTTGCCACTGTTCAGTGTGGAGCATTGACTTCAGAGGTACTGGAGCAGTGTCCATGGGGGCTTCATCTCCAGCACGCACTGATATGAAGGTGAAAACTCCCATTGTGGTCAGGAAAGATACTTACACCTTAAGGCTTCAGAATTTGAGCTGATGTTGGTTTTATCTAACTACTGCAGAGAAGGGAGCTGTAAAACGCTGTATCCTCACCTTTTATTTAATTACTTTTAAACTTGCATCAAAAGAAAAATGACTCATCACAAGGACTTCTCTGCTCCACACAGATGAGTCACTCGCAGCCCTTGGGTGGATCCAAACTTCTTTGTGTTTTGTTCATCAGCTGGGAGTTGTTTGAAGGGCTTAGAGTATAAAAGGACCATGATCCCATTTGCTCTGCATGTGTGTGATGGAAGAGGATGAAAGAAGAGAGTTGTTCCACAAGGATCTCTTTGGTGGGGAGAAAAAAATGCTAGTGGGGAGTTCTATCTTTTAAAAGTTTTGCAATAATTTTCAGGTTTTGATAAAACACTGCAATTCAGTTTTTCATTTTATTTGCCCTCATTGCAGAAGACTACATCTGCTCTTCCTTTAGCCCTTTTCTTCCACAACCTAGGCAGAACAGATCTATTTACCAGTACTTTCATTACTTACAGTGTCCATTTTTTTACAAGGTGGTTTACATTGTAGCTTCTTTACACTCGGGGTTATTCAAAAGCCAGCTGGACACGATTCTGTAAAACTGGCTCTAGGTGTCCCTGCTTGAGCAGGAGGATTGGACAAGTTGAACTCTAGAGGTTCCAACCTCAACCATTCCCTGCCTCTAGAACTCTGTGATTCCCAACTTCAGATTTCAGTACTCATATCAAATCTTCCCTTTCCCATTTATTTCTTGGGCTGTGTTGCCTAAAGGGCTTTCTAAGAAGCAAAGTTATTCGCTGGCATGTGACGGGTTACAAATAACCCCACCCTGCTTAGACTGGTCTTGCTTTGAGCTGGATAAACCCTGCCCAAGGAATGGGACTGTACAAAGCAGCCTTGCTCAGGAATGTTTAGTGGGCTACAATCTGTGACAGCTGCCCCCACTCCACAGAGGTAAAGCATCCTCAAAGAGAATAAGAAATATTCCAGGTCTCCTTCCCAAAGCTGTAAATGCTTCCCATCACTCCAGCCACCTCCCACCAAAAAAAGCTGAGTGTCTTGACAGAGAAATTTGAAATCTTGGCAACCTTCCATGGAGGAATATAATCTTTAAGGAGCTTCAAAACTGCCCTTGGGCAAATCCTCTTTTCATAGTCAAAATAATAATAATTAATGAAATTCCACAGTATTCAGAAAAAAGCCAATGCTTTTAGAAAATCTCCTGGCTGCCATTTCAAATTATAACTTGCCACATCCAGTAACATCACCCTGATAAAGTGGAAGGCTGATCTGTACAGGCAAGCGAGGATGCATCTAAAGTTGAGATAATATCAGCACCTCTCCCTGAAGATATGAAATAAACTGCATCATTTTATTAGATTAACATATTAAAATAAAATTTAGTGTCTCTGCCACTTCACCCAAACTAATGCAGAGGAGCTTAATATTTGATTATTAGATTCATCTCACTGTTTGGGGATGCTGGTTAACTCTTTCCAGTGAGAAGACACCAGGTTTCTCAGTCTGTCTGACATATGCTTACTAAAATTAATATTTTTCAGAAAATAGAAAGAAAGAAAGAAAGAAAATAAACAGGTAAAGCATTAAAATTCAGAGTGAAGTGGGGTTCTCATTTTAACAAAATACTCTATTTTAGAGGTTTTAGAAGCAAACTTCTCTTTGCCTCTCTAATTGTTAATGTACAGTGATATTATTCACAGGGTCACATTAGGACATCATTCAGGACTGCCATGATAAAATCCAGTGTTTTTTAATGTAAATTAATCGAGCCTAGAACATACTGAAGAGCTTTACAGCTCTGTAAATTTGACCTATACAATGTTTTTCAAGAATTTCATATCATGTCCCAACCATCAAACTGTGGAATGCATTGATTAGTTCTTGTGATGTGTCAGGTTAAAAACATGGCATAATTCAATTAGATGTAAAATTTATATGAAATAAGACAGTGGAAAGTTTTTGTGGAAAGAGTAGAGAAGTATGTCTAATGAAAGAATAGATGGTATTTGTAGAATTGAAATACTTAACCTGAAATATGTAATATTTACCTGAAAGTATTAGAATTTTTTAACCATAGTTTTTCTGCTCTGCTTTTTCTTTAATCCCAAAATTATAATTTTTGCTAGTAAAATGCCTTCTTTTCAATCTCCTTTTATTGTTTTGCCACAATATTTGCAACATGAATTTTTTTTTCAGGGAATATATCCACAATGACAAAACCTATATCCCTGTCATAATGAAGTTAGGAATCAACATTTGAACTTCTATACTGAAGTTTGAAAACTAAAGGGATTGGTTTTTTACACCTAAGATGTAAAATGAGAGAGAGAAAAGAAAACATACTCTTCCATCAGTAAGTTAGTCCAGAGCTCGTCAGGATTTTCAGTAAGTTACTGCAGAGTTCATCAGCATATCCTGCATGTTTTTCTGTGCTTCTTAAATAGGGGAAAAATCTATTACATTATTCTTTTTTTTTTTTTTAGTTTACAAGACAAGCTTTTCTTTAAAAATTGTTGTGAACTTGAAGGACTGCTCCACTTCAGTTCTGTTTTTGCAGCATTTTTTTCAGACCAGCTACTGCAGAACTCAGACCAGGTCAGTTCTGACTGAAGCCCTTGGTCCCAGACAATTCCAGCTGCTTCTGCCATTGAGGAATCATAGTCACCGAATGGTTTGGGTTGGAAGGGAAATTAAAGATTCTCTGGTTTCAAACCTCCTGCCATGGGCAGGGACACCTTCCACAAGAGTGGCATCAACCAAGCGCCATGGAGTCACTCACTCACTTCCCTGCCAGCAGGAGAGAATAGGAAGGGTAAAAGCTGGAAAACTCATGGATTGAGATAAAAAAAAACAGTTTAATAGGGAAAGGAAAAAACACAGATGTAAGTAAAGCAAAACAAGGAATTAATTCACTGGTTTCCAAGGGTCAGGCAAGTGTTCAGCCATTTCCAGGGCAAGACCCCATCACGAGTAACAGTGATTTGGGAAGACAAACATCATCACTCCAAATGTTCCCCCTTCCCCCTTTTCCCCTCTTTTTATATACTGAGCACGATGTGACGTGGTCTGGAATATCCCTTGGGTCAGCTGGGGTCACCTATCCTGGCTGTGTCTCCTCCCTTTCCTTTGCACCCCCAGTGTCCTGGCCAGCATGGCTGTACAAGAAACAGAAAAGGCCTTGGCTCTGTGTGAGCTTTGCTCAGCAATAAAAAAACATCTCTATATTATCATCATTGTGTTCTGCACAAATCTCAAACAGAGCCCTATGCCAGCTACTCAGAAGAAAATTAACTCTACCCAAGCCAAAATCAGCACAGGTTGCTCCAAGTCCCATCCAACCTGGACTTGGACACTTCCAGGGATCCAGGGGCAGCCACAGCTTCTCTGGGCACCCTGTGCCAGGGCTCCCCCACCCTCACAGGGAAGAATTTCTTCCCAATATCCAATCTAAACCTACTCTTGTTAACAGTTCCTCTCCACATTCCTTGTAGGAGCCTTGACCAAGCTGTGTCTGGGCAGCTCTCACTGGCCTCACCACCATTCCAGGTTATCCCTTATTCCAACTTCTGCATCAGCATTCCAACTTAAGAGGTGAACATTTCCCTCTGGGAAGGCAAAAGTTGTCCCACATCAATATTCCTGAGGGTAAGTACTCTTGCCAGTGTCAGAGTGGTCAGAGTTGCCCTCTGTGAGATAGAGAACACCCAGGGATCAACTCCAGAAGGAATATACCCCAGTGGAAATGAGAATCATTCTGCTTTTACATACCTGAACTGAGCTGAGACAAATCCTGCCCCACCAATGTGAAATGGTCACTTTGAATAAAGTGGTTTGTTATAAATAAATACCCAGTTGTGAACATGTCTTTAAAAAAAAAAAATACTAAATTAGGTGGTTTCTTTTTCTTTTAGAAAGAAACTGAATTCCTGTATAGTTGATTGAAGTGTTTATTAGTGGTATTGCCCTTTTGCCCCTTTTCTACTGAGAGGAAAAGCAAAGAAGCAACACTATCATACCCTTGTACCCCAGATACTGTTTTTGTCTAATATAAAGCAAAACAGAGACAATCTAATTCACAAATACTTATCAAAACAGTGGAGGGTCTCCATTAATTGTAATTTAAACATGTTCTTGCGTCCCAAAGTTAAAATATATCATCCTTGGCCTAGTAGAAATACACTTGTAGAGGGATGATTTATAAATCATTCAGTAACAGACAATGTCACAACTGAAGCAGTGGGAGTTTTGAAATACCTACATCAGATTAGGCTTGTGTTTATTTCAAAAAAAGCTCTGATCTACTTTGGATTTTTGGCAGGCACAACATGAGCCCAACATGAACTACTGTAAATCAAAGCCTTTTTTGAAAGTCAAACTTGGAATGCTTCCAAGCTCAATTAAAAAAACATTTGATGTCTTTTGGACTTCAATTTTTAAAAAATGTTTTTGTTCTTCTCATTTACCCTGTCCAGACCTGTCCATAACAAAGATCCCATCAGGAACTAATGAAATTGCAAATATTTTTCTATTTCTTCTATTTGTGACTCCTTTTCAAAATGCATTTTTCCTCTGTAGTAATATTTTAATAAACAAAAGTGATAAACATTCACGGCCATCCACTTAAATTAGTCAAGATTAACATTTCATATGCATTGAATAGCTTATTTCAGATATAGGTGTCAGCAGAAAAGGTAGAAATCAGGCAGCAATCAAAATCATGAAAGCTATTCAATGAAAGTTTTCATGGCTTTTCTCCCTCACCCTTCCAAGATAATGATGGACAAATTATGAATAACTCAGCTTCATTTGTGGGGTCTAATACAATCCGCTAGCAAAAGAGCTGCCATTTAAAGAAACTCTGATACACCAACTTTTTTGGTTAGATTATAGCTATAACTAACTATAACTATAACTATAACTATAACTATAACTATAACTATAACTATAAATATAAATATAAATATAAATATAAATATAAATATAAATATAAATATAGCTAACTATAACTATAAATATAGCTAACTATAACTATAACTATAACTAACTATAACTAAAACTACAACTATATATAAATATCAGTGGAAGATACACCGAGAAAACATGTTCCATCCTAGTAAATACACTGCAGCTCTGGGCTCAGGCACTCTAAGTTCTGTGATTTGTATGTTTTGCTACAATGGCTATTAGTGTTTCCATAAATGTTATTTCACGGGTGCAAAGCCTCTTCACTTAAATTGTGTTGACACAGGGTTGCAGTGAGATGCAATGCTAACCATCCTTCAACAGAACTGAAAGGTGTTTATTTCTGGACTTGATCCATATCTGTCTGCATTTTGTAGCCTGACTTGCCACGTTCAGTGACATTCAATAAATACCTCAGTGAAGTGGATGTCAGATAATTTCAGGATATGTTCTTGGCTCTGAGCAGCCCAGAGTTACCTAAATCTTGTCATAGCTCTGTCAAATTTCAGAGCATGATACATTTCTGTGGTAGACTTTGCACAAAACCCTGCAGTGAAAGGAACTTACTGAAACTTTCTCAGTATTTCTGTCTGATTATTTTCTGAGTTGGGGAAGCAAAAAGAGAAGTTTTCAAAATGTAGAGGAGATGTGAGACCCAGGAATGAGCGCTTTCATGACAAGGTAGCTTGCTTTTGAAAACCTCAGTCTAAGTGCACCTGTATGAGTTGTATTTGTAACCTATGACTTTATATATTTTAAATGCCAGTGCCCAAACCACCATGAGAGAGGTGAGCTGACTTGTAGCAGTGTCACGAGAGTAGGAGTCAGTTAAATTCCTGGGTCGGTTGTGAGTTTTGTGATTCCGGACATGGTCTGTAGCACATGATTCATCTCATCTCTGTTTTACCAATGAACTACAAATTGCTTACCCTGACAAAGTGCCATCCGGTTCCAAGCTGAGGAAACCACATTTCAATGTCTACAGAGCAGCAATACAGGTCTCCATACTCAAATGAGGTGACAAAGCTCCCTTTACAGTCAATGTAGACCAGATCAACTGATGCCTTGGGTTTTAACTTTTATATTTTTCACAATCTCTGCTGCTTAATGTGTGGCTCTGAAACTTCATATTAGGAGTTAGTGAGTTCTCTTCACAGGGTAATTAGACAAAACAATCTCTTCACAGCTGGAGAATCAAGGACACCTGGTACCCAAAAGGCAGAAACAATAGATAGAGAACGCGAGCGAACCAGGGGGGCTGAGAGTTCATAGGCTGGGACTGTGGTTGGATAATTGACCCCAGTACACAGATGAATCAAAACTTACAAAAGTGTAAAACTTGTGGCTGGGATCCGTCTTGGATTTGATTTGGGTGCAGCCCTGGCCAGGTTCTTGCACTGCCCAAGATGTATCCTTCTAATAAATACCTATTTTATCCCTTTTTCTCTCTCTAGTCTTTGTTCTAGGTCAGCCTTTCCAGGCATTACTATTTTCTCTTAACAGCATTTTAAGGTGTCCTTCCTGACCTTTGGCTATTCTCCAAAAGAATTTTGGTCTCACTTAGATCCTTTTATTGTTTCTGCTGATTGTAGGAGGGTGTTTTGTGTGTATTAGGGCACTATATTCCCATTACTAGGAAAATAAATAATCTTCCAACAATTCTCTACGATACTTTTGAAGTTTAGCCATTCTGTGTCTAAATTTTTCGTCTCTGTCAGCAGGGTCTGAAAACAAGGTCTAAATTTCAACCTCCCATCCTGATTACCAGCTGATAATGGCCAGTATCTCCAGATCAACAAATCTTCAGTTACTTAGTCCTGTGGACAAGCCAAAGGAAAGCAATCATCGCAGGATCACAGATGATGTAGAGTGCCACAGCCATGGGTTATGCAGTTGCGTTTTCTGATAAGTGACAGAGGCTGTCACTCACAGCTCCGTGCTGTGTTTTCTCTTGTCCTGCTGCTTGGCACCTCCTCAGCCCCACCTCTGATCTGCAGACCACCTTTGTGAAGTGTTACCAAGCCAGAAAAAAGTCCATGTCATTGAGCTGCCACCAAATATGTTCAAAGGAATTCAAGCTGAAACTTGGATAAATTTGGGTCTGTCACGACATTCTTTGTTTGCTCTTTTGTGGCAGCCTACCTGGTAGGAAGATAAACATTTTTATGGCAGTCATTAGGAGCTCATTAGATGTCATTAGGAGGTCAGTTGTTTTTATGGCCCTTATTTCCGAATTTGTTGCAATCTTCACTGTGTTAATCGACACTGTCCTAATAAGGTAGGCAGGGAAATAATTACATATTTTTATGAAGACAAGGTGTTAAGGAGTAGTGTACCTTTTCCATATCTTAGAATAAAAAGATGACCCAGACGACTCCCTTATTTTTGCTTTGTTTGAAGTAAAACCTACCTGAAATAGTCTTATGTTGCTATACTTTAGCTCTTTTTTTAATCACCCAATTCTCCTTCTCTTTTTTTTTTCATGCTTGCCTTTCAATATCTCTTTGCAGCATTCCAGCTACATATTTGAATATTGCAAAAGCTGTGAGTAAAACATTAGAACAAGAGAACACCAGATAAAAATTCCCATTTGTGGATACAAACCGCCTTAAATTGCCATTATATATTTTGATGATTTCTTAGCCTGTGGGTGCTATCAGTATAATTTGCAGTGTATAAGTTTTAATAAGTCAATTATAAATGTAACGTATGCTGAAAATATCACCACAGTAGCAGCTTAATAAACAGAACCCTTTTTTAATCTTATCCTCAAAACAGAGTTAATGTACCGCTCTTCTAATTTATAATCAAAATGCAAAACAAAATTCAGCTTAACAGTTATAGTGTAGCTGAGTTGCTTCATATTATTAAATTGAAATACCTGAAGGCAAACCTGTTCTCTGACTGTAAAAGGCACTAACCAGCTACATGTGTATATGTAGATAATTCACACATTTGTGTCTGCATATGCATGTATCAGCATTTGCTTCTACCTTATCTGCATTTACTTCTACCTACATTTTTAGATAGTTAGGAAACATATATACACATATTCCTCTGGAGTATATGATTTCTCAGAAAGGCACAGCATTTATAGCAGAATGAATTTGTCATACCCACATGGTTCCAGTGCAAAAAAAAAAAAAAAAGGCATTTTGCACAAAGTATGCTGAAATCTGGTTCTTAATAAGGTTCAACAAAACCCCAAGGAAACTCACTCGGAGAGTCTCAGCCTTACATGAACATTATTATTATTTTTCTAATTCCCACAACAGTCAAAGCTATGTTCCTACAGGGTATTACAGTCATAACCCATCTTCCTAAAGTGCCAGAATTCTCTACATAGCCAACACTTCTGCCTTGGGGAAAGCCAGGTGTGTTCCTGACAGCCAGGTATATGGAATAATAACCTTATAGAAAGCCGGAATCCTTGTTGATATCTTTCATTTTGGAAAGTTGGTCTTCTAAAAATGAGATGTCTATGTTATTCATAAGCTACTTCTCATCAGTGTGAGAAAGATTAATATTTCCAAAAGATTAATATTTTCATCTCTTCTGAGAAACCTGAAAGCTGAAGTTGCCTGGAGTGCTGATTTCTCTCTGCTAATTACACAGGAATCTTTGGTGATTAATGTAAACTGCATGCTTAAAACCGAGGTTGCTGCACTCCTTTCATTCCTTTACCCACAGCATTACAGGGATGATCTGCTACATAGAAAGTTCAGGATATTTCATGAGCAGCCCTTTGTATTAAATATATGTCAGCGTATGGCAAATCAGACTTTCTGTTGTTCTTTTAACACTCAAGATACTTGGTAAAAATTTATTTTCCCTGATGTCTTCTGAAAATAAGAAAATTCAAGAAGGCACAATTCACATAGTATTACTCAACCCCCTTCCACAACTTCTTAGTTGTAATTTATAACACAGGCACATGTGTATAAGCCGTATTTATTGGGAGGCAGCAGAATGAAGTTGTGGCAGAAGTTAAACACAAAAGATGCATCATGCATTCTCCACAGAATCCTTTTTTTCACCCATTGCTTTGAGTGATGGTCCTATTCTCATTGCCATGATTAACCAGTGTCCATTTTGAGCCCGGTAACATGACATTCCTTTCAAAGTTAATTGCACTTAAAGGATTGTGTGGGAAAATTTAAATTTGACTGAATGCATTAAATTACCATTTGTTTAAAATGGAGGCAAGTGAGAGGGATGTCACTGATGCAGGTGGTGACATGGATAAGCTCTTCAAAAACATTTGGAAAACCTTGGTTGATCTTAGTTTCAATTCAGTCCCAGAGAAAGGGCTATATCAGAAAAAAGAAAGCAACAAAAGGGGTCCAGATACCACCACTGAGCTGGTCAGACTGACATCTCCAAAACCCTAAAGGTAAGATTCAGAGAATCTTTTGATTTGGAAATGACCTTAAAGATCATATAGTTCCAACTCCCTGATAGGGAAGGGATCAAGTGATCTCATATTAGACATTCCTATGATACTTGTCAACATCTAAGCAGATTATTTTTCTTAGGAAGTCTTTCCTTTATAAAGGGAAAACGAGTACTTTTAAGACCGAATTCACACGATGTATTGTGAATGTCTGCTTCAAGATAAGATGAACAGGAAACTGAAAAAGCCATTTTCTTTCTTTTATAGGAGAGATAGCCTAGAAAACCTCAAGACATCAATGCCTATACTCAATCCCTCTTCAGGGTGCAACTTGTCAGGTTCTCAGAATGCTTTTCTGTGTAATTTGTCTTGTTCAGCACAGTCAGGTACCTATGCTCCCCTTTTTAGATGGATCTGTGATGCAAAGGGACAGACATAGCACAGCATGTCAACATTCCCTGGGAATCTGTAGGAGCTGGAGAATCCGTCTCCTATCTTTATTTTGCAGGAAATTTCTAAATTTTTAGTTCATGGACTACATCTTTTTGTTTGGAGAGTGTTTAGAAGATGACCAAGATTTGGCTGTGTGGGTTTTTTTCCTTGTGTGCAACAACAAGTAAGGAAGTTGTTGGGGTTGCAGGGTTGGAGGGAACATCCTGACTCAGAAGACCAGCCATGAACATGACCAGCATCATCTCCTTTCCAGCAGTTTTCAGCACCTGAGGGAGAAACAGGACATTGGGAAGAATTATACTCTTATTTGATCAAAAATAGTAGCGTGATAATTAATAAAAGATTAGTGTTAATCATAAAAGTATTGGGGTTTGTATAAACCAGAAAGCTTAGGTCTGAAATGAAGCATGGACGTTAGAGAAAAATATATATGATTAAATAATTCTGTTTAAATCCCCCTGTTACGAATATTGTGTTTTTTAGTAAATTGTATTCAATATCAGTTTGCAAAATGAGGTTTTCCCACAGCCTGAAAGATTTTGCAAAATTAGATTTCCTGCCTTTCTGTAATCATTTGCAACCTATCTGCTAAGACCAGACTTCCCACTTCTGCTGTTCTTTATCTACCAAATCCAAATGGTTACTTGACAAATTGTCCGAAGATTTCACACAAATGGTCCCACAGATATTTTTTTGACCACCACGGCTTACCTGGCAGAATTATGACAACAGCAACAAAAAAACAATTATTGATTACTACAAGGAAAACCATACCATAAAAAGGAGCTGCAAACCAAGGTTCGATGGAGCATGGAGTGGCTGGTGACCCCTCACGTTCCCCAACGCTGCTTGCTGGTCTATATCAAATAAAGCAATCTCAATTTTGCTAAATATCGAGACTTTGTTTCTCATTTATAACAGTAGTAACACCCCTGTACCACAGGGAGTGGCTGAGCAATTTCACATCCAATGTAACTAAAAAGCACGATACTTCATGAAAGGGAGACAATTCTCAGTTTTGGTTGGTGTTACATGAGGAAGATGCACTGGATATATGTTGACAGCTCCTGCAAGTCTTCTCAAGCTGCATAGAGAAAGACTGAATTGATAAAAACAAGAAATAGTTTTGAATCGAGATTTGACTTAAGAACAGCAATGGCAGAATAGAAGGAATTTTTTAAAAAAGTGTTTCTTCTATAGATTCTAAAAATATATTTTGAGTTTTGGTTAATTTTTCTTTTTAACTGCTTTATTTCAGTTTTCCACCTGTACCCATTGAATCTGAAATTTTACATGTCATATGAACAAAATGCATTTCAAATGCACTCCACACAGATCATCCAAAATATTTTAGTCTACAACAGTCACTGATGTCTTGTGCTAAACAGAAAAACCTTTAGTAGGAAGGCTGAAGAGAAAACCCTGAACAGCTCAAATCAGAAAGCATTTACTCTGACAGATCAAAGAAATTAAATGGAGAAGTAAAGGACATCAAAAATTGCAGAACTCAAAATTCATAAAAAAGTGGAGCTGGGTTCAGCTGGGGTAAAACACCATCACTCTGCTCCCAATTCCCACTTCAAGAGCCTTGGACAGCAACTCAGAACATTCCAAGTATTGCCATCAAACAAACCTCCTGTGAAGGCTCATTCAGTGTGTTCTGGTGAGAAGTTTTTCTTTCAAATGGATGAAATTGCTATGAGAGCCTAGGAAATTTATCAAGGAGCTTTATTTATTGTCAAGACTAGGGGCAAAAAGTGGGCTCAGCCATGAGAGGGTTAAACACAGGGGTCTCTTGAGGGTTTCTATGTCTTGTCACTTCGCTTCCGAAAGTCAAAGAGCTTGAATTGCCCAGATTTTTCCTCTCATCCATGTCCTCAGCAGAGAGACCCAGCCTCTCATCCTGTGTCCTCAGTCTAGATGATGATGTTATCATCAGCTTTAGGAAACCTTTCTCTTTTACTTTACCACCTCAGTGATAATTTCAGCCTACTCAAACCAAAAAAGTAACCTATTAAGAAATAAGTGAGTACGCGTATGCCAAGACTCACAGATCATTACTTTTCCTGTCCACTCCTCTCCTCCTCTTGGCTTACCTTAAGCTTACTTGGAAATCTGGAGAACTTAATGAGAGATATCAGAGATAATATTTTCCGACACTTGCAAAGCGTGCCTTGCCTTCCAGACAGGATTTCCTCAGTCTGCTCAGTTCTAGATGGGAAACCATCCTTGGGTCTGCCACTACCACTCAGGCACAACAAGGGAGAAAGGGGCATTACACAGAACATTTTCCACTGCTGTGCCGTATCTCATTTACTCTTGCTACTGAAATACACAGCCTCTAATTAGCTTGTCCAGCTCCACTTTAATCTGAGATGGAAAAAGAAAAAAAGCAGTCATTTATTACTGACTAACATTCATTAAAACTTGTAACTAGTTTGTTTATTGAAACCAGACGGCATTTCCTCCCCTTTCCAACCTGCCGCTGTGTGGTATATTCACATATAAGGCATCAATAATTATACAGTGCATTACAAATGAGCTTTTAAAGCCAGGATGCAAATTAGGAATGTAAATGTGGCTTCTAAATTGGCTATGTTAATATGAAATATGATTCTTTCTAATAGAGTGGGAGTAAGCCCCAGCGGTATTGATCTTTTCCCTTTTCTGCTTGAAACCCCCCAGTTAAGCAGCAGTGTCTTTTCACCTCCTCTCGCTGAGACTCATCTGGTCAAGTCGAACTCTTTCCTCTTATTTGCCTGTGCCGAGCCATGAGCACTAAATGAAGCGAGTAATTTGGTGCATTGTTGGGGGGGACGGGAGGAGGGGGACTGGGGAAGGGGGGCAGCTGACAGTGAATGGTGTCAGCTGCAGAGGCAGCAGAAAAAGCCGACATCTTAATAAAACAGCCTCGGGCAAAATCCCATTAAAGCCTTCAGAAGCTTGTTTCCCTGCAGTTGAGCAGGTAGGCGTCGTGCACTGCGTGGCAGCCCTGAGTGCTCTCTGGGAGCCCAGTTCAAAAAAAAAAAAAAAAAAAATTAAAAAAAAAGGGGAAAAAATGTGAGTGCTTTTTTTTTTTTTTCCAACCTCCCTCCTTCCTTTCCACCCCCCTGATCTAAACCATCCACCAGCCTCTGCTCCTCAGAGTCATTTGCAAGGCAGAGAGAGAGGGAGGGAGCGCGCAGAGCGTGTGTTCCTTGATGTGCAGGGACTAAGTGCCTGAGCAGTGGCAGGAGATGCTGGCGAGCGCTGCTCGCCCATTAATGCTCCAGCGCAGACCTCGGGCTGACCTCTGCAGAGCACAGGGAATGGGGGGACACGGCCAGAATGACAATGAGGGGATGCTGGGGCACCGCTCCCCGCAGCCGCCAACCTGAGCGCGGTGGCATCTCCGGTCCAGGATGGGGAAAAGGCTGAGAACAATGGGAGAGGATAAAACTCTCCCCCAAATCTCTGCTGTTCTAGCTTTAATTCCTGACAAATATTTGCGAGGAGAAATTGATGCCTTAGGATTTCAGCTTTTATATTTTTGATATATTTGTAATCCCGCAATTCTTCAGTGTGTAACTCTAAACTCCATATAGAATGTTAGCTGCTGCTCCCCCATTTTGGTCAGACAAAACAATTCCTCTCCAGGCCTGGGACTTATGAACACCTCACTGTCTCAGGCCCTAAGAAATGTAAGCAAAAGTAAGTTGGGGTGCAGCAAACTTGAGGTAAATGATTTCATTACCTGAAGATGTAATTGGAAGATTAACCCCCAATGTGCAAATGGACGAAACCTATAAAAGTATGAAACCTGTGACCTGTGGTCCATTTTTGGCTGTATCCCCTGGCCCGGGGGGGAACAACTATTCATCTGTCCTAAATGTACCTGAAGTCCCTTCAATAAATACAACTAGTTTTTATTCTCCTAATTTTGGCCAGCCTGTGTTTTTATCAAAATCTCCCCATGCACGCTTTGCTTGAATGAGCAGTGGATGGATGTAGCTCAGACACCACAACGCCAGGGATGGGATAGGACAAGCACACAGAGACAGGAAGATCACCTTTGTCCTTCAGCAATCGTGGCGTCAACAAGCGAAAAGTTCCAGATGCAATTAAAATGTACAATTAAAATTTTCTTTCAACCTCTTTTCAGACTGGAGATGCCTCCTCAGTGCCACACACATCCTTTGCTTGATTATGCTTTTTCTTCATAGATGAATTCTGGGTGTATGGACTTCTGGAGCATTTCTAGACACTATTCATACACAAGTTTAAATTGCAGAGGTCTGGTGGATATTGACAGTTCAATGCACAGGGAGGAACAATTCTGTCTGACTCACACCATCATGTAGCTGATCTGACTCTAATAAAGCATGGCAGCCTCCTAAACAGATAGAGGATGCACTTTGTACGTTTGAAAGACCAGTCAGGTCTCTTAAGAGAATACAGTCTGCTTTGGCTCAAGATCACTGTACCTCTGCATTGTATATTTAATGTTTAATGGGTGGCTGGCTAGAAAAAAAATTGTGTCTTTCTTAAGTTAAATCAATTTTATCTGTTCTGTCAAAACCATTTGGGCTTGTGAATGACCCTGTGCTGAAAGAATATGCTCAATCATTTGGAACTTGGTGCAGCAGCTTTTGTTCAGCTATCAATCATTTCTGCTGAGGGCAAGGAAACAAGAAGTCTGCTTGGCTCCTATTTTAGCCAAAAACTACAGTTAAATCTGTACATATTCTGACTTCATTTCCCCCTCTGTAAATCAGCAAGAGTAAGAGCCAAGCTTCTGCTTTGCCCAGCTTCTGCCATAGGTTGTAATATCCAGGCAAGTACCAGAAGGAATAATAAGATTTCTGACAAGGAGAAGACTCATTCCATTATGGTTAAATTACTCTGGTTTAGCCAGAACCATGAAACCAAGCTGCGTCACCAACTGGTTACATTTCTTTGGTAGGAGCTTGTCTACATACCAGTTTTTTCCTGGAGCTCAGCTAGAAAAATGTCAAATCATTCGTGTACTCTGAATTCCTACTTCTTTTTTTCCTCATTCTTTACCATTTTTATTCACTCTTTATTAGTTCTTCATTTTCCCTATTTCTTTGCCTTCCTTTTTTTTTTTTAATTTATTTCCTTTTTAATCTGCCTTTCTGCTCTGGAATGTCCCAAATATTTTTCCAGCCTGCAGTTTTAAAGTTTGATTCTCCCATGAGTGCACATCCACTGGCAGAAGTTGAATGAATGGGATTATTCCCTCACCTCTGAAACGCAGCCACTTCTGAGGCAGAGCACTGAAACCACTCTGTCTTCAATATGTGCCTTGGGTCTCTGGAGAGAAAATGAAGGATAACCTTTTCACCTGAAAGTACCTTTTTTTAGGTAAGCTGAATATAACTTGGAATCAAGCCAGAACACCACAGTAAACATTTCTTTCTGAGCATAGCCTGGGATTATGACCAGAAATGTCAGAACATTCCTTTGATGTCTTTCTATTGGACCTGTAAATGGAAACTGCAAAAGTTTCATCTTCCTTTTGTCTATCTATTGCAACTGTGTGTGTGTCTGTGTATGTGTGTGAGTATACACTCCAAGATTTTGGAAGCAGAGCCCTCTGGAAAGACAAATAGATACAAACAACCAGCAGGGAATGCTTTCACAATGGCAATCTTTTTAGTTCATTCATGTTTCAGTGGTTCTCATCGTATTTCCAGTGCTTTCTAATACCTCTGAGGAAAATCAAATAAAATTTTGTGGTACAGCCCCAGTAAGGACTTCATTTTCACAGTGTTCCGCAGTGAGATATTGTAATTATGTTGATGTGACCGTAGATACACTGTACCTCCATGTCCTCATTTGAACTCTCTTGCTGGTCAAGGATTGTTTCTACAATTCAGTCTGGCTAAAACTCATTAGTGCTTTCTTTTGCATACACCCAATTCCCTTGCCCTTGTACAAGCTCTCCAGGTCCTTAACATTAGCTACATCTATTTCTGCAGAAATTCAGCTTCAGAGAGAATTTTTCTGCCTCCTACCTGAAGCTTCACCATGGCCAAGAAAATGAGATTAAGTCCTTGAAGTTTACAGAAGAGACCATGGAAGGGTCAAGAATAATGTAAACTCAGGGAAGATGCAAGTTTAGGTCTCAGATTAGATGTCTCACTTGGATTAAAAGATGCCACTTCCATGCCTTCTACTGTCTGGCTGAATCATATGATCAAGTCACCATCTCATGCATTACCTGGAGTGACACTTGTGAAAAAAAGGCAATCTTTGAGGTTCTACAAGTTTTTCTGCGATTTTATGATGAGATGGTTTTGCTAAGTGAAAGCAGAACATCTCTAGATCTGACTCTTTAAAATTCATATGAAGTTTGCCCCTGACAACCATTGCAGAGAGAGCAGAGTCTTTTTTTGGGAACAGCAGTCACCTTGAAATGGGAAACATCAGCAGCAATATTGTGACAATTAATTTTTTTTTTTTTTTCCTGTGGGAGTTGGAACATTGAGATTCTGTATTTCTGACCCAACTGCAAGAATCAAGAAAATCCTATCATAGTTTTCCAGGTTTTTTGGGTTTGTTCTTTTGTTTGTTTGGGGGTTTTTTTGTAGTTGTTGTTTTGTTTTGGTTTGGTTTTTTTTTGTTTGGTTGGTTTTGGGGGTTTTTGTTTGCTCTTTTTCCCTCCCAGTATTGCATAAAGAGTAGATAAGTAAATCTATCTTTCTATCTTTGGTATGTCCACTGGATTGACTTTATATTAAACTCATTGTTGTCTAGTTCATTTGATCTCCAAAGGCTTAAGGAAAATGTAGTTAATTGATTTAAAATTCTTGTAAATAAGAGACCCTAACAGTGGTTGTGGTGTAAAGGACAAGCAAAATTTGTTACTTTTCCACATTCATCAGTGTAGTAACATGTTTACTACTGACAAAAGACCCAAAACAGCAAAATGAAATCTGGCATCAACAGAGGGAACAATACTGGGTGAGTCAGGATACAGAGCCTTATTTTTCCTTAGATCTGTCAAACACACTCTTGTGTGTCTGTGTGCACATGCATAAATACATATGTATGCAAAAATATCTAATGGCCTGTCTGTTATGTGTTTGTATACATTTGAATCAGGTGTAAGCACCAATGCAATGAGGGTGCATTTGCATATTCAGGTACATTTATTTCTTGAAAAGCCACCAAAACCCTCCTCCCTTTCTGCTCATGCTTCCACACTGACATGCATAAGAGCACACCCATGCCCTCCTGCTTTTCCTTCTCAGAACACTTTAAAAGAAATTATGGAATTAGGTATTACATCCTGGTGAAGAACTGAAATCTACAGTTCTATTCTTTTTCCTTCCTATTTCTTTTTTTAGTGCAATAAGTGAAGAAAAACTGTTCCAATTTTCTTCAGCTGTTTATATGTTAATTCCTGCCATGATTTATTTGAAGTGTCTGCAAGGAGGTGTTTCTCAAGTGTGTAGGTCCCCACTGAGTTACCACCAGGGTTCTGTATTTGAGGAAGGTGTAACAAAGAATTAGTCCAGCTCTATCCTGACCCACCAGAGACATGAGAAGGAGTAGAACTATGATTATGTGATCTCTTAATGTGCTACAGGTATTAAAACCACAAATAAATTGTCAAGTGGCATAAAGAAATAAATAAAATTTTCCTGCATCATAAATGCTAAGTATTTAATTTGCTGCACGAATTTTAAGTACATTTTTCCATGGTCTGTTTCCACTGAAGTCAAAAGCAAATCTTTCACACTCTTCTGTATTTCTCATAATGTGAAAAATCCCACTGAATTCACAGGATGTATATGAGCAAATATTTAAGCTTCTACACACACTTTCTTAGCAGGATCAAAACCTAAGGTCAAATCTCATTTCCAAAAAGCTTCTTGCCTTGAAAATCAAAGCAGATCTAGTGTAAAAGAAATTCTCATTATTGACTTCTCTTTCCATTCAGCCATGAAATAACCCGTATCTCCTGGGGAAAAAAAAAAAAAAAAAAAAAAGTAGGTTTTGGGCACAAAAATCTTCCATGAGAAGGAAGATGAATAACACAGACTTGTATGAGATCCTATTTGTCAATGAATCTGTGATTTCTTAATAATGATGTAAAATACTATATTTTAAAGATATACACCTACAAATTCTTAATCAAAACATTTTTCTACTATACCTCATTTGTTTTTCTGTCTTTAAGATGCCACCTTAAGCTAATGCTCTATACTGAGCAGTCAGTTCTATTCTGAAAAATGCTCAGTATTTGAGCCAGTTTTATCTTGCCATATTCATCTCCTTCCTTCCATATATTTTAAGAGGTTTTTTCTCCAGGGTTTCCTGTGAAAACTCTTTCATAATTTTGGCAGGAGAATTTCCTGGTATGAAGTGTGTTTTGGGTAGCACAGGAAGGAACTGTTCCCACCATTCTCATCAAGCTGCATCAGCCTTGGGGCTAATACCTGCAAGTTGCTCCTTTGCTAGTAAATTAATGTCAGGACAGTGAAACTAGATACCAAAGTTAACTGTTTCTAGAAATAAATAATTAGAGAAGTCCTCGACATCTTTTGGCATGGACCAGCTGGCATTCACCCCCTTCAAACAGTGAGTGCTGGGGTTGGTCTCAGCACTATTTCAGAAGAGCAGAAGGGTGAGACCAGTTTATTTTGAAAGACAAAAGATGTCAATAAACGTGGAAGCTCTGGCAGTTTCAGTTTACTGGAAGAGACTCTGCCTTAAATTCCATCAAAAAGTTTTGAGCTATCCTCAGACTGCCTGAAGGAGGGGGTTTTGCCTCCACTACCCCCAAACCCTGCTCAAACCCCATGTGCAAAGTCAGATCCCAGCCATGGCTTTGCTGGGAAAGGCCCAGGGTGGATTTTGAGGACAGAAAGACATGCAGGAGTCTCTGTTTACCCACATGGATGTGAAAACATTTACATAAATATGTCCTCATCCAGAATGGTATTTTAGAGTGCAACCTTGATGCAAAAAAATAGAAGAAAAATGAAAAACTTTTTGGTATTCACATTTGTTTTGAGTATAGGGGATGTTAGAATGAGAAAAATACCTGCACTTGAATTCATAAATTCCAACAGCATTTTGTTGGAGTGTTTTTCTGGTTATAGGCAAACTAAGCACATGAATCCATATCCTCCACTGAGCAATATATATAGTTACCAGAGAGTAATTTTGTCTTCAGATTAGTTAGGGGTAATCCTATTTTGGTTTATAAAGTCAATGGAGCATCACACTGTCACAGGATAGTGGTTTCCCACTGCTACCTCGTTTAAGCAATCAAGCAAAAAATAAAGCATATGTTACACCTTGTAATGTATTTCTCATTCTTGTATCCTTACACTATTTTCATTGTCATAATGATCCAGTATGTCTTTATCTGCTTGGACTTTTTATATAAGTTAGCTTCTCTCTAAGGTTTACAAATTAATAATTTAACCAACAGCCATGTACTATATATTATTTTTTCACCCAGAAGCACAGCCTTCCTGAGTTACAGTCCACAGAAGATATTTCAGCTACAAGAGAAATGGCCTACATCTGACAGCAAACTTGGGCTGCTGTTCCGTGTTGCCTGCCTGATCCATGATGTGTTAGGTGAGCCTCAGTCGCTGTGCTTTTCTCAAGAGTGATTTCCACAGACAGTTTCTGACACACACGAGAGCAGGAAGGCACCTAAGGCTGGTGTTCAGCAGGATTCCAGGGAAATAGTGTGTGACTCACTTGTAGGAAATGAGAAATAATATCAGCCCTCTTCCCGCTCAGCTGGGAAAATGCGAGGGCAGGTTTATGCTTCAAGTGTTTGATGCAGATCAAAATGACTGTGCTGAATCCTTGGCTTAGCCCTGTGAGGCTTTGGGTGAGAGCCTTTGCTTCAGAAGCATTTAGGATGATGCTAAAACATGCCAAAACCTATGAAAATTTCTAAATGTCTAAAAAGCCCAAAAATTTTCTAAAAGTCTATAAACTATTAGGGGTTATGGTCCTTGTTAGTTCTCTTTTGCTTTGTTATCATTAAGAAATAATTGCAAGGTGAAAAAAAGTAATTTTCCTCTCTCTGCTTTTTCTATCTAGATAGAAAACATCATTGCTGACACACTTCATGCTACTACACATTCATATTAATCTCTCTCATAAGCAGCACAGAAAGGTGCTGCTGAGGAAATATAACCAAATAATAGGAATCTACATTCAGAGTTTCAAAACGAAGATATGGAGTTTCAGTTAAGTTTCTTAAACACCAATGCCTCTAATGAAATTCTAAATAACTTACAGTATTCTTCTCCTCCATCCATCAGTGCAGAAGGATAGAAAACTCATCGCTGTCCTGCATCACAGATGTAACCCTGTTGGTGTTTCAACCATCCTTGGTCTTTTCAAGTTGCACCAAAAGTCACTGCAGAGTCAGACCCTGGTGTACTCTCAATTTGCTCATCAGTAAGACAGATTTTCTTCCTGAACTTTTAATATTATTTGCCTTTGTTACTCTCTTCTGGTGGTGTCACTAGTGTGTTAGTATTTCATATATTGCTTCAAAAGGTGTTTAGGGCTATATCTCCTGATTTTGTTCCTAAAGCCTTAAGGAAAATAAAATCACAAAATTTTTCTGTGAGGGTCTTGAGGCCCCGGCACAGATTGCCCAAAGAAGCTGTGGCTGCCCCTGAATCCCTGGAAGTGTCCAAGGCCAGGCTGGGCAGGACTTAGAGCAACCTGGGATAGTGGAAGGTGTCCCTGCCCATGGCAGGGGCTTGGAATGAGATGATCTTTCAGGTGCCTTCCAACACAAACCATTCTGTGACACTCGCCCTACTCTGTGGTACAGTGCCAATAATAGTAGATATGGTGATGGAATTAATTTCTTTTATCTTAGATGGAATTGAGGAACTTGGGAAATCTGAGATGTCATTTGAAGTTCTATGCTGTAAATTGAATGAACTTTCGCTTTGTGTTTTTTGTAGTATGTTGCACATAAGAAACTTTACCCATGACCTGTACTTTTGAGGAGAGGAGAGAGAAGGTTGATAGAAGTAACATTGACTTGTAAACTGTATTTTTATATCAGTAGGAAATAGAAGAGGAAAATTCCAGTTCTCCAAGTCCAGTCTGCAAAATTCTTGTTTCTTTAAGATACACCAGGATGTGAGGAGTGCATGGAAATTACCAATCTGATATAACTTCAGAACTGCTCCTTCTTTGAAGATCCAGATGATCATCCAAGATTCTTTGCAACCTAAATGGTTCTATGACTGAATTAGGTTTCTTTCTCCGCTTGGGAGCCCTGTAGTGAATTAGCATATATGTGGTACTGATGATCTAGAGCCTGAGCCTAGAAACAAAACAAAGAGTCAGTCAAATTAACTGCAGCATTTAGATGAAAAAAAAAAAAATCCTTTGTCAAGTTCTGTTTTCTTTGTACATCTACAACAGAATTGCCATATTTTGATCCCTTTTTCAGCCAAGAGCTCAATGGAGGTCAATGTAATTCCGAGCTGTATTACAAGGGTTTAACTCAGTTTCCAAGGCTAACTCTATATGCAAGTCACAGACTCTCCATTTTGTACTGAGAAACCCAAGATTTATTTTTTTTTTCTCTGTCAGAAGCTAGGCCACTAATCCTGGAAAAAGAAAAAAAAGTATTGATCCCATACCTATTAATTTAAAAATATGTGGTTTTGAACTCAAGCTGGCTTTGAGGAAGCTGTAATGAATACGAGTCACGATCCAGCATACTTTACTTCTTTTGACTAATGCCCTTTTCCATAGGAACTGTGAAGGGGAAAAGAAATACCTTCTTTTGCGGTTATTCTTTCTTATTTATATACACACTCTGGGGCAAATGACTTTCCTGTCACTGGAGGGACATCAAAAAGGAAAGCAGTTGCAAATTTCTCACAGAGCTGAACTTCCTGGAATACTTTACTTGGCTTCCAGAAAATATTATTAAAAAAAGTGGTTTCTTAGTTTCACTTGCTCCTTGAGGCAGGTGGAACTGAGAAATAGCTGAAGGGAGGTTCCATAACTAAAGAATTGTCTAGAGTATTTTAACTTGATTTTTTAAAATATTCAGATCTGTCTTCTCAGACTCGTTTACTATTAGTTGGACTTCCTGCTGATATTTTTTATATATTTTTTTAATTCCCTGCTTGAAACAACATAAGTGAGAATAATTTTCAAGAAATTATTAATGCTTCAATTTTTTTTTAATTGGATATTTTCAGACCAACATTTTGAGTTCCTCAGAAAATCTTATATGCAAAATAAGTCTAAAGAATTTAAATGTCTTTAACTTACTACTAATTTTTAGTCATAATCAGGGGATGGGAAAGCGATTTTTATTTGTTTCTATTTCATCCCTTGGACATTCACATCAGACCTGATCTATTGTGTGATAATTCAAGTGGTGAAAATCCATTCAATATTGGTTGTAATAGATCACTAGTAAATTGAGTGACATTTGTTTTTTCCAAAAAGTTTTCTAAGGTTAATACTAGCTAGAAAATGGCAATATTAAACAGTGCCAGTGAAAATTGTTACAGCAGACATAAATATTTATCTCATTGGTTGAAACATGATTTCAGGCAAAATCCCCTCACCTGTAACTAAGCTTTAGTTTTCCAATGTTTTCCAATGCTGTTTAACAAATTGGGGAAAAATTAAAAAAAAAAATCCCACAACGAAAAAAAAAAAAGAAAAAAAGAAAACAGAGGAAAATAGTAATAATAATGGAATTTTTCAAAATTTTGCCCGAAAATATATTCATTTATGTTCTGGAAGATTATTTCATGGCATTATGGAAGCAATGGGATGGGCAATTTTGGAGTTCCATGCACTCTTTGGAACAGATCATATTATCCCTAAAGTATTAAAACCTTACTTCCTGGTAAGTGGTGATGGGATTTCTGGAGCTTCTCAGAAGATAAAGTCCAGATCTTTTACTAAACAGGATTGCACAGCCTACCCAAGACTTAAAAATAAGTTTGAACTTTTGTATTTGGATCATATAATATGGATTTTGTGCAGCCTCCTGCAACGTTTGGGGTTTTCTACTCTCTCACTTCAATAGAGTTTGAATGTAACACCTTATCCTGTCTTTTTTCCACCAATAATTTGAGCCTTGCCCTAGGTCAGTAGACGACCTTCAGATAATTTTTAGCTTTAGTGTCCAAGTGATGAAAAATAAAGTGTTCTTTCATTTCTGCAGGCTATATATACGAGGGTGTGCATATATATATAATACTATTGGTATTAGATAATATTGCTGGTTTGCTGGGTATGTACAGAGATAAATTTATTTATTTATTTAAATATATTTATACTAGAGTGCTACTATATTGTAACAACTCCATGCTGTTGAGGAAAGTCCTTTCTCAGGTATTGAAATTTGAATCTCCCTGCCTAACAATATTCTTCCCAAAAACATTCCTACTGCTGGAGAGTTTAACTCTATTTACAGACTGTCTGTTTCTGTGTGGCAGAGAGTATTATCTCCAGCAGATCCTAAATGCACTGTGAATGATCAAAGTGTTGACTGAAATTTATTACGTGAATCCAGTGTAGTTCTCTTTCCTCAGTGAAAGTTCTTCAGAGAGGTTTTTAAGAGCATCTGTCAAGAAGTAAGAGTTAGTATAGGGGGTTTAGAGTTAAGGTATGGTAATTTTAACAGCATTTGTTCTTAGTCAATAATTTTTTCCTGATGAGGGTGGACGCCCTGGCACAGATTCCCAGAGAAGCTGCCCCATCCCTGGAAGTGTTCAAGGCCAGGTTGGATGAGGCTTGGAACCTGGGATAGTGGAAGGCGTCCCTGTCCATGGCAGAGTTGGACCACATGGTCTTTAAAATGTCCCTTCCAACTCAAACTGCTCTATTGATTCTGTGCAGTTGAACTCCTGGGTACGTGATTTAGTTTCACTGAGTGTTGTCATGCTACTCCAAGCTAGTAAAAATTCCCACATGTTTTACTGCACCTTCACTGCTCTGCTGTGACTGTTGTCACAGCACTAACTGTATCCACAAAATACACTACATTACTGCACTTACATTTGTATTCAGGACAAACTACTAGTTCTATCTAATTTCCTTATAGATATTACAGACCTCTAGTTTGACTACAGCAGTATCCTGACCTTGCCTTCACTTTACACATAAAACACCCTCTAATTTGATAAAAACCCACGTTTATTTTAGATTGCCAGACAAATTTTACTGGAAGCTGTTGCAAAGGGGGAAGGGAGGGTTTCTTTCCAAGGGTAACAAGCTGCCAGACAGCAGAAATTCAGTTCTGGTCCCTAAAATACTGGTGCAATTGAGCCAGGCTCGAATCTCTCTAAGGCATCGCTGCAACGATGTAAATATGAGAAGCCACAAAGGTGACCTAGAGTTGTCTTCTTCCTCCCATCTCTGGGGTGGAAAATTTTCTGTCGTTGCCTCTAGATGTGGTTTCTGCCAACCCTCTCTCCATTTTCATCTTTGTCTACAGAAGTCTCCGTGGAGGCTGGTAGAAAGGGATGGCTGGGCACTGAGAACTTGTCATATTTACTACTTTATCTTCTACCAGTCCACAGGGGGAAAAAAAGTTGCTGTGAAAGGTGAATAGATAGAGCGGGAAAGTGTCTGACTTTGGAAAGGAACATTTAGTACAGAGACCTTCAGACTTTATAAACTTTCAGCTACAGCTCTCTTCTCCTCCCCATACGCAGACAAAATCCAGCCAGCGTCTCAACCAACCTTTCAGAACCTTTTTCTGGCTTGAGGCTAATTGCAACTCTGCATTCTGGGAAATACAGAGGGTGTCCCAGCCATTGAAACCAAGGCTTAATTTGGACCCACTCTCCTTCCTTATTAAACTGTTGGTAATTTGGCACATGAGAGGGCTGCTCCTGTGAGCAAGAGACACGGCCCCCTCTCGATCCTCTTATACTACAAAGCTTGCATTTTTCATAGTGGATTAGCAAGTCTAGACATCTTATAAAATGTCAATGAACGTATGGATCTTCAGTGTATATTTCTCAGGAGAGCTCTGCTTGTTTGCAGTGCTGCTCTCTCAGCCCGATCAATACAGCCACAACAGCCTTTTGCATTTTCTGTCAGAAAACAGAACGCTGCTCATTGGATTTGCTATATTTTTCTTCTTCTTTCCAAAGCAGTTAATGAAATAGTGGAGGTAGAGAAAACAGAGGGTGGGCAGGAAGTTAGATCGCATGCCGGGCACCCAGGGAAGCTGTGAATAAAGTGTTTTATTTTAATTATTATTACTAACCACGGAGGCACAATAATAATTATCAGGAGAAAAATCCTACCTCAGGGGCGAGACAAGGACTGGGGAAGAGAAGGGAAAGGAGGAGCAGCTGAGTGCAAGAACCCCCATGGGATGTGATTATCTCCTGATAACAACATCCCCAGACTTATTGCTATTATGAAATTTCATTTTTCCATTTTTTAATACACACAGATACATATATAAATTATTTAGGTTAAGTATTTCAATTCCCTACAAACCACAAGTTCGCATTAAACTTCAACTGTGAGATTCCCAGGTATATTAATTTCCATTCTTTGAGGATGTTGAGCAGTCCATCAAAATAAACTCTTAATCTTTGGCTGTTTTATGATATTATTATAATGTATTTTAATTGAGGAATGGTGAGTGGAACAAGTTTTCAGACAAATAAAATTGTTTGGGTTCCATTTGGAACCTCCATTTGGCTGGAGGGGAAGATGCCACATGAAATGACTCTGGCTTTTCAGTAAGGCATCCTGATTTATTAGTATTAGTATTAGTATTAGTATTAGTATTAGTATTAGTATTAGTATTAGTATTAGTATTAGTATTAGTATCCCCAGCACAGTTCTATTTCTTCTCTCCTTTTTAGAAGTCCCAAGTCCTCTCCCCATCTACTCTAATAATGGAAAGGGGGGATTGCAGTCACAAGACACAGGGACCTTGAGGACTGCATTCAGCTTTGTATGTTGAGTTTTCTAGAAATTAGATATAAGAATGGGGAAGGGTTTATGATGTTTCTGAAACCAACTTCACAATTTCATTTATGATTTAAAAATGCTTGGTGCTGAAAGATACATCAAAAATCCACCACTTTTGTTGTTGTTGTTGTTGTTGTTAGACTGACCCAGGTTATGTTTGTTCTTTCTTATTTCCTTTTAATTTTTCTATTCAAGGCTCTGACTGCAGCTCACAGATATAATTTTTGGTTAAAATTCATAGAATCAAGAAATGTTTTGGGTTGGAAGGGACCTTAAAGTTCACCTCATTCCAGCCCCCTGCCATGGGAAGGGACACCTTCCACTAGAGCAGATTTCTCAGGAATCACTGCAGATCACAGGGATCACTTTGCTTATTGGGTCAGCCTTAAAGACCTTTGGATGTCGTGAAAAATTCTGTAGTGACTTTAACATGAGGGCTTGGTGTCAATCACATAAGAATATGGAGAATATTTTTCTTCCTTACACATTAAATTCATAAATTCCTTTAGTAATTCCTTTGTTTGGTTGTTTGATTTTTTTTTTTTTTGTAACCCCAAAAATTCAATATCAGGGAAAACACTGTGAAGCTTAATGTGGCCAAAACCTCTGGTTCATAGGACACCCAAGATGCTGAACAGGATCAAGTGAGCTAAATCTTCTCCCATAAAGTTTGGGAAGTTTCTTTTTCTCTTTTCTTGTCCACATGTCCTTTGAGATATTCCCTTTTCCAAATTATTCTCCATGGAATTATTTGGGAAACCAACAGAAAGATTTGGGGGAAGGTACTATATACTAAGCCAACATAGAGTTTAGGGGAATTTTAAGCCAGTATAAAAAGACATTTAATACTCTTAGATCTATGGCTGTGGTTTTGATATGGTCTCCTTTCTGTTTCATATCAGCATGAGTGAGAGCCTGAGAGTGCAATATTCTGTTCCAGTTTGTTGGTTGCTAATGTTTCAACAATTATGTTTTGCTGTGAAATGATTTGCAAAAGGGAAAATTCAGACTGGAAAAGAGAAATTCTGCACTCTGAGGAAGACAATATTGATTCTCACTTCCATTTCTGCATTTGCAGTAATTTCACTGCTAGATTTGTGTGTTGTTTTGATGCTTTTTATCTCTGCTGACATCTCTGGAGCAACGCCTGATATACATTTATTCAGGCAAAATCCCAATCAGCCCTGCAGAATTCATCTAATTGTTCCCCTTCACTAATGTAGCACACAGGCATAAAAAGTGAACTAAAGACAATGTTTCCTAGGCTTTTTAAAATCCACTTGAATAATTTTCTGAGAAAGAAGCTCAACACTAGTCCACATTTAGTTAAATGAATGTTTCCTTTCAGCTGTAGAGATCACTGCAATTGCAACCTGAAGACTCACTGATCTTTGTTGTTCTGACATCACTAAGAAAATCTTACACCACGCGAAAGTAAAGATAATACTACAGAACTTGTCTTACATAGCTTTCTTTAACTAAGTTGAAATCAATGGAATCATATTTACTCAGTGCCCTGATGCTCTAGCTCAGTATTAGCATCCCAAGCCTGATGGGTTATATACAGACAACAAAAAGGAATAAAAGTTAAGAATAAATAAATAAATAAATACATATATAAATATATGTATATATACACATTTATATGTCTATGCTCAGGAATAAAGTTGCAGAAAATTCCAGATTTCAGGAAACTCCTTAATTTGTATATGAAAGGAGAAGGCCAGGCTTCTGAAACCCATTCTGGGTGGATACTCTCAGAGTAGTCACTCCTCTGCCTGTGAGCCTCAGAGAGTTTTGCAGCAGAAGGGTGACACAATGGATGCTTAACTTTTTCCAAGGTCTAGGTGACCTGCTCTGATTTGTTTCACTTAGTGCTGAATCACTGAGGGGCCTTGTTTAAATGGCAGCAATAAGGTTTAGGGGGAAAAAAAAACAACCTTGAAAACCTTAAGGGTTCTATGAAAATTTAATCATAACAGATCTAGGAACATGATGTTGTTTTGATGGAAGCCCTAGCAGAGACACCAAACAGGTACATAGTCAAGTATCACAGAATCAGTTTGGTTAGACAAGACCTCTGAGATTGTTGAGTCCAGACTTTAAAAGCTGGGGTAAAGTAAATATTAAAGTGCTATTATTTTAAGTATTTGATGAATATGAAACATGTTGTGTTGTTAGAGAACATAAACACTTTGTCCAAGCACCACTAAAAGACTCGATAAAATTTTGCCTCTATAAAAGTGTTTCAAATCAATTTGAAGCTGGATAGGGGAATGTTGTGACCATAAACTGCTTTCCTTAATAGGGCATAGCTAATTTTCAGGAGGAGAGGGATGCACTACACAGAGTTCAAAGGAATGCCACAAAACTGATCCTTGGGTTGGAAAACAAGCTCTGGAATATCAGGCTTAAGGAGCTTGACTCAGATTATCAAAGGGAGAGTGGAGAGGTGAGTTGATCACTGCATAAGGCACTTAGAAATGTTTGATAGCAGGGAGCTTGTCATTCCTGTTAGCAAGAGCATAACAACATTCAATGTCTGGAAGACAAAGTTTACATAAATACTGTTTATTTAAATAAATTGGAATTCCCTGGAACTGAGAGGATGTGGCTTACTGGCACCCAACCAGTGCAGATGCACTTGGCTTTTGGATTTTCTTTTTTTTTTACGTGCAATTTGATTTCTGTTTACCTATATATTTTGATTTAGGTGTTGGAATAATTATTTGGTCTGTGTTTGCAGCAGCAGCAGGAAGAATCCAAATACCTCATTTCAAGTACCTGGAAGTAATCCATGGTGATATGTCTTTTGCACATTCAGGAACAGCACAGTCTATATTTAGGCAATGCTTACAATTCCAATTCATGTTTCTGAATTTTAGCCTGATATTTGATGTGAGAGAATTTTTTTTCAGGGAATATCTTGGCTGTTGATGGTTTGCCCTCCTCTGAAATGTAAGAGGTTGTTCGCAACTGGAAATGGGATATAAAAGAATAATTTGTTTTGATCCCTGCTCTCTACATAGTTGCCATCTACACTGAGCTGGATGTTTTGAGTGAGATTTGTTCAGTTCTTATGAGTTCTTCAAGGATCTGACCTCCCTCAAGTCTATGGGGTTTTTAGCACTTAAACTCTTCTCCCAACACATTTTGTCTTCCGCTTGTCTGTGTTGAATTTCATCTGCCATTGTGTTGCCCAATTACCTACAGTAGTTTAGTTAGGTCCACCTGGAGTTCCCACCAATCCTCTTGGGCCCAGATAACCCAAATAATTTTATGTCTGTGTTATAATAGCCATAAAATAATTCTGTGTCAAAACAATTTTGTAAATTGGTGTTTCAACATTTGTCCTGAGTGCAGCTGAACAAAACCCTTTGTGTATAGCTCCAGTCTTTGCGCCTCAAGGACTCCCCTATTATACACCTGTTCTTGACAGATTGAGGCCTAAAACAGGAGAGCTTAGTCACATATTAACCAGCAGGAAGAAAGTCTCTGCTTTTTATTAATGCCTGCCTATGAGTTCAGTGTTTGGAATTCAGTCCTACCTATAAATCAACATCAGAGACTACAACCCAGTGTGTTCAAGAGCTTTGTTTAAACATCAAAAGAAGAACACAGACAAGCACTATGGTAGAAATATCACTAATCACTTGCAAATACATCTTTCCTGTCAGTAGGAGCTTAACCTTTTTGTTTAATGTTACTGCAGGAAAATGCACTTATTTACAGTCTATCTATTTTGTTTAAAGCAATAGACAGGTTTGCTATGAAAAATGATCATATTTATTACTGCAACAACACAAAGAGGATTTTAGAAGTGTTCAGTTCCAGGAAGATTTATAGAATCTTGGGAATTTCAAGGCTTCAAAGTGATTAATAAGAACAGGAATTGTTGCGGTCACTGAACTTGTTTGGCCAGCCTATCACTTGATAAAACAACAGTTTACTAAGAAGAAGAAATATATGCAGTACTTTTGCTTATTTGTTGAACAAATGAACACAACACGACTGCATGTGGCACATTGATTAGAGCAAATTAACTTCACACTCTTCTCCTGGCTTTCTTAGCTCGTAGGGGACTCCACTAGGATTTAGCCATAGTGTGCAGAAAATCCTAGAATCTATAGACCATTCCCTTTAATTTGAATGCTGCAGATTATGGATAAAAGATTGGTCACTTCTAGGATTTACAGCTTCAAAGGAAAGGAAAATAAAGAGAGACACAGAGGGGAAAAATACAAACAAAGAGCTCCTGTGAGAAAGAAGTGGAAATGCAGACTCCTACAAGATATGGGATTGGGTTCAATAGAGCTCCTGAGTCTGATTTTCCACTTACTCATACAAACTACACTGAACTCAATGGTATTACTCCTTTTTTACACATTGGAAAGAGAAAGCAGAATCAACCCCATTTTTCTACTGTAGCATAATTCATTGCCAGCAAACAGTAAAAAAAAAAAAAAAAAAAAAAAAAAGATCACAACATTCCTGGTTTGCTTTCATCTTATGGGCTTGATGGTGATTCAGTCAATACAAGTTTGTCATTGATCAGCAGCACGCGCTTTGTCAGTGGGATCAGGACCTCTGTATCCCTTGTAATCTGTTTTGTAGATAACAAAAAGTGCCATTCCCAAAGGTGTGGGTTCTAATGCAAAAATATTTTTTTTTTAAATGCTAGTAAATTTGGTATAAGACCTTCCTTCAGATGATAAAAGTTTTCTTAGCTCTATCCAGATACAAACCTTCTAGTGGGGTTGGTCAGCTCCAGAGTATTCAGCCCCAAGTGGGAAACTCCAGATTGCATTGCATTGCACTGCCCAATGGAATCCAAGATTTCACCATCTGTTGTGGTTTAACCCCTGTAGGAAGCTGCTTACTCACCTCCCCCTAGTTCAAAGAGAGAGGGAGTCAGAGGGAATCAGTTTTATAGGTAAAATAAAAACTGTGGGGAAAATCAAAGCAAAATAAGGAATTCATTCCCCACTTTCTGTGGGTACACAGGTGTCCAGCCACATCCAGGGAAACAAGACTCTATCACATGTCATGTCTGCTTGAGAAGACAAATGCCATAAAGCTGAACATTCCCCACCCTTCTTCCTTCTTCCCAGCAGCTTTTATTGCCAACCATGACACCATCTGCTTTGGAATATCCCTTTGGTCAGCTGGGGTCATCTTTGCCCCCTTCCAATTCCTTGTGCACCCCCAGCCTCCCTTCTGATGGAGTGGGGTGAGGGACAGAAAGACCCCGACTCTGTGTAAACCCTGTTTAGCAAGAGCAAAAATATTCTTGTGTTATCGGCATGATTTCCAGCACAAAACCCAAATACAGTCCCAGCTACTGTGAAGAACTTTACCCCAGCCATAACCAGCACAGCCTATCCCTTGTGCTCAGGTGCAGACATGCCATGGGACATGATAGAGCTGCCTCCACTTTCCTTGTGGCACAGGCATTTATTCCTTTCCTCCATCTCACTTTTGACCTCAGTAGATATTTTTCTCCTACTCCTCAGGGGTTTTGTGTCACTCAGTTTGGTCCTCTCACTTCAACCCCACTATGAGTCAAAAGCACTGGCTCCTTTTTTAGGGGCTTTTTCACCATCTGAAGGGGAAATGGAGCCCAAATGCTGATGGCAGAAACCCCAGTTTCCCCTTGAACTCAAGGAAAAGACTTCAGAGAGTGCTGCACAACTAAACTAGGCAACAGCCATGTTCCTAAATTTGAAACTGTGAATTAGTTTATGTTTTCTATTCTCTAAGCCTTTATTTTTCAGGTTTTGTTCCTTTCACTCTTTCCTACACTTTTCTCTCCATTCTTAATACCATCAGGTAACACAGGTCTCTTCTTGCAGTCACTTATTTCTGACTCTTCATATCCTTCCACTTCTGCTCCACTGTGCATCTCAAAAATGAACTGAAAAGCAAAATTATGACCTTCTATAGTCTTTTATTTTCCAAGCTGTGTTTTTTTCTAGCATTTTGGCCTAGTAGCTGTTTATTCCCTGTTCCTATAGACCACTTCAGGCTCCAATTTAAATGAAAGCTGCCTTGACAAATAAGACTGCCATGAATTGCCCCTGTCCTAATGTGAGCTACAGTGCTTTCATTTCCTGGAGTGCTAATGGTAAAAACACAGCACTAGTGAGCATCACAGGCTGTACAATGCATTATAAATAAAGGTACATGCACTACAGTATTCAAGATAAAAGGTATTAAGCTTACTGTGGGGGTACTGTAAAATTTAGTGCTCTGTAGAATATGCTAGTAGTCCCTAAAACAGCAGTCAGATACTCACCAGGCACAAAGACAAAGCAAATTCAGGAAAGAAACTGTCAATAGCACAAGCTCTAGAAACCTTCAAAGGGTTCAGGTCTGATCTATTTGCTCTTATTCAGTTCACTTTTTTTGGGTTTTTTTTGTTTTTTTTTTTTTTTTTTTGAGAGTGGATTTTTGTTTTTGTGAGTTGCTCCATTGAAATCATGGTGTGGAAAAAAAGAAGTATTGTCAAATGTGGAAAAAGTCAACACCTGCAAACTCTGCAAAAGAAAGCTTGCCAAATCCATGCTGCTTGAGACTCCATCAGGTTCAAGAATGCTCACATAAACAGACACCTTTCTTGGGCTGTAACCCCTCTGGCAGTTTTTGCTCTGGGTTGATGCAGTACCTGACATTCCAGGATCTTGGGGAGCCCAGTCTTCCAGGCTGCTACAGAAAATAAGATTTGTCTGTGGGTTCACTTTATTGACTGTAAATTTTATGAAGTTCATCAAGGACAAGTGTTGGTTCCTACACGTGGGTTGCAACAGTCCTGTGCAGCACTGCAGGCTGGGACAGAGTGGCTGGAAAGCTGGGAAAGGACCTGGGGGTGCTGGTGACAGAGGCTGAACATGACCCAGGTGTGTTTGGGTGGCCCAGAAGGCCAGTGGCACCTGGGCTGTACCAGCCATGGCGTGGCAGCAGGACCAGAGCAGTGATTGTCCCCCTGTGCTGGGCATGGCTGAGACTACACCTCAAATCCTGGGTTCAGTTCTGGGCCCCTCATGACAAAAGAGACATTGAGGGGCTTCAGTGAGTCAAGGGAAGGGAACAGAGCTGGGGAAGGGTCTGGAGCACCGGGATGATGAGGAGCACCTGAGGGAGCTGGGAAAGGGGCTCAGCCTGGAGAAAAGGAGGCTCAGGGGGAACCTTGTGGCTCTGCACAACTCCCTGACAGGAGGGGACAGCCAGGGGGGATTGATCTCTAGTTCCAGTTGCCAAGTGACAGGACAAGAGGAAATGGCCTCAAGAGGGATGAGGAGAAGTTTCAATTGGATGCTCTTATTACCTGTGTGGGTTTTTACTGCAGAAAAAAAAGTCCAGCTGCAGAGGACTTTTCTTCCAACAAACATACTTTGTTATTGGTCTCTGATGTTCAGGTCCATAACACCAGTTGCATGAACAAAGCACTTGCTTTGAATTCCCATCCATGTGGCCTCATAGAATTTGGTTTTGCCAAAATATCAAGAGTTGCTGATCACTATCTGGACCCTTATATGCCATTATTTAACTCCAAATTTCCTTTAAGTTACTGGAAATCTGCTATTTGCTCTGCAGTACTCTGTACCCCTCCTGTCATGCCATTAAATCTTCAGGCCTATTCTGATGTATTATTCATGCACTCATTGCTTCCAAACACTGAATATCAGATATAACTCAGCTGGGCCTCCATCCTGCAAAAAAAAATACCTGTGTTATTCTCAGCACCCAAGCAGAGAGGAAAAGCTGGAGAGAGTCCTTAGTCTTAATCTGTGCATACCTGCTTGTAGGATCATGGCTCCTTGTCTGTAAGGGCTGAAATAGCAAAATATCTTGGTCTAATTTATCACTTTATTATTCCCTTTAAAAATGTAGGTTGATTTTAAAATAAAACCTCCTTCTGAAGTGGAAAGTTCAAACATTTAACTTGAAAAAGAAAAGTCTATGCCAAGTCATTTAAATGTTTCATCTTTTCTAAAGCTCTATTTCAATGAAACTATTAAAAAATGTGATTGAATTTGGGTGTATTTCTGTTCCTTCCAGGAAAATGCAGAATTGAATAGCTCCTGCCTCTGAATTGCTCAACTACAAACTTGCACAAAGTCTGGGAGTTTATAATAGAAAAATAAGTATAAAATAACGGCAAAAATAGGCTAAGTGAGCCCATCCATCCTAGTACAGTGAGGTACAGTGTTATCTGAGAGACCAAAGGACATCCAGGAAACCTAGAAGGATGACCAAGTGTGAAATAGGGTTACAAATACTCTTTTCCTTCTGGAGCAGCAGGTCAGCAGTAGGATTTCAAGTGTCTTCAAACACCCCTGAGCTGTGGCCAGTGTATCTACATGACCATCACTGCATTGGTTAACCAGCCCATGACACTCAGCTTGCAGAGCAGGATCTGGTCGTGAGGTCTCATTTAGGCTGGAAAAGACCTTAAAGATCATTAAATCCCCATAGATGTAGACAGCAGGTCACCTGCTGGGAAGGACCCATGTTGAAAGTGAAGGTTTGCTTTCACTTGTCCTCTCTGGCTGCTTGACCACCACTGTCTCCAACCCATTCTTCAAATTCCACTGGCTTTTGGCTAAAAGAAACAGTGCCAGAGAGGTCACACAGTGGAAGAAATGTTTGAAAAGTGAGGTGTAATTCTATAGGACCAAACAAATACAGAGCATTCCCAAACCATAAGATGTGGCAAACCTGAGCACACAGTGATCCTCAGAGCTGGGGTGAGATGATGGAACTCCAGATCTCTGATAGCTTTGAACAGTAAAGCACAAAAGAAATATACATATATATATATATATGTACTCTGTGCCTTGATTTTAATGATTAAGGGAAATTTCAACTCTTTTTTTTATGTTCTTGAGTTTTCCAATAACCAGTTCAGGCGCTGTGAGCTAAACATGCTTTCCAACATGCTTTCCCTGTGTGCAGTGAGCCAAGCTCCAGCTTAGACACTGATCAGATTAAGGACCTGCAGCACTCCAGCTGGAGCCCTTCGAGTGCAGACGGCGTGTTCAGAGGCAGCGGCCACTTGAACAATATGTGCCTGTGCATAAATCCACCTTCCACTTGTGCCTGGCCATGGGGCAATTGCCCATCCATTGAGAACAGGACATTCCCTGCCACTCCAATTACCTTTTTTCCCTGCACCCACTGGAGCTCCCATGGATGCTTGAAAGGAGGCGCTGCTTTTATGTGAATCAGAGCTGATGGTGCAGAGGCCTTTGGGAAATAATCAATTACTGTGTTAGAGCAGTGCCTGGTGCTGATGGAGATATCTGCTGACAAAAGTCCTGCCCTCACAAGGTGCTCAGTGCTGGGTCCTCACTTTGCCTTTCACACCTTTCAGGACAGGGCATCCTGATGCAAACACACCCAGCAGAAGTTTCAGCTGATTTGGCCTTCAGTGCAAATTCCTTTATTTACTCTGGTGATAACAGGACTTGGCATCAGGGCTTTAAGTGGATGGTTTTGGAAATGATCTGGGCACAACATGCTTTGATAGATTCTGTTATAAGGAAATCTATGCAGTTGCTCATAAGCATTTAATTGACTTCTTATGCAGATTTAGCCATTATTATAGTTTTCTTTTGTTTCATTTTAATTGCTGATGATTCTCTTATTTGTGTTTCTTTAGCCAAATTCCCTGACTGGAATATAAGGGCACTCTTGTGAGGCTTTTGAAACGAAATCCGCAGTGGAGCAACAACAATTCAGCCCTAAGCTCTTTCCCATTAGTGATAATAAACAGTAGCTAATCCTTAGCAACACTAAAGGACGATTGAGCTTCCAGACTGTCACATCCTCTCAATGTGCTCGCCGAGAAAAGGCGTGGGGGATAACAGCACAGTGCATCTCCTCCTAGTGGCAACGCATGGGACATCACAAATTCACGGGATTCTACCACTGTGACAGGATGTCATTTCAATTGCCTTATTAACCATATGAAAAAATATATCACAACAGTGAGAAAACTTCTCAGTTATCTATATCTTACCCCTAAGGCTATTGTCATGAGCCAGTGGCATACTAAGGGAGGAGTACTAATTCAGTTGTCAGCTGCCTGCCTATTAAACAGGAGGAAAAAAATACCAGCAACAAAATTGAAACAAGTAATAAGGGTAAGAGAAAGGTCTGGATACCCTTGTCCACTCGATTTCTTGAATTAAACAAATACAATTACTTCTCCTGTTTGTCCTGTCACATAGCATTGTACTCAGAGCATCATGCTGCCTTCTAATTGAGTATTTTCTCTGCTTAAAATGGTACATGGATTGCACTTTAAAAACGTAAGTGCTGGTATATTATACTCCAAGTTCATGACCTGCATAGTAAACCATAGGAGGATGAGCAATGATCAGCTGAACTAAAACATGTTCAGGGGCTGGAAAGAGCAGGCTCACTGCTAAGGATTAAGGAAATCTGTTAGTTTCTCTGTAGATAATCTGGGTTGTTTGATTAACCATAGACAAACTCTTCATGGCAGGAGGTGAACAGTCTCCAGGTGATTGTTCTACAGAGATCAGAGAGTTTTCTTAGAAAAAGGCAATGAGATGATTGTCTGTGTCCCTGCTCTTTGTAGGGGCACTGCTGACAGGGCTCAGTTTCCTTATTTTGATGTCACTTGGTGTCACTTGGTTGTCACTTGGTGCCACTCTGCAGCTCCATAAGGACACAGATCTCCTGCAAACCCAGTGCCAGACCAGACCACTCTGTGCACATATCCCAGGATGCTTCAAATGACCATATTTAACCAACTGGAACCTACCATAATACCCAAATATATAAACATTAAATTTGTTAATATTAGTGACTTGTACTGCTTCACTCCAGTTTAGGAGCATCATACCAGTGTCAGTAGTGGTGCTAGAGGAAGTATAAATCTTAAAAGTATTATTTTCAAAAGATATAAAACTTTTTCTTCACAATTTTGGTGGCTGATGTGGTTTGAGACATTTGGGGAAGGTTCATTTTAAGACTAAGCCACCTAATGTGCAATGCATCTGCCGAGCCAAGAGCTACTGTAGGTATCAAGAATGTGTTGGAATATTTGCCCAGACAAGCTGTGGCTGCCCCATCCCTGGAACTGTTCAAGGCTAAGCTGGATGGGGCTTGGAGCAACCTGGTCTAGTGGACGGTGTCCCTGCCATGGCAGAAGAGTTGGAAATTGAAGCTCTTTTCCAACACGAGCTGTTCTATGACTCAATGATCCTCCCTTGCCTTGAGTCACATTTCCAGAGGAATTCAGGAATCCTGTAAGCTCATGGTCCATAGGCTCAGGCATCTGAGATGTGTTGCTTCCACATCTTCTTCTCTGAACCCACTTTGTCATCACCTTTACTGTATGTTGTCATTTGCCCTTCTGCCAAGGATATGTGCAATTCTACACCTTTGTTTTTTTGGAGTAAGTGACTACAAATTAAGGGTAAATAGTCCTTTCAGAAGACAGAATAAGGTCATTCCATGCCTACAGGAAAAGGATGAAACTATTTCTAGTTATGTGAGCAGGACTTCTATTTTTCCTCGATACCAGCTAGTTGCAGAAAGTGCACTGTAAGTTATGCAGGATGATAACTGGGGGAGGAAGATGTTTCAGGGAAGATTATTGAGCCTGTAACCACCCGAGGGCTGTTAATGAAAGTCCAGCTATAGAAAGAAGATATTATTTCTCCAGATGGAGACATGGTCCTGGGTGATCTGCTGTAGGTGGCCCAGCTTGACCAGGGAGGAGGGGGACCAGATGACTTCCAAGGTCACTTCAATCTCAACCATCCTCTGATGGAGCAGCAGCTGGTTTGGAGGCATCTGGCAGGAACCCATTTCTAGGGCTCCTATACCTTCTTCACCACTTGAATCCCATAAGAGTCTCATTTTTACTCTGCACCAACTGTCCCTTTGTCTTTGCAAGATGTTTCAGGTCCATCAAGCATCACAAAGCAAATACCCCTTTGCTATGACCCAGCTGGTTTTCCCAGGGCACACCTTGACAGGGGTCCCAGGAGAAATCAGGATGGTCCCTGCTGCAGCTGACCCCAGGGGCAGAGAAAAAGCCCTCACACAGTTTGTCCCACCAGTAGGAATGTCACCTTTAACCTTCACTGTGTTGTCATCCTTAATATAATCATAACAAAAAAAAATATGGCACACATCCCACCCGCTGGATTGAAGATATTGGGAGGTAGGATAATTGGTATTTCCAGGGAGCAGGAAGCCAGGCTGGATGGTTCTGTTCACAATATACCATGGTAATGCCAGTATCATTCAGAGTACTGAACCCCAGTAACATCAGCCTGAACAAACTCACAGCTCTGAAAAGGTTTTAAAACCTCTCCATGGAGATATTTCACTGTATAGTTGTTCTTAGTATTCATGAGGAGAAATATTTATTTGGGTGAAAACATAGATCCAGTTCCTTTCAGTAAATTAGTAACAGACAATGCAGAGTCAAAAGGGTATCTTTTTTCTCCTTTTTTTAAATTTTATTTGTAGCAAGCCTTCAGCAATATGTAATTAGATCTTTCATGCTGAGAGAAAAAAAAAATAGAGGGAGAGAGAGACCCATATATCTGCAAAATCATTAGTACTTTTGGCAGCAGAAGGCTGGATCCTCAGCTGGTGTAAATTGGAGGTAGCTACAGTGAAGGCAACAGGGAGATGCTGATTGACACCATGGATAGCATTCCCACAGGACCCAAGCCTGGAGCAGCAAAGGGTGGTGAGCCTGTATTAGATCAGACATTAGAATGTTTGAGAAGAAGATGGAAATGAGAGATATAAGAGGGAGAACAGAACAAGGTGCAGACTTGTGAGGTCCTGGAGAAATCAGGCTTGTGGAAAGGCAGGAGAAAATGGAGAGGAAGGGAAGGACTTAGAAATCTGATGGTCACAAAAGCCTGCTAGAAATCTAAATAAAGGGGTAGGAGAGACAGGAGGGTATTGAAAGAGGAAATTTAATTTTTCAAGCTACTCAGATTTTAATAATGGGTGCTTGATGGAAAACCAGGGAGAGGTAAATAATTTTAAGCCTCCCAATAACCAGTTACTGAATAGATCAGTTAATTTAACAAGCTACTAATAGACTTTGCTAAAAGACCCTTTTTATACTTATTGCACTAATACAGTATCTTCTGGCAGTTCTGGTTTTATCCATAAAACTGAGTCACAAAAAACAGTCCAACAATTTCTCTGAACCCCCCAAGTGGGACAGAGAAGGGATACAATTATTTAGATGCTGAAATCTTTGGGAGGGGAAATGGTCACTGACTGCACTGTTACTGAAGAATGTCTCACATCTACATATTTATATTCATATTTATCTACAGAACAGCATGTGAAGCAGAACCATTGGACTGTCCCATGCACTGGAACTCAATGAAAGTTGACTGAATGAATCATGTCCTGGGTCTGTTAAAGCTCTCTTCAATTTTCATGACAAAGGCTCATCCACAGCCAGGTGTTAATGAAATGCTCCAGTTTCTGTACAACAGAACCATCACAGTTTATTTCTGTTTCTTTAGGACAAACGACCTACTCTGTACCATTCCCAGGAGAGTTAGATTAATTTATATTGTCTTTCATCTCTGTCCCTGTACTTTGCTTCACACTTCACTGAGACTTCAGTAGCACAAGTGCTTTTCTTTCAAGACAGGGCTCTACAGCTTGCTAATGACTGTATCCCAAGATTGCTAAAACTGTCCTTGACCAATTGATTTGGTAGTGTTTTACCAGGATCTTGTAAAAGATAATCCTCCACCCCAGTTAGTCATCTGGATTTTCTACCATGGTCTGTGGAGGCAAATCTCTCCAGAGGGTGCTTCATCTTCCTGCTGATGTTCCTGTTATTCAGTGTCTCAGGCTCATCTATATTTACCTCACAGTTAAAATCCTTATTTTTCAGGGGGTGAAAGGGAATTTGGCTTTCAAGAAGCAAGCCTTTGTGTGTCACACATACATTTACTTCCCAGCCTACAGAAGCCTGTCTTGGAATATCCGGTTCCCACTTAGAATTATTCCCATTTACAAGCTGTAGTCTGTGTTCTCTAAACATCCTTCTGGATTTTCTACAACTATTTCTGCATATCAAACTATCAGTCCCTCTGTCCATCTGGCTCATTCATCTTCTTCCCAGCTTATTTTATTTTATTTTATTTTTGGGGGGGGGGGGGGGTGGTAGTTTTTTTTTTTGTTAGTTTTTTGTTTGTTTGTTTTTTGTTGGTTTTTTGTTTTTGTTTTTTTTTTTTTGTTGTTGTTGTAGCCAAACTGCCTGCAGGTTAAATTGCCTGGAATACTTGGATGAACAACAGGTCTGAGAACACATGGAAAGCATTTTTTTGCTTAAAAATATCAAGCGAATGTCTGTGGGAAAATTCTGCTGGTGTGACCATCTGTGTATTGATATATATTTGCTGTGGAAGGCTGAATCCAGCATTCAGTGCTTGAGTGGGAATCTCGAGTGCCCAAAAAGTGGAGGGCTCAGCCCTCTGTGCCTTGTGCAGGTCTGAGTCACTCAGCATGACCTCAACATCTGCACAGGTGGGTCAGAAACTCCAGAGGACATGGAGTGAGTTCTGCTTGGAGCAGCCCGTAATTTTTTTTTTAAAAAATAAAACTTCAACCAGGTAATACACCCTAAAACCAGCGATTATCCTATAACACCAGTAATAAAAACTTTGCAATCTGAATTGAAGAGTGAAAAGTCTCATTTTGCCCATGAAAGAAGATTGCAGCTTCCTTCAGAACATTATGAAGCATTGAAATTTAGAGTCAACACTTTATTTCCATTGAGCAACCACTTTAAATCAACTTGACATGTAATCCAACAGAATTTATGGGTTTGAGAGGGGCAGGAAAACGAAGGTTTTGCTTTTATGTGTCTGGGGAATGTCATGGACTGTGTAAGCTGCATCTTTGAAAGACTGCACATCACCATTAAAACAAAAAGGAGTTACTTAATTTTTCTTCATCTAATTATTGTTTTATGCTGCACTGTGGCATGAAACTTTCCATGTCATTGTGCCAGAATTAACATTTTTCTCACAGCCAGTTTTGCCTTAATGGTTATAACAAAAGGAAGTGGGCTTTGTGAAGGCCCAGGTTACCCTTAGACACTGGGGTTTGATGCAAGAAACATCAAAGAATGGTGTATTTCACTGTAATGTGTGTCTTTGCCTGTCTGAGATTAGAATTACAATGGGTGAAACTGCACAGTGAAACCATACATTAATGAGTCGCGTATATTAAACAATTTAATCCAACCCTGGGGTGTCCAGCACAGGAAGGACATGCACCTGTTGGGGCAAATCTACAGGAGTCCACCAAGTAGATAGAGAGGTGGACAACTTCTGCTCTGAGGAAAGGCCGAGAGCATCGAGTCCTTCCAACCCAAACCATTCTGTGATTCTATGAGCCACTGAATTTCCTCTGCTTATTTGAAATATATTTGCTCTGAATGGAAAAGAAAATGTCATTAAAAGAGAAAAAAAAAAAGATGTTTTGGTCTGTGGTTTGTTGGGGTTCTTTTAGCTCCAATATGTATTTTTAATTATCTGTGTTGAAACAATCAAAGAGATATTCCTAATTGTAGCTTTCGGTGTTTAAAAATAAAAACATTTTTTCTGTCATGGCTTTTTGCAAATACCACCATTTATGAAAGTATTTTCTTAAAAATATTGGTGTGAAAATTAATGGAAAGGAGGTTTGAAGGCAGGGGATAGCTGGGCGGAAGTCCTTTTTTGAAAAGTCAAAGAAAAAATTTTTTAAAATTTCACATTCCAGCTAGAAGTTTTCCAGAGAGTATGGCATTTTCCAGGATTGTTCCAGCTGGAACAATCTGAATTGATATGATCAATGATATGGTTGCTTTATCCAGTTCCAGGACCTCTGACTGAACTCAGGTGCCTATTTTCGATTTTAAATTTCTTCACTGGGGTTCCTCCTTGGGAATTTTGTTAAGAGTGTAGGAGGTAAATCACACAGGAACCACAAATGTATTGCGTAAAGGAAGCCCTGTGACATTTAAAATGCCTCTCTTGAGTCATGGTGTCTTCCCCAAGTAAGGAGGAAGGTCATTGCTCTTCCCCATTTATTTTTTTGTTTGTTTCTTTTTGTCTGGTAGTTTGGAGGCATTCATTTCAGAATTAATAAGGAAAAGGCAGCTCTGAGTGTTGATGGGGTATTTATTTGGCTGTCATTTCACTGTGATCTATGAGACCAGATCAGGAATATTTTGGTGTCTGGAAGAGTAGGGTCATTTCTAAAAGGCTTGAAATTTTAGCCACATATTTCAGCATCCAACAAGCTCTGGAAATTCCCAGTAAGGCATGTAATGAGAAAAAGGGATCATCCAAACACAGCTGATTTCAGTATGTGTTAAATCAATTCCTTTGCAGATGTTCTCATATCCCTGTCCTGGTCAAAGGGATTTATTGACTGAGCACCGGAACATGGAGAATCTAATGACAAGAATATACTTTTGCAACTTGCTGATATGTTTTCTCAGAGTGAATTATGGGGAGATTAACCTGTTTGGGAAGGGGGATGGTGGACATAAACTCTTAATTTTTCATAGCCGATACTTTTGAAAATGTTACGTCCAGTCTGTTCTTTGGGCACCATATTTTTTCCCTGACATTACAAATTTTTTGCAAAAAAAATCTGCATCAAAAAAGGAAAAGAACAAGTGTTTTCTGCTGGTCTAGGCAATTTGCTGTGCCAGAAGCTAATGAGACATGAATAAGGCCAGAAATGCACATCCTTTCACTTCTTTAAACTTTCCACCTTATAGCTGCTTCTGATTTTTCTTCAGTTATCAGCACAACTTCATTGTGCTGTCAAAGCCTGAGTAGGATCACATAGCTAAACTCCAGCAAAAATCCTTTATTTCTTTCCTGTCTTTATTCTGGTCTAAATGGATGGCTCTGAGTCAGAAAAAGAAACTGTTGTTTCCATAACAGCAATAAAACCTTTCCTTCTTTCCCTTCCCATCTTGTAATGACACATTAAGGCAACAAACAAAATCCAGACCCAAAAAAGTCCTCAGGACTAGCAACTACTTTTCGGATGTTATGTATTTATTCATTTGTTTGGTTGGTTTTGTGCAGTATATTTCCTCAATCACTACCCAGAACATGCATTTCTCCCAACAAACAAGAAAAAAACATATTTAAACAGTCAAATTCCCCTCTCTGGCACACTGTAAGAGAATTCAGTGATAAGGGAGGGGAAGGAAAATGTGGTCAGGTTAAAATATGGAAAAAGCAGGAATCATTTTGGGTCAGCTCATGTTTATATCATTTGTGAAATCAGGATCGATGAGCTGCTCCAGAAAGAAAACCAATTCCACCCAGAGTAGCTAAATGTATATGCTTGTGGAAAATATTCTTAATGCATTCTGGTGAGGGAAAAAACATATAAATGGGAGAATTAAAAAGGAAAATGTACTTGCTTTTTAGGTTAGCAGCACTACTCATTTTTTCCTACCAAAAATTTTTGGAAAGTCTAAATTTAGCATTTCAAGTATAAATGCAAAGAACATCCTCACATATTTGGCTACTCATACTCATGCAAAACTCTAACAAGTCCATGGATGTGTATACATTCATTTTATTTATTTTTACTTAGCCTTACATTTGGAATAGAATCATAGATTCACTAAGGTTGGAAATGACCTCTAAGATCATCAAGTCCAACCATCATATAAAGTACGTAAAACCATAAAGGTGTTTAGGACCAAAACAGTGACAATCTTCTCATCACTCTGGAACATGGCAGGGTTTTCCTGTACTGAGGTTGTGCTATCAACAGGATGCAGTATTTCCATAAAAATAAATTAAAAACAAGTTTCTGCAGTGATGGGATAAACTCAGACTAGAACAGTTCTTTATTCTGCTGGTATCCATAGATGCAATTCATAGAGTTTACGATAATGGTAAACTACATGAATTAAAATGGATTAAAATAAATACTGGAAGTGTGGAGAGGCATCTCAAAATCACGACCTGATAATACTGATTAATTGTATTAAATTGTATTGGACTCAATTAAACAAATATTTCTGGCAGTGCTGTATTGAACTGGTAGCTGTAGAACAATTGCACTGGCTATTTTGTCTTCAAAAGCACTTATCTTAGCAAAAGCTGTCCACGTTCAAGATTTTTTATTGGAATATTGTCTTTGATTTCACTGCAAGTGGTATGTATGGAAAGGGGAACCACAAGTGAAGATTTTTTATCATCTCACCTACATTATTAGGATCAGGCTTGAGTTTTCACTTTCCCCAGTGAGGTGGTGGAACCTCAGCCTGGTAGGACTGTCAGCTCATTCCTGTGTGTTCCTCATTCAGTATTTGCCATTCAATATTCCCTGGAATCACTGGAAATTGTATAGGAAAGACCAAACTTGTGCTAAATGTCAGATCAACATCTTTGCTATGTATTGAAAGTGGAAACAAATCAACCACCTACTCCTCACTCAGAGCAAGCCTGGGCAAGCAAAACCACAGAATCATGGAATAATTTAGGTTGGAAAAGGCTTCTATGGTCATCAAGTTAAACTAGCACTGCCAAGCCCACCACTGATCCATGTCCACAGGTGCCACATCCACACACCTTTTAAATGCCTCCAGGAATGGTGATTCCACATCTTCCCTGGGCAGCCTGTTCCAAAGCTTTTCATGGAGATTTTTTTTCTAATAATTAGCTTTACCTTCTCCTGGCACAATTTAGGGGCGTTTCTTTTGTCCAACAGGCATTTGGCTACAATCTCCTGTCAGGGAGTTGTGCAGAGCCACAAGGTCCCCCCTGAACCTCCTTTTCTCCAGGCTGAGCCCCTTTCCCAGCTCCCTCAGCTGCTCCTCATCACCCTGGTGATCCAGACCCTTCCCCAGATCTGTTCCCTTCCCTGGCCATGCTCCAGCCCCTCAATGCCTTTTCTTGTCATGGGGAGCCCAGGACTGAACCCAGGGTCTGAGATGTGGCCTCAGCCTTGCCCAGCACAGGGGGACAATCAAACCAATTTTCCTGGAGCCACTGAAGAAGTGGTGCCCGCTCTCAGAGCTTGTGCACAGCCTGTGAAGCCTGGCTGGGACCGCTGTGCTTTAGGGAGCTGCTGGAGTTTTCTCTGTAACAGCATTGCCACCTAGTGCTCCTGCCATACAGTTCACCCAGGGCCTGGGAAATTATGTGTTTTAGCAAAAAAAAAAAAAAAAAAAAACAACCACAAAACAAGTTTGTCTAAAAGGATTCTTATATTTCGAAAGTGTGGACAGGCTGCAAGAAATACATTGGGGTTTGGGGGTGATCCAACTTGGTTAAAGTGTGTGTAAAGTGCTCCCAAGAGATGAGGAATTGATGTAATTACTGCATGTAATAACTGCACACTTCTGAAAAAGACCTGGAGTACAGCATATTGAAATCTATCTGCTCTAAAGCTATAAATAAAATCCAGACTGGTCATCTAAACTTTTGTAAATAGAGACATAACAAAATACATCTAAACTACATGAGAATTTATTTATTAAATATTGATTTATTAATAAATATGTGTTATAAATACAATAATACAATACAATAACATTGTAAGAACTACAATAAATATCTTTTCTGTGTTTTCATTCTCTCTGCTCATTGTCCAGGGAGCCACAGGGACTGGTTGCCTGACTTACAGGTGGGTAATTTTGGGTGACATGAATGTAATTCTACACTCAAAGTGTAGATTGCAGCAAAGATGGGGAAAAGAATCAGGATCTTTATAACCCTTTGTTTTAGGCAGGTTAACACCTCTCCTGTACAACTAACTTTTAGTTAGAGTGAAAGAACACTTCACTTCTGAACTAAATCAAAGATTGCTTGTTTTTGCAGCGACGTATGAGGTATAGTTTCACACTCCCTTTTGAGGAATTCGGGGTTTTGAACATTTTAAATTGGATCCCAGTAACTATGCTACTATAAAGAGAGAAAGGATACCTGCAGGGGAGAGATAGGATTTTATTCCCAAAAGAAACCAGCGTAAGAACATCTATTCTAGACAGTCTTGGGGACAAGGTTAAAAGTTTTGCTCATTCTAACTCTGTTTATTGAGATTTTTCCAAGTGAAATTGCTGCCTTTTCTGCATATTTCCAGGTCCTCTGCAGGAGGGAGATTCCTGGCAGGAAAGATGTGGAAATGAGACTGAAAACAACTGGCCACAGACTGTGCTCTTGGATTGTTCCTACACAGAAAGATCTTAAAAGTCACTTAAATCACCTGTACATTTTCATACAATATCTAATTTTGGGCACTGTCCTGTTGTTTCCATAGACTCATAGAATTTTTAGGTTAGAAAAAGACTTGTAAGGTCATCAAGGCCAACTGCTTATCTAACATTGACAAACACTGTCAAGGCCACCACTAAACCATGTCCCCAAGTGCCACATCTACATGTTTTTTAAATCTCTCTAGATGTAGTAACTCCACTACTGCCCTGGGCAGCCTGTCCCAGTGCTTGGCACCATGTTAGTGAAGTCTAGATGGGCTTTAACCAAAGACAAGGTGCTTTAGCTAAAATGATATGGGTCTACAAAGGCTCTGAGAGCACCTAGGTGTCTGGTGCTAAAAATAGGATACCACATCTTATTGTCTCATTGGTACTAAGCTGGGGACAACATTTTGGGGAATATCTCTACCACAAAATCAAGTAAAATTTAATAATCTTCCCCTTGTGTGTGCTTTCCCACTGAACAATTATATTAATTGCAACACCAGCATGGATATATTAGATAACTCTTTTGAACTGGTTACCTTTACTGTTTACCATTTATCCTAATAAAAATATACACAAAACTATGTTTCTTGCTTTTCTGAGGCAAGATGTGTCTGTTCAATGATAGCGAACACAAGTCATTAGAGTTCTGGTTGGAAATCTGTAAAAGTTGTTCCATCAAAACCTCTAGGCAACTCATATTTGGATGAATCCAAATGCAGCTCTATCTGTCAACATGAGATTTCAGGATTACTCTATTGGCAGTGCCCAAGTTACATGGGAACAGTTCAGATAGGAGCTGCCTGGCTTAAGAATCCATGGAAACAAAAGTCCTGATATTTGTGATGCTTTACAGCAACATGCTCAGTATCTTACAGCTGTATCTGGAAACTTAAAGAGTTTAGCAAATCAGCAAATTTTCCTTCTGGGCCTTCTTGTTCTTGAACAAGAGAAGTACTCCTCAGTGCCTCAGCTGTCATCACATGCTTGACAGATTTTGGAATGGGATGTAACAAGGTGTCCAAAATCAGCGGAGACAGATTTTGGTCCCGTACTAAAATATACAGTAAGCAGCAACTTGGTCTCTTCAGAAAGCATCATGTGCCTTGGAAAACTGGCAAGGGGAGCCTCCAGCTCTACATATAACTTTCTATATACTTATAGAAGGAGTTTCTACTCTTTTTAATGCTTTTACAATGTGTTTTCCTTTCTTTGAAAAGTAAGAGATGCAATTATACAGAGACTAACCCCTGGTAAAATGTGACTTCTCTGAAATATATCTGGTGTTCTAAAATTTATTGTTAAAAGTATGATGTTCATTTGATACTCGTTCTCTCTGTCATATGGAGGTGATATTTGTCATTATACCGAAATCTCCATTTGTGAAAATAATCTCCATTTGTGTAAATAACATATGGACAAAGCTTTGTTTTTCAGATGGGAAAATCTGTGTTTAAAGCAAAACTGGAGCATTTCAGTACATTGCATTCATTCTTTCCATCAAACTATCCAGAGCAGGCCTTATCTCAACCAGTCTTTGACTTCTAGATTTGAATATTAAGAAAATGTAGAGAAGATACAGGTTGGGATTCATCACTGTTAACTGAAGTGATTTCTTTCCGAGACGCGGCAGGAGGTTGGAACTTTACAATCTTTAGGGTCTCTTCCAATCCAAAACATTCTATAAATTCTCTGATTCTCTAAATGATGGAAATGTAACTAGCTCAATCCCACTCGGAGCAGGTATTGCTGTAAATGACTTCCTGCAAAGTAAGGTAAGGATGAGCTCATCCAATTTATTTCCCAGTGTCATCCTGCAACTCAAAACTATATTCAAACCATTTTCTGACCTCAGATTAATGGCAAAAATTCCTTCATGTCAATATGCTGACTGTCCATTAAGTTCAGTCACCTCAGTCCTGGTAGTACAGGGCTGTTCAGAAGGAAGATGTCAGGCACAATGACAGTGACCATTAACAACTGTGTCCTCATTTCATAGAATAGAATGAATAACCTGAATTAAACTTACAGTTCTAGGCAAAAGTGGAAGTGTTAGAATACCAGTATACGGTAAGCCCTGATAAACTAAGAAAGAAGACATTAAAATCTTAATCAGTGCAATTGACATTCTTGCAGTTCAAAATGTTGCCTTTTTACAGCAGATTCACTGAGAATATTTTTATGTAGACACAAGATTTGCAGAAATTCCCTGACCATTAAAAAAAGGCTGAATGAAATTCCAAACTGACAGTCCCTTCACTCAAAGTCATTTCTTTATCACGGTCACCAAACAAACACATCACAGGACTGTCAGCTGTGAGGTCTCAAGTGCAGAGGTGTTATCTGTGGGGTACCAGAGATTTGGGTTAGTCACCATTTGGGTGCTATTTGGATCAGTTTACCCCATAATATGAGGTGTGCTTCTCCACAGGGAAGAGCAGAAACCAAACCCATTGGAATGAATTTTAAATTGATATTTTACTGGAGCTGGTAAACAGTAGGGTTCCTCCAAGATCCCTAATTCCCAAATTAAGAAGCACAACAGACTGTCATTATGCAAACCTGCTTAAATTCAAGTCCAAATGAGTTAGTGACTAAATGAAATAAAGCAAATCCTAGCTTTGACTGCAAATAACATATTTATCAATTTAATGTTGAAAAAGAAAGTGAAATAAAAGTCATCTTGGATCAATCAGAACAAAACAAATTTGATTTTCTTTTTCTTCTTGTTTTTAAATTCTGTGGGGAAAAAAGTCTTGTTTGGGAGTTTAGGACTGGAAGACAAAATATTGTACATTGTAAGGCCAAGTGAAATGTGCTGATATTTAAGAACAAAAAAATCACTGTACTAGATCAGACCAATATCCTGTCTCCCTAGGAGCCAAAAATTAATGTCTATGTACAATATTTCTTCAGAATTCTCTCCCAGACTGCAATATCTTACTGCTCAGGGGTTTCATGATCTTGAAATCCTGTTTTTTACATAGCACCATGAACTTTTTGTCTACAAACCTGCATGGGCAACACTTGAAATTATCAGAAGATTCAACCCTTGCAATATCTGATATCAGTGTCAGGAAAGAGGGAATTCGATGGGCTTGCTGCCTGTTCTACGATGAGACACTTTCTCTTAGCTTTTAAATCTCTGACTGTTCTTTAACTGGATCCACCTCACTGTTGCACCAAGACCATGATCAGTGTAGTCCTTTTCCAGTGTATGCATTTCTATTGAATTAAAAGAAAAACATTCCTGAACATATATAGTTTCCTGAATAAGCATGACTCATTTCTTGCCATGAAATGGAAAAAAAAAAAAAATGCTTTCATCAAAACCACTCCTCCATCCAGCTGCTGGAAGATACATAAGACTGGGAACCCTTATAGCCACCACTGCTCTTGTGTGTAGAGGGGAACATTTTTGAGCCAAAGTCCCCACTGTGAGCTGAAAACTGTTTTGGCAACACAGCAGATAGAGAGCAGAATTCCAGTCATGGCAGATGATGCTAGATGGGCAAAAAAGGAGTTTTTTAACACAACCTGTCTCTGACAGCATTTTATGGGCAGTGATGTCAAAGAAGGAGGAAAACTGCCTCTGTGACTGAAGTCTTCCTGCATATTTCCTCTGACTATGCCCTCTGATTTCCTTTCAAATATCACTGTTTTTATTGTGGTTACAATCGGTGTCATATTTCCTATCAGAACGTATTTCCATAGTACTGATGTGCTTCCCAGCTCAGATTTGGTAGATGATGACATGCAAAAATGATGGGAAATACTTCTTAAGAAATTTTTATCTCCCAGCTATTAAAAAAAACCTGTGTGCCAGGTTACACACATGCACACGCACCCCTGAGAGTCCTAAATAAGATCTCTAAACTGTAGAATCATAGAATCACAGAACGGTTTGTGTTTGGAGAAAACTTAAACCTCATCCAGTTCCACCCCTGCTGTGGGCAGGGACACCTTCCACTATCCCAGTTTGTTCCAAGCCCTGTCCAACCTGGCCTTGGACACTGCCAGGGATGGGGCAACCACAGCTACTCTGGGTAACTTGTCCAAGTGTCTCACCACCCTCACCAGGAAGAATTTCTTCCTTATATCTAATCTAAATCTCTCCTCGTTTAGTTTAAAACCATTCCCCCTTGTCTTTTCTGAAGCATGGATTTTCTCATCAATCTGTATTCAGATGTCAATGATTAGATTGAGGTAATAAGATGAGAAGCTCCTCAGAGCATCAGTGTTGACTCTTGTTCATTTTGAATAGAAAGGAATACTCAGAAAGAAATGAGTTGCTTGGTTTGCAGATCTCTGTGGGATGGAGATAAACTTCATTTAGAAAGTGTTAATTAAGTTCTGTTGAACATTCTGGAGAAACTGTGACATTAATTCTGGACTTGCAGATTTTAGGAAGGCAAACCAGCATTTTTTTTTGGTCTGATTTCTAGTAGGTAATCCTTTTGTCTCCCAGGCCCTCTGAGGCTCCTGGCCACTGTGTGGATGTGAACTTTAATGGTGCCACCTCACAGCAAGAGCAGGGCAGTGGAGGAAGTGCAGAATAACAAACTCCTACCTGGGCATGGATCATCTCTGTGTTCAGAACATCCTAAAGGCTCAGCCCCAGTGTTGACTAAAACCATCAGCAAGGAGCTCTGTCATGTGAATTTGCACAAAGCATATTTCTTGGGTCAGGCACGAAATCAAAATTCCTTTAAGGAAGATGAGACTTTAAACACTTGCTGTCGGGGAAAAAAAATAAGTCTCTAAAGGCCTTATCTCGTGCATGATACAGTCACAAACATCTGCTTCCATTTCAGTTTTTCCTTCTGTTAAAAACTAAAGAGAGTGTTTCCAGATCCCAGGAGCAGCTGTCCCTTTTAAGCCACATACACAACAATATGACACACACTGTTGGCCTGTGGATGGGAAAATGCTGTATTTATCAAAACAGACATTTTTTTATCTCTTATTTTTGGACAATTGTAAGACAAAGAAGTGGAATTCTATTACCAGATCTTTTCATACAGCATTTTGAATTATGAATTAGAAACTGGGAAATGTATCTGTGTATTTCAGGAGAATCTCATCGATAGAAAATGTGAGATGCAAATTCAACTAAAGCCTACAGTTTAATTCTCATTAAGGGACTCATTGGTGTCCACTTTATCAGGATAATGAGATAGAAAACAAGAGTCCTGAGGGAGGCCTTAATTAGGAGTTTTGGCTGGTCTGTTAAAATGAGTGTATGATGACTGATTCAGGGGGTTTGCTGTCACTGCATTTTCCTGCTAATATGCTTCTGCGAATACACCTTATATTCTTGTGCCTTAAAATGCATTTGGGGTCTAGTTCAAGTAGCTCTCCTCATTTTGTGATTTTTCAAATCTTTCCTCCAAATTCCTGCAAACCTTCAGTCCCCCTGCCCAGTCAGACATTAGGACACAAGCTTTATTTGCAGAGCTCCTTACAAATTGTCATGTGTCGATGGCCAATGTGGGAAGCAGTAAGCTGAATCTTACAAACCTGATTGAAGAAAATCCAGTGCAAAAGCAGAGGGGAAAAAGTTCCTGCTCAGGACATATATATCCTGATGGGGCAAGTAATTTAATCTCTTTATGCCTTTGATCACTGCCTCGAAACAGGAACAGAACATTATTTGCTTGCTTGTGTTGCTTTTCTTATTATTGTTTCCTATTTTAACCTTCCTCAGACAAAACCTTCTTTTTATTGTGTGCACACAGACCTCAAACTCCCCAGTGCTGACTGTGGCTATTAGCTGCTCCTGCAGCAAATCCTCACCACATCACTTTCCTGCTGGACTGCAGCACAACTCCTTTCTCTGCTTTCTCCACAGCTCAAGCACTATCTGGCATCAGACCTGGCTGCTACTTTAGCCAATTAAATGTTATTCCATGGACAGGCAAATTTCCAGAAGCTGAATGACTCTGCAGAGCTCTGATCCCAGAAGCAAGGAAAGGTTTTCAATACATCAGACAATCAGTGGGTCAGGAATGCTCCAGGCCTTCACCTGCTGGAGTCTGGGGCAGGTACTGGAGAAATATCTGCCTATACCAGCCTTGTTCTGGCTTTCCCATGACTCTTTTACTACCCAGCAACAGGCTTTCAAGCTATATTTCCAGACTTTTGGTCTGACTATAAACGTAATAAATTAAGTTTAACTTGTTATGGTTGTGCTAGCAATTAAATTTAATAACAATTTATTACTCTACTATAATTTTATGACTATAAAACTAGCCAGTGACTTCTCCCCAATCCAAGACAGAGTGCACATCCACACAGATCAGTGTTTTCACCCTCCACAACCAACAACTGCACTTGAATTTTCTACCAGTCATGATTCCTGCATGCAAGATGCTCTGTGGTTGTTGTTGTTTGGAATGGGCCAAAAACTAGTCCAGGAATCATTCCAGCAATGAACAATGCAATTTTACCACAAGGCACTGCTTGGGCCTGGGGCTGGCTCTGCCTTAGGAGCACAGCTGCAGCTTGAGAACTTTCCTCATGAAATTTCTATGAAATCCATGATTCCAACTGCCCTTCTTCCTGTACTGTAATCAAAGTGCGCCAGCAAAGTTGTTCATTACTTTTTCTTTTACAACATAAAATTCAAAAGAAAACTGAGAAAACTCAAGCAACCGGTTGAAAATCTAGAAGATAAAGCTACTTAAGCATTTTTACTGCAACTAGACTAAAAATTACTGTTTCATTTCCTCTGTATAGATACATATAGTACTTAGTACTTACTGTTGTGTATTCTTCAAATAAACAATAAAATGTGAGCAAAAAGTGAAAGAAGTTAATGCAATATTTAATCTTTATTTTTAAAATGCGTAGGATTTTATTCAAGTTCTGCTCCTGATTTTTGGACTACTGTCATATTTACACTACCAATAATCTTCAGAGAATTGTTTTCTGGAGAGGACAGATGAATATGATTGACATGATTTGACTACCATTGCTCTAAGGGGAGCTAGAACTGACTTAGGAGAGGGTGTGTTGAAATATTTGCAATAAGAATGTAGAAAAAAGTAAGTTATTTCATTGTATATACTTGGCATTGAACCATCAAAGGGACTCAACCCAATACAGACTCTTTATGACAGAATTTTTATCCTTAATAAAAACAGAGAGATGTTCAAAACTCCAAAACATTTTGCCTGGAGAGACTCCTGCTGTTATTGACACATCTGTGGACAGCTCAGGACCCAAAGGGGCATCTGGAAGAGAGGAAATCCCACTGGGATCAAGTGACGAAGAGTTTATGCAACCACAGGCAAGGATCAGACTTTCTGCCTCCACCTCCTGTCAAAGCTTCTCCATGTAGAAAAGTTTCCACCCTTTAACTCTGTTATTCATAATGGAAATATTAAAAAAATAAAAAATAAAAAATCCAGCAGTGAAGTTTTCCAGGGAGGTTTATTGGATAATAGGAATTATTCACAGAAGCAGTGGTCAAGCATTGGAAGAGGCTGTCCAGGGAAGTGGTGGAATCATCATTCCCAGGGGGATTTGAAAGATGTGTAGTTGTAGTGTTGGAGACATGGTTTAATGATGGGCTTGGCTGGAGGAACAGTTGGACCCAATGATTTCAGAGGTCTTTGTCAACCTTAATGATTCTGTGATTACCAATTCATGGTCAAAAAAAAAAAAAAAACAAACAAAAACCACAAAAACATGTTGTTTACATTGGGGTTTTTGTTTTGGTTGGCTAAAATAATTCAGCCAAAATAATCTTTTTGTAAGATAACATGACTTGTCTCGCTCTCTGGATAGGAGATGGGGGGTCCCAGTTCTTTCCAGGTTAGAGCTATGGCCCTGCTGGGAACAGGAGATATTGTGTAATCAGTCCCAGTTTGCAAAGCAGTACTTTGGATGAGAATGTTGCATAAGGCCTCTGGGAAGCCATCCTAAATGTTTTTTTCTCAAAATGAAAAAGTTTGAAATAGCAAACAAAGACAAAGGGATTGTCCCACTTTTCTGGCAAGGCTCCAGTTTGATAATTACAATTTCACCTTTATATCTTCCCTGAGCAATTTTCATTGCAAAAGCTTACATGTGTGTCCCCCTTGAATTCATGGGGTGTTGCTCAGCTGTGATTCACATTTGCCACACTGACTCCCAAAATAAAGTGATTTTTTCTGGCAGAGCAGAAGGATGTGTACTAAGGTTCTTTAACTCTGAAATTCCATACATTAGAAAAATGCTGTGTCTGCATGTGCCACCTTCAGGAAAAGATCTTTGGATGATCTGAGATCACAGGAAGGCTTTATGTCTTCTAAGATATTTATATCAGCTTAATCATATCAAATGGAGGTGTAGCTTTTATAGCAATACCCTGTTGCCATGATGGGTAGCAAAAGACTCTGTTAAATTCCATAAAAAGAATTTGTAACTCCATATGTTATTTTTATTATTATTTGTATGTCTGAATGAAAAAAAAAAGTTTTATTTTTCTGAATGTCAGCTTGCCTTACATTTAATTCTAGGAAGTGTCATAAACATTTGTCTACAAGGCAGAAAGTTCTTATGGCTCCTGATATGGTTCTGTGCACATGAAATAAAAACTCAAGGCTGTCACTCTTTAGCCTTGGAGATGCATTAAAATAGGTGGAACTCCTTAAGTTTTTCACCACAAGGGTTTCAGTGCTGGCAGCAGCTTTCCACATGATTTTCAGTTTCCCAACATCCTTTTTTAATGTCTAGAGATCCAAACTCAATAAAGTATTGATCTGTCCGGTGATGTGCTTGGAGACAAATTCAGCGCTATTTATTACTGACCCTATGTTACATATGTAAGAACATTATTAATTCTCACCCTTCTAATTTTTTTGCTTGCAGATGATGAACCAAGCCTTCAAACAGAGCTTTTGTGTTTAGAAGTATGCTTTTTCTTCTAGTATTATTTATTAGTTTTACTTAATTAATGCTATTTAATTTTGTATCACTGTTTACTACTCATTTCATCTAATAAAACAGTATTAATTAGAAACCAAACATTTTAAAAACGTTGATGCTTAATAGGTATGTTTGACTAAATATTTCAAATCACTGTATTTGCAACAGCCAAGCTATATTACCCCTGAATATTTTACACAATTCTTTATGGTGTATCTTTACTTCCCACCCAGGAACTTTCTGGAATAGTCGTTCTGCTTGCTTACAGGTTTGAGGATTTATTGGTTTATTTGGTACTTCTGAGCAAGCAGCAGGTAGTTAGTGCACTGTAACAGCTCCTGAATCTCAGTTATGCCTACTAAGCACATTGAAACCTGAGAACATTGGATCTGCTGCAGACATTTATCCCAAAAATTCCTTATCAGAAATCCCTGAGCTACACCGAACCTCTGAAAAACTGTAGCAGAAGAGTGTTATTCAGACCAAACTAGTTTTTCTCTGCCCTCCAAGCCACTTCTTGACATAAGCAGTTTCTCTCCCTCTTTAAGCATCCCCATTTGAGGGACAATATCGATAAGGTTATGGAAAATCAAGTGTGGAATCACCCAGACATTTCAGATTTCCTGGAGGGTTTCCAGCAATGCTCTGCCTGTCTGCACCACGTTTGACTCCATGGTACCTGCACACCAAGCTGAGTCAGAGGGACTGGAGTGGTGGATGGTTTTTATCTCTGAGAAAATACACTGTAGATGATTTCAGAATTGCCTCAGGGTGTTATTCGCGAGGTTTTAGTGTGCACCGGTTACAAGGGGAAAACAGTATTAACTGGAAACCAAACAGAAAATAACTAAACTGGGTCATTCCACAGCCAGTTATTAGAAGGGCTTTCTAATCTCTCAAAGGCTTTCCTATTTCTGTCCAGACACTGGTTTTATAAAGTGTCCCTTTGGAGAGACAACTTGCATCTTCATTTTCGACTCCTGTCTTTCACACTTGTGTGGAAACCTTTGCAGTCATTAATCACCAGTTTGCAGCAAAACAAGCAGAACCTCTGAACCTGTCTCACACCAGAGTGCCATTAAGAAAAACAACTTGTCATTTAACTCACTGTTGTTCACATGTGAAGTTTATCTCTCCTAATGAGACGTTGTTCTCCATGGGTATTTCCCCCCACCCCCTATTTCATTATTACAGCTCCCTTTAGGCAGGTTTCCCTTGAGTTTTAATTATGAAAACAACACCTGTTTTCAATGCCACTGTTGGAGTTTTCATCTCCTCCAGAGAAAGCATTTGCCTCTCTGTTATCTCCAATGCCATCCACTCTCTGCATTGATTTCCCAGAAAATGCTTTATCAATTTTATCTTGACATTTCAGTGAATGCCTTTTCTTCCTCGTTCTTCCTGCTTCTGAATTTTAGAAAGAGATACTTACCCTTTCTCTCTCTGGGCTTCCAATTAGGGAATATTTGTGATTTTCCTTTTGGGTTTTAAACCCCTGTGTGATCAGGGCTTTTTCTCCTGTGCCCTGCGCTTCTTGAACCTGCTCTCCAGGCCATGAGGGAAATGGAAGAATTTTTTTTTCTTGGTCTTCATTCAAACCTTAAGACATATTGCAATATTTCTAACATTTGCTCTGCTTTTAAGCTGGACTTTAGGAGTTGTTTCATCTCTCACATCTATGTTGGTTTGGATTGAAAAGCCTGGTGGTGTGTCATGTCCAGTAGATCCATCTAATCATTAAATTATGCTGATGTTGGCTTCAAAATCTTGGGCAAAATTTTTCACCTAAATTATTCTGGCTATATTTGGAGTTTATTGTTATGTTAGTCTTCTATTAAACTGGAAATAATAAATAGGGGTGAACTGTAAAGTTCTCACCTTCACTGTCTTCTGCTTCTAGTTCATATGAAATCTTTCATCACTGCTGAGGGGCAAATAAGGCAAAAAGAATAATTTTCACACAATAATAATAATAATAGTAATAAAGCAGTTCCCATCCAGCAACTTACATTGAAAGGACAAAGAAAGATAGTCTTAGAACACTGCTATGCTTATAAAATATTTCTCTAAGGAACTGGACAGAGCTGAGTACTAGAAAAAAGAAGTATACAGCAATTTCTGGATTTGTTTAAAGAAATGGCAGCCACTATGTTAGAGCTGAGCAATATCCTGACTCAGATCTGGATAAAGCAAAGAACTGGGTAAGTTTGATAGCCCAAAGCACAGGCATGTGTACAGGGAGCTTGGGACCTGTACAGACCTTGGGACTAACCTAAAGGACCAAGTGACTACTTTAAACCAAAGCTTCAGCTTCCTCCTAGAGCTTATAAAGAAAAATAATTGAAATATCAAGACACTTGTTCTTAGAAAAGGATGGATCATCCCGAGATTTGCTCTCTCAACCTGACATCAGAAGAATCAAACTTAGACTGAAAGTTTAATTTCTTTAGACAGGGAAAGGTATTTTCCCCCATAAATATTATTAACAAAAGTGGTTTCAAGTGTCATACTCATGCTCCAAATCAGATCACTCAGCCTGGCACAATAAAATAATCTCTGAAATGTTAATGGAACACACCTTATCACCCTCTCCTTCCATGCCTCATTTAATTGTGCTATTTCCCAGTTAATTCCCTGTCATCCCACTCTCAGAAATCCAAATCTAAGTAAAACAAGAAGCTTAAGCAAACGATATTAGCAATGTTTACTTTGGCCATTTTTACAGTGTTTCCAGATGAAAAACTTTAAAATTATGCCATGTCTGTTTATTTCTTTCTTCTGTAGTAGTGGTGAGTCAAGCCAATTTTATTTTCACCTTGGATTTTTAGGATCAGTGTTACCTCACTGATAGAAATAAATTCCGTAAGCATTTCTCACCCTGACTTAAAATAAGCAAGTGATTGAAATTAATCCCCTCGTATATTGAAAATAAATAGTTGAAGAGATGATAAGTATTGGAAGAACATTATAATGGAAAATTTACATTAACATCCATCCTTCCCTATTCTCCACCTTCTCCTCTTCCTTCCAGATCTTGTTTCTCTTGAAATACATACAAATTTCTTGAGGACAGATCTTTAATTTTGGGTTTATCTGCAAAAAGCTTCCCTTTGAATGTATGCATACGCATATATGTGATTGTATATATTTACATATATCTATATATACCATGATTTCTGGGACAAGCTAAAAATATTTTTGGTTTAATTTAATCTCCATGTCATTAAAATATTCTGCTTCTAAAAATGATGGTTTAATTTTTTTTCATTTTCTTATTTTGAAGACTGAGAGGAAAAAAGGTGATCTTAAATAAGAGGAATTCCCATGAACAGCTATTATAAAAAGTTACAGATCATATTTTAAAATTAATAATGGAGAAAAATAAGCCTAATGGAGAAAAGCATACTTAAATGATCTGGAAAATACAGAATTAGCAAACTTTTCTGTTTATTTGGAAATACTTCATCCCACATCTTTTTTGCCATCCCAATCACAGATGGAAATTTCAGTTTAGAGATGGTCATGAGCAGCCTCTTTGTATCTTCCCTGCCACTTGAAAGAAATGTGGCAAATTCCCATCAAAGTATATGAATATAGATTTAAGCCTGCATTCTGATTTTTGTCACAGCTTCCGAGATCTTAAATTCATGTCAACAAAAGTAGAATGAGATTTTCTTCACCCACACAGCAGCCAATCACAATTCCCATACCAGGCTGTTTCAGAATTGTCCCAGTTTTCCAAGTCCCATCACAGGTCATTAACCATCACAGATGTTTCCCCTTCAAGGTGATTAGGTGGCAAAATTAATTCGGTACCCCAGTTTTTCTGCTTTGTGTTGTATTTAGCCTTCAGTGCTTCCCAGCAATGATATTTTTTGGATAAATGTGTGGTATACTGGATATATCACTAATAGAGAGGTGGTTTAGTACTACTACTTTAAAAAAAAAAAAAAGTCAGAGTCTAAGGGTTTTCAGGATAAAACAAAGCCTTAATTACAGCAGAAAATTTCAGACACAGTGAAAAGGAAAGAGGAATCATAAGGGCCATCCATTGTGGTAAGTGTAATAGTGGATCGTGTGAGAGAGGAGTTTGTGTAGCTACATGATAAAAAAGGACATGAAGGATCTCACAGTGGAGACTTGTTTTATGGGAAGGTCTGCAAATTTTGGTGTTAGGAGTAAATTTTTTCCCCAGGGGGTTCACAATATGTCCTAAAGTCTGTGGTTCAGGCTTTTCCTAGAATCTGAAAAATGGGGATGTAGTAAAAAAAGAAGTGAGACAGAGAGCAATGCAGGGAGAAGATTTCTTAGTCTTCCAGAAGCTCTACAAGCTCTGAGCAATTCACTATAAATTCACTTACTCTCTTAATATGAATATGAACCTGATCTAGTGGGTGTCCCTGGTCATGGCAGAGGGTTGGAATGAAACCTTCAAGTTCCCTTCCAACCCAAACTATTTTGTGATTCTATGATTCTATGAACAGTCTGTATTTTTGCAGAGAAAACCCCACAGATTCCTATTTAACATGCATTAGTATAATCTGGCCTTTAAAATGCTGTGAATTTGATTTTTACCTTTACCTTATATTTTATCTGAAAACAAACAATCCTATAAAGGTCTGAACAAGGAGATTCCAATGGGGATGCTTTGGGTTTTTACGTTGCAGCAAGTAAAAGAAAGGAATAACATTTTCAGCTCCCCATGATCAATTCAGATGACTCACATCCACAAAGTCATATCCCTTGAAGCACTGGCTTGAGGGAAACTTTGTTAAAAAAACCAAACATTCATCAAGAGATAATTGCCAGCACTGGATAAATGTGCAGAAGCCAAAGAAAGCTGAGGGACTTTTTATGTTGGCAAAGGCCATTACTCATCGGGTGGCAGTTGTAGCTTCGGAACTGCAAATGCTGCTGTGCTTTGTTAAATTTGGTATTCACGAAAAAAAAAATAAATAAACCCACAAACAACACACAAGTGCAACAAAAGCCCTGCTAATGTTTAAATTTTATACTGAGATACAGCCACCAGGCACTAGCAGAGAAGAATATTTCTGATTGGCTAGCAGCTGTTGGAGCTGCATAGATGAGCTGGAAAGCAGCAATTTACAAGCTATTTCATATTTAAAACTGTTAAGTCCTGTGCAAAACAATGTTTTCTTTCTGAGAAAAACAGCAGGAAAAAAATAAAGATCCCCAGAACAAAGGAAACATCCACTAGAACAAGTTCTCCCACCACAACAACAAAATTCAAATTTCTCTTTATTTTTTTCAAATACTTTATTTCTTTCAAATAAATACTCTATTTCTGTGAGTGAATTAGTGTTATTTATTTCTGTTAAAAATCAGACTTGTTCCTTAGAAACATTAATGACTACCATGTCATGAAGTGTCACAATTTAACTTGCAACTCATTTTTTAATCATTGCTGTATCAACAGAGCTATTTTAATACAAAGTCTTCCAAAATTTCTGGATGCAGCTACTTAAATTGTGATTAACTAAGAAAGATTATGGTGCTTAAACTAGAATGGAAGTACTAAATGTTTATTTCAGGAAAATGTAAAAGATTTGTGCAAAACCATTGCATTCTATATATAGTCCTTCATTTAACAGCTCCACAAACCTGCAAAAGTTGGTTCTTGTTGAAAACTGCCAGGCTACATACAATGAAATCTGGAGTAATAACACCAGAGAGCTGTCAGTCAGCCATCCATCCATCTAATTGGCTTCTTACCATCTTCCATCATGTTTTTTTTATAACTGGTCGCCTCTGGCTAAAATGCAAATCACGAGGAAGAGCCGTCTAGAAAAAGCTGCTGCTTTCTTAATTATCTGTCAGAGTATGGACCAGTGGACCCTGGGCCATGGAGTGGAGTTATGCTAAGCAGAAAGGCATCATGGGAATTGGAGTGACAGCTCATTTTCCTCCTGTGTTTTTTCCGCGTTCGAATGACAATGCAGAAATACGGGTTTTTCCCACACTTTCTCTGAACACCTGGGCCAATGCTCAGGGGAACACAAAGCCAAAACTGTCACATTTCCAGACATGGTCTTATTGCTGTCACTGTGACAGGATTGTTGACAAATGCCAGCAGTCATCTCAGCATCTTGGGAAATGTCTGCCGTGGTTGTGTCAACAGCCTGACAGAAATTGTTAATGTTTAAACTTCTTCCACTGACAGAATCCTGTCTTGCTGACAGTATTTGTCATATGAAACTCAATCTTTGTCAAACTTGCTTAAAAATTAACACTTCCTCCATTTCTTTTGCAGCTAACTGCCTGTGTGCTTTTTTTTTTTCCTTCCTTAAGTAATAAGATTTCAACAAGGTAATATTCCACAGTCCACAATGAGTCCAAGAGCACAAGTACATTATGAACTTATGGCCAGCGTGTCCTTTTGACCTCTGCTACAATGATAATTATCCTTTTATTCCTTGACCATTTTTTTTGCCTTAGGAATAAAAGTTCTGAATTATTCAAGAGCCATAAAAATCCTATTTCTCAGTGTACAATGTGGAAAATCAATTAAACAGAGTTAGCTTAACACTTATATAAAAATCAAGTTGCAAGTTTGTAGACATACATTAACTGAGTCCTTCTCCAACTTTGGTTTTGAAGGTCAGTCCAAATGGACAGAGAATCAGCAGCAGCTAAATTGCACCTGGGAACCTTATTCCAGCTCTAAATCTGAAACTTCACCAACACAAAATCACAAAATGGCTTGGTTTGGAAGGGACCTTAAAAATCATCCAGTTCCAGCCCCCTGCCATAGGCAGGGATGTTTCCTACTGGATCTCGTTCCTCAGAGCCCCATCCAACCTGGCCTAGGAGGAATATAGGTTTGCACCAATGAAAAGACACAACAACAAAAAAAAAAGCCACATAATCAATGTTGTAAATCTGCCAAAAATCTGGCACGGTAATATCACTAAAATTTACTTGTGTGCACATGACTGTACCCAAAAACATAAAAACTAATCATCATCAATAACTCACTGGATGCTAAGAATGAACTAAAAGCAGGGAAGATTTTTATGCTTAAGGAAGAAAATTTGAAGGACAAACATGAGCCAGAACTGTGGACATCTTCGGAATGATGTAAGGCATGGTGTTGGAGCTCCATTAGGAAGAATTTTGTCAATGTATCCCTATTGACACCCAACCCATGTCCCTTGGTGGCATTATGCCATCCATAGGTATTATGATCTTATTAATTCAGTTCAAAAAACAAACCCTGTCTGTTCACATAGATTGGAGATTTAGTAAGAGTGATGTCCTGGAAACATTTTAAATCTAGATATTTATACCTTCTCCCATTGATTGCCTTCACAGAAAATATTTAGTGGGCACTTCTCTAACCTTTGGAGGAGTAAACCCACTTCATTAGCAATCCTTGCAGAAGTCTGATGTTGTGTCCAGAATGTTTCATTCATATCAAATATTGTTCTTCGTTTACCTTCTCAACATGATTTCTGCATATTGTCATTTTATGATCACTGTAACGGACAGAAGCAAGCCCTAGGCAGGCAAAGAGTCACCCAAAGGTAGTACTGACATAAAGCAATAAAATCAGAGACACTGAATGTGGGCCAGAGAGCTAAGGCTGCCTTTTTCTTCACTGACTCTGTTTTCAGTATGATCTTTTCCAGTTTAATAGGTTGAACTGGTAAAACTTGGGTGCCTGAAATCAGTCATGCAGCACCACACATAAATTAAGTAAGTAAGAGTATCTGATTCTTCCACTGTAGTCAGTAATGGCTAAAGGTTTTCAGCAACTCTGTGAGACAGGTATTTCCTTAAGCACTGGCTTCTTAAATAACTTCTGGCATTTGGTCTAAAGGTTGAGCATGGACTTCTTATATCTTTCTTCTGCTTCTGGGTGGTTTCCTGTACAAGGTATGAGAACAGGTGGATACCTAAAATGAGTCCTGGAGAAGTCAACAGCCTGAGCAAAGGACTGCCTATAAGAGTAAGAAATGTGAGAGAAAAAATAATTTGTTTTCACAGTTCTTAATCATATGAACATTTATACACTTCGTGTATAAATAATGTGTCACCCAGAGCTCTTTCACCTTCCCAGTGGATTGAATTCGTCTGACAAGAGAGATTAGGCAGTGCATTTTCTGTGAAATACTGGTATTTTAGGTTATGACCAATCCAGCATGATATAAGTAGTTCATATTCACTAAAAAAAAAAAAAAAAAAAAGGTTTTCCTGGAGAAAAATCAAGATATCAAGGAGAAGTGGACTCCTCTTCCACTCCTCTTCCATTAAGAAGCAGCTGGGAAAACATTCTTCACAGTACATGTATGGATTTAGCAATTCTTACTCGATCTTAAGAAATTATTTAAGAACAAGGCCTTACTTTGCCTGTATCTTCACTTTCACCCTGACCAGACTGAGGCAGTTATATTCAGCTACCATGGTATGTCTAAGAAAACAAGGACTATAAGATAATAGAAGGGTCTGGCATTATTATTTCTTATTTTGAAGTGATTTGGATATTATAACCAAAGGTTTGCTTTCTTGTACATCCTGAAGATTGAAATCAAACTGAATGTGTTTGAAACTTGAACTTTTAAAAAATTCCTCGCAAAAAAATGGAGATATTGACTACAAAGTCATGACCTGAAATTTAAACACTGTTAAATTGAGACGTAAAGTATTGCCAAGCTTTCCTGAATTTTGCATTGTCTAATCTCACAAAGATTTGTTTATGCTGATATATTTGAAGCTGGTTATCAGGCAGAATCAATTCTTTTCTTTGTACAAGAATCATGTCAGATGAATGCAGCAGATGGCAAAATTCAATATTGCCGATGTGATCTGTAATGTTAAGAAAGTCTCAGTTCAGAGATTTTAAAATTCTTCATAAAACAATGCCACCCCTATTTACAAGTAAATAAACTCAACAGACCAGCCAGAGTTACAAAGGTAAGTACACAGATAACTTTTACTGGTGCAAAGATATATTTATGGGACTTTGTCAAAGCCAAGAGGTGAACTGATTTCAGACCCAAGTTTCAAATCTCATGTGCTCAGAATCTTACCCTGTGCATAATAGAAATAATCCCATATGTGTCTGTCAGAAAGTGTGCTAGAGAGTTTGAAACAAATCCATCCTGCCATTCCAGAGTTAGCTCTGGGTGAAAGTTATGTGTGTCTGTATAAAACAAAACTCTGGTCATAAATTTGTTTGGCTTTTAAGCTGTCTCTGTCAAAAAGGAAAGTTTGGAAGTTTAAACTTGACTTCCAATTTTTCATTTATTAAATTTGCCTGGAGAAAGAAAGGGGTTTGACTGCTAAAAAGTGAGGAGTGCTCAGCAGTTTCATACCAGACACAGGCAGTGCAAAGACTTGAGCAGCACAGATGGGATCCCACCAGATGTAAGATGCAAAACTCAGCCCTGCAGTGAGAGATTTTGGATCCATGCAGAGTTCATCTGGAGGCTGCTGGAGCTGAAAGATAGATAGTGAAAACTTAAACTAGCTTTTTGTGTTCCCTGGCCAACCTTGCAGCAGCCTGTTCTTCCCCAAGCATTGGCACATCTGCGCGCAGCTTCTGGGAGTGATCACCTGCACCGAGAGAAACTGAAAATCCTTCATTCTCCTTGACACAACCAAGATGATGTAAGGGAGAGAAGAGAGCTGAAAAGCCTGTGAGAGCAGAGCAGAGCATCGAATATACAACCTGAGTCCTGGGCTAAATAATTATCTCCGGGTATTGTATTATTTGCATAATTAAAAAGTTTGGCTGAATTTCCAACACGCTGTCTCCTACATCGGGGAGGTGGTGGGGGCGAGTTAATCAGCAGGAGGAAAGTGAAGGTTAATGAATTGTTATTCAGATGGTGCAGGCCCTGTGAGATTTGTGGATAATTGATACCATTTGGGAGCTAAGGCAGAGTGGAAGACAAGAGAGGAGCTGCTGCAGCAGCTAGACTGGAAAAGAGCAAGCAAATGATAACTTAGCAATTATCATTTTGATGGGTTTGTTTCTTTTTTTTTTTTAACTTCTTTCCCTGTCGTGTTCTTTCTAAATTTTTTTGTTCGTTTGTTTTCAGTTCCCTCATGAGCTCAGTAGAATTAAGACGGATGCAAAAGAATGATTTTTTTAAAAAGATTAAATATCTGGCAAGAGACAATGGCCTTAGAAATCTCATCTGGAAAATTGCCACGTGGAGGATGGATAAGATAATTTAGTGTGTGCTGGAAGTGTGATAGCAGCGTGAGGTTTCAGAGGTTCCTTTCACTTCAGTATGGGATTTTTTCAGCAGATCAAATTTCCCTTTTGCAGAAACCCAGGGTAAGCCCTGTACACCATTAGTCTGCTATTGCTGATTGCTCATGCTTTGAAAACATTTTGAGGACATGAGCTCGAGCACCACTGCATTCAGCATTGTCCAAAAAGCTCATATCCCAAGGACTCTCCTGTTTCCACCAAGAATCAGCATGAGAAGAAACCACTGAGGTGACCTGTAGCACCTAAAGCTACAAACAGGTGAGTAAAAGAAGCCACACCTCCTAAACTGGGCTGCTATAAATCAGCAACTTTAAACAATCCTTCTGAGCCACGCTGCAAGGGGTCACCATCAGAATTTGACAACATAAGGAAGATATGAGAAACACCACTGAGACAATTCTGTCCAGGCACAGCTTTAAGATGCTTGTGATTAAAGATTGGCAAGAAGGAAGTGTTATCCTTCTTGGACATGTTCCTCCCCAAGAAAATTATCTAGAATTTAATTCAGATAAAATTATTTCTAATTTAAACTGTTTATTTAAAAATACTTATAATTTAAGCCAGTCAATATCCTAATAATGGAATTTTTAGGGACCCAAAATAAACCTCAAGGAGATCCTTGACACTGGCTGCCTACCAACATCACTTGGAGACATTTCACAGACACATTTCAAATGCTTACTTTTGGCCCACAATCAAAACCATATCAACAAACAAGTTGATTTTTTTTTATCAGTACAGGGACAGAACAAAAAGTTATTTTTGCATCAGTGCTGTTCTTAGATAAAACTGGTAATATTAATATATAGGACTTCCTCATCTTTCAAAAAATCATCTTTGGGGGTCCCAGGTTTCCTGAATGGAAATCTGTCCATTCTCTGCTGCTCCCACTACAAAATCAAAAGGTTTGGATGTTGAATACTTGGCCTTCAGTGAGTGAGCATTTTGCTCTACACAGAAAGGGGGAGAGGAAAGGTTACTCAAAGCGGGGTAGGGATAAATTGCTTCTGTTTGTTGCTTCTTATTTAGATAGAATCACAAAAGTGAAGAATGGTTTGGGTGGGAAGGAATCTTAATCATCTTGTTCCAAGCCCCTGCAGGGACATCTTTCACTAGACCAAGTTGTTTGAAGCCTGAGGTTAATGGTGAAAATTATTTGTAGAAAATAGCCTCAGAATTATCTGTCTCTACTTCTAAGGCATCTCATGGTTGCTGTGATAGAAGCATGAGCCCTGTAGATACAGAATGTTAGCACTGAGTCCAAAAGGTTTTGAGGTGATGTACCATACAATAAAGGAGATTATGCAGTGGCTTCAATTTACAGAACTTGGCAGAAGAGGGGCAAAGCATTGCTCAGGAATTGGAGCAAGGTGCCCAGGGAAGTACTGGAGTCACCACTCCTGAAACTGCTCAAAAGGTGTGTGGGTATGGCTCCTGAGGAGATAGCTTGGGGCTGGACAAAGTGATGTTGGATAAATGTTTAGAATTGGTGATCTTAGAGGTCTTTTCCAAACTTAATGATTGTGTGATTCTGTGAAAACAATGAAAACTCTGAGATGTGGTCTGATTTTAGGAAAAGCTGATATTGGTCTTTAAGACATGCCTAATGTATTTGTAAAGCCTAGTCTACACATCAGCTAAGAGGAAGAGGAATCCAGTACAGCTGCCCCTTACTGGAAAGAAAGAGATAATTTCCTTATGGTACCATTAATTATTGCCTTCCTGGAAAATCTGTGTGTTGCTACCAGTGAAAATTTGTAGCATGCCCCCAAGAATTTGGATTCTCTTTCTATGTTTTGCACCAAACCCACACAACTTTTGCCCAAATAAATAAAATCAAGATTATATTTATTTGAACTTTAATAATACTTCCCATTCCTTCCACTGATGTTAGTCTAGAACAACTCCATTTTCCTGTTATGTCCCACAGAACAGATATTTTCCTTTCTACCTTGACTGTCTGTCTTTGAACTCTTTTGTTTTTTCTTTTCTTCTTCTTATTTTCTTTTTTCATTTTTATTCTTTTTTTCCCCCTTCTTCTTCATATTACAAGTTCCCACACCTTTGAGACCTTAGCAACTTCAGGAAAGTTTTATTTATTTATTGAATAAAAAATTCAGTGGGAAGAGAACACACACTCACACATACCTGTGTGGTGGGAAGGGGAGGGGGTGCAGAATCTAGGGCACAGCTTGCTGTGATGAAAAAGATGACAGGTGCCCCCCACTGCAAGCGTGGGACTGAGAGACCGTGGCTTGAATTTAAGGAGGATTTGAGTGACTTCAGGGAGAAATCTTCTACCTGCAACACTTCCTTGTAGTTAAAATACACAGCACACTGCTGCAGCTAGTTATAGAGACAGGCAAGTGTGAAAATTAATTTAAGAGGCAGTTACACAGATTTTGGGTGAAGGTCTGAATAATGAAAATAGCACTGCTAGGGACATATTTTTGGCTGATTCCAGTGCTGAAATACACTGTAATGTTGGCTGATCTCAATTTAATACAATCCTGCAAGCAGGTGTCCTTGATGGTGCTTCAAGACTTCTTGCAAATAACTCCTTATGTCGCCACTTTTAAAATATGTGGGCAGTATTGTTGGACAGAGCTCATAAAATACAAAATAAATGAAAAGAAAAAAAAAAGAGAGAGACATGGCATTTTGCACTGAGGAGTGAAGAATGTGAAATAACTGGGTTATGCTCTAACAAAGAACATGGTGGGAAATGTAGCTCTGCAAATGTACCAGGGGAAGTGAAATAAGAGATAAATTAAAACTTTCTAGGTTGATAAATATGCTCTGGGTCACACAGCAGTGATCAGAACAAAAGGTTGGATACACAGAGTTACTGACTCATTGATACTTCCCTGCAGTCCATCATACATAAAATATTGCTATTTGCCCTCTGTGTCTTCTGTTCCTCTTTTTAAAATTTTCTTGTCAATATTTTTGTTTTAGTGCCTTTGACTCAGGAACTGCCTCCATCCTCACAGCAATTTTGGACACAGTTTAATTGAATTGCCACATCAAATCCCCACATTCAGAACCTGAAAAACATAAATATAAAGGAAGATTTCTGAAAATCAGACATATTAGGCACCATTGCCAAAAGACAGGATGAATCCTTATTGGTTCAGCTCAGCAAATCCAGTCACACTGGAATTTTCATATCCATGTTTAGCTTTCTAATACTTGTGCCCTCAGTATAAGCTAATCATCAATATTCCTTCACTTTTAATAAAATGAGACAGCTTCAGGGTAATATTCTACATTAGATATTATGTATTTTGTTATGATTAATAACTCGTGCAGGATGGGTTTTATTTTTCCCCATTGACAACCTCCATGTTCAGCTTAGCTTTCAGACCTCTATGTTATCAATATACTTTGAATTAGTAGCATTCCTGCACATCTGAAATTTAGTCAATTAAAAATACACAAATAAATCCTACCATTCTACCATCTTCAGTAACAGATTAAAAGCTTTTGTTACTTTATTTATCACTCTCTATTATTTTTTATGGTGACAAATACCTGGTTTGGAAAAGAAGCAGAATTTAATTCAGTCCTAAGCCTTGATTTCTCCCAGAAAGAGTATGTGGAGTTTTGCTGCAGCAGATGCCACATCTGACCATTGAGTTAAAATCTTTCTGCTGTATGGATCTAGTTAAAAATTGAATCCAATCTGTTTGATTAGCAAAACCCAAGCAGTTGAAAAGCACATTTACCTGGAGTATTAAAATAGAAAGGATTTTAGTGTCTGGAGGAGCTGAGCTTTCCAGGAGCCACCAGGGATATCTGTCCTTGTGAAAATGGAGAGTAGATAATCTTATACCATGACAATTTCTTCTGTTCTAATTGGTGGAAAAGCAGGAGTGGAGGAGATGGAAGCCTTCACAGGCTTTTTTGCCCAGCCTAGTGCTTTACCCCAAAGAATATTTCTTCTGCATCGACAGCTGCACAGCAAAAGCAGCTCCGTCTGTTAAAATATGCAAATGACCAGCACGCATCTTTCCTCCCTCTCCTACTGGGCAGGGAATTCTGAATCTAAATTTATGGTGGAAAAAATCCCAGAGAGTCAGAGTAAAGTGGATCTCAAACCGGGGGACTGCAGTACATTTGGTTGGATAAGGATTTCAGCAGAAGGGGAAAAAAAAAAAAAAAAAAGAACAGGGACAGGCATACTGGTTCTAGTAAAGAAATGCCTCTGTTTAGATGGGCAGAATTAGTGGACAGGAAAAAAGATCAATGAATTTGGGGAAAATCAACAATTAAGTCATAACACTGAGGGCTCATTGAAAGAAAATTTTATTTTGAGTTATTGATAAAGGTACACTGAAGGAAAACAAACAAACTGGTGGAAAGGTCTAAGCTGAACAAGAAAATTGAATTTGTCATAGAAGACAACAGACTTTATTTATTTATTTATTTAGTTATTTATTCAAATAAGAGATCTACATTGCCTCAACTCTCTGTTTGTTGTGTGTTCATTTGTTTTGCCTTTTGATCTATTTGGTTGCTGTTAATATAAGCAATGATTTAGGCAAGGTAAGGGTACCTGGTCATGACAGTTCAAGACACCCAGTGCTGGCCTGTCCTTACAGCCACTGACTGTGGTGTCTAACCTCAGCATTTATTCAAAACCATTATTCAAAGTCTTAGCTATAAATTTTAATATTTTCTGAAAGAAGTGAAGATTAAAGATTAACACATTACAACTACAAGGAACGTTTGGTCTCTCTCTAATTCAGATTGTTGTGGTACTTAGCATTACAAATTCAGATCTTTATTCAAAGCATAACAAATTAACAAGCTGGAACATGTTAATGATACATCTGACCACTCAGTGTAAAGTTATATCACACTTGACTTCATAAATAAAGAAGTTCATTTTTCACTGTTCTTCTGAATACCATTCAGAGTTGCCTTGTAAACCCTCCACTAAATGAATTTGGGTCTTTTTATTACCCTCTTTTGTCATATCTCAGAAACTGCTACCCAGAGTCATATTACTTGAGTCTTTTTGCAAAGCTCACCAAGAAAATACAAAATGTTTTTATTAGGTTATACTCTGTTTATTTTCAGTAGTTGTCTTGTCCCAGTTTTTTCCAGTCATTCTAAACTTTTCCTTACCGTGATTTTTAGAATATCTGTATCTTTATACCCTAGGTCTCAGCAGGTGAAGGGGGAAATGCCAGAGGATTCTGTCTTTGTTTCCATGGTCATTTAGATACCTTGGTTAGAAGGAATAGAAAGAAAGAGAATATTTTTACAGTAATATTTGGTGCTTTCCTAAAAGAGTGATCTTAGGCACATACTGTACCTTGGATATGTCACTCCCTGAGAGAGCTTTTCTCAGTTCCTTAGAATGTTGAACACACTGTAGTTCACTCTCTGTCTTTGGGGCATTTTTTTGCATGTCTCAGTAAAGTTCTAGATCAGAACAAAAGTTTCTGATCCCTACAGTAATAGGTAAACTAATGCTACTAGTTTGCACTTTATTGAATTTGTATGAAAAAAAAAAAAAGCAGTGAAGATAACCTGACAAAAATAATGTTTAAGCTCTTGATTCAAGATCTAGGTCATGGGGTTTGGTTTTTGTTGTTGTTGTTGTTTTTTTTGTTTGGTTGGTTGGTTTTTTTTATCCCCAACAAATTCCCTTTCAGCTTTAGTCCAGTCCTGTAAAATTGGATTTGTGGCCTTGTTTTACTGATGGAAAAGCAATGGCACATAATTTATACAGCTGTGCATGCAGTACCTGGCAAAGGCTCAGCCAGTTTTTCAAGCCACAGTTTTGGCTGGAAGAACCAAAGTTGTCCTGACTTTTATTGGCCCTAATCACACCAATAGTTCTACATCACAGTGAGTGGTGCCAAAGTAATTTCATTCCCTAGCAATGACTTTGTGATCTGAATTTGTTGTCCTTAGAAATGATTGTGTTCATAATGCTGACAAAATAATCTTTGCTGACGTGCAGCATTTTCCATCAGCAGATCTCAAGGACCTTTGCAAAAGGGGTCAGGAGTTTTATGCCCATTAGCAAAGGGGAAAACAGATACAGCAGGTGGAGCGTGTTTACTGAGGTTTTATTTTTCTTTGTAAAATATATTAAAATTAAAATTAAAAAAAAAAAAACCAACATAGAAAAGAGCAGAACCCAATTCCCCAGACTGTATCTATACAAACAAGCAGACCAGCTCCACTACACAGATTTGAGCTGGGTCCCACAGTCTTCCCACCATTTGTTAGCAGATTCCTGAGCACAGCTTTGTCTGGAAGCAACTACCATTCCATAATGCCATGTCCCTCTGGTGAAAGGTCTATTTTATTTGCTGGTACTGATTCATCCCTTAATGTAAATCCATGCCTCTCCTTATGATGATCCCTATTTTCTCTACATAATCAATTGGGGTTTTTTTGGGTTTTTTTTTGCTTGGCTTGAAATAAGCACAAGAATTTTTACAACTCTCCAATTCATAGATACACAGCATGTTTTGGGTTGGAAGGAACCCAAAAAATCATCCATTTCCAATCCCCCTCTTTGTCTTTGATAAACATGGCTGTCTTTGCCAATGATGTCACCTTGTTTTTTTTTTTAATTTTAAACCCAGATTTTAATCCAGAGCAATAAATTTTAGGACAAGAATACTAAAATGAAACGAAATTAAATATAAACTATTGTTCATGCCCAATGTGCAAAGCAGGAATGAAAGACAGCAGCCCTGAAAAGATGAGATCCCATGAGAATTCAGCTCCCTGTTTTGCTGAGGAAGCAAGAAGCACGTGTGAATAAATCTTCCATGTGGGAAGAAAGCAGCAGGCAGCTTTAGAAATGAAGGTGGAATACGTGAAAACAAGGGCTAAATTGACAAAGCTAAGTGTCCTCTCACCAACAGTGGCCAAACCAAAACTGGTAAAAAAAAATAAAAATAAAGATAAAAATAAAGATAAAAATAAAAATAAAAATAAAAATAAAAATAAAAATAACCTGCCATCCAAACCCTTGCTGCCACCTTTCCAAAGAGCTAGATAGTTTTAGTCCTTCTGTTCAGAAATTTTCCAATTGAAGCTTTTTAATTTTCCCCCCTCAGCAGAATATTAGAATATGGCAATTTCCCAGAAACAAATTTTTCAGTATGTGAGAAAGTACAATTTTCAAGGATTTTTCAATCTCAAGAGCATTCTAAACTGTGAGTTAACTAGCCACTTAAGAATGTGTTAAAAAAAAAATGGTTTGGAAACAAAATTCTTTAAAAGGATGAAAACAAATATTGTTTTTGACCTGATCCAAAATAGTATTTATTTTGATATTTTTTATCTAGTAAAAAATCTTAGCTGTTTCAGTCTCTCATTTTGTACCAGAATTGGGGAAAAAAAGTGTGAAAATTTAAAATTATCATGGTTTAGAGGCTTTTTCTGCTAGTTCTGATTTTGAGTTATTCACCTCTGTCTCACTGCCATCAGAGAGGGTATAAAAAATCCTCATGTAGTCTTAAATGTTCAATATATTTTATATGGATTTTATAAATTTTATATGGAATTAGGAAAGTGCGGGCGAATTCCACCTGCTGGGGACAATTCCTCCTGGGTTTTCCATGGAGGTGTCACTTCATAAACTGGGAGCAAAGTCCACTGAAGCTAAAGATCTGCTCATGCCATCATCAAAATAACCTCTGAGTAAGGGAGACAATTTCTCCTGAATTGCTCTTTTGAGATGCTGATGTATCTAGAGAGAGCAACCATATTCTTCGAATATCTAATTCATTTTTTTTTTGTACCCCTACAGAATTGTCCTGGATGTAAAATTCATTTTCTAAATCTGAAGGATGCCTCCAATCTGTGATTCTTACAAGCCTTGATTTTGTAAATAGAAAAGCCGATAGTTCCTTGACCTTACCTAGAGCTGATATTTTCTATTCTAAGAAAAATGTTGTCATCAGAGTTGACCTTCAATAATTGCCCACTCTCAAGGACACCAATACAAGCACAATTACAGAAGTGTTTAATTATATCTATTACAAAGCCCATAATGCAAACTTAAAATGATAACAGTTAAATATTTTACCAGCTCAGCATTAAACCGAGATTATTAAGTTTGCTTGATTAAAGGTATATATTTAAGTCTACAGAAACATTTATTTCAAAACATCCCTTCTGTCCCAGGAACTGTTCAGGACTACATTGGACAGGGCTTGGAGCAACCTGGGATAGTGGGAGGTGTCCCTGCCCATGGCAGGGGGTTGCATCTGGAGGATTTTTAAGGTCCTTTTCTGCCCTAACCATTCAGTTATTCTATAATTTTATGATTACACAGTTTATCAGCACTTTTCAAGATTCCATGGATGAATATGTTTTCTGTACAACACTTCTATTTTGTTTCTGATCTATTCTGGCTGAATGAAGTAAACTGTAAGCACTGTAAATTGTTTGCCTAGTATAAAACTTATAAATGCTTGAGGTTAAAGATCCAGGTGCCAAAAGAAATAAATCCTGGAGTTATCTCTAGCTTTTTATGCTACTTCAACTTTTTGCCAAGTTTGCTCATAATTACAGAATTAAATAAAATTCAGTTTTAGAGGCTTTAAAAAAGACAACTATGTCAATAATAGAAAAAAGAACTTTCACTATTTTATACATTAATAAATACTGATTTGCATAAATCAGACCTGGATTTGTGCCTTAGATCATAGGACTGACACCTATCATCAGTCCTCACCAGAGACATTTATTTTAGAAAGGTGTGAAATGTGTCTAATGGTGAACCATGCCATCTCCACTTTCTAAATCATGTCAAGGTCCAGATTCTTAGGAATGTAATACACTGTGTGTGGGTTTTTATTATTGCTGTTGATTTAATCTCAGTTCTTTGCTATCAATAGGCATCTTGCCATTGAATTCCTTGAGCATCGGATCAACCCCTCAAGGAATGGCAGTGTGTGACGTCCTTTCAGAGGTTAACCCAAACCTTCCATTTCTATGGCCTATTAACCACAGGAGACATAAACAAAAATACAAATCCTTCTCACAGTTCAAAAAACTCCTTACACAAGGGTGATTTTCCAAAGTCTCAGTTAGAGCTAAATGCAACATGAGATTAAGAAAAGTTTTTCCCCAAGCAGGTGCTGTGCAGGTGCTTCCTCCAACTGTGACTTGGCAAACTTTGCTGTAGGTTTACAGCAAAGTAAAGAAAAGTAAATAATTAGCAATTAGCAATAATTAGCAGCCAGAGGCAAAATAATCATTGCTAGATTCATTTAATGCTAATGCCAAAACTAATATATTTCATGTTGGTTGAAATGTGTGACCTTATCTGTGTTATTGTAAGATCAGATGGAAAAAAAAAAAGTGCTTTTAAAAATGGTTCATAATATGCCTCCTGTTTGCAAATACATTAATCAGAATGTAAGGTGTGCCTTCTAGTGGATAGAGAGGAACATCTGAAATGAGAAGGTTGAGCTAATATATCAGCATTGCTGATTTTTGAGGAAATGTTAATAAACAAATCAGAATTAAAAATAATAAACTGAATCAATATAGAAATAATTTGGGATAAATAATAAAATTAACAATTGATTAATAAACATTAATATTTTAGCTCAATTACAGTCATGGGAATTTTTTGATAATGCTTCTGATCAAAAATTTTAAAACAGCAAAAATAAACCAGAGGAGGTGTTTTCTTAAGGCCCATGATTCCCTGTGAACTGTTTCACTTTCTAAAGCTTGCTAAAATTTAAGCCATATTTTTGCATCTACAAAGCCCTAGAAAGTTGTTTGCAACTGTTTTATGAAGCTTGAACTCTCATCCACACATTTGCACAGGAGTGGGTCCCCCCAAGTGGGTCCATAAATGTGTATGACTGGTTGTCCTGCTCATCACACCACAAGAGCAATTTCATATAATTACAGAATCTTAGAATGATTTGGTTTGGAAGACACATTAAAATTCACCTAATTCAACCTCTCTGCCATGGGCAGGGACACCTTCCACTAGATTTTGCCATGTTCCAACTGCCAAGAGGACTCTCCTCTGAATTATGGTAAAAGGACATGGAAGGATGTCAAACAGACAACTTCTGCTTGGTCACTTTTTTTGTTGGTAGATTTGGAGAATTAGAAGTGGCTGAATAGATCTAATACTTTTCTTTAAATTTTAGGAGGAAAAAAGAAAAAAAAGATATGTTCATCTCAGACCTTGTATGTCACGTTTCAACAAGGAGTGAATTTTTACAGTCAAATTTACAAGCCCCTGAAAATAGGAGTTTATAATGGAAAGGCTGATGCAACCGTAACTATGGTATTGCAATTGCATCACTATAAGAAAATTGGTTTAGATAATATACCCTTCTGGAATGACTGCAGTTCTAAATGATCCTGCATCTCCATAAATCTAAGCTAACTCAGTAATTCAAAATTACTAAGATTTAAGTTTAGTACCAATAAGCAATAAACTTATGGCTATTGCTATAATAACCGCTGGTCTGTGCTCCTTTATTTCACAGCAGGTGGTCTTTGGGCTGGTTTGTAGCCAGAATGAAAATACTTCCAACTAATTGAAAACTAATTCCTGAAGTTGAGCAGAGGCACATTTCCAAACTTTCACACAATTCCCTTTCACTAATAAAGAGCTCAGTTGTTTGGAGTTCTTTTTTTTCCTTTCCCCTTTTCTCTTTAATCAGTGCCTAAGCATATTGTCCCTTTTTACACTGTTTTATACTAATATATTATATGATGACAGCTGACTCACTGTATTTCTGCAAACTGTCAAGAGAAATGCACTGAGGAACATGTAAGTTCCTCTAAATACTCTGAGTCCCTTTACATCATCCTGCTCCACCCCTCCCCCCCCCCAGTCTCTTATACACCTAAAATTCCAAATGCTAAAATCTCATGCCTGAGTCTCCTGTCAGACTGATCAGCTTCACACAGGTATGAGTTTAGTGACTGATTCAGGACACCAACAAATGAGAAGAAATGAGGTTAATAAAGTCTAATTCCACAATTTAGCAGAGCTTGAAATCTCATTTCCTTCAAGCTATGTCTGAAAGACATTGAGGGGCTGGAGCATGTCCAGGGAAGTGAACAGAGCTGACGAAGGGTCTGGAGCAAAAGTCTGATGAGGAGCAGCTGAAGGAGATGGGAAAGGGGCTCAGTCTGGAGAAAAGGAGGCTCAGGGGGGACCTTGTGACAGGAGGGGACAGCCAGGTGGGGATCAGGCTCTGCTCCCAGGTATAGAAAGTATAGAAAGAGAGGAAAAGGCCTCAAGTTATGACAGGGCAGCTTTAGATTGGATATTAGGAAAAAAAAAAAATACATTCATGGAAATTGTGGTAAAGCACTGGAGCAGAGTGCCCAGAGAAGCTGGTGAGTTGTCATTCCTGGAAGTGTTCAAAGAATATGTGGATATAGCAGTTAAGGACAAGGTTTCATGGTGAACTTGGTGGTGGCCCAGGTGGGCAGCTGGGCTGCATGGTCTTAAAGTTCTTTTCCAGACTTAATTCTAATCATTCTGTGATAGAAGCAACACCCAGCTTTTCATGAGAGGTTGAGACATACAATCATAGAATCACACAATGGTTTGGGCTGAAAGGTACCCTAAAGATCATCTTGTTCTAACACCTTCATCTAAACCAGGTGGCTTAGAGCTATATCCAGCCTGGTCTTGAACACTTCTAGGGCTGAGGCATCTTCTTGCTGGGATCCAGCAGCAAACTTTTGATAAATTGTCTCAGCTATTTAATCCTTCAAGATGCAACAATAAAAAAAAATAAAATAAAAAAAATTGGAAGCTAGTTCTTCTGTTCATCAAACTCATGTATGTTTGTTTTAAGTGCTCCTTGCTCTACAGCCACAATACAATCTCCCAGGAAGCAAAATGTGAATCTGTGATCTTGCCAAAAAATAATTTAAAATTGGGTTTTATTTGCTGCCAACATTGCATGGGACTTTGTGAAAGACACTTAACAAAATTCTGTTAGCTGTGTCCCATCAAGCTAAGGAAGGTGATCCCTGTCCCTCTGCTCAGCCCTGCTGAGGCACATCTGGAGTGCTGTGCCCTTTTCTGGGCTCCTCAGGGCAAGAGAGACCTGGAGCTCCTGGAGCGTGTCCAGTGCTGGGTGACAGAGATGATGAAGGGACTGGAGCATCTCCCTGCCCAGGAAAGGCTGAGGGAGCTGGGGCTGTTCAGCCTGGAGAGGAGATCCTGAGAGGGAACCTCATCCCTGAGTGTCCCTGTGTGCAGGGAGGGCTCAGAGCAGGGCCCAGGCTCTGCTCCAGGGCCCAGCAATGGCACCAGGGGAACGGGCAGGAACTGATCCCAGCAAGTTCCACCTGGACAGGAGACAGAATTTCTTCCCTGTGCAGTGACTGAGCACTGAACAGATTGTCCAGAGAGGGTCTGGAGTGTCCTCACTGGAGATATTCCAGAAATGTCTGGACACAATCCTGTGCCCTGAGCTCTGGGTAATTCTGCTTGAGCAGGGAGGTTGGATCAGATGAGCCACTGTGGTCCCTTCCAGCCTGTGACCCATTCTGTTTTGGGATAAGCCAGCAACTGACTTCTGCCAGAGTTCTGATTCTCAGTCTGCCTAGCTACAAACCCTACAGGGTCATTATTATTTCATATAATTATAGATTTATAGAATGTGCTGAGCTGGAAGGGACCCAAAAGAATCATTGATTCCTACTCCTGGCCTTGTACAGAACACCCCAAATCTCACCATGTGCCTGAGAACATTGGAAAAACATTTCCTGAGCTTTGTCAGCCTTGGGCCATGACCAATTCCCTGGGAAGCCTATTCCAGTGCCCAACCATCCCCTAAAGTCTCTATCCAGTTCTCATGGTGCCCTTTCAGGTACTGGAATGGGCTTTAAATTCTCTGCCAAGCCTTCTCTTCTCCAGGCTGAACAACCCCAACTCTCTCAGCTTGCCCCCACAACACAGACAGCCCTTTGATCATATGGATGGCCTCCCCTGGCCTCCTTCCAACAAGTGAACATCCTCCTTGTGCATGGTCCCCAGAGCTGGATGCAGTATTTCAGGTGGGGTTTCACAAGGGCAGAGCAGAGGACAAGACCTGTTGGGCATTAAATGGAAAACCTCATTCTCTGTATATGTGAAGTCTTCCCTTGTTGATGAACTGCTGCAAATCTTTATCCTCCTCTCAGAGCCTTTTTTCCCCTTCTCTAGAAGGATGAAATTGTGGGGAGGAGGAGTTTAAATAGAGAAAACACTACATAATTTAGAAGACAAGTACAAAAACACAAGAGGAGTTTTGTGTAGAAAAGAAAATAAAGTCCCCATAAGAGCCAAGGTGAATGGCAGAGAAAGTCCTGGGCTGGTGAATCATCTTCCTGTTCTCAAAAACGAAGACATTTACAAAGCCCACCTGTCAGTGCCTGGTTGGTGAGCAAAAGAGTCTGAATTCATCAAATAAAAGGACAAATTCTCTACCAATGGAAAACCACCATGCTGTAGACTTCAAGTCAAACTGTGCCAACTTGTGAATTTATCCCAAACTGGTAGCTCAGCTCTCTTTGGTAATGACCTCAAATAGATACAGATTGGTGTGAAATCGATGGAAAATGGTCTGTAGCCTGTTATCAGTGCATTTCCCTACTCCCAGCCTTTAATCCCACGAGAGTAGCAGAAGCGAAAAGGTTTCAAACTTCCTATGAAAATATTTTTCCACCATGCCTGTTCCCTAGCCCTGTCTGTTCTCCTTTCTCTCTGCATAAGCAGTTTTAGACTTTATTTAAGTGTCGCATTTCCAAGCGTTCACGACTCTGTACAAAGCTCGTCACACATCACTCATGCCTTATTTCACGGGTTGAGCTGGTAATTAGCATATTTCACAATTAGCCAGTGTATTTGCTTTGCTAATTTCATTCCATGATGAAGGTGCTAACTTGGCGTGAAGCTGTAATGTACTGGTTGATTTATTAAGCTTCCTCTGATGGATGAAAATCACATGCTGTGCCTTTACTGTCGGGGAAAGTTAACAACATCCATTTGTAAGAGATGGTATTTGAAAAGTGATGTTGGTGTGATTGAATGTGTGAATCTGTAATGAAGCCAAGTCAGATAGCTCCTTCCCCATAAAATAGTATTCAACTTCTGTGGTATCTCCTTTTTGAAACTGGGGTTTTCTGCCCAGATTCCTCCCCTGAACTATGCAAGTACCAAATACTCAGCAGGTATTTAGCACTCAGATTTGTTTCCGGCTCCTGTTTTCCAACAGCTGCAGGGGAGTCAAGTGCCTAAACCCCCTAAGAGTCAGAATCCTACACTGAGTGCTGACAGGACAAAGCATTTGCTGTTCTTTTCTTAACAAAGCTGCACATGAAATGAATAATTGACCAATCACTCAATTTATCTGTCAGACCACAGGTTTTCAAGACATCTTTTTGAGAGAGAACTCTTTGTTCCGTGGCCTTTGGTTGTGAAACCTGGTGCAGTTATATCCACAAACTCTTCACCTTTCAAAATAAAATACATTTTGTAGTTTTAAGTATGATAATAATAAACTAATTTTGGTGAGTCAATTCTTTGTTCATAGAGCCAACATGGGTAGACAACATGGGAAAGGGCTGGCACAGGGAAAGCTTCTGTGTTTTCACGACCAGTATGTGATGTGATGTAGGAATACACGTGATGCTGGGCAGTGATGATGGGAGGAGCAGCTGAACTGATTTTTTTCTCTGCTAATTCTGCATTTTGCTTTTTTAGTATTCAAAGGATCTTTTCTACTCCAACCTGCACGGTTAGCCAGTCTGTATGTGATACATTTTTTTGTCCATACTTTAAATATCCATGATTTCAGCACATTCCAGAGAGGATCCAAACTGACCTGAAGTGATGTTTCTTGTAGAAGGATCCCACCTAACTTCACACTATTCTGTGGCTTATGGTTGAGCTGTATTAAGTCAATCCTCTTTTTAATATCCCAATATTTTCCTTGATTTTAACACCTCTAAAGATGATGTGTTATCTGGAGAAATGTTTTTGAGAGAGCACTTTGAAACTTCAGATGTTTGTACACCCAGACAGAATGGATTAAGTTCAATCTTTCTCTTAAGCCATCACATTTTATTTTACATCTGCATTTTCTCTGTCCATCAGATATGAACTAATGACAAATCAGCATTAACCTGTCTTGTCAGCAGAGTTTAGGATTTCAAAGAAATCAGATTGTTCTGTATCGGAATTTGCATGTGCTTCACTGCAATGGGAAAGCAGAATGAAAAAGGAAAGAAAGCGTTGCTAAGGCAAAGATAACAAGAATTAAGCCACCCCAGAGTGAAGATTAATTTAATTTAAGCGTTAAGTAAAATTCTGCAGACAAAGCCATCACGAACCAATGATCTTCAGGTTTTGCTCTGATTTTTCTGCCACTCCATTATCTTTGTGCTTCATTCATATTTGCTTTGTAAAGCTACACACATATGATATTGTAACAGTACTAATAAAACCAAAAGCTTGGATTCAGGAAAAATTAAAGCAAAATCTAAGATCTGTGTATGCTTCTAAGGATGTGTGTACCTCTCCAGTCAAGCCTGTGCTTAACTGCTGTCACCTTCTGCAGCTTAAAGACAAACACAGATTTGGGACAGGTTGTTTTCCTGAATAACATGTTTGCTCCTTCCTGAATTATATTAGCAGGTTTGGGATCCAGGGTACTGCTCTCCTGCACAAGTGAAAGCAGTTCAGTTGGGACATATCCAATCTTTCCCAGTGAAAAACCAGGGAAATATATCAGGAATATTACTGTACTTACTGATTCTGGAAGGTCCTTCCACCAAAATGCTTTCCTGTGTCCCTTGCTCCCCCTTACTCTTCTCTCATCACCCCATCCTTACCCCTTCCAGCTCCTTTCATTCCCGGGCTCAAGCTGATTCTGTAACTCAGCAGAAGGCAGGAGCTGCTGTTTCACACAAATGTCGCCTGAGTTCACACTTCCAGCTGGGCTTAGAGACCACAGTAATTAATTACTGTTACTCATGTTGTTGTTTATGCTCCAAGACCTGCTTTTTCACCCCATAAAGAGTTACAAGGAGCTTAAGAGATGCCACTTGGCCAAGCATGTATCACCAAGGATTGTGTGTGTCTCAGTATTTTAAAAGTACCTTGACTGCTTTTTTTGCCTGATTTTTGCACTGCTGATTAGATTTAGCTGGCCAAAAACCTAACCCACCTACCAGATACGGAGTATTGCAGAGAAAGAAGGAAACAATTTTCTCTAGGTTGGGGTAAATGCAGCCTTTCAAAAATATATAACCAGAAGTTTCTTAATTAAATCAATCTGTCAAAGTGTTAACTATGTGCTGTTGTAATTATATAACAGTCATATGGAAAGAAATATTTTATTTAAATATTTTTAGATTTAAGACTACTCTAAATATTATTTCTGTAATTAGCAGGCAAGCAAGGTATATTCCTCCTGCATTTTATATGAAAAATAAGGACTGTTTATATTCTTAACTTATGCCATTTATTACAACTGATTTCATTATCACAATTTGAAATCACATCTCCATAAAGGAGCTGACCCACTGAGGCACCCAACAGGCAAGAATCAAAATTCATGGATTGTCAGGCCTGAAGGGCATCACTACCCTTCTTAATACTTCTTAGTCCAGTAGCTGGACATGGGTTACAGAAAAGACATTTTTTGCTGTAGAAGTTCCCTGGTCTGGTGAGACCAATGATTTCCATGAAATTTTGACATCTTTTGCTGAAGAAATGAAGCCCAAGCCATTTAAATGATGCTGACTCCAAATTGCGCTTTGTGATCAGGAGAGGAATGTGCTGGATCTCTTATTGAGACTGAAAATGACTGGGAGAAAAACTGGAATTACCCCATAGCCAAAACTTGTGGTAGAAGAAGGACTTCACAGCTACTCTCAGCATTCCAGCACCAAGCAGAAGTTCTTTTTGCTTCTACACAAAATACAGTACTTGAAAATGCATCAGAGAACGGGGAGGAGAATTTCTGAGACCTCACAAGTTTAATAATGGTCCCAGTTGCAGGTTTGTTAATGATTTGAAGCTGATCCTTGATGTTTCCAGTCAGCAGGAAGCAAGGCTGGTAATAAAGGGTGATAGGGATAATGTATGAGGCAATATATAGGGAAGTGGATAAAGGCAGGGAGATGGATCAGTTATGTGGATAGGGATGCATGCCCGACAGAAATTTTAGTGCATGTGCCTTCAAGTCTGGCAAAGCAGTGTGCATAAACTCAGGTGGTGAAAGCCTGGCCTCTGCCTCCTGCCCTTCTTTTCTATCATTAATCTACTTCCCAATTGTTTAATTTCATCATTCCAGTATTAATCTCTAGGTGCCTTAGGCCTTTAGTTTAGAGGCAGGGATGTGGTGAGAAATCCTACACAATGGAAGTGAGACACCATGACAGGACAGATACAGTGATATATCATTAGGACAAAGGGGGATGGCTTTAAGATGAAGAAGGAGAGATTTAGATTAGATATTAGGAAGAAATGCTTCCCTGTGAGGGTGGTGAGGGCCTGTCACAGGTTGCCAAGAGAAGCTGTGGCTGCCTCATTTCTGGAAGCGCTCAAGGCCAGGCTGGATGGGGCTTGGAGCAACCTGGGATAGTGGAAGTTTTCCCTGCCCACAGCAGGGGGGTTGGAACTGGATGAGCACCTTTATTTAAGGTCCCTTCCAACCCAAACCATTCTATATGTGTTCCTAGAGAGTGAGCCTCCTGTAAGACAGGTGAATCCACCAGTCTGTTGGGGTAGAAGTAAAGGACTTTGGTCATTCAGGCTGCCAGCTGGGGAAAGGTGCAGACCAAAACCGAGTGCTGTGTCTGAAGATATGTCTCACCACTAATAATAACATATCCTGTTGTAAAGCCAATATGAAGGTTGGACTCTATGATCTTGGAAGTCTTTTTTGACCAGAATTATTTTAATTTTAGGTTTTATGATCCCATGACTGAGTAAAGTCTTGGGGGATGGGATGAGGAGGGATAGGGCAGTGGTGACTGGGCAGAAAAGAGCGGGACAGTTCCTTTGGTATGAAACCTTTCCTCTCTGCAGTATCTAAGTCCTGACTGAAGGATTTACAGGCAGTTTCTGGGAGAAAAGCATGAAACTGTCACTATCCTGGTTGTGAGGAGGCAAAAGGGCAGAGTGGGGGACAGCAAAGGTGTGGAACCTGCAATGAAGGAGGTTTGCTCTTCTGTGCATCCTGCAAGCTTGTCTTTCATTATGCAAGCATCTTTCAAGAGCAGCCATGGAGAAAAACACCAGAGGAAGGTGATCAAACTTCTCCTGTCTCTGACTTCAGTTTATAGACTGCACATTGCATGAGGTCCAACTGGGAAAAGTGCCAGGTTCTGCTTTTGGGTCACAACAACCCCTGCAGCACTGCAGGCTGGGACAGAGTGGCTGGAAAGCTGGGAAAGGACCTGGGGGTGCTGGTGACAGAGGCTGAACATGACCCAGGTGTGTTTGGGTGGCCCAGAAGGCCAGTGGCACCTGGGCTGTACCAGCCATGGCGTGGCAGCAGGACCAGAGCAGTGATTGTCCCCCTGTGCTGGGCATGGCTGAGACTACACCTCAAATCCTGGGTTCAGTTCTGGGCCCCTCATGACAAAAGAGACATTGAGGGGCTTCAGTGAGTCAAGGGAAGGGAACAGAGCTGGGGAAGGGTCTGGAGCACCGGGATGATGAGGAGATGAAGGAGCTGGGGCTGTTCAGCTGTGAGAAATGAAGACCTGGGGGTATCTTCTTGCTCTTTGGAAGTCGCTGAGAGGAGGGGGCAGCCAAGTGGGGATCAGGCTCTGCTCCCAGGGAACAGGAGAGAGGACGAGAGCAAATGGCCTCAAATTGTGCCAGGGATATTCAGACTAGAAATTGGAAACAATTTATTCATTGAAGGGGTGGTTAAGCATTGGAACTGACCAAGGAAAGTGTTGGAATCACCATTTGTGGAAGCGTTCAGAAAACATGTAGATCTGGCACTCGATGATTTTCGAGGTCTTTTCAGACTTAGACGATGTAATGTTTTCAAACTAAACCAGAATGGTTCCGTTTCCCGTCAGCTCCCCCGACACCACTAGATGGTGCTTTTAGCCGCTGCGAAAACCCGCAGTGCCTGCAGACACGGGTTTTATCATCCAACAGGAACACCAGAGCTTGGGGGAACAGGGATTTGTACAGAACACTAACCTTATCCCGCATGAAGACAGACAGACAGAAACGCAGATATATCCATAAGGGGAAAAAAAAAAAAAAAAAAAAAAAAAAAGGCTTTGCCTTGGGTTCTTCCAGCAGTATTGGTACCCGAGTGATCCCAAAGTCCTGGAAAGGCTGCATGTGTGCAGATTGCCCTGGAAGAGCTGGTCCCGGTGTTCTTCCAGCCCACAGACCATCTGGCTCCCAGCTCAGAGAGCAGCCAGTGGGATGCAGGAGCTTGGGCATCGTGGGCTCTGAGTCCTGCAGCTCTGGGGACCCAGCATGTCCCCAGCAGCCATCTCTGGGGATGCATTAGGAAAAGTCTCCAGTGCTCCTGTTGTTTATTAGGTAGTTGGCAAGGGATACGTAAAAGCATTACTGATTTCTTCTGAACTCTCACTTTTTCTCTTAGTTGTGTCCTGGCCTGGCTGATGCTGCCTCTCTCCAGTCTCACTGGGCTGGACAGAAGATGAAATTGCAAAGTTTATATGGGGGGTGGTGTTTCCTACAGTGTGGGACCAACAGTTTTTATTTCCATGGGCAGCTCCACATCTGAAGACTATGTGGCACCTTTCTTGAGAGCCATCCCTCTGCCGAGAAGAAATCTGGACTTGTCCCACACTGGGGAAAGTTTAATAAACCTGTTTCATTTCACTGCTGCTTTTTGTAAAACAGGAGAAGCAGAAACCGTAGTGAGAATGGCTGGAACTGTCATCTTAATCTGATTAATGTCTCCTGAAGACAATAAGGAGCTAAGGAGCTTCTGCTGTAACAGAGTGGGGCTGCACTGACTACACTGATGGAAGAGCAGCTGCTTAAAGGCTTCACCCTTCTCATCTGACAGTGCCTAGCATCAGATTACCTCTGCTAAACCCAGGTAGATTCTGTTAAATAATACACAGCATTGCACTGGAAGCTGTGGCTGCCCCGTGCCTGGAAGTGTCCAAGGCCATGTTGGATGGGGCTTGGAGCAACATGGGATAGTGAAAGGTGTCCCTGCCCATGGCAGAGGATTTGGAAATAGAGGATCCTTAATGTCCCCTCCAACCAAAAGTTTCTGTGATTTTGAGATTCAATGATTCCATGATGGTACACACTGGCTCATTAAGTTACTGTAGTCTGAAGATTATTTTCATTTCCTGTCTCAGGAGTGAATTTAAAAGAAAACAAAACAACAACAAACAAACTCTTGATGTTCAGAACAGTACACCAGTGTCTTTTATATTTCAAAAAGAGGAAACAACTCCTTTTATTGAAGCAGTTCAGTGGCTGCAGTGATACGTTGCTCTCAATTTCACATCACTTCTCTCCTTTCATAAAACCTTCCCAGGCCTGGGAAGAAAAATATGGAGAAAAATAACATTTATATAAGACGGTCACAAACATTCAGAAAGTACTGGTATTTTACAGATGTCTTGAGCACAGTCCCAGCAAATTAAGACCTTTACTTTTGGCTCTGGAGGTTTATAGATTTATAAAGGGATGGTTCCAATTTCTGACATATTTTGTTCAATACAGCAATAATATCTTAATATACCACTGTATTATCCTAAACCCCCCTGAAGTTGCATGACAATAGATATTCCATAAAGACAAACTGATTTAAAGGCTCCAAGATCAACTGTTAGGGATGTTCATCCTTCTGTGTTAAATACATGTGCAGTGCTCTGCTCTGATTTGTCTGGCTTTGTCATGCACCCTTTATTCATTGTTATTCCTTCCTCAGCTGAAGAGAAAATAAATTCCATGAAGGAACATAGAACATTCATTTATTATTTATTCTTTTATAACTGGGTTATAGACCTCACAACATATTCAAGACAACTTGCTAGGACAGCAACAAAGGAGTTCTGAAGGAGATAGATACTTTCCCATGTTAGACTTTTCTACAACAGAAGAAACATTTACATGGTAAAGACAAAGCCACCATTTACATTCCAAATTCAAATAACAGTAATAATATTTTCTGGCTCCAGATTTCTGTTTCCATCTGGCTGAAGTGACTTGGCAACCAAAAGCATAAGCTTTGTTTCAATTCTTGATATCAACAAGTACCCTTAAGGCATATTAGGGAGGTATGACAAAAATCTAGTGAATGCCAAAAGCAGTGAAGCTTAGTTATTGGCTTGCCAGCATGAGAGAAATATAATCTGCATTTTGTAAGTATGAATATAGAACAAGCCCTGGCATTGCAAGCCGCTGTCAGTCAGGAGGAAGTTCCTACTTCTTTTCAGAATATATTTTATTTTATGCCAATTTATTTTTGCAGCATGATTTACTGAACAGAGGATTAAACACAATGGTGTGGCATAAAACAATGCATGTGTAGGCTTTGAATACAGATTTTCTTATTCCACACCAATTTTCCTTGAGTAATGGATAACTAAGAATGAGTTAATCTCAGAGCTTTCTTGGGTATTATTTTTTTTTGTCCTAAAAGTGACTTAAGAGAATTTAATAGTGTCATGTAATTACAAGACCTTCATCCAGGGTGTCTGTGTATCAGAGGCCTTGGCCTTGGAGACAGAAATCTTCATTAATGTCTTTTGCAGAATTCGAATCAAAATATGATTCAAATAAGAAATGGAACCCGCTACTGTGAAGTGGACAGTAATGAATAGGGCATCTGGCATGTCCCTGCTTGAGCAGGGAGATTGGCTCAGATAAACCCACCAGTGGCCTCTTCCAACCTTATCCATTCTGTGACTTTGTGATTCCACACTGGATCTTCTCCCTTTGTTTGGGTGTCTCTGTTATTTAAGCTGTTCAGTTCAATTTTGCTTCCCCAACTTTCTACACCAAGTTTCCAGTGTTAAATAGTTGTGTCCTGGTTTCCAGTGGGTGCGAAAGGCAAGAAGGTGAACAGAGGCTGGAAGACATCAGTGGGTAGATGGGACTTGAGATATGAGTATTGCCACAAATCTTCTGAGACTTTTTTAAGAGAAACCCATTAGCTGTCTGATCTGTCATCCTATGGATCCTGAGCAGTGCTGCATGAAGACATCACCTAATCTGCCATGGATTTGTGCTGGGTGAGCACTGCTGCTTTACCTGGCTCTTGTGAAAGCAAATGAAGCAGTGTGAGCTGCTGAAACTATCACTGCCAAAAGGTCCAGGAATCTGGCTACATATCCATGTTCTGATCCCATGATGTGAAGCTGGACACATGAATGCTTTGGTATGTGACATACAAGGCCTTGGAGCTTGGCCTCTTCCATTTAAGAGAGTCAGACACAAAATAGTTCCAGATGCTGATTTTTGTTTGGGTGGTTTTTGGGTGGGTTTGTTTGTTTTTAACTTTCTCTGAGTTACAGGACTGATCTTCTGTAGAAGGCCTTCCTTGTCTCCTGTAATTCAATTTAAGTTTACCATGTCTTTCAGCTGAAGACACAATGGGAAAAGCTTAACAGAAACATCTTTCCCCTTTGACCAAATTTTTATTTTTTTGTCAAGATTCTCCTCAGAGGACACTGATGAGACTGAGATCACCTATTGCAACAGGAGCCTGAGCTGTGTTTGCTGTCATTTCCAGGCTGTGAACTGAATGCAATGAAACTTTTGGGACTTACTGTTTTCTAATTAAGCAGTTTATCAAATCCCAGTGAATAACAGACAAACTGCAGTAGATTTGAGTTCATCAGGTCGAAGCAGGTTTTCAGCCTCCTGAACTGTTTGGAGATAGAGATTATGGAGAAAAAAAAAAAAAAAGAAAGAAAACCAAAACAAAAAACAACAGAATTTGAACTCTAAGACAGATGTCTTTCTCTTTCTGCTGCCTTACAACAGAACAAGTGTCTAGAGATATTTCTATGTCCTGCTCAGCAGTGCCATTGTCTTTGCCATGTCTTCTCCTGCCCTGAGCCCAGTTTCCCAGGGCTGTTCCAGGCTTTCCCTACAACCCTTCTCCCCATTCCATTGTCCTAAGGCAGGACCAGGCAGATCCTTTCCCAGTCTTCCCTGGAGTGATGGAAGCTCAAGAGTCCCAGGGAGTCAATCCTGGCCTATTACCTTCTGGGCTACACCACAAGAAGTGTGGCCAGAGGGTCAAGGGAGGGGATGCTCCCCCTCTAATCCACTCTTGTGAGATCCAAGCTGGAGTACTGCACCCAAATCTGGGTTCCCTGGTACAGGAAAGACAAGGACCTGTTGGAGTGGGTCCAGAGGTCCTTTTCCCACAAAAAAGGCAGAGAGAGTCTTTTCATGAGGGCCTGTAGTGAAAAGGAAAAGGAGCAATGGACAAGGAGCAATTATGAAAGAGGAAAGTGTTTGATGAAATATGAAAGATATTTTTTTTTAAATTGGGTTTGAGGCCCTAGCACAGGTTACCCAGAGAAGCTGTGGCTGCCCCATCCCTGATAGTGCTCAAGGCCAGGCTGGATGGGGCTTGGAGCAACCTGGGATAGTGGAAGGTGTCCCTGGCCATGGCACAGGGATTGTCACTTGATGATCTTTAAGGTCTCCTCCAGTCTAAATCATATTATGATTTATGTTCCTATAAAGGAACGTTTGAGATCAAAGGTACTTTTTGGAGACAGAGTGTTTTATGGTCCCATTGCAACTTCACAGTGTGATCAGCTGTCCAGGGGAAAGGAAAGGAAAGTTTCAGGAAAGTTTCAGGAAAGTTTCAGGAAAGTTTCAGGAAAGGAAAGTTTCAGGAAAGGAAAGTTTCAGGAAAGGAAAGTTTCAGGAAAGGAAAGGAAAGGAAAGTTTCAGGAAAGGAAAGTTTCAGGAAAGGAAAGGAAAGGAAAGTTTCAGGAAAGGAAAGGAAAGGAAAGGAAAGGAAAGTTTCAGGAAAGGAAAGTTTCAGGAAAGGAAAGGAAAGGAAAGTTTCAGGAAAGTTTCAGGAAAGTTTCAGGAAAGTTTCAGGAAAGTTTCAGGAAAGGAAAGTTTCAGGAAAGGAAAGTTTCAGGAAAGGAAAGTTTCAGGAAAGGAAAGGAAAGGAAAGGAAAGGAAAGGAAAGGAAAGGAAAGGAAAGGAAAGGAAAGGAAAGGAAAGGAAAGGAAAGGAAAGGAAAGGAAAGGAAAGGAAAGGAAAGGAAAGGAAAGGAAAGGAAAGGAAAGGAAAGGAAAGGAAAGGAAAGGAAAGGAAAGGAAAGGAAAGGAAAGGAAAGGAAAGGAAAGGAAAGGAAAGGAAAGGAAAGGAAAGGAAAGGAAAGGAAAGGAAAGGAAAGGAAAGGAAAGGAAAGGAAAGGAAAGGAAAGGAAAGGAAAAGGAAAAGGAAAAGGAAAAGGAAAAGGAAAAGGAAAAGGAAAGGAGAAAGAGGAAATGGGGAAAGCACTTCCTGAAATCATTCACCGCTCTTCAAATTTTCATCTTTAACTTCTTGGTCGCACCCCTAAGCCCCCCTTCAGGTCCCTGAAACTTCCTGCAAGCCCACATCTTTATTCAGAACCCTACTGATCCTTCTTGTCACCCATCATCACATCAATCTCCATAAAAACCTTCACACATCTGTCACAGCCACAAAATGCGATTTTCTGCCTAAGACATGTCAAATCAGCTGTGTACAAGGCATGGGAAAAAGATTTAAGATGCCACAACAGCCTTAGAGACACCACTAACAGTTGCAAACACAGGATTTCAAGTGAGTACAAGTGCTCCTGAACATCTGTATTTGTATGTGTGCACACACAGTGGGGTGCATCGTACAGCCTATGAAGTAGAGTCTGATACTGCTCCAAGACTTGTCTTACCTTTCTAATTAAGTATTGAGTAGTAAAAGAATTCAATTACTATGGTTCCTGCACCTGTTTGACTTTCCTCTTTATGACAAAAGCCACATCAATGCATGTGGGTTCACTGAAAAAGGGACTAGTCTCAGTTTTGAAGAAAATATGATTGGTAAAATCAGTGTTTTCTCTTTGTTTTCAGTCTTTCAAATGTATTTTCTACAGCTGGACACTAAAATACAGGAAACAAAAACAGTTGTGGTCCAGGAAATATTTATTTCACAGTGATACCACAGCCAGTCTACAGGAGCTCTTTTCTGAACAGTGACTGAACTAAAATGGAGAGAAAATTTAAATTGATATACATAAACTTTATTAACCATCCAGTTAGGATGAGATTAATTGCAACCAGGATCTCTCTCTCCCTGACTGTAAAAATAGTCCAGATGAAGAGCTTAAAAGAGCTTTACAATCCCTGTCTAAAGTAGAGGAAATGGATCCTCACTTAAGTAATTCTCAAGACTCACCGCCTCTATACCAGGGATATATACTTAAAATCATGCTCCAAAAAAGATGACTTGTAACTTAGCTATTTCATAGATATGTTAAAATGAGAGAAAAATGGGAAGGGGGAAGAAATATCACCAAAGTCATGAGATATAAGTACTTTCATTTACTATTTTATCTTAAATACAATCAAGATTGAACTTCTAATATTCTATTTTTACTTGATAAAATATATTGCTTACTTTTTTTTTTAAGAGGGTCGGGTGTTCTAGAAGGATTTAACACAAATAACCATTAATTCAGACTTCATTGTGCTGAAATAATATTTGAGTTAATTCTAGTAATTGTCAAAAGCTCCCTCTCTCTTGCTCTCCCTCTTGCCCTGTATAGATATATATATTTATGTATACACAGTAGTTTGTTGTTATATAAAGTGATATAGGCACAGACTATAGTATGACTACATGGAATTAAAATTACATTAAAATAAAGCAGCTCTTCCAGAAAGGAGAAAGTTGTTACAGATTAACCAAACAATTAACAATTACATTTAAATGAGAAGCCCTGGTCAATGGTCCGTATTTTCCTCTTTCCTAACATCCACCCACTCTGCTGAGCACCTTGCTGATGTTGATTTATTCATCCTCACTACAATGTTTAATCCTTTTCACTTGAGTTGGGCACTGAGCAAGCAACAAAGGGACAAGTTCCTACAGGGACCCCAGGATGAAAATGAAATCAGGAGTCAAAAGCAGAAGTTGTTTGTGCTGGGGTTGAAAACTTCAAACATATGACCTTCCATTTAGGAAGAAGAGAAACACAGCCCGTCCCCTACACATTTTTTTTTCTTTCAATGTGTTTTAGTCACTGAAGTGCGATGGGGAAATGGAATGTTGCCAGCTGCATCCAGGAGCTTCTGTTGCTGGTATTTAATACATTAATTACACTTTATTTCATTAAAATAGCACCCAGGATTCCCTGTGGAGTACAGTCTCTGTGTTACACATAAAGCATGTTCAGAGGATGATGACGAGGCCTGATTCCCTAAATGACAGGGCAAGGGAATGGCATCAGTCAAACCTGTCAGGAACCTAGTCAGGAATTCCAACACTAACTCTTCTGTGATTGTATGAAATGAACATTAATCTGCTTATTCGTAAAAATGTATGGTGTACCAACCTCTGGGAAATTTTATTGTTACAAAACAGAGACATCTACAACTCTGAAATTACTTTAGGGTTAACTAGATGAGTTGGAAAACAGAATTCTGAAAATATTCTTTGTAAATTCCAATTTATATATGCAAAATATTTTCTCAGTTAAAGTGTGTGCCAACACCCACTGCCTTTGTATAAAACACAAATGAGATTTTGTTTTCTGTGGACCAAGACATTGTAATGGACCAGTCCTTTAAAACACCTCCTGGTTCTAATTATAGAAGAGAAGAGAATCACCAAATCAAAAAGGCTGGAAAAAAACCCAAGATCATGAAGTCTAACCTTTGACTGAGTATCACCATGAACAATATCACATCTGCTCATTTTCTGAACACTGCCAGGAATGGTGACTCCACAACTTGCTGGGCAGCCTGTTCCAATCCCAAACCACTCTTTCAGTGAAGAAATTCCTAGTATAAAAAAAAAAATCACATAAGTCTGCAGCTGGAGAGGTTTATGCAGTTTTCTTATATAATTAAGCAAGTAAAGACTCCATTTTCCTTGCACCAACTTTGAAGAAACCAAGTTTGTACTTAAAAATAGAACACAATTTGTGTTTTCCTGTTTCAAAGTCATTGACTGGTCAAAGTTGAAACACTGAGGTGAGCTAAATTCAATGAGCAGGATAACAAGGGTTTTGGCATTTTTACTATTTCCTTGAATGTTTAAACACACTGTTAGTTTTGAACATAGAATAGGAGGATGGTTTAGGCAGAAAAGGAACCTTTAAAAGTCATCTAGTTTAGCTCCTAACATTGCTGTTGTGGTTATCAAACCTTGACTTCAACCATATTTCATTTCCTACATAAAATAGTGTCATAATAACTTGAGGATCTTCAGACATCAAATATGTGGATGATATTTCTGTGTATATAGAAACAGGTAAATAGTAATAATAATATCTTACTAATTAAACCACTTTTTAAACAAAAATAGCTCATTAATAAGGGGTTTTTAAAGCCTTATTAGAGTTAAGAACTCCAAGAGTTGGGTCAAAGACTAATTTTTTTTCATTGAGAAAATTCCTGCTCAGTTCCACAGTGAGTAGGAAGTTGGACTATTTGACTCCAGAATTCTTTCTTCATGTCAATACCTCCAGAGAACATTCATCCAAACAGGCAGCCAGGATATCTGATGTTCTTTTTCCACCTCGGTGATTATTCACTGCTCCTACCTCATTCTTGCTCCTATGTCATAGGAACACCATGTTGCTGAAACAGATGATAATGCCTCCTTTTAAATTGTGTTTCCTTGGGGTTTCTTTTTGTAAGGAGTGGCACTGGTAGGTCTAGAATATAGCAATTTAGTGAGGGTTTTAATGTTTTCTTTCTTTCTTTCTTTCTTCTTTCTTTCTTTCTTTCTTTCTAGCAGCAGAATTAAAAAGAAAATTAAATCAAGAGTTTAAATCATGGTGCTTGTTCATCCAGAAATTTCCCACATCTGAAAGTTTTCTTGACATGAGGGTGAATGATTAGGAAAAAAAAAAAGGTTTTGGAAGGAACTATTCTTCACATTAAGGCAATGAAGAATGATGGTGAATCTGGAAGGAAAGAAGGTCCCTACCAAAAGCAAACCTGAAAATGTGGTTTGAGGGGTTTGTGGGGCTTTTTTTTTTTGTGGGGAGGGAGGGTTGTAAATTTGTTACATTTTATAAGAAAAAGAATGTTTGGATTAAAAGATTTGAGATTAAAAGAACAAAAACTCCCCTTTAAAATGTCAATAAAGAGAAAACTGTAAAGTTCATATATGTGTATACACTTGTGTGTGTGTATGTATATATGTGTATATGTATATATGTACATATGTATATATGTGTACATATACAAATATATGCAACACACAGACCTACTGGTGACTATATTTAATTTATAGTTTGTAGGCTGAAGTTCAACGAATTTTTTCTTATAAAAAGAAAAGCTAGTTCTTTAAACTTCTGTCCTTTTGCTACATGATTCAGAGGAAACCACAAGAGGCTAATTGTTCTCTACTTAGATGCTAACCTTCAAGTAATTTTCTTGCACAGTAACCCATTGAAGTAAACCCTGAAGGTGCAGTTTCTGCAGTTCTGGAAAACAACTAAGTGAAAATCCCTTTGGAAGCCTACTAGTCTTCCTACTGTGGTCAAAAGAGAAAATTGGTAGTTCTAGATTTCCGTTCATCTTATCCTTCAGGAAATACTAAAATCTCCAATAGGAATCAGGTCATGCCCCCTTTTTCCCATTCACTTCTAAAAAAAATCAAGCAACTATGATGCAGGTGTCTGTATTTGCAGGAATGCCATAATAATACTTCACTTGTGAGTTCAGTTGATGTGTCCTGCTCCACTTCAAGTGATTTTATCCCACTCCTTTTATTTGTGATGATGTCAGTGGTTTTTATGGAGTTTTCAGTATTTACACAGACAAATCACAGAATTACAGAATGGATAAGGTTGGCACAGGGTGCCCAGAGGAGACCCATCCCAGGAAGGGTTCAAGGCCAGGTTGGATGGGGCTTGGAGGAACCTGGGATATTGGAAGGTGTCCCTGCCCATGGCACAAGCGATGGTCTAGATGACCTTTAAAGATGACTTTTAAAGGTTCCTTCAACCCAAACTAATCTACTGTAAAATGATATAGTCCCTTAAATATAGGTGTCTTCATCTGCCAGCTAAACCCCATCCACTGCTTCAGTTCCCCTGCTTCCAAAATTGTTTAATAGTGAAAATGTTGCAAGACAAAATTGTCAACTAGCAATATCACTCTCACTTTGGAGAGATACTACAAAGGTGACAAAAACACCCTTCAGTTCTCAATATAGTGTTTCCCTGCCCAACCACACAAGCTCCATGCCAAACACAAGCTACAAAAATCTAGTTGTGCAATTGCTTCATTCAGCATTAAAGCTGCAATTGATAAATCTAATTTTTATGGTTCGGATGTGTTTGCAATAATAAGCATGGTAGACTGGAATTGTAATTAAGCACTTTCAGTTTCGCAGGATCCAGGAGCTGTTGGTTAATGAAGTTCAATGTGATACTCTCAGTAACCAACATGATAATTGGTTACAGAGAAAAGGCAATTTCAACAAATAGTCCTCATGCAGGTGGCTGGGAGAAATTGCTTTCACTCAATTATCTCCTCAATTATTTTGGATGAATGAGGCAGGATCCTTTAGCTCATTATAAGCACAATTCCACAATAAGTAAGTAAATATTTTGACACAGTGTTGAAACTTCTGCAAAAGCATCTATAATATTTATAAGCATGGGAGAGGTCACATATTGTATTATCATCATTTGGTGTATTCAGTGCCAACTAAAGGAAATTAATGGTTTCAGTAGCCAATATCACAGGAGTAATATTTGAATATTGTGAGCACTGAGTAGGTTTCCAGAATATTGTCAGAGATTTTTATGGCTTATAAATACCCATGTCTGGTATCATCTCTAAGAATGGAGCATTAAGAAATAGGAAACATTTGCCCTGTTTATGGGGTAAACTATATGTTATCATGCACTCTGTTGGAAAAGCAGTATCTATCAATTTAGGAGTAGAATTTGATATTAATTTACATCAGAGACCAGACTATATTAACAAATATAAGTAAATATGAAGTATCTGAAGACTCATTTGATATGGTTGAGGTCCAAACATTGTCATCTTCCCTTCACTTCCCTGTTGATCCTGAAAGAAGAACAGATTTCCACCACTCTGCTGTCTGCCCAAAATGTCACCTGTAACATTTGACTGGAGCATTTTAGAATGAACATCGACAATCAAAAATTATTGCCAAGTGTTAGGTAATCCCTTCCTGCATTTGCATATGTTTTGTCATTCAGTAAAAACACACTCTGATGCATTAATTATAAGCCTTTGTCAGAGGGTTTATGGAAACTCTCCAGGTGATTCAACTTGCAACACCTCAGGGAATTCAATTTTTTTTCCTTCTCAGAGATGAAAGTCTTCATCTACACCACCTGTGTTTGTCTAGCCAGTTGCTGGATCTCTTCTACTTCACACAGGTATAAAATTCAAATTTGAGGTACCCCTCAGACAGCTAAGACTTCCTTAGAAGTCTTTTGAGGAGACCAAACATGTGGCTATGAGAAACATTTGCAGCAAGCATGGAAAATTTTAAGTATTGCTGTAAACATCTCTCCCAGGCTGGCACCATGAACTGTGACCTGCTGATATTAGAAAATCATCTGGAATTTGGGAAACTGGCTTTGAGCAGAGAGGGTGGACAAAGTGACCTCCAGAGGTCCTTTCCAACCCCTAACTGTCCTAAGATTCTGTGTCTTCCAGATCACCAAACTACATGGCTGCTCATTTTCCTTGTATTCATGTACGAAATTTATGATATTATAACACCTGTTGAACTATAAAAAAAAATCCTAAAATTGATCTTGAAAAGGGAACCAAAGAGGGATCAATCTAACAATGGACTGAGTCTCATGTAGTCTGGAATTCACGAGAAATCCCTGTGGAGAATCTCGGCTCTCACAAAAGGTACATGTAGGGAAAGTTTCAGGAAAGTTTCAGGAAAGGAAAGTTTCAGGAAAGTTTCAGGAAAGTTTCAGGAAAGGAAAGTTTCAGGAAAGGAAAGTTTCAGGAAAGTTTCAGGAAAGTTTCAGGAAAGTTTCAGGAAAGGAAAGTTTCAGGAAAGGAAAGTTTCAGGAAAGGAAAGGAAAGTTTCAGGAAAGGAAAGTTTCAGGAAAGGAAAGGAAAGTTTCAGGAAAGGAAAGTTTCAGGAAAGGAAAGTTTCAGGAAAGGAAAGGAAAGGAAAGGAAAGGAAAGGAAAGGAAAGGAAAGGAAAGGAAAGGAAAGGAAAGGAAAGGAAAGGAAAGGAAAGGAAAGGAAAGGAAAGGAAAGGAAAGGAAAGGAAAGGAAAGGAAAGGAAAGGAAAGTTTCAGGAAAGGAAAGGAAAGTTTCAGGAAAGGAAAGTTTCAGGAAAGGAAAGTTTCAGGAAAGTTTCAGGAAAGGAAAGTTTCAGGAAAGGAAAGTTTCAGGAAAGTTTCAGGAAAGTTTCAGGAAAGGAAAGGAAAGGAAAGGAAAGGAAAGGAAAGGAAAGGAAAGGAAAGGGAAAGGAAAGGAAAGGAAAGGAAAGGAAAGGAAAGGAAAGGAAAGGAAAGGAAAGGAAAGGAAAGGAAAGGAAAGGAAAGGAAAGGAAAGGAAAGGAAAGGAAAGGAAAGGAAAGGAAAGGAAAGGAAAGGAAAGGAAAGGAAAGGAAACAGTTCTCAGAAACAGAGGCTCCAATTTGGATAAAAATTAAGTCCTTTTTATATCATAGAGACATAAGAAGGCACAGGACATCACCCCTTCGAGGAGCCAATGGGTGTTTTTAATTTCAGTTTTTCACCTGAACCAGACAGTTTTTCAGCTGATAAATGACTGTTATAATTTCTTGTGATTTTTGGTGGTTTCTCAGGATGTCTCTGGCTTCTGGAACCCCAGCTGTACTTTGAGGAGGCCAGATGCAGATGTCAGGGATGTTTGTAGTATGAAAGTTTAGTTCCCAGGCTCACAGCTGCTAGGCTGGCTGGAAATATCTCTGACAGTATTTCCAGCAGACATTTTCCTCTGCTCAGTAATTTTCCCTTTCTAACCAGACCACTTTTAAGGCTGCTCACATTGAAGACTCTGCAAGATCCAGTCTGATTATCCAACCTGCTTCCCTTTTCCAGTTGGAAATTAACTCCTTCCTTAAAGGATGCTGTTCTCTTAGTGTAAATATCCACCTCCTCCTCCACTGTGAGCACCTCTATTTCTGCCTAGGAAAAGGAAGACTTCCTGAAAAAATCCAAGATATAACTCCAATTTTATCAGGATTTCAGCTGGCTATAGTACATATGTATGCACAATGCTATGGAGCTGAAAGTAGTCAAGAAGCAGAGGTTATAAATTATCATTGATCCTTTCCATCAGAAATATAAATAGTAGTGGTGATGATGAGAAATGCAGAAAATCTGGAGAAAAAAAAGCAAAAGGAGAGGAACTGCAGAAATTAAGGACTGAAACTACTGTTAACCACTGAACAAAATATCAAGAATAGGAAAAAAAAAAGGCTTGTTTTGGACTCAGTAAAACCAATCTACTTTCTGAGTGGTCTGAAGAATTCCAGCATTCTCTGAGTTTTTAAGACTATTAGTCTGAAAAGATTTTTCTTCAGTATGTATTGCACATGCACACAAGGCTCAATTTGCTCTTACGTGCTTATGTAACAAAAGCAAGATCCTTGCAAAGGGCCTTGGAAAAATCTGTGCATAAAACAAGTTTCTAAGGTAAATTTTATTTTATCCTGTTAAATGTTTTGCCTCTGCCATGAGCTGCCTTGAAGCACTGTCCTCATGATGCACAAGGGAAATCTTATCTGATATTTATGACCAATTTGAATTATCCACAGTGAACATGACTGCTTCCCCCACACTCCCAAGGATTATAAATCATGAATCTGCTGCTTCATATTACTTCACTAAATGTTTAGATGAATAAGTTTCCTTTATAGCATGTGAAAATGATCTTTCCTAGCAGCCAATTGTGAACTTTCTGGTTTTTTTTCTGAGATTGCCTGTGCTTATGGGTGACAAAAAGAAAATAAAGGCTATGTGGGAAATGCAAGAGGTCAGAAAGAAGGACTTGTTGGACTGCAGCAGATCGATTTATAGTGCTTACAGATTGCATGCCCAGATAATTTCAAAGCACATGGTATGAAGGGGTCAGATCAGCCTCGTGCCAACATTTTTTGCAGCATCAGGCAAGACTGTCACTTAAGACCCAGCCAAGAGATTTACAATGTAAAATGGTTAGTGCATATGGGCATGAGATTGCCTAAAGTCCCCAGCTGCCAGTGTAGACAAAGTCTTAATTAGCCAATAATGCTGGAAATTTGTGTTTCTATGGAAGTTTTCTTTATTCAATAAGCAGTTCCCCAAATAGTAGTGAATTGAAAACAACAACCAGTTTGACAAGGAACCGAGGAATGTGGCTTTAGGTCAGTATATATTAACTAAAAATTCAATCAGCTAGCTAAAGGTAAAAGTTTATCGTTATATCTCACGAGATATTTGGTACACTAAGTGACTGAGAACATGTTTCTTTTCAAAGATTAGATATCTGTGTTTGGGGATCTAATTCCTTAGTGAGAAACCTGATTACGTGGCCAGTTTTATAGATACAGAGAAAAGCAGTTTCCATGAGGAATATAAGAAACTGTAAGCACTTGTTCTGCAGACAAGAACTGTCTGTCCACATATCTGGACTAAGAAATTCAACAGGTTCTAGGGATTTAGATTCGCTTCTCAGTAGGTATCAAAAATAGCAGCTTCTATATTCAACTTTAGGTAAAGCCACCAAATGAGACAAAATCGCATCAGCGGTTCCTTTTAATGTTTGAATTAATAGCATTTGTTATTCCTTATTTTCTTGTATTAAATGCTGCTGCTGAAAAGAATGTTAAACCTTAGGCAGAGAAGTGCGCTTTATTTTGTAGTTTTAAGTATGCAAGACAATACAAATATGTTTGTTTGTTTGTTTGTTTGTTTTCCTCAAGTACTCCCTAACTTGTCTCAGATTCTTGACATTGTTTTGCATGTAGGGAAAAGAAGAACAGAAGTATAACAATATTATTTAAAAAAATACAAGAATTCTGAATTATTTGCTGTGCTGGAGCAGAGTCAAAATATGTAAGGTACATATAGACATGCAAGACCAGTCAGCTTAATGCTGATAAAAATCACTGAAATGTGTCCAAAATGGTACTTTGAAACACTTGCTCTGTCTCATTTGTATACTATACTCTTTAGTTCTGGAGAGGTCTCAATGGTTTCAGAACTTTTCCTTGACAAAAGCAAGAAAACTCTCATAATATGTATCATCTGTATTTTTTGTATGGCTTAAAATCCATAGTTGCAAGTGGACACACCTGATGATCATCTTCAATCCAGGACTGGTTCTGAAATTCAAACCTTCATGTTTAATGGACCAACAACATCCAGTACAGTCGTGAGAAATCAACCCCAGGTATTGTTTAAACTACAAAAATTATCCTGCATTGGGAGAAAATCCTTTTGCTGTGCCAAACCTTTCTTGACTTTGCAACAGCTGTGTGCTGCTAATTACTATTAGTACTTACACTTGTTTTCAAAACTTGGTGAATTGTGTTGTAGTTAATCTTTCCCTACAACAGATAAGGCATGGAAATGAGTGAGAACGAGATTTCTCTTCCAGTCCCAACACTTCATGGAAGTTAGAATTCAGCAGTCTGAAAATTAGATAAGTACTAGATATTAGTTTCTCTCTTTGGGTTACAGCTGCAGTACCAGAGGAAAAAATTCCTTGTCTTCTTTGGAACAGATATGAAACAAAGATTTTGTTCCTTTTTACATCACCTCAAAATTTCAAAGAGTAACTAATGGACTATGCCCTTGAACTAATGAACACCTTGCCCCAGAAGAACCCTCTGCATAAACTTTCTTCACATTTCCAACAATGGACTAAGCAATAATTGAAGAGTTAATAGGAATTTTTGTGGATATTTTATATGGCTTTAGCAGTGATGCATTGATGAATCCATTACAGGTCCAGGGAAGGGGATTTGTCTTCCCATTTGCTTTAAAAAACAAGTGTTTGTATTACCAAATGTGTTCATATTCAGTGCATAAAGATCTGCCTGACACATCAACAGAGATGGGACATACTGTTACAGCCTTTTAAATCCAGAAGATACGTGAGTTTATATCTCTTTAAGGAATAGAAGTGGTAAGTGGTAAATTATATGTCTGGGAGTGCAATGGCTCCCCACTGCCCAAATGTGATGGCTCCTGTGGGCTTACACCACTGGTACAAAGGTAGTGTCAAACTGGTACAAAAGCAATGCCAAATGAGCCAATTTCAGTGGAGCAGGTGCAGATACTTTGCCAGTTATGTTGTCAGAAGAGAACTTTGTAAAGTAAAACCACATGTATGTCTGACAACACTGTAGTGGCTCCTGTAAGAACATTACTGATTGAAAAACATTTGATTTAAGAGTGCTATCAATTGACATACAGGAGGTTAGTCCTTGTGGCACAATGCAAATTATCTGTATTAAAAACTCATTTCCAAACCTATAAAAACAATGTCTGCTTTACTCTACAGTTACACTATGGTCATATTATAATCTTCCAGCTGACCTTTCTTTTATATCAAGTCTTGCTGCCCATTAAGTAGAAATACGTCCCCTTCAAATCTCCTTGTCAATCTAATTCCTTGCTGAAATAGCTAGACCCTCATAATATTTTTTCTCAATGTTATTTGTCTTGAGACCACTTAAGAGAACTCAAGAAGATGCTACTATCACGAACTTGCTTCCAGCTTTTAATCACTATTTAATTCTCAGAGAATCTGCAATGTCTTGTTTTCCAGGTTTCTGAACACCTGAAGAAAATTCAAGCTATTTTGCCTAACTGCAGATTCCTAAACTTTAAGCCGATGATCCAGTGTAGCCTTTTCATTTTCCCTGGATAAAAAGAATCTGTTGCAGAGAATGTTTAATCCTACTTTCCAGACATTTGCAAAGAAGTGGTGTAGAGTCCTCTTGCAGTTGACCATCTCTCTTCATCTATCACATGGGAACCTATAGAACATGTTAATTGGACATTTAATGTAAGAAGTTTAAGTTGGGTCAGATCAATTCTACTCTCTGCTGAACTACTGTATACTTGCATTTCAATGGAGTAATTATGAATCAGATGAAAACCAGAACAAAGAAATGTGATCCAATTTCTGCAAAAATTTCTTCAAATATGTATATACATATATATACATATATATATATATATCCTCTTTTTACTTATGGAGTAGTTCAATCAAGGAATTTTCATACCATATAGACAAATGTTGCACAGGAGCACAATCCTAACTTTTGTTCAGGCAAAAATTCAAGGACTTGAAGAACAGGAAAAAGGAGGAAACCTGGCATTTAAGCAAACTGACATCTGTTTCATTAACAGACAACCTGGATAACTGGGACTTGTGTATAAGAGGTTTTCATTTGTCATAACTCTTCAAACTGGAGGAACAGTTTAATCAGCTTCAGCAGAGTATAATCCTTTAGCTTTGATACTTTCCCCTCACAGCACTTAGCAATGCAAACAATGTTATGAATACCTGGAAGCATTGCAGCAGATTCACAGTAGCAACCTTAGTCTGCCCAAGTGAAATTGTTCCTGAGACAAAAATAAACAAACAGCAACAACAAAATAAGAAACTACCAAGGAAAAAGGGCTGTCATTTGGGAAACTTATATTAATTGCCTACAGTCACAGTAAATGTGAACCTACTCAGCAAGGAATATTCAACATTATGATTTGAGTAGTCCCCAGAAAATCAGCTTCTCTGTTTTAAGTCAGCTGCACACCTTAACAACTGGCAGAAGAAGATATTCACTAAGACAGTTGCTCCATTGATCTGGAAATGACAAGATTTAGGACATGCATTTACATAGAACAGAGGTGGGGACAGCTTGAAAAGTTAGCAGAATATGGAAATTTTCAAGAACGTAAACCTAAGGTTTCCATCATGGACCATATGTGTGCCCCCAACAGGCACTGCCAAATAGGTTATCCTGGGTAACTAAAGCTGTTTCAGACTGGCAGTAAAAAAGTCAGAAAAATGAAAAGTAGAGAATGTTGAGAAGAAATGCAGGAGTTATTCAAGCAGATAAAGTTAAAAAAAAACTTTGAGGAAAACCAAACAAAAGCAGAAAGTCTCATCCTCTGTGAACATCTTTAGACTGTAAGAGAATCAAGTTAATCAATCTCTCCTCAAGATACCTGGGGAAAAGAGGGGGATGGAAAAAAGGCAGAATGGCCCAAATTCTTCATATTGATCCCTGTGATCTCTGTGATTGTCATAGTGCTCTAGTTTCCTCAGGAAAACCAATATATGACCACGTGCTTCTGTTGTTACTGAACCTTTCCTTTATCCATGTCGGGAATTGTTCTCTTCCACAATATTAATGTTGATGAGGATCTCATTTTTCTTCCTCATAAGCTTCACACAATACATAAACCATGAGATGGGACCTTTTTTTAATCCACATCTCATTGTCCCACCTTGACTTACACCTTTCCCTTGTGTATTTTTTCCTGTATAGCTGCAAACCTGCATGAATCATAGGTATTGTGGTAATCAATGCATAATCTATGGCAATTCCTGAGATTTTGCTGAGTATTTAAGAAATCCATCATCTGGAAGAGCTGTAACACCAAGTGAGTTCCCCTTGACATATCAAATCTCATGGAGATTTATCTTACTGAAACTACGAACAATTTCTGAGCAGACCCAGTGCTTCCTAAAATAATTCACAGTTACATTGCAGCTGAATAACACAAGGTTGTCCAACTGCTTAAGTGCAGAAAGTGTCAGGAACCCCAGAAGAAAAGAGGACATTTATCAGTGCTGGCAAGATGGGCATGGAAATGGTACATACAGCAATCAGAAAAATGGTGAAAGTGTTTCATTCCACCTGTAAATAACTACAAAAAATTGTTGACATGACTATTTAATAATGAATGTGACTTCTTCTTTGTTTCTGTGTTTACAGATTCTTTCATAACCTTGTTCAAAGTTTTAATTAATTAAGAAATTATTTTTATAAGAAGGAGTTTCATCTGGTTTTAACAAAAACAAACAAAACTGCAAACAAACAAACAAAACCTCTCCAAATCTAACTAGAAGGAAAAAATTTCATTCTAAAGTCAAAATTTTGAGAGTTAAGAAGAAATTATGGTCTTTTACTTCAGTGAATTTTAAGACAGACATCTTAAAAGATGGACACAGAGCTCTGTGTCCAAGAGCTCTGCCATCAATGTAGCAGTGTAAGTATTTCCAAAAGAAATAGGTCTGGTCCTTAGTTGTCCAAGTGGGTTAAATCCTGCTCCAATTGTGTCTTTTTCAGTCTAATCACTACAGGACATCTATATGATTATTTTAGACCAGACACCAGGCTTTAAAATATGAAAACTTCGTTGAAACATTAGCTCACCATTCATACCTAAATATGGTTATGTTATCCTTTGATATAAAAAGGAAAAATACCATCTGTTTTGCATAACTCTGATCAGTAATAAACCCTTGTTCTTTTCTAAATGGAGTGAAAACTAATATGAAGAAACATTTTCAGTGCAACCGTAACATTTCTAGAAAGGTGATTTTGGGCTGCATGTGCAGATCTGGTGAGCACAAAGAACCTATTGAATGGTGAGACAACAGTAAATGAGACTACAAAAAAATAATAGTGAAAGAGCACACCTTTGTCTGTAATTGAATTCCCAAATCTAACGTTATGTAGCAACATTAGGGCACAGTGAATGTGCTCTGTTATTTGCTTCACGGTGGGCTTTGAGCCAGGGAGTCATTCTGCCCGAGAGACAAAAGACACTCTGTCTGCACAGAGATCCTGCATCTTCCCAACACGTTTCCTCATACATTTTGTGAACTGTCTTTCCCCTCCCCTCTCCCTCTGTTATGTGAGCTGTGAACTGCACTGAAAATCTGTCTGTGACAGACACTTGCAGTACTTGGTCAGCTGTCAGACAAGCATGAGGTGAAAGACTTCAAATATGGCACTGGGCTCACAAACACACACACACACACACAGAGAAACAGCCATCACTGGCTACTGCTCATGTCCAAGCATGGAAAAAAAACAAAAAACCACACCAAACGCCCCAAAATAAACCCAAGGCAGAGAGTGCTTCTATATAAATCTGAGACCTTGCAAACAAAGAAGGCATATTTTATGGTTTTCACAGAATCACAATGGGTCAGGTTGGAAAGGAGCACAGTGGGTCACCTGCTCCAACCTGCCTGATCAAGCAGGGTCATTCCAAATCACATTTAGTTTGTGCTCCAAGTGAAATATCATCTCTGGGCCCTGTACCATAAGAAAAGAATGTTGTCTTCTCCTATAGCACCCTGAAAACACAATGCAGTACTTAGGGACACCAAAGGAAACATCCCAGGTGGATCCAGTCTGAGAACAGATCCTGGAAAGCCTTCTTTATTCCAAATCTCACCAAATAGAGCATCTGGGTTGGAGTACACAAATCACACAACTAATCAAACTACTTGATTTCTTTTTGACTCTGAGAGAGATATATTAGATCCCCTGGGCTGCAGAATCCTTTCAGTGTAATTTATAAATCTAAACACAAAACATGGCCCACATGAGTATGTCTAATATTCAGATGTATTCCTAATGTCTCTGGATGCCTGTAGAAAACTGAATTTTACTGCCAGGGTTTACAGGAGTAAAGACATGTTCCTCAAATATAGACATCCACAATTAGATGTGTGAATTCGAATACTGCCATAGGCTCACTCCCTGTCACTGCAGAGATACAGGCAGGCACCTATAGTGAGTGGTTCACCTTCTTTTTTAAGATTGAGAGAAAACATGGTAAATATAAATTCGATAGAAGTGTCTGAATTTTATCTTCATTGAGCCCTAAAGTGGACTAAATGGCTAGCATTTAGACAGCTGAGTGTCCATTCCTCTCCCTGAGAGTTATTCTTGGCTGTATGAGATGCCCTGTCGAATCTGAGACAGCCACCCAGGCCTGTCAGATATTACAAAACATCAGTGAGAAGCTCAAACTTTCTGAACCAGTAGCTAATGTTGAGGCAGAATATTTTACAGCATTTCAAGACAGTGTCAGGCACTGAAGTGGAGACAAATGAAACCAAATTTGAAGGAAAGTTACTAAATCAGACAGTGAGCTATACTCAGCTGCCCAAACTGTGGTGTTCAGTATCATGTACCCCAGAAAAGGAGCAAGGCAGGCAAAAACACCAGAACAAGTAGCTCCTGGATATACTCAAACAGAAAAAGGAAGCAATTGACAGTCAATGCCTGGTAAATGCCCAGAGCTGGAAGCATAGCTTCTGATTTATCACACGTGAAATAATGGGGATGTGATTCATTTGCCTCCATGTAGACATTTGGGGTTATTTTAAGTACTGCAGAATGTCCTACCTTGCCTCCATCTGACACTCCAGAAGGGGAGTCTCCCATAAGTGCTGTGTAATACCTGTTAGTACCGTGCATATGTCTCAAATATGCTACAGCAAAATTGGCAACAGACGTCCATGTTTCAGCAACAAAATCCTCTCTTACACGCCTGCACTTCCAAATTCCCTGAGCATTTGGAGATCCCACCTTGCAAGTTGTCACCCAAATAGCACAGAGCAGCGACAGCCAGTGATGGCACAGACCAGTGCAGTCTGGTGTGCAATCCGAGGTGCCCTCATTCCCAGGCAGTCGGAGCATGTGGCTCTGTGAATGGAGACTTTTGCTCCTTCCTTTCCAGCCATGAGTGGGTCGGTTTCTTCTCCCAAGTAATCAGCAACAGGGCAACAGCACATGGCTTCAAATTGTGCCAGGAGAGGCTAAGATTGGATATTAGGAAAAACTTCTTCATTGAAAGGGTGTTCAGGCATTGGAACAGGCTGCCCAGAGGAGCTGTAGGGTCACCAGGCCCAGAGGTATTTAAAAGATGTGCAGACATAGCACTGAGGATTAGTGGTGGCCTTGGCAGTGCTGGTTGATGATCTCAGAGGTCTTTTCCAACTTAAATCATATCAGTTCTGTGATTCTGATTCTTGCAAATAATCCAAGCTTGTTCAGTGTTCTCTACATTTAATGCTGAGGACATTTCCAGAGAGGATGCTCAGACCCTTCTGGTGCATGTTCAGCATTCAGGTTGAGATCTGCATCATACAGTCCCCATAATGACATTTTTTCAAGAGAAGGTGAAAGGAAATCCAGGTTTTGTGTGCAGAAGTTGAGTTCCATCTGTACTGAGACACAACCTTCCTGGATGTGACAAGCAACTCTTTTCCTCTTATTTCCTTCCATCTCACCCTGTAATCAACATTACTTCTCCTTTTCTGAGATTACTTGAGTGGGAACATCCACTGATGCTTATCAAATACGTCCAGAAATGTCTTTACCACTGAAATTTTTAAACTCCTTGGGGGTTCTTGACAGAGAGATAATAGTCAGAGTTTCCTCCTGACAATGCTGAACTTTTTCACTTCTCTCCACCTCTCTGTTACTTCTTATTTTCCTTTGTGATGAACACCAAGAAGACCCAGTTCATCTCCACTACTTCAGCCTTCATGTAATAACAGAGTTGGCTTTCTCTTCCACAATTTAGCAGTTAGAATTCTCTTCCCCAGCATGGGAAACCACACAAACCAGAGATGAGCTACAGAATTTCTCTGTGAAGAGAAGAACAGAAGAGATGAATTCTCTGGGGATATTCATGAGTTATTCCCTTCCTTCACCAAAATTTCCTCAGCTTCTGCTACATGTTTAGCCCAACAAGGTGAGCTTTTAGTATCCTTTCCTTTAATAAGTTAAATATAAATAATTAAAATTTAAAAAAAAAATTTAAAATATCTGAGACTTTTATAAGGACATTCAATAATCATAATATTATGATTACAGGTACTTTGGGATGCTAACTTTGAGATCAAAGGAAACAGGTCCCAAAGATACCTGTTAATTTTCCTAGTCTATGAAAGGACTCTTCCTCAAATGTAGATGCTTATGGTTATTTAAATTAAATCCATTTCAGGTGCATAAATGACCTGTAGAAAGTGGTCTTGGTGGTTTTTTGCAATATTCTTTTCTTTAGAATGTCTAATCATCTTTCCTGGTAGTATTTGGTTTTAGGTGGATTCAATGGGGACATGACTATATAAGCTATCTGTGCAGGATATGGCCACAAATATAACATATAGACTTCAAATACTTCTTTAAAAATCAAAATGCACAATTTTGTAGAATTATCTCTATTTTTGCCTTACACCGTTATCACGACATAATTTTGACACAGAAGCTCTTCACATCTGTACGTTGATAGGTAAAGTTTATTGCACTTTGTGTGTCTGTTAACATAGAATACCTGGTAAAAAAGGTTTATCTTTTATTACCTTTGTATGCATAGGATTAACATGGTGATGGAGACAATGTTACTTCAAAGCCATTTGGAATTATGTCCAGGTACTTGATAGCAGGATATGATTTCAAAGGGTAGAAGAAAAGGGAATTAGTCACAAATATCGTGGGGTTTCTCAATAAACCTGGAAGCACATTATTCATAGAAATAATTATTAAGCTTCCCAACAGTGGAAAATTTGTGTCTGAACATTTCCTGTGCATGGTTAAGAAAAGGCCTTTTTGTGAGAGGCAGATCAAAAAGACTTTGGGTGCCTCCCTTTCTGTGACAAGCCACAAGGTGTAATTCTGCACTGCCATTAAGAACCTAAATGTGTTCAGTGCTTGGAGAACTACAAGTAGTGGGGGAAAACAGATTTGCACTGTGAACAAAATTCTCCATGTCCAATGTCTTTTCTTCTCTAAGTCAAGGAGAGCGAAATAAACACACACAGGGGAAAAAAAAACAGAAATACAGCTTGGCAACAAATATTTTTGCCACTTAGATATCTTAACAGAGAAAATTTTTAAAATCTTGGTCTATTTTTTTGTAAAGTACATTACTACTCTTAAATACAAGACACTGCTGCTCCTGTAAAGACTCTTGTTTCAGACTACCTCAGGGTTTGATCAGACTAAAGACCTGAAAAATCACATTAAAGAAAGAAGAGAAACAAGGACTCCACTAGTCCACTGCAACAATCAGTGATGAAACTGAATTTTGGAACTTTTCCATGGATATACTTCAATGATCCATGCTCAAAAAAGGGTATGAAATATATATCAGGCATTTATAAAAATCCACACGATGTTTCTGTTCTATCTTATTTTTTCCTCCAGGCACAAAATGCTTATCATAAACCTTGCCTTGCATGACATCTAACATTTTCTTCTTGACATCTTAAAATCAGAATTGGTAACAGCAGGCATGCTGGGAATTAACTGTACCCAAGATCTAAAGGAGACATTATAGAAAAGTGTGGTATGGTATAAGGATGTTATACAGCCTTGCTATACTGCTAAAATAGTGGCAAACAACATCTCACCCTAAACACAGAGACACTTCTTTCAGATAAATTATGCAAATTTAATTTCATTTTTAGCTGCATTTCTCTTGTGTTTGCCTGGTTGAGTAGATCCTTCAAACTGAATCCTTCTAAATAAATGCACTGTTGCTAAACGCATTTGTTATGGCAGAAATCTGAAAATACTAAAAAAAATTAATCTTCTTCAGAGTCCTGCTGGCTTAGAGCTACTGGCTCTGGGAAGAGCTACAGAGAGGCTGGGGTTTGTGCCCTCAACTGAAGTTAGGGATGAAAGAGCCATTGAGCCTTGAAAGAACCACTTTAATTTTTAGGATGGAAGTACCAAACCTTGCCATTGACTTGGCAATCTGTCTGTTCCTAAAGATACACAATGGAGCCTTCAGGCTGCTGTTTTCCAAAGGTTCTGCAGATGTCACAGTGTTTCCATCAGTTTACTTGGAGAATTAAAGCCCTGGGAAACAGAAAACTGAGGTAGAAATAAAAGCTGAGGCATTAACTTTCTTTAAGGATTATTAACATAGTTTGGTATCTCCATAATGGACTCAAAATATTTATCAAGCCATGTAATCTGAGGCTGCACAGAATTAACTCCCTGAGGTAAATGCATATGATACATAGAAAAAAAAAATACACTTTTGTTCAGGTTAATAAAAATAGATATGCTCTAATAATTGAGAACATTTATATCATATGGAATATGAGAAAAGAATGTGGCCTGATTATATCTCAAATTCCAGTGAGAAAACTGCCAAGAAAGTCTTTAGAAAACAATACATTTATTGACCATTCCATTTGTGTAACAGGAATGGAACTCCAGCTGAACATCTGGGTTTTCAGTTTGTGGTGGACAGAAAATGAGAGAGTTCCACCTATTTATAATATAGGACTGAGGAACAGAAAGGGAGCATGGGGTTGTAAAGGTAAAATATCTCAAATGTTTTGACATCTTTAATTCATGCCTCTGCCTTATTCAGTGAACAGGGATGTCACCCAAGTTTGATCTCAAAGTAAGATGAACCTGGAGGTTACCCACCACTTTAAAGACCTGAAACAAAATATTTAGATTGTTAAATTTATTTAGCTTAATCCTAACCTGTGATAACATTTTTTTTCCCCTTTTCCCTTCACTGGAAAAAAAAACTAATTTTTTTCTACCCCTAATTCTCTCTCTTTAACCACAAAGTAGAAAAATACCAGGAGCATCTAGATATCTGGAGACTGCCTCCCACATACAAAAATAATTTAGCAGAGTGGAGTTTCAGGGGCTTTTGTGACATTTATTCTGAGTCAGGGTCACTGTGTATCCAACAAGAACAGAACAATGCTTTCAGAAGTTAATTTACTAAGATAGGAGTCTAAGATAGGAAAAACAGAAAGGTGTCTCTGTCTATCAAATATTGAGAGAATCTGGACACTGTATTGTGCTAGATATGTATCATTTGGATATATAAAAATAGCTGAGAGAAATCTAAATGTTTTATATAGTTTATTAGTGCTTTCTGTTCTCGCTGTGACAGCCTCTTGGACCTTGCTCTGGGAACTCTAGAAGATGCTGTAGAAATCAGAATGAGTAAATGCTTTTCCTCCTAGATATTGGATGGCTGAATACAAAATAAAAGAGGGATACAAATAAATAGCGTTGGGAATGGAGAAAATAAAAACAAAATAAGTTTGATAAGACATAGTCTTTAAGTGAGACAATATCCACAGACTAGATCCAGCTTACTGCACTAAAATATTTTGTAGGCATCAAAACTAAGAAAATCTTGAAGAAACTGAAAATGTTTATTGATCATTTTCCCATAACGAAACTAAAGATGATGAAAATATGCCAATTAACAGGTTATATTCATCACAAGATGCTGAAGGAGTCATGGTCAAAATCTGAAGAATGGGTGAAATATGAATGTCAAGAGACAAAGAAGGGCTCTACATACCTGAAAAAAGGAAGCAGTATCTTATGGCTGAAGAGGTGGAGCTGGCATGAAAATTTAAAAGCAAGGAATTGAATTCTTATTAGCAATGCCAGGCACAAAGAGTTACTATAAATGCCTGAGATGTAATGGGATTTGAGAGAGAAGTGAGGTTTACATAATCAGCCTGATGCAAACCTGCAAGGAAGGGTTGAGATGCTGTTCAGAGGGACCTCAGCAGGCTGAGGAAATGATCTTTTGAGATCCCTTCCAACCTGAGATGTTCTGTGATTCTATGAAAATAAACTAATAGGAACAACTTACGAAGTGTCACGGCAGATTATTCAGAGAAATGTTATCGGGGGGAAGTTGTGGTTCTGAATCATTCTCTCGGGTTTACAGGCAGCTCTTACATTTGAGCAGGGAGGTGATTCACAAGGTCTCAGGGTGTATTAGGCAGAGAGATGACTGAAAAACACAGCAGGATGCAGTCTTTACCTTATGATCTATTGCTCACAGATCACCTGCACAGAACCTTTTCATTAGCAATGGTTATAATGATTATGCTAATAGCACTTGTTTTCTCATACAGCAAAATTAGAGGTGCCCACTGCAATGTGCTGAACTGTCATATCTGTCAACAGATAAAATAAGACAAGTCTCACTTTGCTCCTCTCCAGTGTAAACAACACAAAAATCACACAACCTTAGAACAGTTTTGGTTGCACAGGATCTCTGAAGCTCATCTGGTCCTACACCACATATGACATCAAGTCTGTGTTGTAAAAGAGTCAATCTCTGCTTTCTCCCTTCCCAACACAGTAGCCCTTTGCTGGGCTTCCTCTAAGGCCTTCCTTGTATTGGGGACTCTAAAACTGGACACAGTCCCAACACCATTTCAGAATTGCTCAAAAATGGGTTTAATCACAATTTTCAGTTCATGTACAATGCACTGACTAATCCGTTGCAGTTTGTGCCTCGTGATGACTCTTGTGCAACTTCTCATAGAATCATTTACATTGGAAAACATCAGATCATCCCTGCCCATGGTGGGAGGGTTGGAAGGAAATGACCTCTAAGGTCCTTTCCAACACAAACCATTCTATGATCAAGTCCAACCCCTAATGTATTTTTGTAGAGCTGTTCCCTCGACAATTGGTTTCTCTCAATTGCTTGCTTTCAGATTTTTCTGCCAAATCATGGCTCCAGATTTTTGAGATTCATCTGAATGATAGCCTTTTTATGTAGCATATGGACTGCAGTTTGGTGTCAACCCCAAACTTGCTGACCATGTCTTCCTCTCCAAGTAATTATAAACCATCAAACCACCCCGCTGTCATTTCATCTGGCAGAGCCAAGGTGCTTCATTCCCACGTGTGGAAAAGCAAATGGCCTCATGTCCACAACATGAGGACTCAGGGAGGAGCTGAGTGACTGTGAAGAGGGGAGATCTGAATTTAAATAGAAAAACAGCAACATTTGGTAAAAAAGCAGACAATGGCAGCTGCTCTGATCAGCAGTTACTGGAGATTGAACATGGACAGAAGCAGTGCACATGCAAAAGCCCTTCTGATCTGGTATGCTCCCATCCATCCCATCTCACCCCATGTACCCAGAAATGTCAAAAGAAATATTTGTTAGTGCCCATGGTAATCTTTTAAACTTTATCTAATATTGGTTAAAAGTATAAATTACAGAAATATTCTTGTCTCCTTCTTTGGCTGTTACATTTTACTGATGGAAAGAAGGCACAGCATGAATACGAAAACCTGGCCCAAGACTTTTTAACTCCCATGGAAAAATCAATGGGCAAGATTCTATCTTGGTTACAACAATGTCAGTATGGAGGCATTGTTAAATAATAATAATAATCATCATCATCATCATCAGCTCAGTAGCCAGCTGAGTTTATTTGCATTGCTGAAGATAAGGATCAAATGTTACTACAACTGGACATGCCAATCATTAGCAGAGAGCATTGTACCCCATGATGCCAGTGACTGCAAATCTCAGATTTAAGATGTAATACATCCAAAAATCATTTCAGACTATTCCATCTCTTCCAGTACAAGAAGTAAGAGGAAATTAAAATGGAACACAAGCAAACAACTCCCTTTTTGGATGAATTTGCACTTGAAAAATACGCTGCTCTCTCTGGTCCCTACCTGAATTTTGTAATACCTGTGACATTGAATCACCTTGTCCTATCAGGAAACAGGAGAGCTATAAATCACCCTCCAGTGAAGAATTCCAGCCAATTCCACAGCTACCTGAAGGACGGAAGAAACTTCTGATCTTCCTGGAAACACAAGGTAGGATTTGTCTTGATTTGTTGGCTTAAAATATTGTGATTTTTTCATGTATTAAAACACAACTTATCATCAGAAGACTTCCTGAAAAAATTAGGGCAGTCACAGAAGAGTATCTCATTCAGTGAAAAATAAGGATTATATAAGCAATAGTGTAATGCAAGTTAAAACAAAAAGGTAGGGAAAATGGATGAGCAATCAAAAATAAAAGAAAAGCCACCTATATCAAGAAAACAGCATCTTAGTAAATTATATGTATGTAGAGAAAGGGACAGAGAGACAGTAAAACACATTGAATGGGATATATATTCAGCTCAGTAAGTTCTATTGGTTCATGTTTCTACCACCACCTATTTTCAGAGTGGGGAAATTACCACCTTGTTTAGTTGACTCCTCTCTTGTAAAGTGGCTGCTAAGTAGCCTTTGTGCAACAATGCTGTACAAGTGCAGTGACAGAAACTTTATTCTGTTTCAAGTCTTTTTCAAGGATAATAAAAAATATTTGGGATTTTTTTCTTCTTTTTTGCAATGGTTATTCAATTAAATGAATAATTTAGGATACACAATTTTTATTTTTTTTATTTTTGAAGAAGAGACGGAAAAGACATATTCACATGAGTTTGCCAAACTCATACAAACTAGGATGCTAAAGCACCATCTTTCAGTGGCAGATCCCAGTATACAGATGGATTTGCAGGAAAGTCAGTAAGACTTGGCACATGTCCTGATTTATGTTTGATTGAGGGGGAACAGGGGAGGGGGAGAGAGAGACTGATTTTAGGACCAGTGCCTAGAAATTAATGCAGAGCAATTAAATTTACATCTCATAAACTGTAAGCATTTGGTTGAAATCAGTGGGATTGCCAAAAGTATGTTAATATCTTGGAGTGGGAAACCCACTGGGTCTTAAAAAGCATTCCAATGGCATTTTGAAACTTGTATCATGTATTAAATTACCAATTATATTTAATTGTAAGTTAATTCATAGAAAATATTACAGTGAATGAATACTTTGCCCATGTCTCTAAATTAGCTTCTTCAGCTTGGTTTTCAAAATGAAAAGCCTCAGAATTTCAGTTATTTTTCCTTTAAAATGTGCTTTACATGCAAAAAGGATTGTTTTTATTTGTATCTCATCATATTTTGCCCTCAAATACATATTTTTGCTTGTAACTTGAGTACAGCTAAAAATAACCCCAATTCTATTTACTTTCTAGTTAGTAGTTAAGTGAAAAGCATTCTTTCTCATGATATTGGGAATATAACCTTTTGTTGAAAAACACCTAAGTCAGATGAAGCTCAAAGTTTTGTAATGGCTCTGAGAAACATACATCAGAGTAGCTAATAAGAAAACAAATTCTGTGATTCTAAAACATTTCAAAGAGGGACAGGCGATGTCAAAATTAAAAGTAAGGGACATAAAGCAATATTAAGAACAGGAGATCAATTACTCATTCTGTTAAGTATCCCTATATTTTCCTCTGGATCAACTAGATCTTCCCTCAAATACAAATGCTTGGAATAAACCACCCTATTTTGACAGCTGTGAGAGTTTAGCTGGACAGATGTGACCAGTCTTTCCAGTTTTTTGGCCTCTGAGCTCCAGCTGCCCATAGTCACAGTCCATGGGCTTTGTTGTTCAGCAGAGCTGGAGCAGCATCCCTAAGGCTGGACACTGTGGGTCACCCCCAGTGCAAGGTGAGAAACTGGTGAAGAATTGGTGCCTTGCTGTAACACCTGGAAAAAAATAGTTTTCTTAAGCATGTGTTCTCCACAAGTATCAGTGCTCTCCAGAGCATCCTGTGTTTTATATAAACTGGTTGCCTCAAGGTAAAGGGGCTTTGCTGAATATGAAAGGATCAGCAAACCCTACTGGCCTCTCCCCAAGAATAATTTAGAACCAAAATCAGCAGCCCCTCAAAACCAAACAAGTTAAGCTAATAATGTACCTCTGTGGTAACATGCCCATAAATTCCCTCAGAGTGGGAGGCTGGGAAAATCGCCAGAACAAGTAAATTCCACTCTAGTCACCTGCTTGCCTGCCAGAGGTAGGTGAGCAGAAACAAGCTGAATGTAAGTTGTGTGACTGATTGCAGATACTTGAACTTTGCAGTGACCTCCTGGGTCACTGGAGTGTGCTTTGAACCTCCCAGGCAAGTGCAGTCTTGGAGTCCAGGTTCTGGTGGGTTCTTCTTCAATGAGAATCAGATATTTGTAGAAAAACCTGAGTTGGATGGGACCCACAAGGATCATCAAAGTCCTGGCCCTGCACAGGAAATACCAAGAATCACAATGTTCTAGAAGGCTCTAATTTCTGTTGCCATTTCTTATTACTTGTAATATAATCAAGATTTGTCTTAAAACAGATAAAACAGAAAAGCTTCCTAAAACAGGTCTTTCCCAGTTCTGCCTCAGCTCACACGCAAGATTTCACAGTGCTGGTCATCAAACTTTGAACGGGTTTTGAATCCTGACTCTCACACCTGACTGTAGAGATTACATGGACTCAGTTTCTAATTCCCATTTCAACCCAAGCACTCCAGTCAGAGAAGGCAAAGGGGAGCAGGGGAATTTTCAGACTCACCTAGAACCAGGAATGAGCTAAGAGCAGCATCCCAGTCCACCCTGCAGTTTGAAAAATAGCAATAGGCTTCCTGTAGGAAGGGCAGCAAAAATACCTGTGGAGATATTCCATCAGGGCTAGAGCAGGAAGTATGAGATGTAAAAAACAGGTGATTCATAGAAATTTGGAAATGAAGAGGAGGGAATTAATTTTATCTTAGTTCTAAAGATGGATGAGGATGGGAGGGAGGGAGGGAGGGAGGAAGGAAGGAAGGAAGGAAGGAAGGAAGGAAGGAAGGAAGGAAGGAAGGAAGGAAGGAAGGAAGGAAGGAAGGAAGGAAGGAAGGAACTTGAGTAAAAGCAGCAAACACACAGGAGAAAGATGTATTTTGTATTCAGAGAAATGAAAGCTCTATAAAAAATAAATTAATTCCTCATTCTCACCTTTTCAGAGATGCTTCTGCCAGTGGTGTTCCTGTGTCTCACAGCTGTGCTGCCTCCATCCACTGGGCAGGTAAAATACATATCTATTTGTAAAATTTGGGTGGGCACTTGTATATGGCTTTTCTTGTGCCCACCAAACATATGCAGAAAGTGTCTAATGAGATATTTAGATTCTGGAAAGCATTTTTCCTTGAAGTCTGCTTCATTTCAAAGCAGTTGTCTGGTTCCCCATTTGCACAATAAAACATCTAAAGATTCAGTATTACTTTCAAACTGGGTCAGAGATAACTGTATTTTCCAGAATTTTCCCTACACAAATCCAATAATCCAAACCTCCTAAAGATCCAGCACTTTTTCCATTAATTTCACACATGTTTACAGGCATAATCTGCCTACCCCTCTTCCTTTCTCATCCAACAGGTCCTGAGGTATTGCCTCACCCTTTGCTCACAGTCCCATCTGCTCAGCCCATATCCCTGATTTCCCTCAAATAGCTAAATTAACACCCTGAATGCACACACAGAGTGGTTCCTCCCAACCCAAACTTAGTCTGAAATCTGTAGTTTGCTACTTCTGCACCAGAAGGACTGGATGTGATTGATGGCTTGACTGCATTTCCCCCTAATTCTTCAATTTCTCCTCTCAATGCTGCAGTCTTGACTAGTTGAGAATGGGTGTAAAGAGTAGGCCGAGTTCTTCACATGGCTATTTCTTAATTAGAGAACATCTGAAAAGCATGAGAAATTTTATCATTTATGACAGAATTGCAAGAAAATCTATGGTGTGAAAGGTATAAATATTTTCTGTTGAATGGGATGTCCTGATGAAGTACCACAAGAGCCCTGAGATGATCCTGTGAATAAACTACAAATTTCTTCAATAAAAAAACATAGATAGGAATGTTTAAAACTACACAGAAGAGAAACACATCATAAACACAGTTCATACATTCAGATGATTTTCAGATCCTCTTTCCATAAAACCTCATTAGGAAATTATAATACTGGTTAATAAATCTGGTTCTGTTGCCTTAAGTGTACAAGTCTACAGGCACAGAGGCATTCCAGGATATCTCAATCCTCCACTCCATAGAGGGCTGGAAGATAGAATGCAGGAATAAGTGTTATTACTGCTAAGCTCTACACTGTGGAGCCACTGAAATGTTGTTCCACGTGGAAACCTCCCTGGAGACACTTAGGTGACAAAGCAGACCACAGTCCTTCCTCCCCCACAGGGAACATCTCCTTAGTTCATAATAAAATTTTGGTATTTTAATATTTCCTACACAGGATTTAGTAACACTGAAATAAAACAACTTTTTTTTTTTTTTTCAATTTAGGAAACTGAAGCTCTCAGTGCTCTGTCAAGCAACAGAGCAGAGCAGCAAAAACTGATTGTTGACAGACATAATGCCCTTAGGAGAGGAGTAAAACCAACTGCCAGCAACATGATGAAGATGGTAAGTTGTGTGCTGTAAATCTATTTTTAATGAGTACTGAATTCTATGAGAGATACAGGACTGTATGCAGGGTCACATTGTTTTATTTAGACACAAATTCTTCCTCCAGACCTTTCCTAAGGATTAGGCACAGCCAGCACCAAGAGAAACATAAGGCTGGGCAGGTGGAAGAAAAAAACCAGAAAATTTGGTGGTGTAGCCACAGTTATGTCTCTTTTGAAGTAAAATTAAAAGGAGAAGAAAGATCCATAGCATAACTGATTTCTTTCTGATGCATTCTTCATCAGGCTTCACAGTTTTTGTTCCCTTGGTGCACAGTAACTTTGCTCCTACCTACCTCTCCCCCTAAAAAATGGGATGAAAAGGATTTTGCATTTGTCTTTTTTTCTTATATAAATGCAATATCTAAATGTTGCTCCTTTATGAGGGGTTATTCATAGGTATGTGACTGATGTTCTCTTCTTTTGTGAAGGAATGGTGTCCTCCAGCTGCAGAGAATGCCCAAAATTGGGCCAATCAATGTACTTTGAGGCACAGTCCACCTAATCTGAGGAGAACCAGTAAGTGAAGCATGAGTAGAACTGAACAAAGTCACACTCATGTGACATTGGGAAATTACTATATAGAAATCTCCCAGTGAGTGAGAAAAGTTCAGCCCATTCTCATGCCAGTTTTACATAGGTATATCCCATTTTCTACAGCAGATGAAAAAATTAAATCCTAATGATAAAGCATATTCTCCTAAAATATCCATCAAAAAAAAAAAAAGTTAATCTAGAGATCTAGAGATAGTTAAGTGCAGAAACCAGTTTAGGTGTGCTGGTTTGAAATGTCTGGAAAGGAGGGGGCAAAAGGCAAATGTTTAAAACTGGCTGGTGGTGCTAAGCCTAGTTTCTCAGACCAGACTTAGAATTTTTTAATCTCCTAGTAAACTGAACCCAAAACTGCCTTTGAGGTTCAGATTAACATTTCAGTCAGTCACTGGATATTGAATTTATAGCTGTACCATGTTAACAGCCCAGCGTGCTGTTGAGTGACTTCTGCCCATATCATGTCTAAAATGTGGATAGTCCCGTCAATATTTTTTTCCTAAAATCCAAATCCTGTTTCTTGCCAGGGTGAATCCTATTTGAGGATCAATGCAGTGGGGTTAGACCTGAATAAAAACAGCAGATAAAGGCAGTATAAACACTGTATTGTGTGCCAGGAGTAAAATTTGGATTGTTGGGATTTTCCCAAGATTACTAGACTGTGACCTGGATAAGGATTATGTTGGCAACTTCCAAATTACAAAAAAAAAAATTACAGTCATGAGCCTGTGATGCACCTGTACAGGTGTTCCTAGAGTCATACAGAATTATGTTCTACCAAAAACCAACCACCAGCCAAACAGGCCATGCTGCAAACTGGTCAAGTGACACCTTCAGTATTTCCAAAGGGTGAGGTCACTCAACTGGAAAAAAAACAACATCCTGCTGCCCCATTTAGTATGAGAATTTCTGTGGAAATCATCCCATCTTTTGCTGGTTTTTTTTGTTTGGTTGGTTGTTTTTTTTTCTCATCTGTGTATTCTCTACGCATTTCTCAGCACCATTCTCTTTTCAGATGTACTATGTGGTGAAAATCTCTTCATGTCCTCTGCCCCCTTCCCATGGTCAGATGTTCTTCAGGCCTGGTACAATGAGGAGAAAAATTTTGAATATGGATTTGGGGCAAAAACAAAAGGTGTTATGTTTGGCCATTACACTCAGGTAGATGTATTTATATGTAGATAGGTAGATAGGTAGATAGGTAGGTAGGTAGGTAGGTAGGTAGGTAGGTAGATAGATAGATAGATAGATAGATAGATAGATAGATAGATAGATAGATAGATAGAGATCTATTTCATGTTGAAAAAATAAATGTTAGCAAGCTTTACCCTCTCATCTTTAAAGGAAATAAATACAATGGAAAAATGAGAGTTATTTTAATAGAACAAGATGGAAATTTCCAAAGTAACAGAATTAGAATGAAAATAATAGATAAAGTAACAAAATTAAAATTAAAATAATACTCTAAGTGTATGTAGGAGTAAGGAGTAAAGACACTGGTATTTCAAGACTTCAGGAAGTAACAACTTATTTGTTTAACATCTGAAAATTGCCCAGATGCTGGGAAAACAGGGTTATTAAAGTATCAGCAAGGAAATATAAATAGGTTTGTTGCAATCAACAGAATTCTTTTGACTCAGAAGAGCTGGACAGTGACTTATCCTGAACTTCTATGGTACATGAACAAAACACAGGATAGAAAATTTTGCATCATCATTGCATATTAACTGTTTCAATCAAATTAAGACATAAATACCAAATCAAAGGTTTTATAAAAATGAGTCTTGAATCATTATTGTTATAGTCCCAATATTTTTTGATTGAATAGAGGTGAAAGTAGATTTTCAGTAAAATAGGGCTCATATTTTTACTATAAAGGGTAAATAAAGTGACTTAACATCATTGCAAACATTTCTGTGAAGCATTTTTTTTAAATTATTTTCAAATATATATTTTTCATACTCCCATGATTTTTATTCTTATACCTACAGATGGTTTGGCACAATTCTTATAAAATTGGATGTGGATTTGCTTTCTGCAGCAACACTACATACAGTTACTTTTACGTCTGCCAGTACTGCCCCACGTACGTATGGATTGTGATTGTGGCACTTCTTACATTATCAAAATTATCCAGGGGTTGGTGAAATTTGTAACAGGGCACATCACCAATAGCTGAGAAACAGGTCTGAAGGCTGTATTAGGAGTCTGAAAAGACAGAAACATACTCATGAAAAGAGTTGTCAAACAAGAAAAAGCATAAAATATGTAAAAGGGACACTAATTTTCAGATTAAATGTCACTTGCCTAAAAATCCTAATTTTCATAATAGTTAATACTTTGCATGTTCTACTTGAAATCTCGGTTCAGAAAAGCATACCAATATGTACAGGACAGTGAAGACTAATTAATACAGAAAAACTTAAATGGGAATGTTAAGGTAAAGTGACAATTTCAAATAGTGCCTAAAATTAATTTCCACATTCAAAATATCATGTTGTGGGTTGACCTTGACTGACCATCAGTATCTCACCCAGCCTCTCTGACTCTTCTCCCCAACAGGATGGAGTAGTTAAAAAATTATGGCAAAAAGTTCATGGGTCAGGATAAGGTCAGGGGAGTTCACTTACCAGTTACTGTCATGGAAAAAGGAGACTCATCTTGGGAAAATGAACTTAATTTTTTACTAATCAAAACAGACTAGAATAATAAGAATTAAAAAGAAATCTAAAGCACCTTCTACTAGCCCCTGCCTTTTTCCCAAGCTCAACTCCTGATTTTCTCCACCTCTTCCCCCTCAGCAGCACAATGGGATGGGGCTGGGGGCTCTGGTCAGTTCATCATGTGCCATTTCTGGCACTCCTTCCTCCCCATGCTCTTGCCCCACTCCATTCTGAGTCCTTCTCACTGGAGACAGTCCTCCATGAGCTTCAGTGTGGGTCCTTCCCACAGGCTGCAGTTCTTCCTAAACTGCTCCAGCATGGATTCCTTCCATGCTTCCATTCCTTCAGGACTGGCCTGCTGCAAAGCGTGTCCCCTACAGGGTCAATAGTCCAGTCAGGAGCCTGATCCACTGAGGGCTTCCCATGGCATCACTGCCTCCTTCAGGCATCCTCCTGCTTCCCTGTGGGTCCTCCACAGGTTGCAGGTGGACCTTTGCATCCCCATGGACATCCATGGGATGCAGGGACACAGCTGCCTCTCCATAGGCTGCACCAGGGAATCTCAGCTCCAGTGCCTGGGCACCTCCTGCCTCTCCTGCACTGATCTGGATGTCTGCAGAGTGATTTTTCTCACATATTCTCATTCCTTGCTTCTGCTGTTGCATGCAGAATTTACCCTCCCTTGAATGTGTTACCACAGAGCCACTATCATCATCACAGGGGTCCAACTTGGAGCTGGCCAACACTGGCCCTGTCTGCAATACAACCAGCCTCTGGTGTCTTCTCACAAAAGCCACCCCTGCAAATTCCTCCCCTTTCTGCCCACTGCCAAAGCATCTCCAAATAAACCCAGCACACATGTAAAAATTGATTGACATATAACCAAACACCAAGGGTAAATGTAGCAGTAAGTTACATACGTAGCTGAGTGTAAATCTAAACATCTTTATAATTAGTTTTCCTCTCAGATATGATATAGTGACTTCATTGCTGATTTTGGTAACATTGACGTTTTAGGGGAAACCTAATAAATTCAATGAAGACACCCTACAAGGAGGGAGAACCGTGTGGGGATTGCCCCAGTGCTTGTGAGGATGGATTATGCAGTAAGTTCCAAGCATTTTAATTTTGACCTGGTAAAGCTGATGCTTAAAAGAAGCCTTAAGCAAAAATTAATTCATTCAAACTGATTTTTTAAAAAAATAATTTGCTGAAATACTAGGCCAAAATCACTATCAGAGAATCACATTTCACCATGCTGTCCTCTTTACCTGTGTGAGGTAATGCTTTTCCATGCCCAGGAGAGATAAACGTCATCCATGAACCTAAGAAATTCTAGGGAAGGAGGGGACGATTTTACTTTTTTCTTCTTCATCCTTTGAACAATGGTGGCAGATCAAACAGAAGTAGCAACACCTTTGATAAGAGCAAGTGGCAAACCTGAGATTTTACAATTCTAACAGGAAATAAAAACATATGGTCTGAATTTCACAATGCAAAATTTAATTCCTATCTTCAGTTATGGAATTAACTAAATTCTCACCACAGACTGTAGCATAAAGAAAGAGAGATTTAAAACGCCTTTATGGGTAAGTGGGAAATCTTCTTGAGAGAGCCACTTATTTTCTATGTGTGGTCAAATTAGTAGTTTGGATGCTGCTGGGGAATAAATGGCAACAGAGAGGAAAACATTAGAGAGAAAATAATGTTAATGAAAATTATTCTGAAAGGACATGCTGCAGGGTTCCACTTCTCTCTCATGATTAATTTTGTGTTTCAAATTGTTTTCAGCCAACCCTTGAAAGTTTGAAGATGCTTTTTCCCAACACTCCTGGAAAAGTGTCCAGGATGTACCCAGAGCTTCGTCAAGTCCACTGCTCTGCTCCTGATAATGCAAAACTGGAATAAAATAACAGGCTCAGCTTTTACCTTCCTGGACATCCATCTCCTTAATGAATTCTTCCACAAACACTATTTCCACCCTGCCTCTCCAATATATGCAGAAGGACTGACTTCAGTACAGTGACTCACACAAGAAAAATCTGTAGGAAGGATGATGTACATATTCTATTTATATAATGATCCAGAACATGGTAAAAATCTTAATTTAAAGTTGGCATTTGTTTGCCAGACATATTTAATTATCAGCTTTTCTCATCTTTCTTTTCTCAAAATATTATCTAAAAATCATTTTTTAAAGGTCTGTGGTTCCATATGTTTATGTTCTTAGCATAGATGAATAGTGCTTGGTCATGCAACTACTTTTAACTTGACTGAAAACTTAAACTATTGTACTGTTAACAGGACCAGAAGACAAACAGGATTGCTTGAAATATGTAATTCTTAAAAGAAATTAGGAGGGCAGAGCAGTTTCCTCTAGATCTATTCTGGTTTAGAATCTGTTGCTGACATATGTTCTACTGTAAAATGCTCAGTTGTGAAAAAACACAAAAAATTGCCCCAAAAAACCAAACCAAATGTAGTAAATTTAAGTTTAGGATACTGCTTATAGTATAATATTACATTTAAATCCAGGTAACCAAACCTGCCCTGTAAAAAAAAAAATAAAAAGAAAAAAGGACAGTCTGAGATAAGGGCTTAATTCACAATAACAGATAGTCAAAAGGGGGAAGGTCCCTGCATTTGGAAACTTAGTATTTCATAACAAGTAGACTTGTGTTCCAATTTTTTTTTAATATCTTCTTTTGCTGTATCAGTCATTAAATTTCTCATTCTTTACTGAGCAGTCCATCATAACTTTCATTCTCTCTTATTACTGTAAAATAAAATTCTCTAAATTTCACCAATGTTGTGACTTTATTAGCATTAGGTGTTGAAGGGAGCCTAAATATTTAGCAGCATGAACAGAAACAGGTTATGTGAGAAGATTTCCTAAGCAAAACAGAACTCAGGCTAACAACCCTCCATCAGACTGCCTTTCAGAGAGAAATAACAATTAACTAAATAACCTGCAATCCCCACTCTGTGATTTTTGGGAAACAGGTGTTCTTCTGTGCAGTTAACAATGGGGCTGAATATTATTTCAGTCTCACCTTAAAAAGGTTGCACATTCCAGTCCCCTTTTAGTAAGGAGGCTGCTACCATAATTAAGATTTCAAGCCCCAGAGTCATTGGCACAGAATCATTTCATCGCACATTTCTGACTCCTTAATTCCAGTGTCATTTCTTCTCGTGTGAAAGACAAGTATTAAGTTAAAAGTTTGATTTCACAACCCTTATGTGCTTATTATTTGGGTTGTTGTTTTTTTCCTCATTCATCTCCACCACTTCTTCCCTCCATGGCATACTGCCCTCTCAACTGGAGACAGCTGTAAAAGTAAATTAAACAATTCCAGGGCATAGGTGTGAGTGTTGGAACATGGCTTACTACACTCTGAAATAATTAGCACCAAGTAAGAATGACTGTATTGCAATAGTTAATCCAGTGTTGTTTTCAATAAGGAAGCAGGCAGAACCATTGCCCTCACTCACTAAAGGCTCCTTTACCATGAAGAGTGGGTCAAAAAATCACAAGATCATTAAGGCTGGAAAAGACCTCTGAGATCATTGAGTCCAAACATTTACCTATCACTGCCAGGTCCACCACTAAACCATGTCTCTAAGAACCAGAGCTGCACATTTCTTGAACGCTTTCAGGGGTGGTGACTCCAGCACCTCCCTGAGTAGCCTGTTCAAATGCTTGACAACTCCTTCTGTGAAAAAAAATTTTGCCAATATCCAATCTAAGCTTCCCTTGGCACAGCTTGAAGCCATTTCCTCTTGTCCTATCGTTTGTTACTCGGGAGCAAAGACCGACCTCCACATGGCTGCAACCCCTTTATAGGGAATTGTAAAGAGTGAGAAGGTCCCCCTGAGCCTCCTTTTCTCCAGGCTGAGCCCCTTTCCCAGCTCCCTCAGCTGCTGCTCATCAGATTTGTGCTCCAGACCCTTCCCCTGCTCCTTTGTCCTTCTCTGGATGCACTCCAGCCTCTCAATGTCTTCCCTGTAGTGATTTCTGTTGCCTTCCACTGCAACCTGAACCGCAAGAACTCATTCCTCCGTCACTCATAAGAGCAAAGAAGTAGTGTAATAAGTTAAAAATCCATCATCACACATCTGACCCAGGGAATAAAGGTCAATAAGCCTAATTTAGATCTCCAGGAAGATAATGGAACAAATTTTTTCCATGTCATTTTGTAACCAGTAGAGTATTAAATATCAGCATGGATCCTTCATGAGCTGATCTTGTCAAAACAAACTCTCTTCAGTGAGTCACTCAGATGAGAAGATGTTGTGGTGGTTTAAGTAACAAACTCGGGAGGTGTGGTTCAGATTAAAGTGCTAAAACAGGGCACAGCCATTGCAGCTGAACACACACATCCATGGATGCTCCTGAGCTGGGGGAGGAGACAGAGACCTCTGGCACCTCAGGGTCCTGGTGGATGACAAGATGTCCATGACCCAAGAGTGTGACCTGTGAGCAAGATGACCCCATGAGGCACATCTGGAGTGCTGTGGACAGTTCTGGGCTCCTCAGGACAAGAGAGACCTGGAGCTCCTGGAGCGTGTCCAGTGCTGGGTGACAGAGATGATGAAGGGACTGGAGCATCTCCCTGCCCAGGAAAGGCTGAGGGAGCTGGGGCTGTTCAGCCTGGAGAGAAGATAACAGGTTGTCCAGAGAGGGTCTGGAGTCTCCTCAGTGGGACATTCCAGAAATGTCTGGAAACACAGACTTGTGTCATGTGCTCTGAAACCACTGCTTTATGTGAGGCCCAGCTATTGATGTTTCTTGGGCATGAGAAATATTTAGTGACTGACTGTGATACCAAAGGGCCACGTTGCAATTAGGCAGTGCTGGTAAAAGTCTCCAAGCCATTATAATATACAGTTCCTAACATATTGCAAGGAAGTTTGCCTTGTCCCTGATAGCTCCTCTGATCAGTGGGTTCCCCACAGCAGAGCAGGCTTTCCTCTTAGCATCCTGTTCCTGATTCCTTCCACCTTTCAAGGAGAAACCCTTGACACCCTGCCTACCTTTAGCATGGATACAGAGCAAAGAAGAAGATGCCATGGGAAGGCCTGTGGTAAGGGATTATTTCCAATTCCTCCTTCTCACTTACTCCTGAGGGAGCTCCTTGCAGAGAACTGGCTGCTCTGGGACAGAGCCTGAATTATGTCCCACATGATGGACTTCCTGGTTCATTGTGGAAAAGTATACAAGATTAGGATAGGATAGGATAGGATAGGATAGGATAGGATAGGATAGGATAGGATAGGATAGGATAGGATAGGATAGGATAGGATAGGATAGGATAGGATAGGATAGGACAAATTCAGTTAAAAGGGACCTACCTAGTGAGACTTTCTGACCAAAGATTAGTTTGGAATCTCTAAGTGCAAAAATTGTCTCACCTGTGCAGTGGTTTAAGAGGAACATGGTGGTGTGGACAGTTAAGCCAAAGCAGTGTGATGTCTCTTGCCATTACAAAGAGAATGTCCCTTAATGAAGTTGGGAAAACCTTGTGGCAGGAAGAACTCAGTTTGCTCTTTCTCCAGATTTGATGTCCTTTATAACGATCTTAAAAAAATGGAACTTGAAATGTTAATTGTCTGAGCAGAAAGGTGCTGCCTTTTCTATGCGTAAGGGAACAATCCTTATTGATTTTTTCCTGCAGCATTTAGCCACAGATGAGCTATTTAGACAAGTGTCATACAATGAAGAAATGAATATTGTACTAACTGTGCCATTTTCAGATGGATTTCCTCACTTTACGTCACTGTCCTTCTGCTCTGCTGTATCAGGTTGCTGAACAGGTAAGAGAGACAAAATTTAAAGAAAATAGAAGTAATTTATAATTTACATGTTTGTAGTTTATTATTTTACCATTTTATAGCTGGAAAACATCAGGTCTATACTCAGGAGATGCATGTTGAGATCACAGAGGTGCCTGAGAACATCTGTGCCCCAGCTGATAAAAGAAATACTCCAGAATCTGAGGTTCTGCACCCTGAAATCCAACTGTGGCACCCACAATCTTCTGTTTGGCACCCAGTCTGTCCATTAGGGGGCAAAGGGACTAACACAGAGGGAAGTGTCTCCAAATTAGATGCTAATTGCAACAAATGACTGAGCAAGAAGTGACTTATTTTGATTTAACAAGAATCAAAGTTTTAATCCTCCGCCTCTCTCCATACTGGGGTATACACAAGAGTTAAAGATTTCCCTAAGCATGGCAGAGTGCTATCAGAGGCAGTTAGGACCACACATTTGGATTTAAGCAGCTGTATTTCTCCCTGAGCTGTCTTTAGGGACCCTTTAATCTGTCTCATCCTGTCCACAAACCAGCACTTGCTGTAATATGTTAAAAACCCTCTTACTTTCTCAGCTTGAAGTGTCAGGCACTGCCCATTTATTACTCTGCCTATAATACATTTGGCCATAGTTTGCTGGGATTGTCATTTAGTATCAAAAAATTGCTGTCAATTTCCCCATAAGTTTTGCTGTTAATGCTGTTGGCCTCACCATGGAAATGAAGTTACCTGAGGTGGGTTACACAGGTTGGAAGAGGAAGATCATCCCCAGTGCCACCTGAATTGATCTCACTTCCTAACCCAGCAGAAAATGATCCACAGCCTGGCTGGTACTGACAGCCAGCCACAGAATGAAATAATTCAGGACAATTCAGGACAAGAGGAAATGTTGTCAAGTTGTGCCAGGATAGGTTTAGATTAGATGTCAGCAAAAATTTCTTGACTGTAAGAGCAGTCAGACACTGGAACAGACTGACCAGGGAGATGGTGGAATAACAAAATAATGTGCAGATATGGTGCTTAAGGCCATGGTTTGGTGGTGAACATAAAGCTCCCAGGATCAAGTGCAACTTGGGATGAGGGACGGACTTTGAGTCTTTGGTCACACAGGACTCACACCATTGCCACCAGTACTAAGATGCTACCTTTCCCTAATCCACCCCTCTTCTCCCTCCTCACCAAATCCACATCTGGTTGTGATGGGAAGTAACCAAAGCAGTCTTAGCTATCTTCAAGTAAAGTGTCCTGTACCTGATGAACTCTTGCTGACATAAACTAACCCAGCAGAAAAATATTCCCCTGGTTAGTTTTCTCTCAGATCAGGTAACTGCTCCCCTCCAATCACAGTGTCAAAGCTAAAAGCAGGACCTTAACAACTGGATGTGCTTGACTTTCCTGTACCATATATTGCTGGAATTAAACAGCCACATTCACACAAAGACATAACACTTCCTGAGGTTCGGGTAGCAGCTAAACAAGATCGTGTTTCTGGTTTAAACATGCCTTAAGATCTGCAGCTGCAACGCTCAAAGAAAATAGAAAACAGGTCAAAAGAAGCACTTGTTAGATGAAACCCCTCTACAGAGCTACTGCTAAGATTTTAGTGCTGGGGGAATATTTTGCAAAGTCTGTCATGTGTTTATCTCCCAGCTTATCAGAGGAGGGTGTCAAAGGAAAGGATAAGTAAAAGATAAGCCAGTCTGAGACTGACAAGACCATGTTGTCTAGGTTGCCTGAACAGCGACACAGCAGCGTGTTAACCAGCATCGTTAGCAAAATCAGGGATGGGAATTGCACGTCTGATGGCACTTGTGAGGAGCAGCCACCACCTAATGAGTGCCATGGGTCTCTGGTTAGTGCCGTGTACTGCCGGCTACATCTGTGAAACAAGGTGGAGATAAAAGATAAGGAATAATAAAGTGGGATGTCATTAATCGGCTTCTACAGAAGGAGCGTATCAGTAGATAGCATTTAATAATGCATCGCCCCGAGCAGCTCAGTGTCTGAGCCTGATCTCATCCTCTGCATAAAGCATCTCCCCTGAGCCCCTGCTGTCTTTGTTCCCTTCACAAACTGCAGCATCAGACCTGCTTCACCGGCAGTGGGTGGGAGCAAGAGGCTCATCCTGCCAGGAGTGATACAAAATGCACAGGATGCCTTTCTGCTCAAATTAAGGAAATAACAGCAAATAACAATGCCATTTAGGCTAAACAATAATTGCCAGATGGCCCACCCATTACCAGTTAACATGAAACAAGATTGTACAGGTTGAGCACTGAAGGCTCTGCTTAGCCAAGATGGACCACACAGCTTCTGGGTTCAACCAAAGCAAATGAGTTTACCCATTAAAACTTCAGGAATATCAATATGAATGAGTATATTAATCAGTTCAGTTCTGGGGAAGCAGCAGGCATGTTTCAAAGAAAAAAATAGCAATTGTGCAGCATGCCTGAATGTTCCACCTGTATGGAATACATATGGTGTGTCCACTGTTGTCCCTCCTCATGAGCAGGAAACACATCAATAACTGCAGTGCACACTCAAGACAGCTCCGAGATCCAGGCAGGAAGGGGAGATGTGTGTACACATGGGTGCAGGAAGTCGCTGTGAGTAGCTAACCAGCTGAAGAAGTGGAGACGTGTGATTTTGCATTGCTTCTCACGGAGGAAATGCAGCTCATTTTAATCATTCCTACAGACCCTGTAGAGACACCATCAAACAGGCCCCAAAAGTAACACACTGATGAGAAGATGATTCATGTCCATTGCAGTCTAACACCTCCCCTGTGTATTTCAGAGGATTCTTGCTCACTGTTGGTACATCACCTATGCTATTCTACAGTAGGACAAATAAAGGTTTTCTCCATGGCAGGACCTGAATCTATTCTTTATTTCAGGCCTTTCATTATAGTTTTTCCTCTGAAAACATTCCATTGTTTTTTTCATGTCTGTCTGTAGTGACAAGTTATACAGTCAGAACACAGGTCTGAACACTGAAAAGGTTTTTTGGTGTCTTTATAATCTTAGTTCTTGACACAATTTCGGCTTAGACCAAATAGCATTACCTTGTAGAAAAGCCTTGTCATGTTTGACAGGTTAATAACACCAAGGGCCCTTCAGCATCTTGGAAGACACGGTTCAAGAAGCAGAGTTCAGCTCTACTGACCAGAGCCAAACCAGCAGCCTTAAGACCCAAAACATAATCATAGGAAAATTATACTATCCAAATCCTTACATCTCTTCCCTAAACAACTGTTTTCCTCAACCTTACCCAGAAAGAGATACAAAATAGTGACTGACTTGACTCATATAATACATTAAAAAAAATTATTGGTGATGTCAAGGCAGTCATTTACCTTATCTGCTTGTCCAGCCTGTCTCAGGCATCTGCTGTAAGGAGAAAAGGTGAAATACAGACCCAGAGTACCTCCATTACCTCTGAAAGCAGCATAAGGAGAATGGCTTTGAAGTAGAGCCCTGGTGAGATGAATGCCACTCTAGCAGAATGGATCATGCTCTGGCAGGGACAGATTTTTCTTCACCATCTGTAGGTTCAAGAGACCTGTAGCTATAGTGAGGTTGATTTTGATGACAGCAGACCTGGCTGGGGAGGAGCTGGAAGGAGAGGGGTCTGCAAAGGAATATGGTTCTAGATGAAAAGCCAGGAAGTGAATACTGGAGATGCTGCCAGTTAAACACTGAGACATTTTCTGCAGTGGGTCAAAAGAAGAAGTTTAAGAAACACTCTAAGATAAGTAGTCACAAAACACTGCAGAGAATTGAAGTGACTGGTCCCATTAGATGAACCAGTTTCCCCACATTCAAATCCTGAAGGCACAGAGGTCATCTACTACACCACATATTCATAGGAGATCCATATTCCTGATGTCCCTTTGATTACATTAGGAATGCTGGATTTGGCCAGAGAAGACAGTGGCTGATGAATTTGCAGGAGTACAGGAGAGAGGTGTCACCACATAACCAGGCTGCCAAAATCACCTTTATACAGCTGTAGAATGCAGAGCTATAACAGTCTGGGGTGGGGGGGGAAATGTGGGAGACAGAAGCTGTGCCAAAGGTATCCATAGGAAAAATGTAAGTGAGAAGAAAGAACTGAAAAAATGACACATGCTTACACCTGTGTTAGCTCAGCCTGGCTGTGCCCTGAGTTGTCTCATCTGGGTGCAGTTTAACAAAGATGTTCCCTAGAAGCAGAGCTGAGTGTGACAGCCTGATTTCCTCCACTCTGACTTGAGAGGAAGGGCAAAGTATTTACCTGGTCAGTTTATGAGTAGCTGTGAGAATCTGTCACTTTTGACATGGTGCCAGAATATCTAAACTGTTCAGTGCATCATAATTCCAATCTCTGCTTACTCTGTCCATCTACTTTTTTGGCTAAATTACCAGAATCTTATTTCCTCCTTAAACTCCCTTTTCCAAATATTGCAGTATTTAATACATCTTTAGGAAGTAATTCAGACTAATCAGAAATTTGGTTTACTCCTATATGCATGAATAAAACTACTAATTTTCAGGAACATTTTATTCAGAGCCTTGCCTTTTTTTATTTTTATTTCCACAAAATCGTGCTTTATCTTCTGCCATCAATAAAAAAAGTGCCTGGATTTTCTTCATTCAAGTATTTTACCTTAATTACTGGAAATCATTCGAAGTTTAAAAAGCTAAAAAAAAAAAAAGCCTAAAAAGCCCTGCAATATATGATAGGGATATATACACACACATAGGGATATACATAAAATATATATTTCTTACAGGGCCACAGTCCAGCTAAACCAATAGATTGTTCATTTTTTACAGAGTTGACTGCAGATATTTGTTTTGCATTGTACTTTGATGTAAACTGCTGAGTACCAAAACTACACGATCAACCCAAGCTGCATCAACTGTGGAAGTGATTTGATTTTTATAACAACGAGAATTTTTGTGAGCTAAGATAAAACCATAGGACTGTGTATGGGATGGAATATTCAAAGGAAAATACTGAAATCTGGTACTAGCTCTGGTGACACAGGTGGCCTTGTTGTTCCTCAGGAGGAAGACACAGACTCTTTAATTAAACTGGACCATATCAGACACTGTGTGTATGACCTGGTTATCTATTTTGTGTGCATCAGCCTGACACACATGGGGTTCTGAAGCCTGGCTGTGTCCCATCAGGTGGCACTGAAGGTTCCCAGATGTGCAACAAGGTCATTCTGCTCCTGCATTTGTCCTGTCACAGCTGGAATTGCACTGCACGAACAAACCTGCTCAGTCTTGTTCCCAGCCTTCCCTTCATTGAAAATATAGGAGTGCCCTCTGGTGGAAAACTGAGCAGTTGACGCTCCAGTGTCACTAAAAATAAGCATTTCTTCTTCAAATGCAAATATCAATTTCTTGATGGTAGAACAAAAGGTCTTAATCACATCACTGAATATTTCAGGGCCAGATTGGTCATTCTGTGTTTTGTTATTCTGCTAGGAAGTCTTCAGAGCCCTGAGGCTCCAGGTGTTCTGACCATGGGCAGTGGGGTTTGGTGAAAATATCAGAGGAATGGTTTGGGTGGGAAGGGAAGGGAAGGGAAGGGAAGGGAAGGGAAGGGAAGGGAAGGGAAGGGAAGGGAAGGGAAGGGAAGGGAAGGGAAGGGAAGGGAAGGGAAGGGAAGGGAAGGGAAGGGAAGGGAAGGGAAGGGAAGGGAAGGGAAGGGAAGGGAAGGGAAGGGAAGGGAAGGGAAGGGAAGGGAAGGGAAGGGAAGGGAAGGGAAGGGAAGGGAAGGGAAGGGAAGGGAAGGGAAGGGAAGGGAAGGGAGAAAGGAAGAGAGAAAGAAAGGAAGAAAGAAAGGAAGAGAGAAAGAAAGAAAGAAAGAAAGAAAGAAAGAAAGAAAGAAAGAAAGAAAGAAAGAAAGAAAGAAAGAAAGAAAGAAAGAAAAGAAATAAAAAAAGAAAGGAAAATCAAGGAAAGGAATTGAAAAAACTCAGGCTCTCAGATGATGACGTTCTTCTAAGGTAAATATACATTAACTTGATTATTTGATAACCTAAACAGAGCTTGTGATTTGTTGCTTGGCACAAAAAGTATCCTTGGAGCAAATGAAAAACTGCCCTGCTTGTACATTATGGAATATTAAAGAAAAATTACTTTGGTAAACACCAAGTTTCCTGGTAAATGCTCTCTGACTCTGTGGGAGTGGTACTTCACTGACCCAAAGTGTTTGCTTTCCACAGAGCAAAGGACAAATAAAGAAAAAGATCTGTGAGACTGAAATCTGCAGGTCTGTCATATGAGAATGTCACAATGTAAAATATTTTTATATTTATCTTCTAAAGCCACACAGACATGGGGATAACCCCGTCAGTGAAATTTAAACCCCTTCTTATGCACAGGGAAAAGCAGTAAATGTCCATGTAAATGGTTTTCACTGCAATAGAACAGTGGGATTCCAGAGCAGGAGCCAAAGCTGATGAGATTTACCACCAACACTAAAAGAAGTAATTGAATAAATCTTTGAACTGTGATCAAGGTTCAAGGCAAGGTTGGATGAGGCTCTGAGCAACCTGTCCTAGTGGGTCTCATCCCTACCTATTGGAACTATGTGATCTTTAGGGTCCTTTGCAATTTTGTGATTCTGTGATTTTAACAACAACTTCATGAAGACAAACATCACACAAAAGTCATTTAGAGAATTGGGATGATGGATAAGGAACTTCTGCCCGAAAAGGAACTAAGGGAGCATTTGAATGACCTCATCTGATCCAGGGAAAAATTGTGAATCAAATTATTAAAAAAACAATGAATAAATCTGTGGAAACTATGCCAATGACAAAACACATCTAATATTTCAAACTTCCATCAAGTTCCAAGCCTGTGAGATGAAGAGGTCTTATGGTATAAAAGTCCTTAAAAGGGAACTTCTACATTTCTCTTTACATACCCAAAGCAGAAATGTGAAACAAGTTACTCTGCTGCTTTAGTATGTAAACTGCAGGCAAAAAAAGATAAGAACGTGCTTGTGTTCAGCTGAAAGGATCAAGGCTAAAATAGAATAATTATGTCAAGTGGGTGAGTATGGAAAAGTAAATACAATAAATATGACCAGGAAAATGGCAGAGGAAGTTTGGGTTGCAGTGACTCTCACACTTACTGTGTCAGTAATGCAATATACAGACAAGATTGCCATAGGAACACTCAGAAATATTGTGGTTTGGATAGACTAGAAGCAAAACTAGGTTCAGAGGGGGATATGGAATTAGGAAAGGTGACAATGGGGTGAGAGGGAAGGGAGGAGATGGACTCAAACTCAGGAAAAGTGAAATTGAAGTACAGAACCAAAGAACATTAGGAAGTGAACCATCTCTCAGCAGGAACAGGGACATGTGAAGACATCAATGATGTCAGTCTATGGAGAGCTGAGGGCCACCCACTGTAAAACCCAACGTGATTTTCATGAGGTCAGGGTCTGGGTGAGTAGAATAGAACTGGGCCATGGTGTTTATATCATTGTAATCTGAAAGTGGATCTAAATCTCAGGTTACATTTCAGAGATATAATTAGTACCTTCATGGTTGCACAGATATGCCTTCATAGCAGTCAATTAATATTCACAGAATCACAGAGTTGTTAAATCACATAATGGTTTGGGTTGGAAAGGACCTGAAAGATCATCTCATTCCCCCACCCTGCCATGGGCAGGGACACCTCCCACTATCCCAGGCTGCTCCAAGCCATGTCCCATGTGGCCTTGGACACTTCCAGGGATGAGACAGCCACGGCTTCTCTGGGCAACCTGCACCAGGGCCTCACCATCCTCTGAGTAAAGAATTTCTTCCTAACATCTAATCTAACCCTGTCCTTAGTCAGTTTGAAGTCATCACCCCTTGTCCTGTTACTCCACGTCCTTGCCAAAAATCCCTTTCCAGCTCTCTTGGCCCCCCTTTAGGTGCTGAAAGGTTTGTGGTCTTCCTGCAGCCTTCTCTTCTCCAGAGTGAACAATCCCAATTTTCTCAGGCTTTCATATTACTCAAAGCATTTAGCTCAGCTGTGACATTCCTGACATTCCCCAAGGTGTCCTGCCAGGGCTCCAGATAAAATTTGGAAAGTCACAAGCCTTTCATATGCAAAGGTGTCTTGTTTTATATGAGATGGTGCCAAGTGCCTCTTTATGGGCTGCTCCATTGAGACTGAGGTCTTCACTAACCTAGATCTCTCTCCTTCTGGTGGGATAACTTTCTTAGATGTAAGTAGAAAATGTAGTGGAAAGCTACATTTCAGGTTTTATATTTTATTTAGACAACTGCATAATTCAACTGCATTTTATGACATCTCAGTAGAGTTTATTCACTGATTTATGAAGAACTGCATTGAATTTGCATTTCCCTGACTTGACCATAGGAAAGCACTAACACAAGCGCACATACTGAAATATCACTGATACTTGTGTGAACAGCTGGATACTTTCCAACAGCAGAAAGCTGCAAAAGCTGTGCATCTGTTTCAATCAGGAAATATTTTTTTGTTGGCAATCCTTTCCTGATGGTCATTACAGAACCGTTTGTTCTAAGGTCATCTTTCTGGACTGTGTGTACATTTTCTATCACATCGCATCACATTGCATCTCTCTAAAGGGAAAAATATTGCAGGATGCAGAAACCAGGAATCTGTGCCTGTCTTTGCAGCACTTTTTCTCAGGGTCTTTCCCAGCAGGTAAATGCCCCCTCTTACCTTTCTCCCCATCCAGCAGCTCTGCAGATGTCAGCCTGTGGAAGGCTCAGATTCAGTGAGGTGTGTGGAAAGACCCCTCAGTCAAGATATGATTTGAATGGGTATTTAAAATACCCTCTGGTTATGTAGCTTCTATTCATCGTCTATCAAGTAATTTCCAGCTTGGGATTGTTGTCAAATCTATGCCACTACAAAAAAAGGTGAGAAGTCACTCCACAAAGAAGTTTGGCTGCGGCCAAATGCAGTTGGTTTAGGAATTATGATGAGTCAAAAGGCATTTAATCAGCAATATCATTTCCAAATGACTCTTCAATTCTGTGATTTTAAGTGGAGTCTCTATAAATACTTATTTTCACAGGTCCAAATATTTCTCATTTACTTGCTGCATCCAGTTGAATAGAATGTTCTGTGTGAGAGTCACTGTCTTGGAAATCAGATTTTCCTCTTTTCTAACACATATTAACATTACTTTTTGTTGCAAGAGGTTCAAGATATTTTCTACTCACTGGACAGCATTACAACAAGATCAACATTTTTTCTGCAGTCTCTACAACAACTCTGGTATACTTTTATGTCAAATGCATGAAAAGACTAAAATGCTCATATATAAACATTTAAGGAATATGGCATTTTAAGGTATTAATTTCACACTTTTAAAAAGATTTTTTTCAGTAAAAGGCCGCACATTGTCACTACTTCTAAATTATAGAAAATCTTTTTCCAGCAAATATATGCACCAAACAAAGGGGTGCTCATTAAAAACTTCAATTTGTATAGCCTGTACTTCTCAGACAAGTATGTTTGAAGTTATTACCATGTAAATTGAACATAAAACCTGTTTTATCCACGAGTAATAAATGCCTCCAGATGATCATTACGTTTGAGATATCTGTGATAGTTTAAGTCAGCACTGTTTTGTGTCTTTCACTATTAGAGAGAAAGGGGTGTATTCTCACTTCCTTTAAAAAATCAATAAAAATTAACAATTCACCTATATCAAAAGTCAGTTTGAATTCTAAGAAAAGTCATTGTGGTTTGTTTGCTCTGTTTCCTGCTGGCCAGATTTAGTTTAAATAAGGGATTTGTTCTAGAGGATCAGCTGGGCTTTTGTTTGGTTTACGCTTGACTCTCACAGAGGAAGACATATCTGAAAAAAAAAAAAAAAGTATTGTTCTAATGGTTTCCACACAGAATTCTTTTCTGTTCACTTTCTGTGTAGGTTTCCAGACTGTTGTTCTAATTCACTTACAACAGACTTTGGTTGATTTGGTTTATGGGAGAAATACGATTGAAGGGATGAAGCTCATCTCTCTCATTGACCTGTATCTGGTATTTTCTCTTATTCTAATCTAACATTTTAAATATATTAGATATGTTGCTTCCCAAAGGGGACTTTAGAGGGGTGTTTTATCTATTTGCAAGAAAAAGTCGAGCTGAAATGTGAGTGCTTGCACTATTGGGTTGTCCCAGGAGATGGAATGAGTTTTACCCCAGATTTCTTTCCTGGAGTCATATTCTTGATGTCTCAAAGCAGAGATTTAGAAAAATAGTTCTACTTACTTTCTAGATCTAAGGTGAAGCTGAATTGTCCATCCCTATATGCTTAAAAAATAGAAATTATGCATTTTTGCAGTGCTCAGCTTCACCACATTTTAGCAGACTGAAAAGAGCACGAACACAGGGGGGTATTGATCTTTGATATAAGGGTATGATTGTACTGACTGAATAATTTGCTAATCCATTTTGGGCTTCATGAAAATGACTTTTACACACATAGACAAAATCTCTCCTGCAATTTTGCATGCTAGATTTTAAAAGCTTTCTGGAATAGCAGTACCATGAAAAAATGAAATTTATCACCCAAGGAAACCATGAAGTCTCCTTGTTGCAAACTTTCTAGAAACACACAGAAAAACAGGAACAGTCTATTTTTTACAGATCACTTTCTCGGAGCACAAGAGAAGGATTTGGCCTCTAAAAGTTTCTGGGTAACAACTTTTTTTTCATTATTCCATTATACTGTGCTTATGTACAGTTATTCTGAAAGCAACTTTTTGATTTATTGACTCTGTCACTTCTTAATAATAATAATAATAATAATAATAATAATAATAATAGTAATAGTAATAATAATAATGATAATCCAGAGTGGAAGGTGAGTTTGACTGTGTGGAAGAAAAAAATAATGTTCCTTTTTGCCAAACAAAGTTAGGTCTGCAAAGTTTTCTGACAGCCAATAAAAAGATCTGTGCAATGTTCTGAACCACAGTGAACTGCATGGATTTTAGTCTAAAGTGCTACTTCAACTGTCATTGACTTCAGTGGAAATAAAGAATTGAAGAAACTGGATATATGCCTTCATTGTTTGAGATAAATCAGATTGCTGCAGTTTAGGTTTACCCAAGGCCTAGAGAACTCACACAGTCAAATCACTCAAGCTAATCTTTTTTTAAGAACTTCCCATAGATCTTTAAAAATATACATTCATTTTCAGAACCCCATGGAATAAATTCTTAATTTATTTTTTTTAATTAAATTGCCCCACCCCTTCAGGTAATCCCCCAGGGGAAGTGGGAATTGCTATGCTAAATTGTTCTTTGTACCATAGTTCCGGATGTCAGTTTTGTTAATCTTTTATTTCTTCCCAGTTATTTCACCCACAGACCATGAATTGCAGCATATCTGACAGTCATCCTTTAAGGAACAAATGGTTTTCACTATTCAAACAGGTGGGGCATGTTTTAAAGAAATACTTGTAGTAGCATAATTTCTTTTTAACAGTGCAAATAAAGCTCAGGTGACTGTAATGAAGTAATGAAAATTGTTGAGTATGGTGGATGGAGTAAAATAATGGAAATATCTCCCAGGGCATTGGGAATCTGGAACTGCTGGACTGCCTCCCCTCATAGTCCATAGAAATGCAATCCTAATAACTATGGTAGGTGTCTCATGAGGCATTCTGATGGTGATAACCCTGGTCTCATCAAAATTGTTACATGCACTTCATACAAAAAGTACCTCTGCCTTTATCTGAGAACATGGAAGGATATGGGAGACCTTATCAGAGACAACTTCCCCTAAGTGCTATGCAAAGAAAAAACAAAGGCAGCTGTATTTTTCAACACAGGGATTATAATACAATATTAGAATTCTGGCAACAGCAGACAGCTGCAGGAATTCTGCAGAAATCTGGAAACAGTGAGACAATATTGACTTGCAGCCTGGGCAGCAATCTCCATCCAGTGTGGTGAAAAGGGTGCTCAGTGTGCAGCACACCACAGCAAAGGCAAGGATGAGAAAGGGAACCAAGAAAGGAATAAAGAGGCATGCAGATGCTAAATGCCTTCTGATAGCCAACAGACTGCATGGAAGGAAACAAGAAAGGTTTTGTTTGAGCAGTGAGGACCTGTCAAAGTTGCACTTGTGATACCTTATAAGAGAGTGGAAACAAAGATTCTGCAAGGAAGGATGAGCAAAGTGATGCCAGGTTGGACAGGGCTTGGAGCAACGTGAACTAGTAGAAGGTGCCCCTGCTCATGGCAGGGGGTAGGAACTTGGAGATCTTTAAGGATTTTTCAACCCCAACCATTTTATGCTGCCCTAGAGAGGAGCACATACCACACATCTCCCCAGACTGAAGACAGAAGGCATAAAATATCTGCAGCCATTCTACAATAACTTAATCTTGAGCAACATCTGGGGTGAGTTATGTGTACAATAATCAGGGTATCACAGAATCATAGAATCATAGAATCATAGAATCACAGAATCACAGAATCACAGAATGGTTTGGGTTGGAAGAGACCTTAAAGATCACCTTGTTCCACACCCTGCCATGGGCAGGGGCACCTTCCACTAGACCAGATTGCTCAGAGCCCAATCCAACCTTGTCTCAAATGTTTCCAGAGATGGGGCAGTGACAGCTTCTCTGGGCAACCTCTTCCAGTGTCTTACCACACTCACAGTCAAGAATTTCTTCCTAATATCTATTCTAAACCTGCCTCCTTTCAGTTTAAAGTCATTCCCCTTTGTCCTATCACTACATGAGCTGGTAAAAAGTGATGGCCACTTCCATAGCCTCAGTGAGCTAATGGAATATAAGTTTTTATTCAGCAAATGAAAGTTCAGGAACCACTTGGAAGAAAAGAGCACTGTGTTGCCCCGAGTACAGGTCAGAAGTTGTTCACTTATGCCACAAAAATTTTTATCCAGCTCCTTTGCCAGGAACAGGCAAGACAACTGTAAAACAACCAGCTGGGAACTCAAAATTTTATTTTGTGAACACGTTAGCACTGCAGCTTGCTGACCAGACTAGAAGTCGAAGTTCTGCAAAAGCACAGGTCTTCTTTCTTCTCTTTCTTCCTTACCCTGGAGACAAGGAAAAAAATAAAAAATCCAGAACAATGCAGCTGTATTGGTTCATTTTCAATCGCCTTTTCTTTAAGAAAAGTTCTTCTTGCACAATGGGCAGCCCCAAAGCTGATGTCATTTATCAGCAATAAATATTGACAAGGAAAAAAAAAAAGGGGAAATGTACATATATATACAACCCTGGACTGGGGAGAGCCTTTCACTCTTCTGCCACTTCCTCAGGTACAGGAGGATTCTGGTGGATGAAGGTAAAGTATGCAGAACTGAATTTCAGCCTTAGAGATTTTATCCATACAGTCTCTTGTTCATTGTGCTACAAAAGTTAGTGGTGTTAATAGCTAAGTTGTACCAAATGTGATAATTGAAAGCAAACCTTTGCTTATAATATGTCAGAAGAAGAATGTAAAACAAATTATATCTTCTCATCTTCCATGAGTAGGGGTGAAAAATGGCTTCAGTGGAATATTTCTTTAGATCAAAACATAAAACTTGGACCCACTTGCTTCTTTCTTAAATGTGAACATAAAAGAATCCATTTTGCGTGGGGTCATCAGTCATGGGAAATGCTTTTCTAATATCTTTTGAATTATTTTGGTGTTGAATTTATTTTGCTTGCATGTTGGGATACACCAGTACAGCTGGACTCAGAATTTTGTCATCTCTAAATGTTAACTATCTGTCCAAACTTTCATGTATATATACTGCTGAAATGTCTAATATATATTATAGTATGCAATAAGCTGATTGCCTTTTCTTAATAGAGTGTGAATTTATTACTTTAATGAAATTTAAGGTAAACTCAGAGAAGGTAAAGGAAAAATACATCAAAAGAACTAAAAATACAAATATTCCCACTCTGCCAAACTTTCAAACTTGCTAGGCCCTGAAAGCTGTATCAGATGGCAGAAGAAAGGTTCTACTGAGGAATGAAGCATCAGGATTAAATATAATGACTGTATTTATCAAATAGAAATTTGTTTACAGTTTTGAAACTATCCATGTTTATTTTATTTGTTTTTACACTCAATCATGAAACCTCAGATTTTCAAGCAGAGCTGCCTAAAAGTGCATTGCTGGAATTTGTTTTTCAGAAGCATAGAAGTGATTTAGTGGATTGACAGGGAAGGATAATTGTATCTGGGAACCATCATCCTTTGACTTTGAAAGTAAAGCCCAACACACTTAGTCCAAGACACAGATTTGATGGTAGAGTCTGGAAGTTGAAGATGTGTAACAGTATTTAATCAACTTTAACTCTGGATCTAGAAATATTTTATGTTTCCTTTGTGGCTCTTAATCTGGGAATTCCCAAAAAGATTTTATTTCTCTGTGTATGAGTAAGAGAACTTCTCCATGTCTAAATATATCCCTGCATATTAAGAATTTATTCTTAATTAATATCAGTGAGACCCCTGCCTCTAACTCATGCAAATTATTTCCTTATGAAATCACAGGAAAACAAGATAAAAACTGAATTTCTGAATGACATGATAGGACAAGAGGTAGTGATTCTAAACTAAAGGTGGGGGGACAATTTTTATTTATTTTTTTTTATAATGATATTTTCCCTGTCAATCAGAATTTCCTAGATTTCTATTGACCTGTCCTGCTCACACCATGGATTTTCCTCAGAGGCCAGCTCTAAGGCATTTTATATTTGTTGGGTTTTGTTATCTCTATTTCCTTCTTGCCTGTCTTGTTTAAAGCAACCTGCTGAGCTCAAAGCTCATCTTCCATGGCATTTTCCCGCATCTTTTTAACAATCAAAAAGACCTTTTCCCCCATATACTCTCATCAATGCAAAAATATATAACTTTTGCTTCTTTTGATGTGCAGAAAAAGCATCCTGTGCCTATGAGTGGGTTTGAGAGTGTCTGTGTACACCTTCATGAGGTGCCTCAGGAGTCAGTGCAGCAGCCAACATTATTTGTTAATAACATCATATTTGAAGGTTTTCTTTATGTCTAGTCAGATGAAACATGAGGGTGATCACCACTATTTGCTTGAGCTGATTATGATGCTGATTTAATGAGGAAAAAGGAAAGTGGGAAAGAAATGGAGATAATAGTCCATGTGTTCAGTGCTCCACTCCGAAACACCAAATCTCACTGTGGATGATGCTTCAGGACTCTGATGTGACAGTACTGAACACATTAATTGGCTTCTTTTTATAGGCAGGGAGGCAAACATGAAGGAAATGTTGCAAATTCAAGATATCTTGAATGAAGGAGTCAAAAGGGGTCCATCTATTCCAAATAACACACAACTTTATGATATTTACAGTCCCTGATTCCATTCAAGGTGGAGTCTCCACTCTGTAGGAGGCAGTGGTGCCTATGCATAGTTTCAGCACATCCATATTCAGGATCAACTAAAATAAACTTCTTTGGGCAGGCTTTACTTTGCAACAGTTTAGTATCTTGCTCACATGTCACATAATGCCATAAAATGTATGCAACAGAGACTAATTGATTTTGGGGGGTTGTTTTTGGGTTTTATTCCCCTTGTAGAAATGGATCTACTAACTGCAATTATTTTCCTGGCTGCTTTGCTACACCAATCTGATGGACAGGTAGGAACATTCATCTGTGCAAAACACCCATACCTGACTCTTTTGTATAGAAATATGACCTGATTTAGTCTGATTTCATGGTCTCTAGAGATTTAGAATTCAGGGGTGCAAGTATAGTTAATATGTTAACATAACACATTGAAAATGAACTCTCATTTCATACAGATTTTTGTATTTTATTATTTTTACTGTTATTTGCATATTGTCTGGTCTAGTGGAAGGTGTGTCTGTACATGACAGGGATCTTTTGCACCTCCTGGCTCTTTAAGCTTGCAACCTGAATCATTCTGTGACTCTGTCTAAGAAATATACTTCCCTTCTCAGGACTAATTATAAAAAGACATTTTTCATAAATAAATAAATAAATAAATTAGTTAAGAGTTAGAAATCTGATTAATAAATCTCCTAGAGAGAATTAAGTTTGTAAGATATCTGCTATGCAGGTGCTTGCATGAGAGCCATTTATCAAGAATTTCTTATTAATGAATGAAAAGAAACTAGTACTTTAGGAAATAAATTATCATTTTCTTCAATAAATCTGAGGTGAACCATGTTGTAAATGGATACTTTCCTTTACCTGAGTATAGCTGCAGCCTAATACAACTGGCTGAGATGTTATTTCTTCCATCATAAATGTCTTAAGTTAAACAAGATTTATGAGACCAATTATTGGGGTAGGTTCAGTTGACCAAACAAAAGTGACAAGAACTTCACAATTTATTATAATTTATTTATTATAATTCAGTTAACTGGGACCTTCACTGTTATTTTTTCCAGGGTTTTCCATATAAAAAAGTGAACGCCTTCTCCTTTCCTCATTTTAAGTCTCAAAATGAAAAATTGATCCTCGAGCTACATAATGAAATACGGAGATCTGTAATTCCCACAGCCAGGAACATGCTGAAGATGGTGAGCCATGAGTTACAGCTAGCCTGCTTTTCCCTTAAAGGAAATGTTGGGACAAACCCAGCATCAAGGGAAGCTGTGGGATGAAGGGATTAAGAGCAGCCTGATGGGAAGGATTTGGAGGTATTGGTGGATGAGAAACTCAACATGATCCAGCAAGATGCTCCAAGGGCTGGAGCCCCTCTGCTCTGGAGCCAGGCTGGGAGAGCTGGGGGAGTTCACTGGAGAAGAGAAGAATCCAGAGAGACCTCAGAGCCCCTTCCAGTGCCCAATGGGAGTCTATAAGAATGAGGAAAAACACTTCACCAGGGCCTCTTGCAGTAATAGCACAAGGGGTAATGGTTTTCAGGAGTCAAGAGAGGATTCATTTAGATTAGATATAGGAAGATTTTTATGATGAGGGTGGTGAGGCCCTGGCACAGAGAAGCTGTGGCTGCCCAGTCCCTGGATGTGTCAAGACCAGGCTGAACGGGGCTCTGAGAAACCTGGTCCAGTTGAAGATATCCCTGCTCACTGTGCAGGGGTTGGACTAAATGACCCTTCAAGGCCCATTCCAACCCAAACTATCTCTGATTTCTCCAAATCTAAAAAGAGGAACAAACCCAAACTTCTCCCATCCCGGTCACCATGACAGTCCTTGTTATCCCAGTCCCACCAGCAGATGGACTGGTCAGAGCCTTGTGGTTAATCCTGCATAGCAAGGCCTGAAACCTTCCCCAGGATCAAAGCCCAGCTCATGCTAAGCACCACAGCTCAGCTGTACCTGGGCTGAAAATCAGTTTTGTACTATTTAGTCCAGTGCACCCTGCAGTGTTCACTCGGGCACAAAGCTGAAAGAACTCAGCACTGTGTTATAAAAACCCTTTTAATCTTCACCATCTGGAGATCAGGAGTGTGTGATAGAACTGTGAAGAATAACCTGCTCTGAAATCTTTAAATGTTGAAGAAAAGTGGTTCCTGTGTCCCAGGAGAGTAAATCAGCACAACTCCTCCTCTTTCTGTTGAGGGCCATGGGAGCATTCAGTGCTCCACACCAAGCCATTCCCTATTTCTCTTTTCCTTCTTATGGGCTGCACTAACCTATTTGTGACCTGGAAACTTCTTCCTTTGTGTCTTTCAGGTGTGGAGTGAGAAAACTGCCAAAAATGCTCAGAAATGGGCAAGTCAGTGTGGGATGAAAATCAGTCCAAGAGACAAGAGAGTTATTAATGGTACAGACAAGGATGGGGCCTGAGCTGTTGGGTTAATGACAGTTTGCAGATGACCCCTGTGAATGTGAAATAGAAATAAGGATGACTTTTAATCCGTTGTAGAACAGCTTTTCAAGATTATTAGATGGAAAGTGTCCCTTTGCATGGCAGGGGGTTTGTAACAAGATGATCTTTAGGTCCCTTCCAACTCAAACCATTCTGTGATTCTGTGATAAAACAAAAGCATCACTTTTGTCAGATGAGCACTTTGAAAGACAACTTTTTGGAAGTCCTTAAAATCACAGGGCAAAGTGAGTGGCATCATAGGCAGTTTTTTTAGAATATAGCTACAGCCCCTCTGTCCTACCTCCCACCCTATAGTTTGCTTCTCTCCTAATAAAATAGATTTATTTCTACTCCAGGTGTCACCTGTGGTGAGAATGTGTTACTGTCATCCTACCCAAGAACATGGGCTGATACAATTCAAGTGTGGTACAGTCAGTCCTCCAATTTCAAGTATGGATATGGAGCAATCTCAAAAAATGTTAATGTTGAGAGCTACACTCAGGTAAGGAGACTTGAAACAAACTGCAGGGATACAGCAGAATCACAGAAGTGCACTTAAGACAGCTGGGAGTTATTTATAATCAGGAAAAAAATTATCAGTGTACTCAAACTATTATCTGTAATTTATACTCTGATCCAAAGATCAATGTTAAGATAAAATTCCTTCCCATCTAATTAGGAGGCAATGAAACCAGTATTTTGGAAGAGCTCATCAGGAAGGAAATATTACTCTGTAGAAAACCCCTTAAATGAGAAATAAATATTTTTCATACAGGTATTGAAATATGTGCTTAAGAAGTGTCAAAGCAAAATACCTATAATGAAAATATTTGAATTTCAACTTTATTGTCCTGCCAGAAACTGTGTTCAAAACATCTGTAATCTGGAGGAAACTCACCTTTCTATGTATTCATTATGACAGCTAAACTTTAAATATAAAAGCTGATTTAAAAAAAAAAAATGAAAGAAAAAAGTTATTTTCTTTGCTTTGTGAAGTTCTTTTTTTGTTTATTTTTTGGGGTTTTTTTACAAGAGCTCAGTCCGAAATAAAGCGCTTGTCTTTTAATCCACAGATAATCTGGTACAACAGTTACAAGGTGGGATGTGGAGTTTCCTACTGTCCCACAGGCTCATACAAATACTTCTACGTGTGCCAATACTGCCCTGCGTACGTACTGCCTTCTTACTCAGTCTGATGATGATGGATATGCTTCCAAAACATCCTTGGCTACAGGATAAAATACACAGCATAAAATGCAACCTACTTTAACCACTTACATTTTTGAAAAAATGTGAATTGTGGGTTTAACAGCATGCTGAATATCAACATTTGTTTTATTTCGCATTAAAAGAGGTATTAAGGACATTTTAGCAGATGAACAAGGGTTTATCTGTGTCAGAATCAGGCATCAGGCACAAATCATGCTGTAATTTTGACTACAAAGGAGAAAATCAGATTTAAAGTGGAAGCCAAGAGCAAATGAATATTCACAGAGGCAAAGAACTGCAATTCAGAAGGGTTTTGGTGAGGTTTGGAGCAACATGGTCTAATGGGAGGTGTCCCTGCCCATGGCAGGGTGTTGGAACTAAGTGATTTCTAAAGTCCTTTCCAACCCAAACCAGCCTGATTCTGTGATTGTATAATTACCTCAATCAGTTGAAATCTATTAGAGAAGGAGAGCTAGGAAACACATATATTTTTTACCAGATAATACTATACATATACAATCAACTGATTAATTTTGTTTCTCTAAACCTTACTGTCCCTCTTATTTATTTTTTTTTTGTATTCTATAAAAATCAGAAACTAAATCATGTCTAGAAAAATACTTTTATCCAAAAACTTCTGGATGTCTTTCACTGCAATAAATTACAAACTCCTGTTAATGGCTCAGAGCTTCATGTTGATCTTGTTATGTCTTGTAATTCTTTCAAATTTCAGAGGAAATAACCCAATGCAAATAGCTATGCCTTACAGAAGTGGACCAAGATGTGCTGACTGTCCTGGCCACTGTGACAAAGGACTTTGCAGTAAGTCACTCCATTCTCCTTTAAAAAAAAAAAAAATAAAATAAAACAAAAAGAACCCCCACATTCTATAATATTTAGGCCACTTTAATAGCAGAGCAAAAGTAAAAAGTTTATATAGACGTGAACAGCTGGAATTACTGGAAAATGCATAAGCATCAAACCATAACTCAGTTTCCAAATAATATTTCATGTGTTTGCTTATCTTTCTTTTATTTTAGCCAACCCTTGCAAGTATCAAGACCTCCTTGGAAACTGCAAAAATCTGAAAATGTTGTTTGGCTGTAGCCACTCACTGGTGAAGAAGCAGTGTCCTGCAAGCTGTAAATGCACCACTCAAATTTCCTAAAATCCTGCTGGGTGTCATTACAACTGCTGTGAGTTTATAAGAAAAGAGAAGAACCCACTGTAAAGTGTATTCACTCTCAGTGCATCTGCTCAGATTGACTTACAGGAAATAATTTTATCAAAAATCTGACCATTACTTCAGTCTTATATTAGACTACTAGCTCAAAATAACCTCTGAAGTTATTTTAGGTTTTGTAGAAATCATGTTTAAGCTACTAATGTGTTACTTTTTGGCTTTCCTTGCAGTGGATATGCCACTGATTTATTTCTTTTTAATGGGGAAACTCACTTTTAAAACCCTTCAGGTCTTTTTGCATAATTTGTTAAATGCCACCAAATTTTCTTCTGTTAACTTTTTGTTGATTGTCAGTGGAATGTCTTCCTGCTAAATAAATGATTATCCACCAGTTTACAAAGAGAGCTTTTAATTAAAGTTATTTATAAATCAAGTGCTTTGTTTTTTGTTTTTCTTTTTTTTAATTTGGAAAATTCCTTATGGATATTTTGAGGCTTTTTTCACCTTTCATGTGAGTGTGGATGAGAAAGGTAAAGAAGTACAAAGCAAAAAAGGAGGTAATTTTTTTGTACAGGCATCATAAGAGGCACACATCGTGTCTGTGACTTTTCCTCTGATCTAATCAAAAAAATTCTGCTACGTCTGCCTGCAGGTGTTAAACGATAACTTTATTCCTCTTTCCCACTAACCTTGCACCACCCTGGGGTGTCCCACCACACTTTCAGCAGCTCCTGAAAGGGTTTTCCACAGCCCTTGAATCACATAAACCAGCCCTGAGCAGGGCTGAGCTCACTTAGCATTTTCCCTTCTTAATTCAGGCCAGTAAAAATAATGTTCTCCACAAGACTGCAATTCTAGATAATGACACAAGAGGGTGAGCCATACCCAGATATGAACCTGCATTGCTTTTCCATTTCTCTACCTGTATAAAGGCTATCTCTTTTTATTAGATATTAAGATTCTGGGCCTAGTCTGGCCTGATTTTAACACTTGCTTGCACAAAGTTTCTTAGCTAATATTGGCTCAATAAATAATCAAAACATACAGAAACAGCTTGGCAGTGGTTTCCTCCCCTTAATTGTTTCATCCTGCCTCTGCTGGTCAAATTACCATCTTATCAAAACAATTGAGAGCACCGAATTAGGGAAATTTAGGGTTTCCAGGATATAAATTACTAATTCTGGTAGCCTTGATTTTCTACCTTCCTGATGCTAAATTTCACCTTCATGACCACTGCCACTGTGCAAGGCTCCAAAGAAGGGGGAGAGAGACTTTTTACCATGGCATGGAGCAACAGGACAAGGGTGAATGGCTTCAAACAGAGAGAGGGAAGGGTTAGGTTGGATATTACGAAGAAATTTATTGCTTTGAGGGTGGGGAGGCCCTGGTGCAGGTTGCCCAGAGAAGCTGTGGCTGTTCCTGGATCCCTGGAAGTGTCCAAGGCCAGGTTGGATGGGGCTTGGAGCAGCCTGGGATAGTGGGAGGTGTCCCTGTCCACAGCAGGGAATGGAACAAGATGATTTTTTAGCTCCCTTCCAACACAGACTTTGATTCTATGATTTGTAGAAAGTGTAATTCAAATTAAAGCTGATGAAAATTTCCTTAAAACCTGTGTTTTCCTCAGAAAACACTTAGCTGTAAAACCCCAATTCTCTTATGGGAGGATGCATAAATTTGGCAGAACTCTCAGGTGTTTTTTGGCTTGTTTTCCAAGCCTTTACTCTTTCCTCCCCCTTTATCTGTGCCAGTGAATATTTTACAAGGAATTAGTCTATCATCAGAGATTTCTGACAGAGCTCCCTCCCCAGAGAGCCAAGTTTCATGCTCTGGATACCCAGCTATGATTTTTTGAGCATGGCAGCAGCAGGAGCTGGAAGGGATCTCCTACAACTGGAAGTGCCACCCTGGGACACCAGGCACCCTGCTGGGTATCCAGGGTATCCGGGCACAAACTTTGTGCTTTTATAGAGATTTCAAAAGATTCTGCTTCCCTCATGATGTGGAATAGAACAAATAGGAGGTGAGGTGAAATGCTGCTTGGGTGTTCCCGTTTCTCAGAGCTGACATCAAAAAGTGCTTGGGATACTTCACTTTGTTGCTCAAGTCCCTGGAAAAGCTGAGATGCTGCTGAATATGGGCTTATCACACACAGATGGGGTAAAAGCAATATGGTATTTGCTGAGATCCAGCATGTCAAATGACATTTCTCTCCATTACTTGCCTGTATTTTCACAAAGTCGTTTTTAAAACTGATGTCTTGACAGTGGTTTCATTTTTGATACTTGGATGCGCTTTTTTGGTTTGTGGTGAATTGCGCTACCTTTTAGGTGTTAGTCCATGCAAGAAGCAAATAACACCAGGAATTTCTCACAATTTCTATTCTGGTTCACAAGAAGCACATATGCTGAGAGATGATAAGAGCAACTACTGCAAGAACAAGTCTAAGCCTTATCTGTGGAGAGGGGTGTGAGAGCTCTTCAGCTGTTAATTCATATGACAAGGGCCTTAAACACAGTTTTGAACAAAGGTGATGAAATAACTGCCTGACAGTTTCTGAATAAAAGTATTTCTGATATTTAAAATGCACCAACAGCAGCAGTTTCATTGCCAAATTTGGCCTCTGGGCTAAAGCAAAGTCAAGGTCGTCCCTTTTGGTATCCTAATGTCTTGCTGAGTGTCATGGGTCTGTATCTCCCCTGTTTTTCTCCACCTATTGCTGTGTTAGAGCAAATCTTCCACAAAACCTGCCTCACTCTTGTTCTTGACAAATCTCACCAACAGGTTAACATGAAATTACAGAATCATTAGGGTCAGAAAAGACCCTCAGCATTTAACCATGACCTCAAGTGCCACTTCAACATGCCTTTTAAACACCTCCCAGGCTGGTGACTTTACCACTTCCCAGGGCAGCCCACTCCAATGTTTGACAACCCCTGCCATGAGGAAATTTTCTCTAATACCCAATCTAAATCTTCCCTGGCACAACTTGAGGCTACTCCCTCAAAACCTCATACTAAATAGAAAGCAAAGGTTGTAAACCTTCACGTGACATTAGAAATTTATATTGTCACAATATTCAATTTATTCCCATAAAATAAAATCATGGCAAAATGTCTCCGCAAGCCCAGACAGAAAAGGTCCATCAGAGAAGGGACAGCAGAGGATGCTCCCCACCCCTGAGCTGCTCCCATCTCTCTAGGCCAAGCTGCCAAAAATGGGATTCCTCTGAATGCAAAGGCCATGGTTAAACTTTGGAAAACAGGAGATGGACTCTGTGATTAAGAACTTTCTTGACAGCTCCTGTCTCCACTCTGGGCTGTGAGCAAGACTTTTAGCCCCTAGGCAAGACATTTGACCTGCAAGCTTCAGCCTCACCGACTGCAAGGCAGAGATAAACTCACACAGTCAGGGCAAGGAAGATTAATTAGTGAACGCTGAGAAGGAGCCACAAAAAACTAGGTCCTGTAAATTATAATATCACATTTGATAGCCACACCTCCAGCATAATTATATCTCAGTTTAACCACAAGTCAGAGGGGACAGGGGGCACTGGGAGATAGAAGGAGAGGATGTGACACTCCCTCCCAACCCACTGGTGACATCTGAGGGTTCATGGGCTGGTCATGGCTCACCCCTCTGCTCTGGGCTTTGTGAAATGCCAGCCTCAGACTGCTCCCCAGGACTAACAGATACTCTGACACCAGCATCACTAACAATGCTGGAAGAAAGGCAAATTTTAGGAAAATTTGAGGTAGCAAAGTGGCATGGAAAAGTACCATGTTAAATATTCATTTGGTCACTGATGGAAAGCCCAAGGCTCAATGTAACTGGAAATTACTCTTTAAAATCATTATCATCAGATTCTTGGGGTTTTTCCTTCACAGAAATGATCATTTGAAATCAAATTATAATTTTCACTTTGTGTTTTGCATCATTAACACTCTCCTCTCCTCTCCTCTCCTCTCCTCTCCTCTCCTCTCCTCTCCTCTCCTCTCCTCTCCTCTCCTCTCCTCTCCTCTCCTCTCCTCTCCTCTCCTCTCCTCTCCTCTCCTCTCCTCTCCTCTCCTCTCCTCTCCTCTCCTCTCCTCTCCTCTCCTCTCCTCTCCTCTCCTCTCCTCTCCTCTCCTCTCCTCTCCTCTCCTCTCCTCTCCTCTCCTCTCCTCTCCTCTCCTCTCCTCTCCTCTCCTCTCCTCTCCTCTCCTCCCACTGCTCCATGAAGTCCTGAAAGCAAAAGAGGAAAGCCCTGGATGCCACACTAAAATCAAATTATGGCTTTTGTTCATTCTGTTGAATGAACCACAAGATTGTTTATTTCATTCACTGACTTTAAACCGTCAGGGTTTTCTAGGACATTCTAAACCATTCACCTATCCTCTTAAAAAAGTCTTTTCCCAATGTAAATAAAGTCCAGAAAACCACACTAAAGATAGCAAAGGAAGTGTTATCTTAAACATCTCCTTTTTATTTAGAGATATACAGATTTCTTTGTGCAGGCACATATGACGAGTTTCCCACCAAGTGATGGCTGAAGGGTCAAAAGAGGCTTATTTTGGCACTACTGCTTCTGAAGCACATAAATCACAAAATTTCTGTAAATTCAAAGCAAGAATGGATTAATCTCTTATGTAAATGTGGCTGTGCAACTCTGGTCAGATGATGGAGGTGATTTTCCACGCTCTCCCAAAAACGTATCAGAAAATGTCTCCTAAAAGAGACTCTTAAGTTGATGTTTTTTTCAATGAGTGGGTCCTGTGCAGGTGCCACTATTTATTATAGCAGGAGATATTTCTCAACATCTTGCATTTTATTCTTTATTTTCAAGATATTAGTTCATTGAGAAATTTAGTGGCATAAGTCCATTTCTAAGCTGGGAAGGTCAAGAGAAGTGTTCCATCTGAATGTAGAAGGGCATAAAAATTTTAGAGCAACATGTTTATTGAAGGTATTATGTGGCAACCTACCTACAATTGCAGGAAAAGTCCTTAATGACCTAAAAATTCCATGCTCCTGAGGAGAAAAATGCTGGGTGATTGAAGAGGTGAAAAATGTCAGTAGCAATAAATTAGGTGTTGGAATCAGTGATCATGCTTCTTCCACAGAAAGCAGTGGCTCAGGGCTCATGAGGAAATCAGCTTATAAATGGGAAAGGAGAAAAATGACAACGGAAAAGAAATGTATAAAGAACCTGGAGGGGGAAGGTGAAAGGAAAACAAGTTGTACAGTGTGAAGGCAGGAAGACAAACCTTGTGATAAGGGAGACGCCACCCAAAGATGTGGAAATTTTCTGGGCAGGTAAAAATAGACAGAAATATCAGCACTCATCTGAGCCTAGTACTGAATAATGAGCATTGAGGAGGTTTTGTCCTCCCTGAAGCCTCTCCCCCCACCTGCCCATGCCCCTGGAGCACCATTTTCACTCAGTCTGTCTCTGCTCTTGCTTTTTGCCCTGCCTCCTGAAAGAGCCTTGGACCATCCTTTCTGTAATCAATAAACATAAGGATGTGTGCACTGGAAACAGAGAACCAATCCAGACCATTTTGACACAATATTAACCATAACATGTAATAAACCAAGCTTAAGTCTTTGGCTCTTAGGTTATTCCAGTAGCCTTGAACTAAGACTCATTGCAGATCTAGACAGAACAGCTGAACAAACCAGTATAAAGATTTTGATCCAGCTTTGTAAGAGTTATTTAACACTCTATGCACATTTTAGAGGTAAATGAGAGGTATCTAAGGAGAATGTAGCATCTAATGAGCTATAGCACAATACCTTGTACCTTTCACAGCTTGGTATGAACTTTTCAGAGACTGGATTTTTCCACTGAGGAAATTTTTCCTTCCATATTCATATTTATTTGCTCCCAATTCATTGTAGTACCTCCTGCGTTGGCTTGTCCCGGAAGGGGTGTTGTATTTTAGATAGTAAGTTGAGTCGTAGTTGTTCATTGAATTTGTCCTTGGCCCATTGTGAGGAAATAATAAATTCATCTTGTCAGTTCAATAGAACAGGACTGCTTTGGGATATTCAGTGATTTAGCACCTACTTCCTGAAAATTAAAAAACAGTCATGTGAATTAATTATAAAGGTCACAAATCATATCTTCCATCAGGTCAGCATTCAAACTGCAAACAAAGAAGCCCCCACTTGCTTAACATTCAGCTAGCTGGAGGAGATGTTAGTTGTACACAGGAAAAACAAACAATATGGGAGTTTCTTATAGGAATTTGTTATGTACTAATTGTTCTACCCACATTTGTAACTTGTGCCAAGGTCAAAATGATTAGAACTTGTGGGTCAGCATGAACACACAGACAAAACACAGTTTATGTTGGGATTTAACTTGTGGCATGGCTCAGAGTTTACAGCACTCATTGAGTCATAGAAATTTATATTTAGTGTCTCTCTCTGGCTTGACAAATCCTTGTGGATCAGACCAACTATTTCATGCTACCACTAAACCACACCCTGATGATACCACTGAGAACATCACAGCTCAGCCTCCAGAGGCTGATGGTTGTATAAATTATGGAAGAGCCACACTTAGCATGAGGTTTTCTGGGATTGCTCAGATTGACCTGTGCTTGTGTCTGCTGATTTAAGCAAGGAATGTATCATGAAAGGTCAGTGAGGAACAAAAGGCCTATGGAATCATAGAATCACAGAATAGTGTGATTGGAAGGGACCTAAAATAACCCATTTCCAACCCCTCTGCCATGGGCAGGGACACCTTCCACTATCCCAGGTTGCTCCAAGCCCTGTCCAGCCTGGACTTGGACACTGCCAGGGATCCAGGAGCAGCCACAGCTTCTCTGGGCACCCTGTGCCAGGGCCTGCCCACCCTCACAGGGAAGAATTTCTTCCTAATATCCAAGACTCAACGCAATTCTTTCCAACTTCCTTTACAAGTGTTCTTTCCTAGTGCTCTTCTGGCATGATGTAAAGAGTGAACACAATTACAGGTGTACTCACAGCTACAGAGCAGATTTTGAAATCTAGAGGCAGCCAGTCCTCTGTAAGGAAATACAACTGACATGATTCACTGCCATGTCATCTGAAGTCATCTTCTTCTGCCTTTTCAGAAGCTAAAAACCTGCTTGCCTTTAGAACCAGCCTCTGCAAGGGATTTCACATAGGCAGAAACAGCCACATCAAGAGCCCTGTTACAAGTAAGCACAAGGGACTAAGGGGGAGCAAGAGAAACACTTATATTAACATAAGAAAAGTCAATAAAAATACGTGGTTCATCACTCACGCCATCTGAGACTAAAACATAGTATTTATTATTGTTTTCACAAAATAATAGGTAGAGCTTCAAGGTCTTATGCAAAGCATTCATCCTAGCTGAGGCTCCTTTTTATCACAAGAGCAGCTCAGACAGGCGCACTGGCCCTTGTAGAAGGGAGTAGGACCCTGTTATCTCTAGCAAACACCTTTCCTGCACCTTTGGGATACACCTCCACCAAAAGTTTCTGTTTTGGCATTTAACCCCTGCTTTGCAACATTCATGCAAAGCAGAAGGGAAAGAGTGAAGTTTTTAAGTGAAACAGTTTTTTAGAAAAGTTTTTAAGCTCCTCTCCAACAAGTCATGCTTTAACTGAACACAGCCTAACTGGATGTAATTATTTGGCCTATTCTATTTAGAGGAAAGGAAAAAAGCTCATTCCTTCTAAAGTTGCCTTCTATTGATGTTCTTTGTGTACTGGAAAGATTAAAAACACTGTCTAGTAACCAAGCAAGGTCTTAGAGAACAAAGTCTGTGAGATCTCAAATGGAAAAATAAAACACATTTATTTTAGAAAGAGACACTGCAATATCGACCCACATTTACAAGAAATCAGCTAAGATGCTGGTGGAGGTGATTTGGATCCAGTGAAGATGAAGAGGCAGTGGGCAGGAACTGATCCCAGCAAGTTCCACCTGGACAGGAGGAAGAACTTCCCTGTGCAGTGACTGAGCACTGAACAGATTGTCCAGAGAATGGGTGGAGTCTCCTCACTGGAGATATTCCAGAAATGTCTGGACACAATTGTGCCCTGAGCTCTGGGATGACCCTGCTTGAGGAAGGAGGTGGGACCAGATGAGCCAGTGTGGTCCCTTCCAGCCTGACCCATCCTGTGATCCTATTGTTGCTATTTAAGGAGTTAGAAAATCCGCTGAATGTTATTTTCCTCTTTAAGGTGAAGGAAGCTATTTAAGGACTGCATGGACAAACTGCATTTTCTTGGCTGAGCTTTCAGCTTGAGGAGAGATAAGGGTCTGCTGACTCGAAGAATTGAAGGTAATGTTCAATGAAAAAAATGTTTCTACTGCAATACCATAGAAATGGGATAAATGTTCTCAAAAAAATCTTAGCTCAAAGTTCAGGAGGTGTAAGAAATATTTCTGTCCCAGTGTGGAGGCAAGATGCACCTTATTCCACCTTCTTGATTCCCACAGCTGTGTCTACAAGAAGAGCACACACCAAGAAGAAAAATGAAGATTAGTGTGCAACCAAGTCATGCTTTGTAAATCCAAATTGATTGAGGAATCCTTGTAGTTCAGATTTCAGTGAACTGAGCTCAGAGTCTTAAATAACATCAGCATCTTCTAGGATACATGCTGAACCTGATTTGAACCTGTGTCAGTCAACAAGCATGACCAAAAAGGGCATTTCCATTCACCTGGCCTATTTAGCCAGGTATTTTAGGTAATTTCCTTTAACATGAAAACAATTGCCCTTGGAAGTTTCTATTTCTTCAGGAAAATAAAAAGAAAAAACTTGTAGATATGGTGCTGAGGGAATATAGTTGGTGGTGCTGGTCTAGTGGTGAACGTGGCAGTGGTGGGTTAGCAGTTGGACTTCACGATCTTAGAGGTCTTTTCCAACCTAAATGATTCCACAAGTCTGTGATTTAAAAGGATTATTAAATGCATATTCTTTCTAATTCTTGAGGTAAGATACTGCCTGAGCAACCCCTTTATTTCTTATTTTTATCTTCCAGAAGCTCAAAACTCTGCTAAAACTGTTCACATTTATTTACATAAAGTTTATGGTATGTCACCAATGTCCTATTTAAATGGAAAACTGGATAAAAAAATTCAACAGCTATTTAAATGACAAATATGTAATGTTACTTAGTAGATCCAGGTGTGCAACAATATTTGCCAAAAAACAGCCTCACTCTTACCTTTGCATTAATTGCTACCAGCATTGGGATAAAACAAATTAGGAGACATAAGGGTATTTCCTACAGTGGAACAGTTCAATATGTGTGCATTTTTATTGCTCTATGCAGCAGCTGGATGGACACATAAAGGCATTTGAAAGGAGGTGTTGGAGGTGGCTATTCCCCATCACCTGGAAAGCCTGTGTCAGAAACAAGGCAACCAAGAAAAAATTGGGAATGGCAGACAGCCATTGACACGGCAGGTGCTCCTGCTGGGAAATACATCAGATCAAAATGTAGGACTTCCTATGCACAAAATTTCCACTGTGATGCGGGGCTGAAAGATCCAGACCTTGTTTTCATGACTTAACAGGACAGACCTTCTGTACTCTCCACAGATGGTATGACTGGGTATGCCTGTACCCAGGGCATGGCTATTCACAATCCTTCCCTTGGAGAGGCTTGAGGAGAATATCCAAAGCACCTCTCATTTTCTGAAGCAATGCCCAAACCCAAATATAACCCACGCCAAAGCCCATCTCAAACAGCAAAAACTGAGGCAGTAAGTCAGGCCAGACTGGGTTTTCCCAAAAGGTCCTGTGAGCATAATAGTCCAGTACCACCCCTTGGATAAAACATCTTCTTCCTGGCAGTTTGTGTTGTCAATCCTTTTAGCTTAAAGTTGGCAATATCTGAAGAGAATTTGTGACAGATTCAGACTTGTTAGTGGTGAGAGAAAAATGTTTCATTTATTTTGAAGAACAAATACTAGCATAAATATTGGAATATAATTTTTTTTCGTTTTTGTGTGTATATCACCTGTACATGTCTAGGGGCCATTCTGTGGCTGCTGGGTATTAGTTCACCTCACTGGGAAAATAGCTAAGTTATTCTTTCTAGCCAAGGAAAAAGGAAAAATACATGGATGAATACTCTTCCAATACAGATCGTGGGTCCCTGTGTGTGTACATACCTGCATAAGATTTAAGATACAAAATAATAATCTCAGAAAAGGTCCTGGTTTAATGGACTTGACCCATTTTAAATTATAAACACTATTAAAAGGCTTTTCCTCATTGTATTTCAGCAAGAAAACTTTTCTGCACCCCTGAAAGATCTTAACATAAGGATTGCATATATGCCATGCGACATCTCCACCAGGAGAAACTTTCTGCAGTGAATACACAAGATATTCATGGCTGAGCTATGAGTAAAAAAAAAAAAAACAAACAATGAACTCTGCTCATGAATTTGTGCTTTTTTAATCATCTCCTGAGCAAATGTAGGAGCTCAGAGGTCCTCACAATCAAATCTGGCTGTGTGTCCTATTCTGTGGTGCACTAAGGATGAGTGATAGCTTTTTAACAAAGCTCTGTTTCCTCTCTTTGAGCTGCTCAAGTGAAATACAGTTGCTATGAAGGAAAAAAGCCACATACGTGCTTATTTTAGCTTTGCCACTCACAAGCTTGATTATGTGGTAGACGAGTTTTTCTTGCTAAATACTTTTGTTTCCCTTCCAAATGCACAGAATCACTTTCAGGGAGAAAAAGCTGTGATAATTTTAAACTTTGTTTGGATAAGGTAGGTATATGAAAGGTATAACTCTACCTTTATATTAGAGAATTGTTAACTGGACTCAGGAACAGAGAAAATATCAAAGCACTGCCCTGTACCAGAACCTTAAAAAATAAATGAGTTTTTTAAATGTCATAGCATGTGAGCAGTTTTCCAGCAGTATCTCACCAGGGCAGCATCCCAACTTAGCATCATCTCCCAGCATCTCTGTATTAAGCTGGTTTTTATACCCAAGATCTGACACAGCAATTTATTGCTGTACCCTGGCAATACTTCTTCACGACCAATTCGTCAACTACTACAATATCATCCTTCTTTTTAACAGATACGATTTTTCATGAAATAAAAGATCCTGATGTATGATTTTGCCCTGTTTTCTGACTACTGGATTAACAGAGGTGAATTTGCTCACATTAATACAATATTTTATCCACAGAACTTTGAGGACTCAATACAAATTTTGACAAGCAATGTGACTCTCAAGAGCAAGAGGTCATCAAACAGTAAACTAAGTGCAATTTCATTTTCTCCTCCGTTTGTGAGAAAGTTTACAAACTAAACTTCTTAAACCATGTAGTAGATTTGGTCTCTGACCTATTTCCATTGTCTGAGCTGAGGGGAATGTTAAAAAAAGGCAATCATTCAAAATGAAAAAACTGAGCTGTTCTCTTCAAACTCGTCTTTTTAGAAATTACAGCTTTTCTTTTTACCAACTATGAATATCCTTTTTACATATAAAGAAGTATAATAATTCCCTTTTAAAATAAAAGTTTACAATGAGAACTTATGCTCTAAGAACAAACACTTTACTGTGAAATTAAAAAAAAATGTCTTCAGGTTGCTAAAAAATATTCTCTTTGCTTATCACAGCCTATATGAAAAGAGGTGATTTTCCACATTTTATTTGCAATGAAAAATTATTAACTTTTTTGGAAGAAGAGTTAGAATTTGAAAATATTATTGACTACAGGAATCACAATTGAGAGTCACTGTTCCTTACTACGTGCAGCAAACCAGGCTCTGTGAGATTTTCTTGAGGGCTATTTCCTTTCTAAAATACATACAGGCAGCGAGAAGTACAACTGAAAGGCTAAATTAGCTGCTTTGTATAACAAATGGGGGGGGAAAAAACAAAAACAAAACCACATGCAAGCAGCATTTCACACACAGAAGCACCCTGGGAAATTGAAATCGCTGTATTGACCTGTACTTCTTCCCTCCCATAGTGGGTGTGACAGTGTGTTCACGTCTCTGTTTCTTTCTTTTTTTTTTTTTTTTTCCCTATATCACTCAGATCCACAGAATTAGTCGGCTCCTCTGAGGGCAAACACCCATTATCAAGCTCCCACAGCCACCTGCTCTCCAGTAATGCCTCCAGACTTTGACACCAACATGAGGTTCAAGTTCTCGATCCTGGCGCTTCTTCTGGAAGTGATTGTCATTGTTTTGTATGGGATATTTGTGGATTACGACCCAAATTTTTCCGCTGCACAGTTATACCCACGTAAGTATTTCTGTCTAAGATTTATAGGAGCTGAAATTTCTTTAAATTGATCCTAAGCAAGATTTCTGAATAACTTATGAGACCTGCTGATAAAGAAAAGAAATGAAAGATGTGTTTTGGGGCAAACACATTTTTCAGAGGGTGAAAGCAGCAGCCTTCAAAGACAAATCCAAATTGAGCACATTAAAATTCTGCAAGTACCTCACTGCTGAGAAGTTTACTGTTCTGGGAGAGAAGAGCCTGGGAAATAGTTCTAGTGTTTGCACAGCAGGTTAGGACTTGGAGAACTGTGTGTTACTTTGAAAGATTCCAGCATTTTCCAGAGACAGATGGGGCGTGTTTCTTACCAGACCTTCTATTTTGATTACTGTATTTAATAATTAAAATGAATAGAATGTTTCATTACTACCATCCAGGTTTGGGAAAGGTTTCTTGTGAGAGCATGGAAACGGAGCTGTAAGTGCATCAATGTTATAAAATGTTTGTGAAAGCTCCACAAGGTGGATAACCCCCTGCTATTTTCCAAAGCAGTGGGTCCATTAGATAGTAATGGTTTAGCCTGAGACTGTTTCTGTTGATTTGTTGCTCTGCAAGTACTTGTTGAAGATCAGAAAAAGCTCTTGGCCTGAGAAGTAGTTCCTCACTTCTCTCACCCCCTCCTCCTCATGCAAAGATAAGACTACTGTGAATAGATAGAAAACAAGATTTGCAGAGCTGCAAACTGTGTTTTCCTGGCAATATTGAAGGTTTGTTGTTCAGTTTTTCAGCTCTGAGGCCTTAATAACTTGCAAGGTAGCCCTGCCTGCAGGTAGCAGCTGTGTAATTTTGAGTGCATCCCCCTTTTTCTCTCATTCTAACTGTCCTTTTCGTGGCTCTTACAGGGGAATGTGATCTCGGGTTGGAGTAATCTTGTGTTGTGTATTCTCACAGAGAGCATAGTCTGGCTCAGAGAACAGTGAATGTGGGCATTATTCAGTTCCATTATATAAGTCAGCTGAATGAACATCAGAGGCTAATTGCTCACATTTAGGTTAGCTCCACTGAGATGTGGCAGAATCCCTGAGATACGGCAGCTTAGGCTGTGCCAGAGCCCCTTCTCCATGACACAGTTTGGCCATGTCAGTGATGTTCATAGAGCTAAAGGAAGAGACCTTGGGTTTGGGTTGGAAAGGGCCTTAAAGAGCATCTCAGTCCAATCCCTCTGCCATGGACAGGGACAGTTTCCACCATCCCAGGCTGCTCCAAGCCCCATCCAACCTGGCCTTGGACACTTCCAGGGATCCAGGGGCAGCCACAGCTTCTCTGGACACCCTGTGCCAGGGCCTCACCACCCTCACAGGGAAGAATTTCTTCCTAATGCTCAGTATAAATCTCTCCTCTTTTAATTTAAAACTGTTCCCTCTTGTCCTATCATTATCTGCCCATTTAAGAAGTCATTCTCTCACTTTTTTTATAGCCTCTTTTAAGTCCTAGAAGATGCTTTAAGGTCTCCCCAGAGCTTTCTCTTCTCCAGGCTGAACAAACACAGCTCTCTTAGCTGGTGTCATATTAAACTATCCTGACTGTAGTGAATTATACAAGTTCCTATGTTAGGTGGCCTTATCTAGACAGTGTACTGGAAATTAGTCTTGGTCCACTGTCACCCAGGAGCTGATTGTTGGCCCAGGCAAAAGTCATGCCAAAACTCACACGAATAATTTGACAGCACAGGCAATTGTACTGACACTACAATACAGGTCTTTAAATGTAACCTACCCAGTTAGAAATCACCTATGCTTATTTCTTCATTAATATCAGTGTCTAAAAGTGTGTGAGGAATTTCCTGCTGCCTCCCCTGCCTCCCTGCACAGGCAGTGTATGGCTGTGTTATTCCTGCACACTTGTCCCTCAGCTGCCCACACTATTGACCTGTGAGCATCCTTCTGGAATGGTTTGGGCTCATGCAAACTGGCCCCTTGACCTGTCAGGCATGGTTTTAGGCACAGCAGGGATAGGGGAATGCTCTTAAGGTGGGAACAGTGTTTTAGGAGGAAAGGACATATATTTCTTTTGGCCAGGATGTTCAGACTACCAGCAGAGATATAAACCAAGCAAACACCACTTATGCCGTGTTGAATTTTTAGAATGCAAACCTCACAGAGGTCATTCCCAATAAAGAATGGGAATAAAAGTAGATTTTCACAATACCTATATTTTCACTTTTAGGACCCCTTACTCTCAAATTTACTTGTACAAAGTGCAAAAAAGGTGCAGTTTGCCTGAGGACTTGGCATAAATTTAATGCTATGGTTATACAGGTGTATTAGGAAATATCTTGAGCCAGGACTTCCCTTGAGTCCCTAAAATGATGGGTTTAAACTGCTTCCCATGCTATGCCTTAGGATGTTAACCTGTCTGTACCTTAGAGATTTAGTTCCTTCATCCAGGAGGTCATTTATATTCTCAGGGCTGCAGTGCAAAGCCTGATTTTGTCTTTTGTCAGCATAGCTGACCTTCAGGTAAGGAGAGCTAAGCTGAGTTCATTCCCAAAGCAAAGCTTTTATTGGTACTATTTCTGGTGGATACAAGTACAGGCATGGCAAATTGGATGGACAACTTCAGGTGTGTTGTGTCACTGGAATGGGAGAACAAGGAGGTGTGGTGGTTCTTAGAGCACTACAAGAGGATTTCTTTCATGTTGGCATCCTGTACACATTGTCCTGTGAGCATCCATGACTCAGGGCTTAGGAAACCTTTTGCATCCCTCTTGTTCAGGGTTCTATGGTTTACAACTGTAGGCCAAGCAAGATCAGTTTTAGAGCATGTCACAAGCATCGTTGTGTTGAGACTGGCCACCTTGAAGTGGAGTTATATTGCTGGTTTTGGCCAGCCTTGCAGAATTCTGTGTAGTGGCTTTCTTCAGGATCTGCTGGAGTGTTTTTCCCAGTCTTTATTTTCCTCTCTCAGAAGTGTTATACTTTGTCAAACACAACTAGTTACTAAAACAGTTCAGTTCAAATCATGCTGTTTGCATCATTTAAAGTCACTCCAGACTCACTCTTCTTTAAAATCATGCATAAGAGATAGTTAAGGTGCAAGGTACAGGCTAAACTAGAAGGAATTTGTCCTCAACACCCACGAATTAACCTAGTTTTGTCCAGAACTTTAAACCACTTGTGTGAATAATTCCAGACAGCTTTAAAATGTCCAGCCTGAAGAGGAAGATAAAGGGTTAGAGGTGTTTGTGAACCACCTGCATTTCTGTAGAATCATAGAATGGCCTTGGTTGGAAAGGATCAGAAAATTTATCATCTAATCCCAAGACAACCAACGATGCTGTTTCTTAAATGCAAAGTAAAGGCTCTTGCTGCTTATTTCAGCACTAGGGCAGGGCTGGAATATGACACTGCAAATATAAAAGAGTTTATTAGGAATCCCCAGTAACTTCTTATACTTCTGGGCCCTCTTTTGGCCAAGCCTGGTAATGTAAAACTGAGGAATGCTTCAGGTAATGGGAATTCCAGCTTCAAGACAAATGTTACACTAACCAGCTCAAGTTTTTCACGCTTATTGGCATGCAAGAGCAATGAAATAAAAGTTATTTGAAAAGGCCTTTTTGTATTGGAGGTTCTTACTAACAGTAAAATCAGGCCAAAAGTTGCAGCTACAGGACTCAAACCTGTTTGGTTTAGAGTCAATTAAATCACATAGTGCGCAAAGTAAAAAAATATTTTAAAATGTGAATTATCCATGAAACATCAGTTTGTATTAAAAGAAAAAAAAAAGAGTATGAACTTGAAAAAGTAGAAAAAGAACTAACCATATTTTAACAAAATTTATATTTTGTTAAATTTTATATTCAAAAATAATTTCTATTATATATAAATACATATTTATAGAAATATGAAGTTTTATTCCAATTTAATATTCCAAAAAGCAACCAAATATTTGAATGAAGACTAATTGTATGCTGATTAACTATATTAATTTTTAAATTTAAACTTTGCCTTACAATTATTTTTCCTTTTATCCATGTAAAAAGATCAATGTCTTGGACAGTAATTTTTAGGGATCCCAAGCATCCCTTTGCACTGGGACACCTAGCACTCACCCAAACAAATCCCATGTACAATTTTGGAGTTAGTCAGGACACACTGGCTCTGACCACCTCTATTGGAAGGGAAACATAACTTTTCTGTAAGGACATGAAGCGGTGATGATGTTCCAGGTAGCTTCGATGATGTTCCAGGTAGCTTCACAAAGACAAGACAATGCCAGAGACAAGGAATTTTGCAAGTACAGAGGTCCAGTGGCTTTCCATAATGAAATAGGAATCAATATAATCAAAAATTAGGCATGGCATTTTCCAGACATTCAGTTTTCAGCTCATAGACTGGTCATGAAGTGGGAAGAATGGATCCCATGCGTGACTGGAGTTTGGAACTCTTCTCTGCCCCAGCTGCCTGTGTCCCTAGCTTTTCACCCTTCCCAGCCACTCTTCACAGTCTCTACATAGACATGTTTTCCCTTCAGACTTTCAGGATGTCCATGTGATGATATTTGTTGGATTTGGTTTCCTGATGACCTTTCTGAAGAAATATGGATTCAGCAGTGTTGGTTTCAACATGCTCATTGCTGCCTTCGGTCTCCAGTGGGGAATTCTGATGCAAGGATTTTGGCACATGGAAGGAGGGAAAATTCCTATTAACATAGAAAGGTATATGTGAATTTACAAAAATTGGTATTTCTATCCCTGAAGATATCAGAAGCCATAAACCACAGCATCTATGGGGTCAGACATTTCCTGAATTTCATTAAGCCTTGCTGTCTACCTCTCCACATCCTTCTGCCCTTCACCACTGAGGGGCCCACTCCAGATGACCTGGGCCAAGGTAACCAAAGTTTGTGAAGACATTTGAGGTGCTACATTACGTGTGGGAGGTGTGGGTCCTGTAGAGAGATTGCTTTGAATCTGGAATATTTCCAGCAGTAGCACAGCACATCCTGCATCCAGCAGGCATGGAAGGATCTGTCTTTCCATGACACATGGGGTCACAGAAGAAAGGCTGGAGCTGCATGTCTGTGCACTCACGAGGTTTTCTCTTACTTCTCAAGGAATGATTTTCATGAGCATCACACTCCAGCAGGGTCTGAATACCAATCACAGAATGAGAGACCTCATGGGCAATGTCTCTAAGCACATTTAATGCCCCTCCTATTCACCTGTCCTGCCTCTACCAAGGTCTCAGAGCATTTTCCACAGCTGCAATTCTGTTTTCTGAGACAATTTGTAAACAATCTTGAAATGAACAGCATCCAAACATTACTGAGGGGAAAGCAGGAATGACACAAGCAGCTCCCTAGTGCTTACAGGCAGGCATTTTTAGAGGGATCCACAGGTTTTTGCCTTTCTCTGCTCTAATGTTTTTATCAATTTCTGGTTTTATTTAACTTTGCCAATCACCAAAACACATTAACACTGGTTCTGCCTGACAGGTCATGCAAAGATGATGCAGAGAGACAGGCAGGTGTGCAAGGCTTCCAGGATTATGCAAACCATCTGACCAAAGACCTCGCTATCATCTTTGAAGCCTAGGTGGCAGTCAGGGCTGGAAATTGAGGGGCTGGAGCTTGTCCAGAGAAGGACAAAGGAGCTGGGGAAGGGTCTGGACCACGAGTCTGGTGAGGAGCAGCTGAGGGAGCTGGGAAAGGGGCTCAGCCTGGAGAAAAGGAGGCTCAGGGGGGACCTTGTGGCTCTGCACAACTCCCTGACAGGAGGGGACAGCCAGGGGGGTCAGGGTCTGCTCCCAGGGAATAAGGGACAGGACAAGAAGAAATGGCCTGAAGGGACAAGAAGAAATCACACCAAGGGGGGGTTAGTTGGATATTAGGAAAAATCTCTTCACAGAAATGATGGTCAGGCATTGGAACAGGTTGCCCAGCGAAGCTGTGGAGTCACCATCCCTGGAAGAGTTTTTTAAAACACCTTCAGATATGGCATCGAGGGACATGGTTTAGTGGTGGACTAGGCAGTGCTGGGTAAAAAGGTTGGACTTAATGGTCTTAGAGACCTTTTCCAATCTATATGATTCTGTGATTCCATGACATCCCTGCAGATCCCAATACACTTCTCAGCTGCCTTTTTGTCATAATTTCTACCAGCTAAGCACATGTATGGTTTAAGAGGAAATCTTCTACACTTACTCTTCACTAGCTGGTAAGATCCTTACAAGATCCATCTGGAAAGGTTTGATTTAATTTTTATCCACAAAGATGAGCTTGATAATTTTGTATCTGAAGAGTTAAAGCCCTATAATTTCAATCATATAATTCTAATGGCATGTTGGATGTTACAGCTTTTTTTTAATTAATTTTCTTTTTTTATGTGTTTTGGGGTTGTTTTTTTTTTTTTCTTCAGCATGATAAATGCAGACTTCAGCACAGCAACCGCTTTGATTTCCTTTGGAGCACTCCTAGGGAAAACAAGTCCCATTCAGATGCTGATCCTGACTCTTCTGGAGATCACCATCTTTGCATGCAACGAACATCTAGTAACCAAAGTATTAAAGGTACAACAATTTAACAATCATTGTTTTCTCTTTATAACAAGTGTTTTCATCCCGTAATGCTTCCAGCTTGCTTATGCCAGGCTCTGGTTTCTACCACAGAATTAAACAATTAAGTCCTCCAGGCTTCTCATTCATCAGACTCTTGTCTTTATGCTGTATAAAATCTGTGGCACTATTTTGGGTCCCTATTACAGGCCACAGATGTTGGAGCTTCGATGACTATCCATGCTTTTGGAGCTTATTTTGGTTTGGCTGCAGCTTTCATCTTGTACCGTCCTGGTCTGACAAAAAAACATGAAAACGATGAATCCACCTATCACTCAGACATGTTTGCCATGATTGGTAAGTGAAGTAATATCGAGAGTTGATCAGCTGTTCATTCCTCTTCCATCTTCATTTTTTCTGATTACCTATTATTATGCTACATTCATTTTCCTAAGTACACTTATTGAGGCAAATTCCTTTTAGTCTCATGCATGCACCATGTTTTCAGTGGTACACATATTTTTCCTTGCTTCCAAGAATGGAAAAGTCAAATTAAATACATGTTTTCACTATGCATTAGTGGTGATGTCCTTTCTGTTAAGTCTTGTGCTTTTCAGCAGTATTTCCAAAGCAATTGTCTGTAATTAAAAGGATTGAGTTGTGCCTGTCGTGGTAATGTATGTCAGAAACCATATATCTATCTGTCCATGAGAACTGTTCATAGACCAATTCACCAGCTAAAACTTTCAGTCGTATTGATAGATGATAAAGGACTTGCATGTGAATTGTGTTGCCTATGCCTCCTGTTCTGGCTGGGGTTTCACAGTGGTGGTGAGCTCTGACAGTGAGTGAGGCATGACAAGGGGTAATTAATGCCTCCCAGTAAGATTTCGCAAGAGACCATGTGTCAAAACCCCATCTGCCAGTGTCAGAAGCTTCTGCATATTCTATTATTTCTTCCAGGATTTAGGCTATTCAATGTTTCTCATTAATCACTGTCCTCATTTCTTGTAACACACTCTGTATTGGCCCTTGTGACTAAACAGCTTTTGCTTTGACTTCTATTCATCCAGGTACCCTGTTCCTTTGGCTTTTTTGGCCCAGTTTTAACTCTGCCATTGCAAATGGCCCAGAAGCCCAGGGAACAGCCATTATCAACACTTACTTCTCCTTGGCTGCCTGTACTGTTGTAACATTCGCCCTCTCCAGCTTGGTGGATAAAAGAGGCAAATTCAGTATGGTAAGAGTCACATCATGACCCGTGTTAAATTGAGTCAACCCTCTCTAATAAGGATGCAGATTCCCAGCTTCCATCTATCTGTCCAGAGTATCTGGAGCCTTTCCCCATACTATCACAAGAATTAGAGCTATTATACACATAAAACTTATGAAGTCTGATGAGAAGTGGCTGAGGGAGCTCAGGGGGGGCTCATTCTGGAGAAGAAGGAGGTTCAAGGAGGATTTTCTCACTCTCTACAACTCCCTGAGGAAGAAAGGTGGAACCAGATGAGGCCTGATCTCTTCTTCATACACCAAGTGACAGGATGAGAAGAAACAGCCTCAAGTGGTATCAGGGCAGATTTAGACTGGATATTAGCAGAAATTTCTTCACAAAAAGGATTGGAAAGCAGTGTAGTAGACTGGGAACATGTTGGTTGTACTGGTTTGATGGTTGGACTTATTAATCTCAAAGGTCTCTTCCAGCCTTAATGATTCTCTGAGGAGTCTCTGTTGTCCACAGAACCTGCAGGACCTTCGAGACATTAGTCCAGTGTTCAAGTGAACTTTTGGATCTTATTCCAAAGATGTTCCTACTTCAGTTTCCTTATCACAACAGCCAAAATAGGTGTCTCAAGGAAATGATCCATTCCCTGGAAATCTCAGTGCAGCTGCACAACAGACAAAATCGAACCAGCTTCTGTCCCCCTTGCCCTAAAATCCAGCTCTGTTTTCACCCACTCCTCTCCAGCAGCTCAGTTATTTGTCAGAGCCCAGCATGTGCAAGAGAGCCTTCAGGGGCACTCAGCCTTCAAACAAGCCTCTGCTCCTCATGTGTCACCTCTGCCTTGCTCTGTGTCCCCTCTGCAGGTTCTCATTCAAAATGCCACCCTGGCAGGAGGAGTAGCAGTGGGTACCTGTGCTGACCTGGCCATCCACCCCTTTTCTGCAATGTTCATTGGGGTTATTGCTGGAATTGTCTCTGTCCTTGGATTCCAGTTCTTGACTGTAAGTACTGGGGACCCAGCTCTGCTCCCATTTTTTATTTCTCTTTGGCTTTACTGGAGCTCCCTTGGTTTGCTACAATGGGAGGATAGACACAGTAAACTCCAGGTAATGGTGACCTTTAATAATTATTTGATTCTTGAACTTCTGCTTTTTCTTTTACATATCCATCTAGAGATCATGGAAGACTATGAAGTCACTATAAATTTTCTATTTTCCCTCATTTCAGCCTCTGATGGCATCCAAGCTGAAAATTCAAGACACTTGTGGAGTTCATAACCTACATGGTTTACCTGGAATTCTGGGAGGTATTGCTGGCATCATAGTAACTGCAATAAAAAGGGAAATGAGGTGAGTTGTAGAGAGAAGAGAGAAATAAGTTTTTTGATTTTTAAAGGTCTGTTCTAATTTGCTGCCTTCTTTGGATCTAATTATGATTTTTTTTTTTTTTTTAAGAAATGTGTCATTGATTTGATGTCAAGCATTGTACTCTCATTTAATTTGGGTCCTTTTTGATTTCCTGCCTTTAACACTCTGTTTAAATGCCAAGCTCATTACAGATTAAAAGCTCAAATAAAAATAAATTAATTAAAACAACATAAAGAAAGAGCACACTGAACCAATCAAACATAGAAGAATATTTATTATGACTCTACAATTACATTGCTGGTATTTGTAAGATTTGGTCTTTTTGACAACAGGGAGTATTCTCTAACAGCTTACAGGACATTAATAACCTTCTCAAAGAATTTGTTTTCATCTGTAGCCTAAAGCAAAGCTTAATTGAAGTCATTGTACACAGTAATGGCAGGATCTGCTGGATTCTACCATAAGGATTCTAGGATATTTTCCTATGAGTCACCTTTTCCAGCATGCACCAAGTACAATTGCAGTACAAGTTGTAAGACTGATAATCAGTCTCAAAGTGTAAAAATTTTTTGATAGGCAATGGTTTGGTTTCTGCCCTTTTCAGGAATGGTCACCTGCTTACTCCAGCCCTGCAGGCTGCTGCTCTGGGAAGTACACTTGGAATTGCACTGGTGGGAGGAGCACTCACAGGTCAGTGGAAGGCTTATAGTGACTAAAAACATGTGAATTTAGATGTTTCTCCATGGAGAGCTTAGATGTATCAACAATTTTGTGTGAATAATACAAAACTGAAATAATGGGTCCCCATGCCAGAAACACAAATATGGAAAAGCAGTTTTCCAATGTCTTCAAATGAAGTTCAGGAGCATCAGGAAGAACTTCTTCACCACAGGGGTGGTCAGGCATCGGAAGGGGCTTCTCTGGGAGGTAGTGGAGTCCCTATCCCTGGAGGTGTCCAAGGAGGGACTGGATGTGGCACTCAGGGCTCTGGTCTGGATGACAAGATGGTGTTTGGTCTAGGATTGAACCTGATGATCCTGAAGGTTTTTATCCAACCTAAATGTTTCTATGATTCTGTGCTTCTGTGTATCTTACTGAGTACATGCTCCAAAGATACTGAGTTTTATATCTATAGGAATAATAATGTGTTCTTCCAGAAGCAATTCTTCTCTAGATCTAGATACTTCGAATTCTGAACAGAAACTAGTTTGAGATCAAGACATACTCAATGAGGTGTCATGTGTTTCCATGTGTTTGTGAATACTTCCAAACAAACAAACAAACAAAAATCAGGCTGAAATAGAAAACTTTTATCTGAAATCTGGTCAATTAAAAGCAAGCATTTATTTATGGTCTTATTCATGTTTGTATGAAGAAATGTGAATCACCTCTCAGAATAATTGAGCTGATGTCCCAGGATGGTTGGGAATTTCTGTAGATGAGGAAATCAGTCAGAAAACTTAGCTGGCTGCCTAGGGCACATCTGAGGCAGATTTATTTGGTCATTTTCTTTCTTTTTCAAATCTCTGATGCTGTTTTTCCTGCAGGTGCTATTCTAAAGCTGCCCTTCTTGGGACAAGTATCTGACCAGAACTGCTTTGATGACTCTGCTTATTGGGAGGTAAGACACAACCTCCTTTTATTTTCATTATGTTGGAGGATGTACAGCCATTGCAGCCCTGCTCTCCTGGGCTTTGTGGTTTGCACACATGAGTCAGAAAACCTGCCTCTTCAAAATTCAGAAATGCTGCTCTACCTCAGGCTGTGAATTTAGCAAGGCTACCTGCAGGATCACTTTTGGACTTCTTAGGTAATCCTGCCTTTTTCATTGGACTCACCTTGAACGAAAAGCAGAAATAGAAACAACAAATTAATATCAGAGTGGAGGCCTTTATCTCTCTCTTATATGCTTATTGTATTAGGTATCTTCTTCCATATCAGAGACTGATGACATATGGTTAATTTAGGCAATCTGAACTTTTTCCTTTATGCCAGGACAAGCCCAAAAAGGCAGGGCAAGAAGTAATATATGATACACATTCCTTGCAAATAAAATGTGGAGTTAAAGGAATTTTTTTTTTTTTTTTAGTTTTTTTAATGAATTAAACTCCTTCCGCTATGAAGAAAACCCTGAGTTCATCCCTCAGTATCCAGAACTGATGGTTCATGTCAGGCTGTATCAATGTTAATAAACAGACATATCATATATGTAAATAGAATTACATTCTTGGCACACTTTAGTCTTCTTTTACGGCAAAAGAAAATCTATCTATCCTTAACTGACCTCTTCTTTGTTTCTCCTGGCAGGTTCCAGAGGAGGAGACAGCATCTGAAATTTACTCCAGCCACCGTGATGAGCGCAGCAGATTTGAAGCTGCCATGTAGAAAAACAATTAATCTTCAATATTTGTCCTAATGATGCTCTTTTCTGTTTCCAGTGCTAAGAAACAATGAAACAACATCCAAGTATTGTCCCAACCACACCAGGTTTTTAAGAAAAGGCTGAAGATAGCTATATTTTTGTAACAGAAAACAAGCTTGATTTTAGTTTATTTAGTCATTATGCCAAACTCAGGTGAATAAATTAGGTTCTTTCTATATTTTTGTCCACCTGAAAAAGGCACCACAAACTGCTCTTTAAAATTATCTATATTTTATTTTTTTTGTCACTGACAACAATGTAGCTGTTGTAAAAAACTTTGGGTTTCAAGATTATTACAGGATAATGCATTTAAGTGTGAGATTTCTGAGTTACATCCTTCAACTGCATAGGGGTAATCAAGAAGAAATGAATTTATATTTTTTATATGGATTTGAACAAACTTTTCACCAGACTAACCCTATTTAACTTTTTAAGAAAATGTGTCCTCTTTTCCAGTGGAGGAGAAAATGTGCTGTATTTTGAAGCTTGATTATGACAGGAAGCAAAATGTTGAAATAAATCTTATGTCAAAGCACAGAATACAGTGACTGATAAGGCAATATGAGTATAGATGTATTGTCAATATGTTTATTGAAAGGGAAAGGAAAGTGAAATTGTAAAAAAAACCATAATTATCATAGATCTATTTATTTATTGTCATAGATTTAGTTAGTTTCAAGGACATAATAAGAGAACTGAGCAGGAGCTATGAAAAGCAAGTGATTGCATAATAGGTCTTTTTCTATTCAATAGTTATAAGTGGATTGTAGCAGTGCTGATGTCAAGCAGTATATCCTGAACTAATGCCAGCTCCAGAAAAACATTAATTGTTTGGAACTGACTGGAAAGAAACTTTGTTCAACCTACGGAAGACACAAATCACTGACTCTGAAGTCACTTTCTCCTAAAAGAAGTGAAAGCAAAAAGAAGAAAACTGAAGCTAAATTAAGGAAAATTAACTTAATCATAGAAGTGATGACAGTGTCTGCTCAGTTCAGAGACAAAAATTGAGGCAGCTGAAGGAACTCCATGAGGTGCCTCAGTGCATGGGATAATCCATTGAGAGACAATGGATGGGAAGTGAAAATCAAACAGAAGGAACACAGTGCCTCAATCCATCATTCAGGGAAAGCTGCTGCCGTTGCCTCTGAATAACAGGCCAAAGTGGGTGAACTTTCAACCCTTTTTTTTATACTAGGATCTTATTTCAAGTCTTACTTATCAGACTTAACAGGAAAACTCCTCTCATATTTCCATTTCTGCTGATGTACTTTTCCTTGAAAATCTTTAGAAAGATACTAGGCAGGGCTGTCCCATATGTTACACCCGCTGTATACTGCTAGATCTGTCAGATTTCTATCCATGAATAAAAATACATTTGTTGTATCACACTTTAGTTCAGATAAGCTCTTTTGCAGATGTGCAATGACTGACTCTCTTCTACCTTGTTGGCTGTAAGACGTCCTTTATCCTCTCACAGCTGTCACATGTTCATTTTTGTAAAAACTGGGGAAGCATTTCACAATGTAAATATCACATTTGTAAATATTTTAGAAGTATTTTGTGCATAATTTGCGAAGTGTTGAAGTACTTGAAAAAGATTCCATCTGTGGACAGCCTGTAGAAACCTTATTTTCAATACATGAATTTCTCCCCTCAAATTCCTGCTTGTGAGTTCAGAGGGTCTTTCATTCACCCCTTTCAGGGAGTGAGGTAATTTCCTTAGTTTTGAGTGCTGACTGCACAGGAATACCTGAGTGAAGAAGTACCACCCACTGGCAGTAAATCTTTGAATTATAGAATCCTTAAAGTTTGAAAGCACTTCCAAGGTATCAAGTCCAGCTTTGGATGGGTTATCATCATGGCCAGTAAACCACACTGAGAATGCTGTGTCTGCTCACTTCTTGAACACTTCCAGGGATGGTCGCTCCCCTGCTTCCCTGGGGAGCCTGTTCCAATGTTTAACCACTCTTCCAGTGAAGATTTTTTTTCCTAATATCCAACCTAAACCTTCCCTGGTGATCGATGCCCTCAATAACAACATTTAGGATCTTTTTTCAAATCCAAAAGGGAAAAAAATAACTATACAGTTTTGTTCTTCAGTTCTCCTTATAATCTTTCCATAGTAATCCATACCCTCATCCTCTATGTACTTGTCATTGTCCCCGAACTTCTTCTTCAGAAGATTCCACCCCCAGAGAAATCAGTCCCTTAGATTCTCTCAAAAAACAGAGTAGGGAGATTAATCCCTTTGTCTAATCAGAGGTTTAAATGTTATTTTCTTTTCCATGTGACTGTGCCTTTAAAGTATAGAATCTGTTCCTCCAAAGGTTTTTTACTCTAATTGCTCACCTCCACATTGCAGATGCCAGTGGCATTTGGCTCTCTGGCTTGAGGTATTTTCTTTGGTTGGTTATTTCCCAATTAATCAAAGCTTTGAATACCTTGAATCAGCAGAGCTTCATGAATAATTAGTTACAACTTCTGTGTAATATGTGACTGGACACTGAAAAGATAGAAGCTTAAAATATTTTACTAAGAGCCCTTTAGTTCTTCCATGAGGAAGCCTTATACTGGCAGGAAAAGAAAGTAAGGAGTTAAACAAGAAACAAAGTGGAGGACGACTTTAAAGGACAGGACTGAAAAGCAAACAAAAGTTAAAGTACAACTCCTCTAAATTCAAGGCTCACAATCATCAGCATTTCTTTTCTTTCTCATTAAAGTCTGGCAATGTTTTATCCCTTCCAACAGCTGTGCAACACTCTTTCTGTCTTACCTTTGTCTCACTTGGACTTGTTTTTGCATTAAAAGATCTTACATAAGGTGCTGTGGGCTTGTTTTTTTGGTTTTTTAATGAGTAAAAAATTTAATGATATCTTCTTTAAACTAACCAAGGGTCAAGCTTACTGTCAGCCCTTTTCAGAATACCAGTGGTTGACCATAGCTTTGAAAGCTGTCTTATAGCTCTCCATTCCTACCTCTGTCAGAGCAGTATCTTTGTATTTCATTACTGAAAATAAAATTTATTTGAAAGCCATTGGCTGAACATTTGCTCACAAAACTTCTTTTAACATTTGTGCTCAAATCTGTTGCTGAATAAGTGCATTAATTGAATGATTTAGATGACCAACTGTATTTGTTTGACATTTCTTGGGGATGCCTTCTCTCTTACTGAGAGAAGTAAGAGAAGTATATTTTTCTCAAAATATATTAACAAAATATGTCTCGTCTTGCCAAAGGAGAGCTCTTCCTGTTCTTCTGCAGCCTCCTGCAAAATGCTCACCTTTCAACCTCTCCTCAGGTCTTTGCTATTAGTTAAATTCCAGATATATGTGGAAAACTCGACATTTTCAGTGCCTTTTTACCCACTCTGGAAAGGTGAAGTAGAATCAGGCCAACTGGAGCACAGCTGGACACTGTCCCCGGACTTTTTCCAGGACACCTTCCAGGTAGGTGAAATGTCCTGTTCTGTCCTTCTGTCCTTCCTGGGGACAGCAGCAGGCTCAGGGTGAGCCAAGCCAAGAGCAGGTTTGCTCCAGCCCCTCTCCCAGGCTCCCAGCCATGTGCCAGGGCTCTTTTCCTCTAGGTCGCTGCACCCCCATTCCTTGGGGAATTTCCTCATTCCCTCCTCTCCTCTGCTTCCTGTTATGTCTCTGCAGGGACCCTGAAACTTTTTGGGAAAGAAGGACAAGGGGCTCAGCCTTGAGGCACTTCACCTCACACAACCTTCAGGTTCTGGCCTCAAGGCCACATGCAATTTAGTGTTCTAGACTTCTACTAAAAAACTATTCCGAACACTGTTCTGTGGGCTGTGACTCAACTTTTCTGTCCTGTCTTTCCCTTGGCTTTTTCTTTCAACACCTCCTCCTCTGCTGTTCACCCTCTGAGATACCAGAGTTAGGCTGTACTTCAGCCCCCTTTCCTCAGCCAACAGAGGACATCTTTTCCCAGTGTCCAGTTCTGGGATTCCCAATACCAAAGAGATCTTGATGGAGTCCAGCAAAGGGTCACAGAGATGCTGGAGAGATTGGAACACCTCTTATTTGAGGAAACGGAGAGGTGTGAGTTTAGCCTAGAGGAGAGAAGGCTCAGGGGGATATTATCATTATAAACACCCGGGGGGAGGATCAAAAAGTCAGAGCCAGACTCTTCTCAGTGTGTCCCTGAGGACCAGATGCCATGTGCACACACTGAAACACTGGAGGATCCCTCTTAACATCAGGAAACACTTTTATATTGTCAGACTGACCAAGCAGTGGCACAGGTTGCCCAGGAGATGTGGAATCTCCATCCTTAGGATCATATCATTTTTTAGGTCCTTGAAGATACTCAAAACCTGTTTGGACATAGGCTGAGGCATGTGACTCTTGTTGGCCCAGCTTGAAAGGGGAATTGGACCAGACAAACTCCAGAGTCCCCTCCAAACCTCAATAATTCTGTGATTCTGTGGTTTCAAATTCCCAGTGAATTCAATGGAATCAAAGTTATGCCACCCATAAAGAGTTTTGTGAGAAGACAGCAGGCCTGAAAATCCCTGGGCAGCATGGGAGAAAGCAGATTACACACAATCTGAAAACAGGAAAGGTGTCCTGTTTCCTTGAAGCCTGCAAACCTTGAGAAGAATAACAGACTGTCAGGACAACAGATTTATTAGAGGCCTGCAGCCGGGTTGCGTGTGAAGAACTGAACAGAGATCCTCACGCTAAATGTGTAAGTACTGTCTCAACTTTGCAACTAACAGATTTATTTGCTCTCAGCTTGTGAGTGTCACATTCATACATCACACACTTTAAAATAATAAATCTCTGCATTACACCTCTGGGCAGTGGAATTTTCATTTCTTGAGGGTATCAAAGATATCTGTGCTAAAGGCAAAAACATGTTTAATCAGTAACCTGGACAGCGTGCAGAACTGATGGCTTTTATATCAAATGTCAGGTTGCTGACCTGCAGTTACCCATGTTCTTGGACTTTCACACTTACGCAGTGACCCCCACTTTCACCCAGTCACACTGGTTAGCACACACTTATATACCCCTGTACCCTTCCGAGGATTCATTAGGAAGCACACGCCAAGAGAACAAGTCACCAGCTGCAATTAAAACATACCCTTCCCTGGAAAAGAGGTTTATGGACTAACACAAGAGCCTCTCAAGTGAAATTATTTCAGGAGGACAGAGATACAGGGTCCACATTTTCTCTTTTCTGTGGCAAACACTTGGCTGAATAGAGATGGGCTGGAACAGCACCACTTCAATTGGTTTTGTGTTCATCCTGACATTTCTATTAATTTCAAAAATATTAAGTTTCTGGAATAACAGCACTACCATTGTTTTAGTGTCAATCCTGGCTTTTCTCTCCATTTTGAAAACAGCAGGTTTCTGGAACAGCAGCCAAGGACAGAATTTTCCTCCGGGTCCAAGACCATTACCCATAATTGGAAACCTTCTTTTGTTTGACTTGAAGAGACCCTACAGGACTTATTTACAGGTACTCATTTTCTCTTCTATTGGTCCTATCAACCAAGCCCCATAGTCCAAGATGTCAGAGAGTTTCTCCTATTGCACCCAATGTACTGCATCCATGCATGAGCCTTTAGCAAGGGACTCGGAGATGGCTATTTGAGCAGAAAATGTTGAAAGCAGCATGTTTTTTTTTTCTGTAATATTTTCTCCATTCATCCAGGTTTCAGCTTTCAACAACTTTCAAATTAATAGCAGCCGTCCACCTTATTTTTGTGATAACTCTGAGAAAAGGCAACTGAATAAGGAATGATTTTGATATGTGGTGTAAACCTCTCTGCCTTCCACTGACTATTGGTGTACCTGGAGCTGTGACTGCAGCATCTTGGCTTCACTGATTTATCAACGTTCCCATCTCCCTTTCCTCTTTTCTTCCCCAAAAGCTGAAGATATAATTATATACTCTTAATATTCAGGGCCAACCTTTGCCAAAATAATAAATCTTTCCATTTTCTTCTAGTGCTTTCTTTACCTAGTTTATTGCAGGGCTTTGCTGACTTTGAGTCAGAGGAATTCTATGAACCCCCTCCTTTCTTAGAGTTTTTACTGCTTAGACATTAAAACTGCACATCTTCCCTGCTGATGATTTTAAAAGGGATATTTGCACCAACAAACCTGTATGGATGTTATACCCACAAATCAAAAGACTGTTTAGATGCAATATCTGGAATATCACTGTAGCTCTCCAACACAGCCCAATTGTGTTGACAAAAGCAAGTTCCATCTCTTTTCAGGCCAACAGAACCAACATGTATCTGCTGTAATTCAGTGATTCCTTTCTGATGCTGGATATCGGTTCTCTGACTTGAGCATAATTCAGATCTGGGTCACAGCTCCTGTTATTTCAGCTGCCTGTACTAGCTTACCACTTGCTGAACATTTTGCATCTTGATGCTAAACAGATTCCTTCTGTTTCTCTCTGCAAGCCCACAAGAAAATGAGTGTAGTCAGGAAACCCCCCTCCAGTTGTCAGAAGAATCAGGAACACTGAGTTACATAAAAATAAATCTATCTGTTCCATCTAGAAAGGTACCACATTGTCTCTGAGACAGATTCATGGTGCATGTAATCATGTATAAAAAATTCGAATGTATCTAATGCTAAATCCTGGCCCAGAAACAAACTGATTTATTTTTAATAAAATAATGGTAGCAAACAGTTGAACAGGTTGTTCAGGTGTAGCCTCTACACAAAGAAACACAAGAGCATAGAGATAAGTGTGAAAACATGAGTCAAAAATTGAATTTGCAAGGGTTTCTGAGGGAAGACAGAACTCTCAGCGCAATCCTTTGCTGACTTGGTGTTTCAGCTGTTGACACTCCTGCTCAGTTTAGCATAAAGGAATTCTGCTCCCAACTGTGCCATTTAGTCATTATCCACCACAATGTCTGGCACATTCCCATCATTTAAATCAAGTGTTTTTTCCCTGTAGTCAGGAAAACATCTACCATGTTAGTAACCCAGAGGCAGGACTGGAAAATAAGCAGCACTGGAAGGGGTCATTAATTTCTTTGTAGGTTATAAAAGTTGCAAATCACTGCTCTCTCCTGACAGCTGTCCAAAAAATATGGTCCAGTCTTCAGTGTTCAGATGGGGCTCAGGAAAATTGTAGTGATTTCTGGCTATGAGACAGTGAAGGAAGCTCTCGTAAACCAGGCAGATGCATTTTCAGAGAGACCTAAAATCCCAGTCTTTGAAGATTTGACCAAAGGAAATGGTAAGTTGGTCTCATTTTTCCTTACCAGCTTGACCTACTCACTTTTTTTTCCCTAACAGACAAAGCAAAAGCTGGGACAACACTTTGGATCATAGATCACAAAAGGCATTGGAAAAAGGGAGCAACTTCATTGACTTCAACACACTTATTCAACTTTGAAACTACTGACAGTGGCAACAAAACAACCATAACTCTAAAAGGAACCACAGCAACAGATAATGGATAGTGACACAAGTGTGTCAGGATCTAGAACAGGGAATCCTTTCCAAACAAGCATTTCTAGCTCTCATGATACGGCTCTGGACTTGTGGGCTTGTGGGCTTATCACAGAACCACCTTTTCTGAAATTACTATTCTATTGTTGCTTGTAATTTCAGTGGTAAATAGTGCTTTTCAATTCAGAATGTGACAACAGATAGCATATAGCACATAGAGAACTGTTGATTTATTTTAAAATGGGGAATACTGTCTACTGAGCTGGATTTCAAAGTAAGAATTTCGCACCCAAACTTCATTCTAATTCAGCATAAGAATTTCATACTTATATCTCCAAAGATCCTTGGACAAATTCAGGAATAATTCTGTGTACATTTTAACAGCTGCATTTTTTGATCATATTATTGCATAGAAGCTTACATTTCACTTTATTTTTTTTATCTGGAAAAAAACCCATAGGTAATCGGTTAAATGATGTAAAAAATTCTGTGAAAATAACTGAAGACGGAGGTTTTAAGATATAACCTAATTTATAAGACAAGACCAAATTTTTTTTACTACTTATTTTTTTCCTGCAGTCATCAGAGATCGTAGTTCAATTAAACTTCCAAACTGTGATGACCAGCAGTTTGAACTTGAATTTCCAATGTCCATTTTCTTCCAGTGTCAAGAGTTTTTGAGGATATATATTCTTTATAAGGTTTGATTAAATAAACCTTTGATATTTATCCTATTCTCATTTAATAAACCTACTGCTGAGGATTGAAAATACTTAAGGCACAGTTGTGTTTTCCCTAATCTGGATGCAATTTGTTTTAAAAGTGACTGCTACTACACAGCTCCATTCTACACCTACAAATATTTAAAATCTTCTGCTACATTGAAATGCTCTTTTGGTCTCAGGGGTTATTTTTGCTCATGGCGAAAACTGGAAGGTGATGCGAAGATTTACCCTCACAACCTTACGAGACTTTGGGATGGGCAAAAAGGCCATTGAGGATCGAATTGTGGAGGAGTACGGGCACCTGGCAGACACCATCGCCTCACACAAAGGTGGGTGGATTGGTCCTTCTTCAAACCTGCAGAGTCACAGAGTCACAGACTAGTTTGGGTGGGAAGGGACCTTAAAGCTCAGCCAGTCCCAGCTCCTGCCATGGGCAGGGACAGCTTTGACCAGCCCAGGTTACTCCAAGTCCCATCCAACCTGGCCTTGGACACTTCCAGGGATCCAGAGGCAGTCACAACTTCTCTGAGCAGCCTGTGCTAGGGACTCACTGCCTCTAAGGTTTTGTCCAAGTATGCAGAGGCTTTTTGAGCCTTCTCAAGTTCAGACCTTTTTATGAAATGTACATCAGTTTGATGAATTTGGCTCCTTTGGCATTTTTGTGTCTTGGTGTGGTATTCTGACCTTGGATAATAATCAATGATAGCAATCAATCATAACAAATAAATAGCAATATTTAATAATACATTTACACTTACAAATTACATCTCATTATTATAACGTAATAAATCCTCTTGTTCCTTGTCTAGGAAATCCCATCGAAGCCAACAAAATAATTAATGCAGCAGTTGCTAATATAATTGTGTCAATATTGCTTGGAAAACGATTTGACTACAAAGACTCCAGATTTATGAGACTTGTAAATCTGACCAATGAAAACATGAGGCTTGCTGGGAAACCTGTGGTTACGGTAATGATTCACATGTTTATCTTGCTGTTCCACTAGATGCTGCAGGAAAACAGCAATACTGGTGATCAGTTTCTTCTTTTAAATGGGAAAATCTGAGACTCTGAGAGATAATAGGTTTACAAAACACTTTCTTGGACAAAAAAAAAGCTTTGAGAGACAGTTTGAGAATCATGAAGTCAATAATCAAGCCCCCAGTCTCTCAAAAACATATTTAAGATAGAGTTTGAAGAGCGCTAGTGAGTGAAAAATACCTTTGGACACTTGCATGCAATGCTGCCACACCCTGGACTGATTTATGTCTATCTAGGTTTTGAAAAAGAAAAAAAAATGCTAGTGGAAGAGCTGGCTAAAACAATAAAAAAAGTTGCTGGCCAATATTTCCATCTGCCTGGTGGCAGCTTGAAGCTGTTTGAGACTGACACCTATACTACTCCTGAAAAATAGCATTTTGGGGCAAGATTTTTACATCTATTCAGTGGTCCTTGATAAATTTTCTACCACGAGCTCATCCAGTCACTTTTTCATGTTCCAAAAAGCAAAATATTAATCTTAAGTTTCTGACTCTGTATCTTCATAGGTGGCCAAATGTTGTTAATTTGTTTTTGTAGTGTTTTCAAAGCTCTGGCTCATAAACTCTCTCTCAATTTCTACTCTCATAGGTGTACAATATCTTCCCATACCTTGGATTCCTCCTAAGGGCTAACAAGGTTATCCTCCGAAACAGAAAAGAACTCCATGATTTTGTACAAGTTACTTTTGTAGAGTACCTCAAAAACCTGGACAAAAATGACCAAAGAAGTTTTATCGATGCTTTCCTGGTTAAACAGCAGGAGGTAACTGAGTATTTTCTTGCTGATTCCATCTTTTATGGTTCTATGAAGACATTTGTAATCTTCTTTCAGTCCTCACAATTACAGATTAATTTCTTTAGGGAAGCTGTCTTTGAAAAAATATATATGACAAATTGGTAGACAAAGTGGTAGAGGCACAGAGACTTCACACTGTTGAAGTTCCAACCTCTTTTAATCAGCAAACATTTATCCTTATTTATTTTCTTCAGACTGTAGAAATGTATTTACCAAGGTTGTATCTTTTTACCTGCTCTCTCTGTTGACCCATCCCTTCTGGCTCTTTTGAAAACATAATGCATTACAGAGTGGAATCACTACCTGGGCTTTACTGGAACTTATTTGGGGTCTTTTATATGTCTGGGTTACCTTCCCCATGGGGAAGGCAGGTCCCTTTGCTGATGGTCCCACTAAAAACAAAAATATGTCAGCACTCTCCTCCAGGCACAAGCCCAAAGCTCTTCCTTGTCTTTCATACTTTTTTGAAATATAGTATTTATATCTTAGCAAATGTTCATCTACATAAATTGCATTTTTACATGGAAAGCTTTGAGTTTTCATCCTTCTATTTCAAACACTTTTTTTTCAGGAGAAATCCACTACCAATGGGTATTTCCATAATGACAATTTGATAAGCCTGGTGAGCAATTTGTTTACTGCTGGTGTTGAGACAATTTCCACCACACTGAACTGGGGCTTTCTGCTGATGCTAAAGTACCCTGAAATCCAGAGTAAGTGATTTAATGATAGATACTGTTACATTCAGAGTACTGGGGACCAAACAGGAACCTGGAGGATCAACCTAACTATTAATTTGCCAAGTTACAAAAAGCTGAGATTTCCAGCCAATTTTTGCCTCTGTGCCCTGTGGTTCAGACCCAGTGAGGGTCACACTGGTCAGCCAGCAGCAGAACACCGAGTTCATACAGGGCCAGACCCTTTGCTTCGGGAAATCCCATTAATTAATAAGTAAAGAACTGTCCTGTGTTGATCAATGAAATTGTTCCAGGTTTCCCTCAGAAACTGTCAATAAACCACAGGACTGTGCATTTGTTAAATGGACTGTACTGAGGCTTTAGGGACCCGAGAGGATTCATGGAATTGCCCTTGTCTGGCATCTCCATTCCAGTGGATGGTAGAGGGTTCTTTGGAGTCAAATGGGGTTTTTGACCCGCTGGGCAGAATGTGGATCTTTAGACAAAAGAGATGGCAGAAAAAAAGTCTTTAGGTTTCTTGTTGTTAAAGAATCAGCCAAACACTGTAGTCCTGTTCACCTCCCATTATTTCTGAAAAGAAAAAAAGATTTTTGGAGAATTTATGGTTTGTACTCCAGATCTGTTATACTTTACATTAGTGAAGCACACTGTGTCTCAGGGGTGAAGGAGTCCTTGTATCTTAGAGTTGATTCTTTCTTCAGGAAAGGTGCAAGAAGAGATAGAGCAAGTGATAGGGTCCAACCCCCCGCGGATCGAGCACCGAGCTCAGATGCCATACACAGATGCTGTCATCCATGAAATTCAGAGGTACGCCAATATCCTGCCGTTGAATTTGCCTCATGAGACTACTACAGATGTAACCCTCAAAGGCTATTTCATTCCCAAGGTGAGATGCCTACAAGACTGCCTCTTTTAATATTTCTTCCGTCTGTATTTTTGCCCAGGAATTCATTCCTCTGTCCTATTTTGCAGGGCACCTACATCATCCCTTTACTGACCACAGTCCTTAAAGACCAGTCGCAGTGGGAGAAACCAGACATGTTCTATCCTGAGCACTTCCTTGATGCCAATGGGAAATTTGTGAAGAATGATGCTTTCTTGCCTTTTTCAGCAGGTGCCTTCTCTTTTATATTTACACAGATCACACAGCAAAGATGCTTCTGTACATTTCCTGTGTCATTTTCCATGCCCCTTTTAAAAAGTCACAAAAAATGTCAGCTGGGTCAAGATTTCATAGAGTGTGACAACAAGGAGTTGCTGTAGAAACCACAAATTCTGTGTAAAACCAAAGGACAGAAGGGGCTTGCCCTTTGAGGTTTCCCCAGAGTGTGACATTCACCTGAGTTTACACACCTGCACCATTTGTGAAATCATGGGATTACACTCCTGCTGCTTCTCTGGCATTTCTCCTGCTTTGCAGACTGTAATTGCTCTTTAAGTTCCCAGGCATCAACCTCTGGTTAATTTATTTATCATATCCACAACACTCTCCATTTTTTATCGACCCTCTTTGTATATTTTCAATTATGTATGATCTTCGAATCAGATTTTTTCTTGTCATACTCACCATCCAGTACACTGTGATTTTTCTTTTTTTCTGACACTTCCAGTTCCCAGGTCTTCTTTTCCAGACTAAATTCTAGATGTTCTAGCTGAAAGCACATCCAGGGAGTGTCAGGTCTGGGCAATCCCTGGAGGGCTTACTTCATATCACAAACATCCAATAGCTCTCCATTTTCCACTTTCTGTCACACAGGGGTGTTAAAAACAAATTTTAGTTCAGGTTTTTGTTAGTTCTGGCCTTGAGTCAACATGCCATGAATAAGGCAGTTTACTAGCTACTGGACTTGACAGAATTTCTATTTACAGCACTTCTGAATATCCATAGAATATCTCCTCTACCTTGCTTCTCAGCCCCCCCTCTGACCAGCATTTGTGAATTTTCAAGGAATTTGTTGACAAATTTTAATGCAAAAATTACCTATGAGTTGCCTAATGGACCTAAAGTCCAGACTAAAACATTTGGTTTCAGATCCAAAAATTGAGCCAAGTAGAGGAAAAATGTGAAAACGAAGTAAAAATTCAGATTTTATTGAAAACAGGAGTGAAGAAATTCAGACATTTCCATACATTCCTCTCCCTAAATGCAAGCATTCAGACAAAGGAAAATAAAACACCATCATCCACTGGCTTTGGTATGATACTTCTGAAGATCAAAATTCTCTCTCTGGTAATTTGTACCCAACAGACTTTTAAAATCTACCGTGTTCTTTATTCATTCCTAGGATGTAACATTCAAATGTTCTGGATTTCCATTGACCTTTTCCAGAGCAAGAGCTGATAGAAGAAGGTTTTTTTTTCTTCCAATATTGAAGAAGCAGCTCTCACTGATTTTCTTGTGGTCCTTGTGCATTTTGTTCCAGGGCGCAGGATCTGTGCTGGGGAGACTCTGGCCAAAATGGAGCTCTTCCTCTTCTTCACCAGTCTCATGCAGAGGTTCAGCTTCCACCCTCCACCTGGAGTTTCCAACTCAGACCTGGACCTCAGCCCTGCCATTTCATTTAATATCATCCCCAAACCCTATAAAATGTGTGCTGTAGCACGTTCCTAGAGCTCTAATCCATCGTGCTTCTAAAATGTTTCCATGACATCTGTCTTCTTAATTTTTTGACCAATACAATCCATATTTCAATTAAGATTTCCAGTACTTCTAAACTAGTGTTGTTAATTTTTTATTTACCGAGAGAGGGCAGAAATGGACCAGAAATGTGAAGTAATTGATGGCTCATGGGTTAAACTCTCAGATCACCTAATCTTGGGTAAATAATAGAGACCTTCAGCTTCCTTATTCTTGCTGCCTTTTTCACTGAGTGTTTGTTGAAAGCACATCCCAAAAAATGCTCCAAAGTCCAGGTTTTTCCCAAAAGACATGGGCCACGAAGCTGTGCTTAGGTTGTAAAAGCAGATAAATGTGGGATGTTCAGGCTGTCAGAACAGAAGGGCTGTTTGACCTTGGCAGTCAGCTGGGTCTGAAGCTGAGCAGGATGTCCTGATGTCCCCCAGTGCAACTTCTTCCCTTGGCTCTTCTCTCTACTCCTTCCATTTCCATATGCAAAGAAATCACAGCTCTGTACTTACTGTCGATCACTTCTGAAGAAAAACTTTCAGCCAAGATGACCTGAATCCAGAGGTACATTAAGATTTTGCCCAAGTATTCCTTAAATGAATAAACTCAGTAAATAAAGCATACACACACAGAAAAATGTCTTTCCTACTTAAAGCCAGCCAAGGTTTGTGAAATGGACATTTCAGGTGCTCCCAGGTCAAGACACACAGCTGTGGTCACAGATAACACACACACAGATCAACAGTGAACCTCCTGGAAGAAGCTTCAAATCTCATCAAAACCAACAACCTGGTAATTCTGCAGCTCTGTCCAAGACTATCCACCATCAAGTCAAGCTAAGACCACCTCCTAAATGTCTGGATTTATGTTCCTTGGTTCATGTTTCCCTGTTTATGTGTGCATAACAACCCCAAAGTAATAACACCCACAGCCAGCCTATCACCCAGTGTGGGGGAAAAAAATTAAGTTGAAGTAATTATGGCTTGCCTCTGTAACTATCCAGTACTGCAGTGCAGAAAGTCATTCTTCAGTTACTATTTCAACTTCCTTGTGTGGAAGCTGAATCGGACTCCTACTCACTGCCCTTCTCCACGCTTTCTTTTCAAAATAAAAAAAAAAAAATTAAAAAAGGAAAAGGTCTCTATATGGTTCAGGAAGTTCCAAACCCACACAGTAAATCACCCTTAATGAAAGCATAGGAGTATTATCTTGACTTAACCTTTTCCTAGCATGCAGGAAAAATCTTTAACCCATACTCTAGATTCAATTATTTTGGGGTAATGGTTATATCAGTATATGCTCCCCTTGCCAAGTGATCACAAATGTGAGAAATACTTCTAAATAATTACATTCCTTTACCTGTGATTCAGTATAAAGCAAAAACTTAGATGAGGTTTTCCTGATCCTACATGGTTTAGGTAATCCTGGGAGGAGAGCTGGACTCAAGAGAGCCCTACAGGTTCATTCCAACTTGAGATATTCCATTATTCTAACTCCAGAGAGGCTTTCAAGCCCTCACAGAAGAGAGATAATTAGCTTTTGTCTCATTAAGACCAGCAGCAGCTTGTAAACAGAAGAACAAGAGTTTATGAGGCAAGTCAGTGTAAAGAGCACTCCTATCTTCCAGCAGGTAATTTAACCTGAGAAAGTACTTTATATTGTTTGATGGGTTTTTTTTATTAAGTAGTAAAAACATAAAAACAATTTTGTACTTTCGATAAAAATTATTCAATTTTCTTCAATTGAGGGCTTTTTATTAAAAAATAGTAAGAAAGTTGAACCCAGGATTTGCAACTAAGTATTAGATAAGTTTATTTTTACTACCTCTTTCAGGTTTAAAGATTAAACCCGAGATGAAAGCTTATTTGGTAAAAGACACTGCCTCCAGTGATTTACAGATATAGAAGTGCAAATAGAATGGAACAGTTCCATTATTCTGTAAAAACACCCAACCAACCCAGGATCCATTTCCCTCCCTTCTCCTAAGACAGGATACATCATCATTAGACAGCATCACAGGTGAAAAAACCCCAAACAAACTGTGATAGATGACTTAAATCTCTTGAGTCCCAAAATGTAGCTACAGATTTATATACCAATGCTAACAGAAAAATGTTTTAACAGAAGTTCAGCAGTCACAACACTAAGCCCATTAGAAAGAAAGCAGATCCCAAACTCAGTATGGAGACCACACATTTTGGCTTCTCAAAGCAAATCCACCTTCTCATAGGTCTTTTCAACAAGGGTTAGCAAGTTCTTCAAGTCAGCTGACTGCTGAATAGCATTCAGATCCTTTAAAAGGCTCTTCTGATTCTTTACCTTCAAAATTTCCTCCTAAAGAAGGAAAGAATGATAGACAACAAATAAAACAGCTGTTGTCAGTTGCAACAGGAATTTCACTTTCATGTAGCCCAGCTACAGTTAAAAAAGATTCAAAGTCACAGAATGAGTCTTCCCTCCAGCAATTACAGATATATTTCAGAAATTACAAGTTCCTAGTGCCATAGGGTTTCTGAGAAAAGACATATGATGTTTTAAATCATAAGATCACAGAATGGTTTGGGTTGGAAGGGACCTTAAAGACCAGCTTGTTCCAAGCCCCTGCCATGGGCAGGGACATCTCCTACAATGTTCCACTATCCCAGGTTGCTCAGAATACCATCCAACCTGGTCATAAACACTTCCAGGCATGAGCAGTTTTTTAGGATTCTGTTCTGATTTTAAAACATAGGCATACAGCTCTCCATTAGAAGAAAAATAAATGGAAAATGAAAAATCTATTCAAATTTTATGAATTTTCAGAATTGCTTCCTCTGGCAGAGGTTAAGGGATAAAAGCACATTTTGTTGCCTTCCTCCTCATAACCAAAGTGTCTCTGAAAAGATAAATATATATTCCACACTCACCTGCAAAATGGGTGCCTGCAAACTGTTCTTGGGGAGTTCTGGGAGGTAGAGTGTTCCACTGCCATTTTCCTGGAGTACCTAGAAAAAGAAGAAGAGAATGAAAATACAATCCAAACCCCAAAAATACTAGGCACACAGGTAGGAAAATAACCTGTCATTATCCAACTTCTGAAACCAAACTTCTTAATTCTGCAACTGAAATTGCAAAGATTAAGAATATCCCAAAGGCAAATGAGGCCCTCCTTAAATGACACTGCCTGAGAAACAGTTTGAGAATGCTCTGGAAGTCAGCCCATTCCTCTAGGTTACAGGAGTGCACAAGCATTTATGAGAAATACCTTCCTGGAATCTTTTTCATCTTCCTCTAACTGTTTTTTGAGTGCATGGATTTTGTACTGGAGCTGCTGTGTATTTTCCTCAATGCGCTCTGCTGATTGCTCCACTTCAGTTATTTCTTCCTGAAAAAAAACAGACACAAAACCAGAAAAAAAAATATTTTACAGATGGTGAGTCTTTCCCACAGAACATACTGAGTCACTGAAAGAGCACCCAAAAAGAGACAGAGCTTTGCAGCAAAGGTGGGTGACAGTGATGAACACTGGACACTCCTCCATAGCAGCAAAGGCACAAGGCACAGAGAGCAGTGTGGTAAGGTCATTTTTTCCATTCCTTGCTTTTCATACCTGCAGTTGTAGCAAAGTCTCCTCGTTTGTCTCAAGCATTTTTTTCTCTGCCATTTGAAGGCTTAGGATATTCTTCATGTTGCCTAGCTTCCCTGGAGGCACCTTTAAAGTCTTGAAACTTCTCAGCACCCTTTAATTCCAGAAAAAGGAAAGCATGACTTGTTTGGATTTCCTTGCAAAGCAAAAAGAAAATTCAGGAGAAAAACTAATCTCACTATAATTTTAAACTTAATTGCTGCCAGTGAAGTAGAAGATTGCAGAGAGAAAAAAAACTGCCTTGAATTGTTTTCCAAAATCATGTGGAGTAGGCGTCCAAGGAAGGAACCAGGAACAAGAAATCCCAAAATTCTCATGTTTGCTATTGCACTGACCTTGTGTGCTTTATATTCCACTGGCCTCAACAGTCCCTGACTATAAAACAATATTCATTACTATTTCCTTAATATTTTCCCAGTTCTGACCATTCTGCTTTCCAAATTAAGTTCTAATAGGATTTTTAGCTGCTTCCAAACAATGATTATTTTAGTAAAACCTGGAAATGCTTTTATGAAATATGATATATAGCTATATATACACATATATATTTAGATATGTGGATGTCAGAGATAGAGTTTTAGCTCACCCTCAAAGTATGGCACAAAACAACTGGGTAGAAGAAATCTCTTCTCTCTCTCTTTTTTTTTAATTTATGATTTCTTACCTTTCTTTCAGTACATTGAGGTGTTTCTGAACATCACCTTTTCTCTCCTTCTGTTGGGCCAAAACAGATCTGGAAAGAAAATATAGGCAAAATTTCCATCACAAAGTCTGCAAGCACAAAGAACACATCAAAAAACACACAGACTTTCAGTTCAAGTAACACTATGATTTTTACTTTGTTCCTTGACGAAACAAAGAAGAACCACAAGGATATTTGGCACTTACAGTAGTACTGAATCCAGTATATTTTCCAGGAACACTCTACTGTTGTCTGAGAGAGGCTGCCAAGATCCTGTTGTAGCACTGGACAGCTTCACCTTTTTTGAAGAACAGTTTTCTCCTGTTATCACAAAGGAAAAAAGGGAAAGGTATGACTTGTCAGACCTGGACAGACAGCTCTGCGACTGAATTCAGTAAGACTGGAGTCAAAGGTGTAAAACAGTTCAGATTTAACAGGAAAGAACAGGACCCTACCTTCAGGGGAACAGTCCTTCAGTTCCTTAACTTCCCTTCTGACTGTCTGAGGGACCTGCTGAAGGGAAAAATCTACAGCAAATGTGGCAATTTTGAGACATCCTCTGCTGTGCAATCATTCATCTACTCCTATGAACTCACTATGCAAGTGTCTGACGAAAGTCTTTGACAGTGACCACTAACAAAAAAACAGCTCTATTAAAGACTGCTCAAAAGAGCTCTTCATACTGGGCATTTCTTCGAGAGGACAATGTTTAGTTAATGCATTAGTCTCTATAAATTCCAATGTAAAAAATGGGAAAATATACCTCTTTCCCCTTCCCCCACCCCCAGATACTTTTCTACTTTGTTTGATCCAAAACAGTGAATACCTGTCTTTTTTGATGTTGTTTTCTTCCTTGTTCATCTGCTCCCTTTTTTTTTCTGGAAGGCCCTTGTTGATTTTGTGATTTGAAAGGACTTTTTGCTGATCTCCCACCAGCTGGTTTCCCCATTTTATTGGAAGACATGTGGCGGGGTTTCATTAACTGTAAACCAATGGGAACAGGAGGAAACAAAGACAAAACTGAAGTCCAGCAATTATAACCCATACAGTGCAAACCATACTTTAAAAAACAAAATTAAAGAAATTGTACTCAACCCAGTAAGCCCCAAATGAGTGTAAATGAGAAGAAACATTTGAATATTTGCTAACCTAGAACCCAAATCTTATAAATTTACCTAAATACAGAACCACTAAAAAAAGCATCCCCATTTGGAAGATGTCTCTGCCCATGGCAGGGAGTTGGAAATAGACGATCTTTAAGGTCTCTTCCAACCCAAACCATTCTGTGATTCTATGAATGATCTTTCTGATTTTCAGTGCAGTCATCCAATTACCAGAACTTTTTACCTTGCCACCTAAATACAGTGGTCTCTGATACAGTTTAAACCTAGTTTCCTTTCTTACTATAGAGACAGAGGGAAAAGCAGTCACACAGAAGGGAGTAGCCACAAACCGCACCACTCTTCCCATCTCTAAAGCACCACGACTCGGATTTATTTAGCTTTTCCCTCACCCCCTCAGGCCTCTTTTTCCCTCACTCAGGTCCTGTCACTTCTCACCAGGCAAATGTCGAAATTTACACCAGCCAAATAAGCCCCGGCAGGAAAAGTGAGGCCCAAAACAGATAAATAAACCATATGCCAGGCACATAATCTCCACACCAGCTAAATACGCCCTAAACCAGGTAAATAAGCCCTGCCTCCCTAACTACCGATGTTGTGCGACAGCTTTCAGGGCAGGGACTACAACTCCCGGCATGCATCGCTCCTCCCCCCGCAGCCTAGGACATTTACCCCATCGCGATGCATGCTGGGAGTAGTAGTCCTTCCCCACCCATACCCCCTCACATCCCCAAATGCCCGTTCCCCCAGTGCTGCCGGATAGCACCGCGGACAACACCTCCACAGAACCCTTCCTCTGCTCCCGCCCCACCTCGCTCCAAGGCTCACCCTCCCGGCGCTGCCTCCCTCTCCTCGGCTCCGCCGCCGCTCCCGCCCCAGCCCGCCGGGAACGTTACAAAACAAACCCGCGCTCCCCGCGGCGCACGCGCAACGCCGCTCCCGCCCACTGCGCGTGCGCGGGGTCCTCGCGCTGACGGAGGGGCCGGTGGCAGGTAACGGGGGGAGAGCCCCATCCATTCCTGTCCCGATCCTGATCCCTTTCCGTGTCCCCGTCCATGTGCGGAGCCCTGAACCCTGCCCCTGTCCACGTCCTTATCCCCATCCCAGCTCCCGGCCCGGCCCCCCCTCCCCATTGGCCGCCCGAGGGGCGTGTTGGGGGCGGAGAGCGCAGCGTTCCGGTCCCGCTGTGGTTCTGAGGAGGGAGAGGTGCGGAGAGGAGGTGGCCGGGCGGCTCTGGGGTCCCCTCGGGGTACGGGGATGGGAAATGGGCTGAGAAGAATTGTCTGAAACTGAACACGGGTAAATGCAGCGTGCAGCACTGAGGCAGAACTAATCCCGGCGTGCGTTGCCAGCAGGAAAGTGATCCTTGTCCCTCTGCTCAGCCCTGCTGAGGCACATCTGGAGTGCTGTGCCCTTTTCTGGGCTCCTCAGGGCAAGAGAGACCTGGAGGTCCTGGAGCGTGTCCAGTGCTGGGTGACAGAGATGATGAAGGGACTGGAGCATCTCCCTGCCCAGGAAAGGCTGAGGGAGCTGGGGCTGTTCAGCCTGGAGAGGAGATCCTGAGAGGGAACCTCATCCCTGAGTGTCCCTGTGTGCAGGGAGGGCTCAGAGCAAGGCCCAGGCTCTGCTCCAGGGCCCAGCAATGGCACCAGGGGAACAGGCAGGAACTGATCCCAGCAAGTTCCACCTGGACAGGAGACAGAACTTCTTCCCTGTGCAGTGACTGAGCACTGAACAGATTGTCCAGAGAGGGTCTGGAGTGTCCTCACTGGAGATATTCCAGAAATGTCTGGACACAATCCTGTGCCCTGAGCTCTGGGTAATTCTGCTTGAGCAGGGAGGTTGGATCAGATAAGCCATTGTGGTCCCTTCCAGCCTGACCCATCCTGTGACCCAGGCAGGGGTGTGGGCACAGGTTGCTTTCCATCCTGGCTGCAGCATCACCTCCCTGCAGGGCATGACTGCTCCTCAGGAGCTCCTCTGTGCTCCTCAGGTTATAGTCATACCACATTTAGCATATATATTACCAAAGCACGAGTTTGGAGGGTGTTGCTGCAGTGATACAGGTGCTTTCCAGTTTTATGCAGGATTTCTCATAAAGGTGTCAGGGTGTGTTTCTTCGGAGTTCTGAAAGAGATGAGGCAGTGAAGAGGTGACTGACCCTTGGAGCCAAGCTGTAAAGGTTTTGTTTTTGTAAGGAAGTGCAAGGATAAGGTATGGAGAACAGAAGCAAAGGAGCTTACAGCTTTTAGGGGTTACTGAATTCACAGACTGGCTCGAATTGGAAAGGACCTGAATCATCTCATTCTAACCCCTGCCATGGACAGGGACACCTTCCACTATCCCAGGTTGCTCCAATCTTTCCAGCCTTGCCTTGGACACTTCCAGGGATCCAGGGGCAGCCACAGCTTCTCTGGGCAACCTGTGCCAGGGCCTCACCACCCTCACAGGGAATTGTTCACATTATTGCCCCTGTCCGTCTCATGCATGGTGGGACAAGCTCTGCTTGTATTGTTCCTGTGTTCTCACATACCACTTTTTTTTTTCCCTCCTTTTTTTTTCAACCTGTATCTAGTTTCCATCCAGCCCAAGCCATCTTCTCTGAAGTGTATGATTATATCAGCAATTTTCTGACAGCTCACTTCCTGCAGAGTACCTCCTTGATGTTGGGTACTGGGAAGAAATTCTTCACGGTGAGGATGGTGAGGCACTGGCTCACATTTCCAGAGAAGCTGTAGCTGCCCCATCCCTGGAAAAGCATCACTCTTTGACATTAAGGAATTCTAGATGAGAGAGATGTGCAGGTGAGAGGGTAGCTGGCCGTGCCATCTTCATGCCTCACATTGGCTTTTCAGTGACTGATTATGGATGGAGATGCTGAGGGCCTGAAATAAGTTACACATCTCAGATGTGGATGTAGATAAGTTGTGGGAATGTTTTCCTTGGTTAGAGAAAAATGTGGGATTTTCCTGAACTCTGTTCCTGGTTGAAAGGCAAGAGGAAGGGCTGTCAAACCTGTGAGTAAATAAGACATTTCTTTGCTCTGAGGGATTGTTTTGGCATTAGCAAACTGCTTGACCTCTCCATCTTCATATTTACTGTGTTGGGTGCATATGATAATGCAAAATACATGTTTTTATTTTGCCCAGCTTGCTCCACACTGCGAGGAGAGCCATGCTGAGGGCCGGGGACGCTGTCCTGCGGCTGCGGCCGCGCCGCTGCGCACTCCGGGCCTGGCGCTCCCTGCACAGGCAGCCACTGCACCCCGAGTGGGCTGCCCTGGCTCAGAAGCAGCTGAAAGGCAAGAACCCAAAGGATTTAATTTGGCACACCCCAGAGGGGATTGACATCAAGCCTTTATACTCCAAAAGGGACACAGAGGACTTCCCTGAGGAGCTGCCAGGGGTGAAGCCTTTCACTCGAGGGCCCTACCCCACCATGTACACATACAGGCCATGGACCATCCGCCAGTATGCTGGGTTCAGTACAGTGGAGGAGAGCAACAAGTTCTACAAGGACAACATCAAAGGTGGGCAGCTGGTCTGGGAAACAGCACTGCCTTGTGCAGCAATGGGGGACATGAATTCAGTCAGTTACGTGGCAAATGTGATTATTCTGCGCTGTGAGTTTGGATTTCTGATAAGGTCTTCCCAGTGGCACCGTCTTTCTTCATCACTGGGAAATTGGATTGTTTCTGGAAGTGCCTTTGTTTCATTTTGCTGTGGGGAGTGAATGTGTTAAATGCTGGTTTTAGTTATTGCACCTTAGTACATAGGCATAATTTGGATCTATCCCAGGGTCCAAGCTGCTGAGCTCACAGAGCTGAAGCAAAAGTGGTAACATGGGTTAGCTGATAGCACAGCCCAGTCACTGGTCAGGGGAGGAATGCCTGAGAACAGCAGACTTGGGGTTCTGCTTTCAGGTTGCAGCAACAAGAGCTCTGTCTGTCCTGCTCCCTTCTTTATATGAATAATTTTCTCATACTTCAGATCTCCAGATAACAACATGTGTCAGTAGAGCCAGGGAACAGTCTGTATATGTTTAGTTTGTGATAAAGTAACATGACAGTTTATGGCACTTCTGTTCCCAGCTAAACAACCTGAGTTACATGTATAAGCTCTTACCCTTCCAGTCTAGGCATATTTATAACTTGTGGCTGCACTGTTGCTCAGCAATTTTTAAAGCACAGTAAGGACTACCTTTTTGGCTTTTTTTTTTTCCCAGTTAAAAACTTTTTCATATAAAGTTTAAGACTAGTAGACCTTGGACAGGTTTGGGGAGGGTACAGTGTTTAACACCAAAATTTAGTTTGCCTGAATCACCATCCAAGCCTGAATTATGTAAAATAGAGTTAATAAACTTAGATCCCATCCTAATGCAAATCTGTTCAACCCTTCTAACTATCTCTCTTTGTTGTTTTTTGTTTTTTTCTCCTTTTTTTATCATGTAGCTGGCCAACAGGGATTGTCAGTTGCTTTTGATTTAGCCACCCACCGTGGTTATGATTCAGACAATCCCCGAGTTCGAGGAGATGTTGGAATGGCTGGAGTTGCCATCGACACAGTGGAAGACACCAAAATCCTTTTTGATGGAATTCCTTTGGAGAAAATGTCAGTTTCCATGACAATGAACGGGGCAGTCATTCCTGTGCTGGCTACCTTCATTGTGACTGGGGAAGAGCAGGGAGTGCCTCAGGCCAAGCTGACAGGGACAATTCAGAATGACATCCTGAAGGAGTTCATGGTCAGAAATACCTACATTTTCCCCCCAGAACCATCCATGCGGATTATTGCTGACATCTTCCAGTACACCTCAAAGGTACTCATTGTTTAAATGTATAACTTCTATTATTAGGTTAATGTTGACTGTTTACGAGGCACTTTGGAGAACAAAGAAAGGATAGGAAGACATGTCATAGAGAAGAATGATGTGGTTGTGGAAAGGGCCAGGAGAAGTTTATATCCAATATCATTTATAAATGTAAATTTGAAGCTTGAGTCAGACCAGATCTGCAAATACATCTTCGTAGAGATGGGTTGTATTTGCAGTCAATAAGGAATTCAAGAATGGGCTGGGACACCTCTGCCCTGGAGACCAGATGAGAGAGCTGGGGATGTTCAGCCTGGAGAAGGCTCCAGGGGGACCTCACTGCAGCCTTTCAGTACCTAAGGTGGGGTGTATAAAATAGACTGAGAGCAACCTTTAACACCAATAGTGTTAAATAGACAAATTTTTACACAGCTACTGACAGGACAAGGAGGAACATTTTTAAACTAAAAGAGGGTTTTGATTAGATGTTAGAAGAAATTCTTCCCTATGAGGTTGTTGAAGCCTTGGTAGAGGTTTCCCAGAGAAGCTGTGGCTGCCCCATCCCTGGAAGTGCTGAAGGCCAGGTTGGATGGGGCTTGGAGAAACTTGGGATAGTGGAAGGTGTCCCCCTGCCCATGGCAGGGGGTGTTGAAGCTAGATGACCTTTAACTTCAAACTCAAACCATTCAGTGATTCTGTGTGAATGTTGATAGAACAAGTATTTGATCCTCCCTTCTGCTGTTATACGCTGTTGTATCTTTTTTTTTCCAGTACATGCCAAAATTTAATTCCATTTCCATCAGTGGGTACCACATGCAAGAGGCAGGAGCTGATGCCATCCTGGAGTTAGCTTATACCATAGCAGATGGCTTGGAGTACTGCAGAACTGGGCTTAAAGCTGGCCTCACTATTGATGAATTTGCACCTAGGTGAGCTCAAGAAATTTGCAAGTATAAAACTCACTTTTGGTAAAGCCTCTATAGAGTTTAATATGAAATTCAGTGTTTTTACACATACAAGCAAATAGGAATATTCCCATCATCTATGAAAGTACATTAATCAGAGACCTTGCTGTAGGGCTTCTCCATCACTGATCCAGAGTTATTAGAATTATTCAATGTTATATTCTGTTCATGTTCTCCTATGACAGGCTTTCTTTCTTCTGGGGAATTGGCATGAACTTCTATATGGAAATAGCCAAGCTGAGAGCTGGGAGGCGGCTGTGGGCTCACTTAATTGAGAAAATGTTTAAGCCCAAGGATTCCAAATCTCTTCTGCTGAGAGCTCATTGTCAGACTTCGGGCTGGTCACTCACTGAGCAGGTTAGAAATTGGACTCTCATCAACATCCTTCCTTAAAGGTGTTCTTGTGGTGTTTGTCTTAAAGAGGGCTAGTGGTGTTACTCACAAAGCTGTCCTCTCAGTCTGACAAATGTACACACTGGCACAGGATACACCTTTATGTCAATTCAGGACTCAGAGGATGAAGCTCTCTCTTGGATTTGTCCAAGTTATCCTTCCAAAATGCAGCACAGCCGGCAAGAAGAGGCATTTTTTTCTCAGGATCACTGGCTTGAGAATTCATTTGAGCAGCCAAGGGAGTCATTCACACCCCTGATGCACAGCGCTGAAGAGAGAAGTCGTGGTTACAGCTCATCTGCTCCTTTGAAACTGGGTGCACTGTGCTCTTCCTGCTGAGTTACATTACAGCAAGGAGGCAAATCACTGGAGTGCACACAGTTGCTCAAGTGGGGTCAGAGCTGGGTTCCAGCTCTGATCCCAATGCCTGCTGCTCTGTCAAAGTCGTGCAATAGGAGTTATTTTATTTTTAGGTTGGGATTGCAACCATTGTTGACTTCTGTGCCTTGTTTTTTTGTTTGTTTGGGTTTTTTTTTTTGGGGGGGGGGTTTAAGTAAATGTAATGTTTACTTACATTGCAACAACACAATAAAACTAAGACAATGGAATTTTCAGAACAGTGGCCTCTGTGGGTCCTCCAGTTAAAAGTACTGTGGGAGTATAAAAATGTTATTATTACCAAAACTATATTCAATTGTCTTCCAGTGTCCATCTGGCTAGATCATAACTCTTTTCTTTTTATCTAAACATTGTGGTTTATCTTAATATAGCTTCTCAGTGTGTAGTATTTTCTCCTTATAGATTTCAGAGGCCAAATATACTTAACATGCCTTTAGAGAGGTATCTATTCATAAATTATATTTTACATTCTTACCTATCCAGATCAGAGTTTTCTATAATTACCTTATGTGATGCTGTCATTAATGAAAATATTTAAGCACATTTAGTTCCAAAGCACATCTTGACTAGTAACTTGTCTGACAAGTGTGCTGTTCAGTGCTCTAAGAATTCTGGATTTGGAGGATGGAAGATATCAAGCCTACTGCTCCATCCTCTCTGATTTGGATTCACTAAGTTCTTGGAAACCCACTAAATATAAATTAGGCTTTGATTTGTTACTGTGAGCAGTTTACTTGAAAAGTGATAATTTTGGCTTTCTTCATGGATTAATCTCTTTGTTAAGATATCAACAAGTGATAAATCAGTTTGATTTGGGTTTTTTTCAGCTTTTGTTCTGATTACAGCGTTTCAGTGGTGAACTTTGCATTTGTTTCTTTGCAATAATGACTAACCTGTCTCAGCCCTGTGACAGAACCACTGAGCTTCAGAGCTGCCCTTTTCCTTCCAGGATCCCTTCAACAACGTCATCCGCACCACCATCGAAGCCATGGCTGCAGTGTTTGGAGGGACGCAGTCTCTGCACACCAATTCCTTTGATGAAGCCTTGGGGCTGCCCACAGTCAAGAGTGCTCGCATTGCCCGGAACACACAGATCATAATCCAGGAGGAATCAGGAATTCCTAAAGTGGCAGATCCCTGGGGGGGATCCTACCTCATGGAGTGCCTTACCAATGATGTTTATGAAGCTGCTTTAAAGGTCAGTTTGAAAAACCTTCTCTGGGAAGATTTTAGGGATAGGAGTTGTGAGAAATGTCTTATAAGGGACTGTTTGATAAATTGATAACTTCTAATCAAGGAATCATTTTACAGTTCTGCTTCAGTGATGTCTTTGTAAATAAACTGCACAAAACACAGTCTGGAGCACAAAACTGTATAAAAAAGGTTTAATGAAAATGTGGGTGGTAGCACAGGTACTAAACTCAGTTTTTAAATCTTGCTGCTACTCACTATCTCAATCCTCATCACTTCTCAGCTTATTGAGGAGATAGAAGAAATGGGTGGAATGGCCAAAGCTGTTGCTGAGGGAATCCCCAAACTTCGTATTGAAGAGTGTGCAGCCCGGAGACAAGCCAGGATTGACTCTGGTAGGAGCAGGGGGATTAAAGAAGGGAAAATTGCCAATAGAATACTTCAGTATAAATTTTTTTTATGCACATGTTCATTGTGGTTTTTTTATTTCTCAGTTTAGGAGTAGCAGATTGTGAGTGATAGAACAAATGGTGATGGTTTTATGTCAGTGAAAGCTTTGGAAAGAGACAGCGTGTACAAAACACAGCACCAGTGTGAAAAGTCTTGCTTGATAGGTTCAAGACTAGATGACAAAGCAGTAGAAACACCATTTTAAAGGAGTCTTTGGAACCTTCCATAGTGACTTGCTTATTTCTGATAGGAGCTTTAAGCTGTGATTCCTGAGTTTAAAAGCAGAAATGCCACCAGATGGTGGTACTCACCATAGCTGGCCAAATTCCTGGGTTTTCTGGAGAGCTGCCCATTTTTCCTGAATGGTCAGATCATAGCAGAGTATGCTACAGCTCTTTGTCTGCCATACATATGTATATGTGCTCATAGAGTAAGTATTTGTGGAGACATTTATATATGTGTGCTTAAAACTCTATTCCACTTTTTGTAATCTGCATTCCAGTAGTAATCCAGGAACAGAAACTAGGGATAACTCAAACATGAAAGACATTATATGGACTTCTTTGTATGGAGGATAAATTTGAAGCGGGTCTAAATTAAGACTAATAAAGAATAATCAGTAAAGTTCTGTGTTTTCTTCCATAAGGTAAATAATTTCATGTTGCTTCAAAGAGTGTTAATGTTATATTAATGTTATCAGGCACTGCAAATAAAAATAGTTGATAAATCCATCCCGACTGAAGCATAAAATAAAATTTTCCAACATGATAAATTAGTTTTTATGCACATGGAGTAGTTCTAGGTAGGAACTTCACTTTCTTATTTATCTATTTAACCAGAAAAGTAAATGCAGAGCAGGCAACCAGCACTTCTGCTTAGTTGTGTCAGATACACTTATATAAGCTTAAAAAGAGAAAAATAGCCAATGTATTTTAGGGACTCATTGCTAAATCAGTTTGCAAGATAAATATTGTTCTGTTTCATTTTTTTTTCTGCTGCAGTGTTCTCTAAGTTGAATTTTCATGCATTTAATCTCTCATAAAAAATCTGTAAAATAGAGACTTAAATCCATTCTATAAGAGCAGATTTTACATATTTGAAGTGGGTATGATTATATAAGCAAAGCAGTTCACAGTAGTTTGCAAATGTATTCTGAGTTTCTGGTGTTTCCACTGGAAATAGGGTCTGAAGTAATTGTTGGAGTGAACAAGCACCAGCTAGAGAAAGAGGAGACTGTGGAAGTTCTGGCCATTGATAACTCTGCAGTCCGTGCCAAGCAGATTGAGAAAATCAACAAGGTGGGAACAACCTCCTTAAAAATGAATCTTTTGTTGTAATTGCAGACAGAGATTGAGTAAAGGCAGCTTGCCAGAAGTTTGACCTTCCAGTTTCTGAGAGTACACTCTGGTCATTAGTGGAGAAACTGGAATATATGTCTGCATGTTCAACCTTTAAAAACTGAGAGCTTTACATGTTCTGAAAATAAAATAGAAACCATCTATGCAATGTTTTGCTCTAAAAACCTGTAACATTGCTTAATCACTCACTGTTGGGTGCTTCAAGTGCTACTGAGGGTTACAGGACCATAAATCAACATCTACTTTCATAATCAGTGAAAATGCAGATAAAATTGGTTTAGGGTTTTGTTATGGACTTGTACACATTTTAAGGTCTGAGATACATTTTGACTTCTAATCTCATTGAAATAGGAAGTGGATATTGACAATTCCACATCCAGAATTAATATTTGAAATGAGACATTCTTCCACAGTCGACTTTCCATTCCACTTTGTGGTTTCTTTGAACTGAATGTCTCTCTCCTGCACTTTAGGTGAAGGCCAGCAGAGACCAAGCAGCAGCCCAGCAGTCCCTGGCTGCTCTCACACAATGTGCTGCCACTGGGGAAGGCAACTTACTTGCTCTGGCAGTGGAAGCAGCCCGTGCCAGGTACTGGGGGTGGGGTGGGGTGGGGATTGAGCAGCCAATTCTTGTTTAAAATGGATGGTTCATTTTCACTTTTTAATTTATCATGGGTGTGGCATCAGCAAGATTGGAGTTTTGGGCTTTTTCTTTGGAGATGGAAATAAATAATGGCTGCAGTTTCGCATTGTAAGATATACTATTACTATATTTTACAACTTCTAAAGGCAATGCTTTCATTTTTCACAAGGAACACTATAGATATAAAGAATCTGATATGAAATGAGGCTGTTCATACACATTCTGCTGTTCAAACTATTATTACCTATCTCAGTCACTCAGCTGTTTCATGGGTCAAGGAGTTTAAGAAGTGTCTGAGATGTGAAAATGGATATTCACAGTCTTCTCATGCTCTGTTGCTCCATCTTTCATTGCACCACTAATTGGTGTGAAAACATTTTTTGGCTGAAGGAGAAATCAGTTTGCTTAGTCAGGCAAAGTTGTAAGAAATGTTCTTGAGCAGTGTGAGGTATCCTTAGAGTCCAGTGGAACAGTTCCTTTTTTCACCCAAAATGCTTTTGAGGATGTTTTCTTTCCTGTTTCAAGGTCAGCGTCAGTCTCTAAAATAGATCCTGTCTGTCTGTTCCTTAATTAAATAAATGGCCCAAATATCAACAAACTAAATTCACTTCTTATTAGGGTGCTGCCCTGTTATTACATGTCTCAAATTCCTTCATTCCCATTCATAGAATACTTAACTGTAGTTTAAATACATTTAACCACAGCCTGTCAGGAGCCTCCAGCAGTATGTGTCCACTTGTCTTTGAACTGGGAAGGTCACAGGAGGGCAGTGTTAGATTTACAAGGGGTTCATATTTTCTGTACCAAAACTGACCAGTTAACTCCTAGTTTCTGTCCTTGGTGACCTTGTTTTTCGTAATTGTAAAAGCATTAATGGACTGAAGATGCACTTTGTAATTTCCAAACACAAAACTTAATTCTGCCCCAAAACTATATATGGGACATGACTGCAGAAAGAAACTGTCGTGGCATCTGATGCAAAGTATTTGAAGGAGGATTGTGAGCTCTGGGAATGTGTACAGGGACACTGTTGTGGGCAACATGGAAAAAGGTTTCAAAATTAACACAGTCACCCTTCATAAGTGGCCCAGTATCACCAGCTTGAGAGGAACAGATGCCTCTTTACTGCTAATGGAAAAAGATGGATTTTGAGCATGATGTAATATAATTTACTTGGAATAAAATGAGTAGCACAGAATTGTCAGTGCTGATCTATGGAAAAGATTCCGTTGACTAGTACAGAGATTTCAGTGCTGACAAACACGAGTAGAAAAGTTAATGTTGTTATTCTAACCCAAGAAATAAGGCAGATCTAAAATGACAGGGAATGAGAGCAGCGCCTCCCTTCACTGTCTCATGAGAAACTCCATTACAGGAAAATGGGACAGGTTATGCCAAGTTCTTTGCTCCCTCACCTGCTGTGCTGTTTTTGTGTCCCTCTCCAGACATGCAGTTCAGTGATGGAAAGGCAGAAATGCAGTGTAGCTGCTTGTGCTGCTTCTTTTGATTTTTCTGCCCATTCTGTGTCCTTGTGGTACTTCCTCACTTGATTTCACAGCACTGCCTCTGCTTACTGGGGAAATGCAGAGAGGAGCAGCAGCAGCTGAGGCTGAGCAGACACAGGGTGCCAGCTCTAACAGGCACATTACGGTCATTGACTTTCTCCAAATTGGTATTTAGGCTCTGCAGCTGGTTGTGAACCACTGGGAGAGAGTCATACACAAATAAATACTGATTAAAAAAAAAGACTTAAGAAAAGAGGTTGTATTCCTGGCTCCAGAGACAGCTGTTCCATTGTGGATCCATATGTGGCAGAGATGATAATAATAATAATAAAAAAAAAAAGTTTCTTGGTAAACAGCAGGAAAGTATTCATGAGCAGTTTAAAAGCAAAACTTCTGTTATTACTTAAAAGCTTTAGATTTAAAGGTTTGCAGAGATTTGGGACACAATTTTCAAAACACAGGGATTTCCGAAGCAGTGTCATAGAAGAAAGAAGGGTGTTTAATTTTTGTACAGTACACAAAAACAACTTCATCCCAGCCACCAGCTTATACCTCATTTATTTTTCATTTGTAACATGAAAATTTCATTCACACTTTTGCATAATAAGAACAGAAAAGCACACCACAGCCATGCTGGACTTTATTTAATACTGAAGTATACTCAGATACTGCTTCTGCAAAAGAGGAGGAGAAAAAAATTATCTAAGCTTAGTTTTCTCTAGAAGAAAAGATGTGTTTTATGCCACTGTAACCCTTCACCACACTGCCAGGAGTAAGCCTTCACTGTTTGTGCATGGTGTGTTTGGGCTGCAGTCTAGCACTTTGAAAGGGAGTCAGTATTTCTAGACACTGTTTTTAAGTCTGCTGCAAACTTGCTTTTTAGCCTTGGGGAAATCACCTTACCTAATGCACTTTTGCAGTTTACTTTTCATTTTTTGTTAATAATTACAGAAAACAATAATATCAATAAGATTATTTCGATCTCCTGAAAATCAAAATCTGATGATACAAGCGATTAACAGTGAGTCCAACAGAATTCCAGAAAGCCAGGGGAGGGGAAATGACAAAAATGGCCAAAACAGCTTCAATAACATGAGTTAAAAATGTGTGTTCCAGAGTGATGCTATCTTTAGGCAAATCTGTCCAACTGTGAAATGTCATACCAGAGATAAGAGGCCACTTCAGACTTCTGAGCTGTACAGATCTTGCCTATGTGATCACAAATGGATTTCTGACATTTCACCTTAGCATAGTTTACATTTATAACTAAGTTTGCTGAGTATAAGCCAGCAAAAGAGCAAATTAGTTGTGGGGGGAGTCACAGGAAGTAAAACATCTCTCTGAAATTTACTGAAGGATTCAGCAAATGCAGCAGAAATCCATGTCTTGTTAGCTTGGGGGCATGTGTGGCAGATTTTACAGTGGTAGGAATCAGTAGGTGCTGAAACTGCAAACAGCAGAAGGAAAACTTAGTACAGCTCACTTGGCCATCTTCTTGTAGAGGTGTGGGAACAGCAAAGTGCATCTTGTCCACTCTTTCCTGTGCATTTTATATTGAAGCTTTAGAGAATGCTTAGGTTAGTTTTGTCTCTAAGTAGCTTGTAGTTAAATCATAGAATCATTTAAGTTGGAAAATTTCCTTCAAGATCATTGAGTCCAACCATTCCCCCAGCACTGCTAATTTTGGGGACTAACCCATGTCCAGAAGTGCCACATCCACACAGCTTTTAAATCCCTTCAGGGATGGGAACTCCACCACTGCCCTGGGCAGCCTGTCCTAATGCCTGACACCTGTTTCAGTGAAGAAATTTTTCCTAATATCCAGCCTAGACCTCCCCTGGTGCGACTTAAGGCCATTTCCTTTTGTCCTATCATTTGTTACCTGGGAGAAGAGAGCAACCCCTATCTGGCTCCACCCTCCTTTCAGGGAGTTGTAGAGAATAAATATAATGTGGCAGGGGTAAATATCAATTCCAGAGGTGTGGAATGTGCTTGCTTAATTATATACTTAATATTGCTTTGGTGTCTGTATTTGTAAGCACACTTTTAAAGTGGTTTAGAAGAGCAATATTTTTATTTATTTCCTTTGATAAAGTTTGCACCAAGTTATATTCAGCACAGTTTTTTTAATTGCTTTGTGACAGAGGCTGTTGTTGCTGATGTTTGCACAAGAAGACAGCACAACCTAGTTTGCTTCTCTCACTTGTGCTACAGCAGCATTATTTCAAACATGTACAGTGTGTCCAGTAGCAAACAAAACTTGTAACTTGCATGTACATAAATTTCCCAAATCCTTCTGTATTTCAGTGGGTAAAGGAGCTGTGTCATGAGTAGAGGAGAATAACACTGAAATGAAAGCATCAAGGGAAAGGCAAATAAAGTACTGTTAAAATGTTTGGTTTCAGTCTCTTCTGTGTGTTCTTCCTTTTTTTTTTCCCCCTCTTGATTTATATTTTGTATTTTAGCATGAGTCCAAATGCAGGATCATTTAAGTCTGAGCCTGCCAACAAAAATCCTCATTCAGAAAATCTGATTTAATTTTCTGAAGCATTTTGCCATTCCCCATTGCCTTGTTCAGCCTTGCCAATTCTCACATGAGCAGTGAAGTATTTTCTTAAAAATGCCTTTGCGTGTTCTGTCAGTGGGTGGCAGTGTGGTGAGTCAGAGATTCAGAGTTGCAGCACTGAAAGGGAAACCAACGTAAGTAAATTTGTCCAGCAGCAAGACGGATGGTTGGTCCAGTGATGTCTGTGCTGTTTTCATTTCAGCCTGCTGATAATACAAATGTTTTTTGTCTGTGCCTCAGGTGCACCGTGGGGGAGATAACAGATGCCATGAAGAAGGTGTTTGGGGAGCACAAAGCCAGTGACCGCATGGTGAGCGGGGCCTATCGCCAGGAGTTTGGGGAGAGTGATGAAATCCTTCATGCCATCAAGAGGTGAGAACTCTTCCCAGCTAGCCAAACTGTAATGGCCTCACATTTAATCCAGGAGGTACATGTGCTGCTGACTGTGCCCTAAAGAACCATTTCCCAAACCTGGGTGACATCCCTGGGGAAGATAATGACCTGCAAAAGCACTCTCTGAAGCAGTGAAGTAGAATGACAAGGATTAAGTACAATAAAACAAAGTCAAATCTTAATTGAATTGTATTTGCTTGCAAACAAAATTCACTGAGGTGAAGTTATGATTTGAGGGTTTTGTTCAAATAGCCTAAGCAGCCACAGGATTAAGAAGCTGAGAAACATTGCCTGAAATCCCTGTACATTGGGTTGCTTCTTTTAAAGGCTGTGTAATAGTCATCTCTAAAATATTTCTAGCAGTTCATACTATAAAACCTCGTTTTGATCTACCCATAAATTGTTCCTGCAATTTCCCTCTTACTGTTGCTAAAGCTGTTGCTAAAATCTGTCTGGATATCCACCTACAACCTCCAGTCTTTGGGAGTTACTCATAGGCATCCGAAGATGTTGGTATGTGTGAAAACAGTTACCTCTTGGGCCTTTTCTCAGCTTCTGCCTTTACTGCTGCCCTCGGGGCTACAGAGCCTGAATTGCTGCTGTGGGAGATGATGCAGCACAAATCGATGTTCATCAGTCCCTGCTGTGTTGGGGTTTACCCGTTAAAGAGTTCAAGCTCTCCTCAAAGGGAGTTACTGAGGGCTTTGCAGTGGTGATGATTAGATTGACTTGGAAGTGGTTGTGCTAGGAAATGTCACCATTGTTCTATTATTGTAACTATTTAAATTTAACTATTTTTAATTATACTTTTATGTGAAAGAGAACTGAACTAACCCCGTGCAAATCAAGATGTAGCTCGTTTTCTTACATAGAATCACGGAATAATCTAGGTTGGAAAAGACTTCTAAGATCAGTGAGTCCAGCCCGTATGGCAGACAGATCCTGGTGGCACTTGAATAATGAGCTGTAAGGTGTCATGTTAATATCTGAGGCTGTCATTACACAGTAGCATCAGTGCAACAGAAACATGAACTGCCACTCTCCAAAAAGAGAGGAGTGCACAGAGTAGATACAGTAATCCTTCCATGGACAGATTTTTTTCCCAGTGGAATGATAATGAACTATGTGATGTTCAGGACCAATCTGTGCAAGTACTTTTGAAATAATGGGTCATAGTTACTATTAAAAGCTAAAAAATGTATTTTAGTGAGTTGTAATTCAGCTTGTTAAACCCTCAGTGAATTCAGTATTTTACCTGTTAGAAAGCAAAAGAATAGTGAAAGATTTTTTTAAAATAAAGAATATTTTATTTTTGAGGCTGGTAAATACAAGTTAGTAATAACATTACATGAATATTAACATAGTATGGAGACTGCACAGCCAAGCCATGACTTAGAAGATGTTTTATTTGATGAAATTCCACTTGCAGCAAGTGTCTTTTTAATGTGTGGAAGTGCTTTCAAGGATTCTCAGAGACTGACACTGACAGAATGTGTGTTTTCAACCAGAGTGAACAAGTTCATGGACCGTGAGGGCCGCAGGCCTCGTATCCTCGTTGCCAAGATGGGTCAGGATGGCCACGACAGAGGAGCCAAAGTCATCGCTACCGGATTCGCCGACATCGGCTTTGACGTGGACATAGGTCCCCTCTTCCAGGTAGGACTGAGCAGCAGCCCGAGCATTCCCCGTGCATCCCTTCTCCCTGGAATGCGTGCTCAGCCCCGGGCTGCGGCTGTGCCCTGTCCCACGCCCCGTTTGCACGCAGACCCCGCGGGAGGTGGCGCAGCAGGCGGTGGATGCAGACGTGCACTGTGTCGGGGTGAGCACGCTCGCCGCGGGGCACAAAACCCTGGTGCCTGAACTCATCAAGGAGCTCAATGCCCTGGGCCGGCCCGACATCCTGGTCATGTGTGGAGGAGTCATCCCCCCTCAGGTACGGGGAGCATCATTTCCATCGAGCTAAGAGACTGATTTCTCTCTGTCCGAGCTGTTTGAGCTGTTTCCTTTGTTCTGTAATGTCAGAGCACTGAAGGCTCCTCTGTACAGTCACCATGGCCAGCACAGGTCTGTAAGGTGGGACTTCCCCCATCTGATTTTCTGTACACCATGTCCTGGTTTAACTTAGAGGGCTTGTGGGATGGAATATGCAGCTGTGTTGTGAAAAGATGAGCTTCAGGGAAATGTTCTTTATGTTCTGTTGTTTTGCATCACCAGTCCTCGCATATCATTGGTACAGGCTGGCTTCTGTCTTAAGAGACCTTTTGACTTCAGGCAATGGTTGGGAAATGCTGCAGCCAGTGACTAAGGCTCCTCCTGGCAGGTCCCATCACCCACAGGCTGTACATCCCAGTCACTTTTCAGCCTCTCCTCACCTTCCCCATCATCAGACAGGGGTTGCCTTCATTCCCTCTGCTTTCTCCTAAACTGTTGAGCAGTTAATTGAATTCCCTTGCAGTCAGATCTCTGCTTTCATCTTTAAATTTTCCTTAGCTGATGCAGTCTCCCTGTCTCCATCACCTTACAGCCATCCTCTGTCTAGAGTGATCCAAACTGATTTTGCACATTAATCTCCTGTTATTCTCCTTTTTCACACTTCTCCATTTTCTGGGCAGTTAAGTAATTATTAAGGAATGACAGAATTCTGAATTGAGCAAACAAAACTCAGTATTTTTCTAGGAGACAATTTGTGTTCTGTGCAGTATCTCTCAAAGGGATGCTACTATCCTGTGGTTGGTAAAGGTATAATATATCCTATACTGAAGAAAGAGAGAATACAGAGCTGCTTCCCAAGTATTTTTGAAATTTCAGGACAGTCATAAAATTAGATTAACTCTAGATTGCAAGAGACCACTGGCAGTTGTCTGCTCCAAGCCCTTGTTTAAAGTAGTATTTTCCAAATTAGAGGTTAGATCAAATTTAGGTTAGGATTGTCAGACTCATATACAGTTGACTTTTGAATGCTTTCCAAAGATTACCATTAGTCTGACTCTAAAATATCCCCCTTTCCTATAGATATTTTTTAGTAGTTTTTTTTTTCTATCTTCCACCCTTTTCCCATTTCTTTGAAGCTGTGCTGCTTCTCTCTGGGGCTTGTTGCTTTCTCAGGCCCAGCATAGAGGACAGAACATCCACCAGTTAGAAGTCAATTATCAATTGTATGTTTCACTATTAATTATAGATCTTAAATCTCTTTTCCAACAGGATTATGACTTCCTGTATGAAGCCGGTGTTGCCAATGTGTTTGGTCCAGGCACTCGTATTCCAAAAGCAGCTGTGCAAGTGTTGGATGATATTGAGAAGTGCCTGGAGAAGAGGCAGCAATCCATGTGACCCTGGAATGTCACAGCTCAGCAGCCTTACACTGACCACTTGATTGTCAGCAAGGGATGGCCAACCACAAACCTCTGCTCCCACTGCCCCCTGGCCTTGTGTTTTGTGCTTTCTAAGAAAGTTCTAAACTCTTTGCTTGTTCTATTTGAGGATTATTTATATAGGTACCCGCAAGAAAATTTTATCTCTAGAACTATGACTTCAGGAAGTGAAGGGAATTCAAGTAAGTGTGTTTAGGTTTGTTTTTTTTCCCAGCTATACTGATAAATAAAATAACTGCTGCAACTCTTTGGTTGGTCTGTTTTGCCTGACCTGTTTTGCATGCAGAGAACTTGTTTTGAATCTTTTGGCAGTTATAGTAGACCTAGAAGTCTTTCCTATTGCCTCAATAGCCAGAGACTGCCTAGAAGCTTTTTCAAAGTAAGGCATTAAATACCAACTTATTTAAGTACAAATCAGAGTTTTAGTTGTATTATTTAACTTTCTATGTCATCATCTGAGTAGGGAGCTCCATTTATCCTCAATGGAAAGAAAGAAGCCAAAGGTGGCTGGCTCAGGTTGAGCGTCTGCATTGCAAACCACCTCAGAGTGGTGAGAAAACTCCTAATATGTGAGAGGTCTGATCTGTTGGAGGTTTTAGATTAAATTTTTGCTTGTATTGAGGTGGTTGCACTGGTGATTGCAAACATGAGGTGCCCAGACCCACTCCTGAACTCGTTACTTGCATCCTACTTCCATCTCTGAGAAGACAGCACAGTCCAGGGCTGGGTTGGAAATAACCATGGAATTATAATTTGACCATAGATTACCTCCTCAGAACCTAAAAAAAGCCAAGCAAACAAACCTGGTGTTATGGTTGTACTAAATCAGCAAACCCAGGTCTCAGTTGCACTTATATCAGTGCCTTAGCCAGGGGGGAAATTTGGGATCTCAGGAGCTCCCACGGAAGCCATGAGAGCCAGGACTGCTTCTGCAGGGTGACACGGCTGGGAAGGTTACCTGGGGAGTGCCTTGTGTCATCCCATAGAGAGCAGCTGCAGAGAAAGGGTGATAAAGCACTTGAACAGGCTGCCCAGGGAAGTGATGGAGTCACCATCCCTGGAAGTATTCTGAAAATAAGTGGCTGTGGCACTTGAGGACATGGTTTAGTGATGAATACGGTGGTGATGGGTTGATGGTTGGACATGATTTTAAGGTCTTTTCCAACCTTGACACTTCCAATCCTAAAGTGCTCCAACAGCTTCCGTGGCAGAAGGGCTGTTGTACCTCAGCCAGCAGCAGCTGAAGGACAAAGTTCCTCCTGCTGAGAGCTTCCTTCCCTTCCCTCTGTGCCATTTGGGATACACAGAAGGCATCCTTCACTGACTGCCACATTCCCACCAAACCTCATCCGACCAAGGCTGCTCAGCTCCTTGGACTTGTGCTTAGAAGAGCTGGAGCTGCACCTCTGAAAGAGCAAGGAACCAGAGATGTCACATTCTCACCTTTTCCTGGCAGCAAACATTTCTTGCTCTCCATATGGTTTTCAGTCTGTGGTGCTGGAAAACTACACACTTAGCTGTGTTTATTTGGTAACACTGTGCAACCTATGGTTTTCTCTGGTGGCTGTTTTACTGGTAGATCCAAGAGTTTTAAGATAAATTGCATTAAAAAATTAAAAGTATAGTGAAAAAAAATAAAAAATAGTAAATCTCTGTTTACCTGAAAATAAGTTTAATTTGCATGATTTTATGTTTGGTACATAAATCTATTTTCCCTAAAGTGAAATTCTGTGGGAAAAAATAGATTTTTTTTTTTCCTGTGAGGCCTAAAGACTATTTGAGAGTTGCTTAAAAATATATACTTAAACCTCTGTATTGACATAAGATATGCAGTGACAACCTCATTTGCTGCATCCCTGCTCCTTTGGGCCTGGGAGTGAGGCCGGGTTTGAGCTGTGCTGTGACCCTGCACTTCAGGGAGCTGCAGCTCCCGGGTTCTCCAGCTTGGCCGCCGCAGACAGACGGACGTTGTCCCTCCCGCTCCACATGGACACAGGATTCTCCACGGAGTTGTCGGAGCTGAAGTAGTGAACCCTCCAGCCACAGCAGCACTGCAGCTTCCTAACCTCGCAGCGGAAAGTCTTGCTGAAGACGTAGTAAATGAAAGGGTTGTAGGCAGTGGAGGACTTGGCAAACAGGCAGGGCAGCAGCGTCACCACGGGCTGCAGGGAGTCACTGGAGTTGAAGATGGACCAGAAGCTGGCGGCTGCATAGGGGGTCCAGGAGCTCAGGAATGCCACTGAGATGAGCACGGCCATCTGCAGGGGAACACAGCTGTTTGTAGCTGGCACAGATGGGGTGGGATAGCCTGGCACACCAGGTGTGTGTGGGACCACACCTAAAGCTGTGCTTGCTGGGCCTTCATGACAGCAGAGACATTGAGGGGCTGGAGCGTGTCCAGGGAAGGGAACGGAGCTGGGGAAGGGGCTGCAGCACAAGGGAGCAGCTGAGGGAGCTGGGAAAGGGGCTCAGCCTGGAGAAAAGGAGGCTCAGGGGGGACAATATCACTCTAGAATTCCCTGGAGGATAGAGCCAGGTGGGGGTCAGGCTCTGGTCTCAGGTAAAAAATGAAAGGACAAGAGGAAATGCCCTCAGGTCGCACCAGGGGATGTTCAGGTTGGATATTAGGAAGCATTTCTTCATGGGAGGGCTTGTCAGTCATTGGGACAGACTGCCCAGGACAGTGGTGGAGTCACTATCATTAGAATGTGGTGCTGTGATGCTTAGGGGCATGGTTAAGTGGTGGACCTGTCAGTGCTGAATTAATGGTTGGACCTGATGATCTTAGGGACTTTTTCCAACCTTAATAATACAGCGATTCTATGACTGGCCTCTAGACAGCTTGGATCAATTCTGCTTTTCCACAAGAAATGCAAAACTGAGGCGCATATTTGGGGGAAAAAGTAATATATTAATACTTAATATATTAAAATCCTGTTTCCATACAGAATTTCTGTGTAGGTCTCTGAAATTCCATGATTCTGTGAGCTGTGCATGAGCAGAGCCTGCTCTCTGCCAGCTTCTGATTACTGTACACTCTTCCCATCACAGGGATAACTCACCAGGGTCAGCTTCTTCTCCAGTTTGGCTGCATTAGGGATCCTGTCAATATTCTGGATCTCTTGGTATGCTTTGTGAACCTTCCAGGCAATCCCCAAGTAACAGGCAACGATGGTCAGTGCAGGCAGGACCGTGCACAGGAGGAACATGGTCAGAATGAAGGAGAAACCATTGGAGGAGTTGTGGAACTTGCTCCAGGCTATTGTACAAGAGATGCCAAAGGGCTCAGGGCCGTAGTAGCCCCAACCCACCAAGGGCAGGATGGCCCAGAGCAAGGAGTAGAGCCAGATAAAGGCAATCAGGATGCAGACAGTGTTCTTGGTGATTTTGTTACCTGCAAGAGGGAGAGCAAGAGTATATGGATCCCATCCCAGTCACATGGGGGTTTGCCATAACTTCTCCTTAGACAAAAGGATGGTGGCTACAGATACACCTGGGCTGCTGCTGCTGCTGCAGGTCCTTAATCTTTGGGCTTCTAGAGAAACAGAGTGTCAGAGGATTGAGGCTGAACACAGCCCTCAGTGCTCATCTAGAGCTTGGTAAGGCAGGGAGCTTTACGAGATCAATTTCACCTTGAATGTGCTGCAGTCTCAGCCCAGGAATACCAGAAGAATATTCCTTCCTTTTAAATTCCAGTGTATCTGCTTGGATACAAACAGGAAGGGAAGGCAGTCTGGTCCAGGAAAACGCTTGTGCTCTCCATTCTCAGGTAGTTTCACTTGGGAAAACTGAGAAGTGAAAAACCTTCCTGTTTCTTACAGAATTTAATGAGACCCTTCTGGGAAGAGCAGGATGTGATATTGTGCTAGAAGTTGAGGCTTATTCTGCTGTTACTGACCTGATATTTCACGCCACATTCCACAAAGCACATCCCAGAGCAGCCCAGCCCAAACACAGCACCACCAGGTGACCAGACAGGTAATTTACTCACTGTTGGATTTGGAGGAGTTGGTGACAAGGAATCGGATCACGGCCATGGCACACAGGGTCATCATGCTGCAGACCCCAAACAGGAAACCCATCAGGGCGTAGTAAATACAGGAGGCATCTCCCCCCAGCCAGGCGTGGTTCCAGGCAGATGCAATGGCCAGGGGGTACATGCTGAGGGCCATCCCAATGTCTGCCACTGCCAGGTTCACTGTCAGCAGCTCTGGGGACTTCAGCAGGGAAGAGCGCTTCACAGCCGTGGCAAGGACCGCTGAATTCCCTAGGATTGTCAGGATGGCTGAAAGGGAAGGATCAACACAGACAAGAATATCACACAGTTAAGACTCCCATGAAATCCACTGGAAGTATGTGAAGTGCCTGAGAAGAGCTACAATAGAGCTGAGGAGGGACTTCTTACAAGATTATGTAGTGATAAGGGTGAATGGCTTTAAACTGAAAGACAACAGGCTTAGATTTGATATTAGGTTCTTCCCTGTGAGGGTAGTGAAGCCCTGGCACAGGGTGCCCAGAGAAGCTGTGTCTGCCCCTGGATCCAAGGAAGTGTCCAAGGCCAAGTTGGACAGGGCTTGCAGGGATAATGGGAGGTGTCCCTGCCTATGGCAGGGTTTGGAATGTCTTGTCACTGTCTGCCCATGTGAAAAGTCACTTTCATAAGTCTTTTTCATAAGCCTCTTTTAAGTACTGGAAGGCCACAATGAGGTCTCCCTGTAGCCTTTTCCAGAGAGAGCCTCCCCCCAGGTCTCCTAGCCTGTCTCCAGCTATCAGAGCATCTTTGTGGCCTCCTCTGGACCCACTCTAGAAGGTCAACGTATTTATTGTACTGAGAAAGAATATCCTCACTTCTCCTTCCTGCTGAAGTACTCCAGCCATCCTGCCCACCTGTCCCCTGCATCTCCCAAAGCCTTCCCTCGGTGTGACTTCCTTCATCTTCAACTGGAGCCCCAGCACTGGGCTCTGGGCTGCCTGGGTGGTGGGCATGTGCTGGCTGGGCAGATCAGAGTCCTTGCTGATCCCTGAGAACTAGCATGACTGTTCTGGTGGTCTCAGAGTAGTAGGACCATGGAAGTTGTTTAGCCAGGGGCATGCAACAGACCCAAAGCTTGCTTTGCAAAAGGAGCTGTCAGACATACATTATTCAGGTGTGCTACAGGGCTTCAAAATCCTGGTGACAGCAGTGTCAGAAGTATATGCACCAAACAACTCATTTTCTCTCTTCTTTCAAGTGAACATGGTGCTGTAGCAACATTTTGATGAAAGGTTTTCCTGAGAAGGTGTCCTCTAAAGTCAGACATGGAAGAGGGAGACAAAAAGATTCTGTCATGTTCTCTTGTGGCTGTGAATGCAGGAAGGCTGCACTTGCTCACAGGTGCCACTTAAAAGTGCCCACAGAGGACTTAATAGAATCACATGCAATAAAATGGAATAGATTGGCATAAGTACAAAAACCTCAGAGGTGTCAAGAGAAAGGCTTAACTGAAATGGGGACACAAATCTGAGCCCCCATGTCCCTCCTTCATTCACTTTCTGACCACACACATGCACTTGCCACCCATGGCTGCCCTTGAAGGGCTCCCTGAGCTCTCAGGATCTGTGTCTGCACACACAGGGTGATGCCCACGGGGGCTTGGGCACTTGCTGACAGAGCAGCCTGTGGCTCAGTGGGCAGAGCACTCTTCACAGGCTGGGACATGGAATCATGGAATCAGAGAATCCTCTGGACTGGAAAACACCTCTAAGATCATTGGGTCCAACCACTCCCCAGCAGTGACCAGGACCCCTCTAAAGCACGTCCCCAGGTGCCACATCTACACAGCTTTTACATCCTCCCACTCCACCACTGCCCTGGGCAGCCTGTTCCAATCCTTCATAGTCCTTTTCATGAAGAAGTGTTTCCTAATGTCCCATCTAAACCTGCCCTGGTGCAACTTGAGGCCATTTCTTCTTGTCTTGTTATTTGTTATCTGGGAGCAGATCCTGGCTGTCCCCTCCTGTCAGGGAGTTGTGCAGAGCCACAAGGTCCCCCCTGAGCCTCCTTTTCTCCAGGCTGAGCCCCTTTCCCAGCTCCCTCAGCTGCTCCCTTGTGCTGCAGCCCCTTCCCCAGCTCCGTTCCCTTCTCTGGAGTCACTCCAGCCCATCATTCTGTTTCTCAAAGTGAGGGTCCCAAAACAGAACATCCTCAGGCTTCAGGAGAAAAAATGCACCCAGTTCACTTTCTTCTTTAAGAGCCCAACCCTTACACAAGATGCAGGAAGCAGCTCCATCATCAGAGGTGACATCCAGACCCAGCCTCTCTTTTTCCTTCACAGAAGCTCTTCCCCTCCATCCCACAGCCTCTGGCAAGGACAGAGCTGTGACTGTGGGATAGCAACCAAAGAGCTGGTGGTGAGTGCTGCCACCCATGCCCTGGCCTTGTTCCAAGCAAAAACATAATTCCAGGGCATGAACGTGCAGCCCCAGTGAGGTGGAAAAGCTGTGGATAAATACCTGCTTCCAGTTCAGCTCACTGCTTTATTTCTGAGAGTCCCTGCAGGATGCAGTGAACCTGGCTGCCACTCAGGGCTCTGGATCCAATGCTGGAAGTTGTGCCTGGAGTTTCAGTGCCTCAAAGTCCTTTAGGAGAGGTGTGAGACTGCAGCAAGTGGAACATGAACACAGGGAGCTCCAGCCTCCAGCCTTTTTTTGCTGTCCCTTCCCATTGCCTTAACTGCATCTATGTATTTACATTTCTGAGCGAAGGGATCTGGCATCCTGACTTGAAAAAGCCATGTTTTGTAAACAGGGATTTTCTCACCCTGAGTTGTGTTCTGCTGTGCTAAAGTGCTAAAGTCCAGCACTTCTGCCCAGAGCCTCAGTATTAAAGCACATGAAAATATAAGCTTGTCTTTCTATGTCAACCAGAGTTTTCAAGGGAGCTGAAGGAAGGAATCTTAGGAAAAATTCAGGTGGAAAGCATGCCTAAACAAGTTCCATTCCTCTCCAAATCCACGAGGGTAGAAAACAGATGCCTGTGTACATGCAAGAAGCAGACAAGGAAGAAAACACTTAACTGAAGCCATGGGCTGGTAGCTACCTCCTGTCCCCACTTGTATTTCATTTTCAATCTGCCTGCAGCAGGGCAAACAGGCTGCTGCCAAACCCAGAACTGCTATTTGGAAACACTTTGCTGTTCTGTAGCAGTTCACCCTACCAAGACACAGCAGAACAACACTTCCCTCACCAAGGGTCAGCCCACAGCTGCTTTCCCCTGACCAGTTCCATGGACTGAGCTGCCCTGGCTCAGTTCTCAGGGCTGTGATGCCACAGAAAGTGACAGACAACTTATTTCGAGCACTTGCGATGCCACAGAGGCAAATTTGTGCTGGTCATTCTTCAGCATTGAAATAAGATTTCAAATCCAAGAGTGGAGATTAATCCTGGCTGCTAACCAACTCCAGGGCACTAAGCAAGGGAACCTGTGGGGAAATATTTGCTGTCATTTCCCTGCAGGTTCTTCTTCCTGACCATGGCACAGCCAGGGAATCCCTGTATCCCTGTTCCCTGGCTCCAAGCAAATGAGCAGGCTGAGAACTCACCTACGATTAGAAGAAAGAGTCCAGCTCCATAATCCACTACTGGGTGGAGTTTGGAAATGTACTGCTCCTCCATGGTGCCTTGTGGAGATGGATGAAGGTTTTCAGTCAGAGGTGAAGATGCTGCAGGAGCAAAGAGCTCGTCCTCATGGTTTGCCTGCTGCAAAGGTGAGAGCTGCTGTTGGGGGCTGGCAGTGCAGGGACTCTTCTGCTGCCTCCTTGTCCTGCCTCTGGTGTGGCAGGGGAGAAGCCTGGAGTGAGAGGAAGGGTTTCCCCCTGGGAGACAGAGTGAAAGCCAGGCAGAGCTGCTGCCAGAGTGATCCCGCCTGCCTGGCTGGCAGAGCATCTCTCCTCCCACCCCTCCTCTCCCACCCTTCTGCTCCTTGGCTTGTTGGGAAGATTCACAATGCAAATCCCCTCAGATGAGCAAAACTAATTTTTCTTCAACCGTCAGCAGCCCTGGGAAATAAAGCCAGGCTGAGGGGGCAGGCAGGGGAAAGAAGGTTGGGAGTTTTGCTCTCCAGCTTTATGGCTGAGTATGGGAGACATGAGGCTGGGACAGGAGTCTCTGAGTTGAAGTGTTAGAGGAAAGGTGTTTGCTGCAGGGCCTCAGCAGGGTCAAAGTCACACCACTGAAGACAGAACTGTCTGAGCTGCTCCAGTGCAGAACGAGAGGATGCTCCATCCATTCTAGTGCACCAGAAGAGAACCAACCTCAGAGGTCACTCTGTAAGCAGCCACAAGAACACCTCACCTCCGTGTTTTCCTTCTCCATATAACATCTGAGCCAAAATCACCATAATTAACAACCTGGTTTAGTGGGAGGCATCCCTGCCCATGGTAAGGGGGTGGAACTAGATGGTCTTTAAGGTCCCTTCCAGCCCAAACCATTCTGGGATTCTCTGAGAAGGAATTTTAAAATTCACAAGAGCATGGGGGTATCTCAAGTGTGATTTAGGTGGAATTTAGGTGCTCAAGTATAGCCTTAGTAACAGCCTAAACTTAGGAATCTGGAGACTTTAAAAGCCTTTACTTTCAGCAGGGTTTTGTATATCTCCAAGCATAGAGACTCCAGAACAGTTGTTCCAGTGCCTTTTTGTTCAGTCTCACACAGTTCTGGAATAAAGACACCACTGAAATGAAATGGAAATCCAGCAGCTGCTCATGAGCTGCTCAGTGCAGGTGTCCCTCACTGAACGTTCCTCAGCAGAGGAGATTCAGCTGAATGAATGTGGGTGGTGGTTGCAATGCCCTTGAGCCATGGGTGTACTAACAAGACTCAGCATAGGAAAGTAGGATATATATACAGTGTTAATCATAAAATGAAGTTCTTTTACTGGAATAGAATAAAAAAGGGAAGAGGTGATGTCTCAAAAAACATACCCACTACTAAGAGTTTCAAACAGCTCGGTCAATTCAGTGTAGTCTGTGCAAGAAACAGAGGTTACCATTTGATAGCATTTTGGGGGAGTATCCTGGTTCTGGCCAGGACAGGGTTAATTTTGCAGCAGCAAGGAGTGTCGTGGCCGAGACCTGGAGGTGATCCTATAGCACCTGGGCAGAACGAGGAGGATAGGGAGAAATGTCTAGCAAAACACACAAATCCTGTGGCAGAAAGCAGAAAATTGCCACATTCTCGCACTTAATCCAGTGCACAAACCCATTGTGTTGGTTTACAATTAAACAATGCCAGATCACCACAAAGAGGCTGGAATCCGACTGCTCACCTTGCAAAATTCACAGAACAGTTCCTGGCACTGATCTGGGCTGGGCCAGCAGTCACTGTCCTGGCATTCCCAGTCACAGCTTGGCTAAAACGAGCCCAGGATTGTTCCCAGCAAGCAGTAACATCATCAGCTTTGAAAACAAAGTGTTTTGTTCCCTGGTACAGATGTTGCCCATGGGTTTTGCTCTTATCCTGAGTGCAAACATTTATATTCTCAAGGTGCAGCCATTGGATGAGGACTGACTGTTTTAAAGTTCTCAAATAGAGCTTTTAATTCTCATAAAACCCTTTTTTGATAAAATTCCTGGCCTGTGTTATTCAGTCATCTCACTTAATGTCTCTTTTTGACCTTTCCTGGTGAAACCATGGCAGAGGGCTGAGTTCAAGGAACCTGATGTCACCCAGTCCAAACAGATCTGCTTTCCCATTTGTTGCATGGTCCATCCTTTCCCTACTGAAATAAAACTGCCTTTCTTCAGGCAAGCAAGGAGACCAAAAGCAAGATTAAAACATTTTGCTGATAATTTAATTGCTAATTATTATTTAATTACTGGAGACTCCACTGGCTACATCAGGATCCCAGTCCTCTGCCAGCTCTTGTGGGCACCTTAGATTACACTCTGTGGCTCTTTCACGCTGGTTTAGATGGCACTTCATTTATTGTGAAACCCTCGACTTAGCATTCACATGGGGTGGGATTACATCAACAGTCCAGTTACGAAATGAAAGAAAAGAAAATGAATGATTAAAACCAGAAGAGCTGATGGATCCCAAACCCAGTGCATTATTCTTGTGCTGTTTAACAATAGCAAGTTGTGCTCATCACCATCTTCCTGCACATGAGATCAAGCCATATGATCTATTCACAACAGCCCAGATTTATACATCTTGTCAGACTCAGATTTGGGGGGGATCATATTTTAGCTTTGTTTTGTGAAATTGATTTTTTATTTAATAAAGTACTTGTGAACTGAGGCAGATGGAAGGATGAAGTTGATACCTACTGATTTCTGAAAGGTTATGTGAAACTTCAAGCAAAAAATGAGCTCACCATGAAACTATTGCACATACTTGATGTAAATATGGATGTATATACAAAACAAATTCCCATTGTTGGCATAAAACACTGTATGAGTTAAGGAATTACTTGATGCTACCAAGTGAGAATGTCCTACAACTTTATTTTTACTTTCCACAGGGAAAAAAAAATAAAGAGTATTCTGAATCTGTAGGAATAAAAGGGAATTGGTCTGAATTATCAGTTTGCCACTATGTAGTGGCTCTTTTTGAGAGATAAAATGTCTCAAAGGGTGGAGCTGTTTGGGACATGAATACTGGGTTGTGTTTGGTACCATATATCAAAATCACTGATATTTCCTTGGGCCTATGAATCTGGGTCATTATCAGAAGTGTCTATCAAAAATAGTCATGTATCATTTAGAGGAGGACATGACCTTTTTATTCCTGTTTATCTCTGGCTGCCCTGTCCCAGATCTTCTCTTTGTGAAGACTGAGATCTCAAGTGAGCAGAGAGTGTGCAAACACTCTGTGGGGACAGTTCCTCATGAGTGCCCTCTCCTTGCTGCAAAACACCTCTGGCATGATGCAAACTCAAGCCTTTTCATTAAAAATGCCACCTTTTCCAAATTCCTTAGAGGAGACAACTTCATCATATTCTTCAGAAATTCCTACAACTTCCTTCTATTTAAATATTCATTTATTTCTGCAGTTTTACTTTTAGAAGCTCATCTTTGAGCTGAGACCTCTAGCTGAGCTTCTTTAGCTTTCACGTCTATTTATGAAAACCAGAACCAGCATTTAAGTGGAATTCTCAGAGTCTCTTAATGGAGTTGTATGTTTTCAACAGCTAAATCTTGTTTAAGCTGGTATTTGCAACCTCAAGCATAGTCATTTTTAAATTGTTTTCTTCTGGCTGCCTGCACTGACTTGCATGTTATTTTCTGAGGGGTTATTTACAAGTCTAAATTCAGTCTAGGGACACTAAACTCCTTAATTTCCCTTGGCAGGAACTGAAGAATCCAGTTGGATCAATACATTTTGCTCTTTCACTACAACCAGTTTAATATATAATACTTACTTGTGTGTTGGTGAACCCAGTCCAAGTGAGTAACTTGGGTCACAACAACACCTGTAGTGCTGCAGGCTGGGGAAAGAATGGCTGAAAAGCTGGAAAAGGACCTGGGTGTGCTGGGGACAGTGGCTGAACATGACCCAGGTGTGCCCAGGTGGGCAAGAAGGCCAATGGCACCTGGGCTGTGCCAGTCATGGTGTGGCAGCAGGACCAGGGCAGTGATTGCCCCCCTGTGCTGGGCGCTGCTCCAGCCACACTTCAAGTGCTGTGCTCAATTTTGGGCCCCTCAGGACAAAAAAGACATTGAGGGACTAGAGCATGTCGAGGGAAGAGCAACAGAGATGGAGAAAGGTTGTGGAACTGAAGCTAGAAGCTCATATTAATTAAACAAAAGCATTCTTTGTTGTAACCAAAGTATTCATGGTGCACTGGTGAAAAATATACCAGGTACTCAGTGAGAAAAGTAATACATGGAGTAAAGATGTCCCTGACATGACAAATCAGTTCTTTTCAGCTAGGCAATAGGCTGCACTCTCAGGGACAATATATTTTTTCCCTCAGCATTCTCAAATATGCAATGAAAGGCTCTAATTTGAGAAAACAAGGCAAAGGAGAAACACAGCAAGAGGTGGGAAAGGAGATATTGGAATGAGAAGTGAAAAGGTTGATTCAACATTCAAGTATGAAGCATGCTAGAGCTGTTTCAAGGGTGTGAGGAGACAGATTCTAATACACTAAGAATGGAAAGGAAATGGCACCACAGGTGCTAAAATAAAATGAAAGCCACTATTATGTCAAGAAAAGAGAAGAATAAAATGTATTGCCCATGCAATGGAACTTGACATTGCAAACCTGCTCACATTTAATATGGTGACCGTATTCCCAGATCTCAGTTTAACAGAGGTATGAACAGCAATAACTCTCATTTTCAAGGGCTCAAAGATAAAACCATGCTCTGTTATGCTGGATATTGCACAAATAATCACACAGGGACACTTTCTTACAGGTTTTTTTCCAAACAGCTATTGACATCTAGGTTTTGGTAGCAAGCTCCACTGACTTTTCCTTTGCACTTTGGTCCTGCACTCCATTTATTCACGATTCCTTTGTGTCATTCAGACAATGGGGAAAACCCCCACAGTTTGTAGAATGGAGTGCCTGGGACTCAGCCAGCACAGGAATGTTGCTGTGCAGCAGATCTGTCTCATCATCCTCTGCACACCTCTATGGTGAGCACATCTCTGGGTAAGCATGAGTGTGACTATAGAGAGGGGTGACCTGGGAAGCAACACATTCCAGCCGCTCTACCCTCTAAAAAGCCAACAGATTGACAGATTGAATCATTTTAGACTCTCCAATTTTGTGTTACTGTAGCATGATAGCAACAAGCAATTGATTGTCTGTGATCCTAAGACCAGAAGTGTTCTGGAGGCAGCAAAACAACAAATAGGACTGGGAGACAAGGGATCATAACGTGTAGGGTTGGGACCAAACCTGCCCAGATCCTTCCAGCAGCACTGGGAGCAGGAAGGCCAGCTCCGCAGGAGTCTGCCCAGCTTCAGGGCTAGTCCCAACTCTGTCCCTTTGTCTTTTTTTCATTTGACTTAGTGCTGATTTGGGCTCACCCCTTCTTCTTTTGCATGACAAAACTCTATCCTCTCCTTTTTGCTAGGAAACACAGAACCATGCTGACAGGGAGCACCCCTCCAGCAGCACAGGTGAAACTGGCCCTTCTCTTTGTTCCTTAACTTTGATAGCAAGACTAGGATCTCTCAGAACTGAGACAGGACCAAACAGGCTGTGGTGGCACGTTTGGGATGCAGGGTCATATGGCAAACACTGCAGGGCCCTCCTAGACACTGGCATGAGGACAGTGAAATCCTCCCAGTGCTGCCTCTGGAAGAGTTCACTGGTTGCAGCTGGTGCTGCTGTTCCTTTCTTCACTGAAGAGGGGAAAGGGGATTTGTTTTGAGGGAACATTTTACTTAAAGGTAGTTAGAGAAAAGGTTACCAGAGTGGAAGACAAGAGATCAGGGTATTTATACAACCTGTGGGGACATAGCTGATTATATACTGATAATTTTTACCCAAATGGTGTAACCCATCTGTTGACACCATGGGCTCCCCGAACACTGTTTGGGTGCACCCACCTCTATTCCCTGTTCCAGTTTCTCTGCCAAGGCAGGAGTAGAGCAGCCCAGGGATGTGATCCCAGAGCACACATGGCTGTGTATCCCACACAGACAGTGGGGCAGGGTTCAAGGGTGCAATCCTATGGCACTACAGATAAACCTGATGGCACTGCCCTGGCTCTGCTGCTGCGTACTGTGTGACACTCCTCAAGTCACTTCCTTCCTCTTGCTGCCTCTGATTGACCCACTGAAATTGTACATTTTCTGAGGTCTGACTGATCTCCAGCTATTTCTGCCCGGTGCCTGGTAACAAAACAGCGCCGTTGTTGGCTTGTGCCTCTCAGCACTATTGTGACACAACAATAGCTTAAAGAGGACAATTTTCTTTCATATTAGAATTACTCTTACTAATTTCTAAATAGACCCATGCTGGGAATTCAAAAATGCCAGGATTACAGTTTATTATTTAGAGAAAAGAAAAATAGCTGAGACTCAATCCTGTACAAATATAGAGGTAGGTAAGAGTGGAAAATCATGTAGATACTATTCTTGGATGGAGAAGAACAGGTTTCCTTGTTCAATCTGGAACACAAAGTTTAATGGAGAAAGAAAAAAGACTGGGAAACAAGGGCACAACAGAGGCTTGATGATAACAAATCTATTATGTAGAATGAGGAAGACACAACTTCTGCTCTGCAATAAACAGTGGTGGGATCACCAGCTCTTTGACAATGACCCTGTAAGGACAGCACTGAGCAGAGCTGCCTGACTGACAACAATCACAGCAACCTACTGCTAAGGCAATTTCCCTGGATTTCAACTTCCAGTGAATGACATTGCTTGGAGTTTAAGGGTCATCAAGCAGCAAGGAGAGCACCAGAAGCCTCTGTCATTTTCTTCATCAAATCATGTTCAGGTCTCTTTTCCAGCCTTCAGATTATAATCATATGAGTGAGAGAAGTCACAGCTATTCTCTCTTGACTTCCTTTCTGAGGTCTTTTGACCCTTTAAGACAAGTTCTCCTTATACAAAACTGCCAGCTCAAGATGGCTGTAAATATGGCACAGAGTAGGACAGAGGGAAAGAAGAAAAACTTCTTTCTTAAAATTATTATTTCTTAGTCACTAGCAGTTTAATTGCTGGAATTTTCAAGGCTAACTGAGCTGCAGCAACATGTTGCTTCCAGAGAGCATTTTCCATACCTTGGAAAGTGCTTTAGGTTTTATTTCTTTGCACTTCACTCCTTTGCAGTGGTTTGGCATGCCTTTTGCAGGGATATAAGAGATCGTTAAACTTACAAAAAAAAAAAAAAAATCCCACAAATGTTATTGACTTGCAGCCAGGTCTTCTGGTCATTGCTCCTGATACTTGACAGGAAACAAAAGTGGCAGTAAGTTAAATATTTAGTGGGTATTCCCTGCATTCACACAGAGAAACTTCCAGCTCCTTCTCCCATGTTTACACAGTGCTCAGTTTGTTTTGCTAATATTGAGTTATTCCTTTGCTTGCCTTCCCAGGGCCACTCCACAGTGAAAAACTCATAAAACAAGGAAGGGCCTCAGAAAAGCAGCACTGCAGCCACCTTCATCTCATGTAGGGATGACATCAGTTCCTCTGCTGCTCATGCTATCTGCTGTACAACAGAAAAGTACTGTCTTGCTTCTAACAGGCTGGTTCAGATTATTCTCTAATAGACCATACTCAAAAACAGCAACAGTGACTGTGAATACTTCCTGCACTCAATTACACTGAAAAAATGGAGATGAACCTACACGCAGAAAAAAAAAAAAATGTCTTGTGGTGAGGCCCTGGGGCATTCTGGGTCCAGATCTTCACCTTGCCACAGTCTTTCTGTCACTGCTTTTTGGCCAGGGATTAAAACCTTCTGTGCTTTAATGCTCCAGATATGAACTATGGATGCAAATGAAAGCTATCTTCTTTTTATCCTCTAGATCACTGTCACACATTCATGGGAACCGAATGGTTTGGGTTGGATGGAACCTTGAAGCTCATTTCATTTCAGCCCCTGCCGTGGGCAGGGGACACCTTCCACTATCCCATTATCCCTGCAAGCCCTGTCCAACCTGGCCTTGGACACTTCCAGGAATCCAGGGGCAGCCACAGCTTCTCTGGGCACCCTGTGCCAGGGCCTCACAGGGAAGAATTTCTTCCTCATATTTAACCCAGATATAAACTCTGTCAGTTTGAAACCATTGTCCCCTGTCCTGCCACTAAATACCCTTGTAAAAAATCCCTTTCTTGGAAGCCCTCTTTGGGCAGTGGAAGGGGCTCTAAGGTCTTCCAGAGCTTCCTCTTCATTCAGTGAACATCCTCAGCTCTTCCAGCCTGAGGAGAGGGGCTCCAGAGCAGAGAGGCTGCAGCCCTTGGAGCGGCTTTGTGCCCTCCTATGGACCAGCTCCAACATGTCCCTGCCTTTTTCTGTTGGTGGTCCCAGAACTGGATGCAACACTCCAGGTGGGATATCACAAGAGTAAAGCAGAGAGAGATAGAGAAAGAAAATCACCTCCCTTGACCCATTGCCCAGGCTAGTTTTGATGCAGCCCAGGACACAATTGTCTTTCTGGGCTGCAAGTGCAAGAAATGACCAGTCATTACTGAGTCATGCCCAGCTTTTAATTTACCAGCATCCCAACTCCTCCTCGGCAGGGCTGCTCTCAGCCCATTCTCTGGGTTGATACCAGGGGTTTTCCTGACCCAGGTGTAGCATCTTGCACTTGGCTTCATTGAATTTCATCAGGTTTGGTGCTGGGGGCTTGTTGAACCTGGATCAGCACATGGGGAAAAATGTCCCCATGGCTCACTTGGGCTTATCTGGAAGTGGAGGTGCATTTTCTATTCAGTCTGCATTGCAAACATTGTTTGTTTGTTTGTTTGTTTGTTTGTTTGTTTGTAGACTCCATGTCCTCATCAGGAGAGAATATCTGTATTTGTTCAGAAGGGGAAATTCTAGGCCATCTCTGGTTATTTAGAAAAATTCTGGTTAGTATGGTTATTTAGAAATACTCTAATATTATGGTTATTTAGAAAAACTCTAACAGCATGAATACAACAGACACAAAAAACCATGAGGTAAATAAAGAACCATAATTATGATCTTTTTTTCACTCATCATTGCTGTCATACTGACTTGTGACCATTTTAATGCATGGAGTTGACAAGGTAATACCAATCTATTTTTGCCTGTAACTGAATATATTAAAATATTTTCCTGTCACACATGTTGAAATGGTTTTTATAACCCGAACATTTGAAGCAAACTTTATTGGCTTGTAACTGAATATATTAAAATCTGTCACATGCACTTAAAAAGATTTTATAGTCCTAACTTCACCAGAGAATATATTTCAGCTAAATAAAACCATTTAAAAGTTTCAGATCTGGTTGAAACTGGTCATCCAGACTTCCCCTGGAGTCAACAGTGAAAGATCATGGAAGTGACAGACACTCTTGGTGGAAAAAATATGCACCTTCTCTGGATGACATCAGTTGTTATTTGGAAGTGCCTATTGACATTGAATTTAATAATAGCAATAATAGCAGTAATAATAATAAAAATAATGATAATAATAAGAAGAAAGTGAATAATGATGGTATTCTTCTTTGTGAGGGTGGTGAGGCCCTGGAACAGTTTCCCAGAGAAGCTGTGGCTGCCCCTGTGGATCCCTGGAAGTGTCCCAGGCCAGGTTGGATGGGGCTTGGAACAACCTGGGATAGTGGGAGGTGTCCCTGCCTATGGCAGGGGGTCGCACAAGATGATCTTTATGGTTCCATCCAACCCAAACCATTCTGGGATTACAAAGAGCTTAAATAAGCCACCCAGTTTGAGGTGGCTAAATTTGGTTTATCTGAATCCTGTCCTGATGGACATTCTAAGAAACACAAGAAACCTGTAATAAAGGATGAACTGAAATATATGGTCTCAAATCTTGAGTTAAGGCTTTCAACTGTGTTACATTCTCCTTGTTTCCATTACTGCCAAAAATGAAATTCCTCAGAGCATACAGTGGTCATGAAGCCTGCTTGCTATTTAAAACAAAACAAAGTATTTTAGCTGTCCAACTTTAATATTATTTTCCCAAAGGTTTTTAATTACCAGTTCCTTCCTGTAGAAACACAACCAGGACAATGATGTTATTAGCATTTGGATGATCTGGATTTGACTGTGAGAGTCACATCACATTGACCTGGACAACACAGTGAACTCAAGTTTGCTCCTTCATTTGATGCAGAAAATTGCCAGTATCTGTAAGGCAGTAGTGTGTTCCCTGAAGCACTCTGTGGGCTCTAAAAGAGTAATTTTCCCCAGATACTGAAAAGGATGTTTGGGGCAGTGAAGTGAGTAAAAGTATAAGTATTGCAAAAGCACCCACAATTCCACAAAAATAAGACAAATACTTAAACTCTTCTGTTTTCTCTCCAAAGTCTTCACTTGCCCCAAAAACTATAATATCTTTTCAAGTTATTTAATTGTTAATTAATGAAATTTCAACCTTCAGTTACACAATTCACTACTGAATTTTCTCTTAACTGTTTTCCTTCAAATAAGCAACATCTCTGCCTGCCTAGCAGAAAGGATGAACATCCAGTTTTTAACCCAAATTCTTCTGTCTATCTTGAGTTCTTATCAAAGGTACTTTCAGCCCCCTCTTTATCAGAGGTGATTTGTTTAATCCACCAGACTTGCTACAGAGATGCAGCTTCAAGGTGGCCAAAGGCTGGAAGGACAGAGAGTGGGGATTGGATGGGAGGCTGTTCCATAAACCACAGACTGCTGACAGCCTTGGAGGAGATGGACAAAAGGATTAAGGATGGATTTCTATGATGATAAAAGACTATGGACTAGATAAACCAAACCAGAGTAGACTCAGATGCCAAGGGAAGGAATATTCTTTTAGGAGTACCACTGCGCAGCATTTTTGACCAAGTGAACTTGCCTTGGTCTGTGGCTAACTTTGGTCTGCAGCTAACTTTGGTCTGCCAGCTCTGCTGTGAGAGTGCTGACCTTTGGCAAAACATTGATAATGAAACCCAGAAGAATTATGTTATCTTAAATTGTGGCACCCAGCTGCTAAATTAATGTATGTCAAAACCCTGGGGTTTGCAAAGCCCATTGAAGCCAGTGGAAAGATTCTTGTTGAACTCAGTGGCCTGTGAATGATTCTCAAATGGAAATGGAGCTCCCGTTCCAGTGGCTGGTCTCATCTCCATGCAGACCTGTCCTGGAAGAGTTGCCATATAAGTCATGGCATCTGCTGGGTGATGAAGCTATTGCTGATAAGGCTAAATGTTGTACCCTGAAGTGGGGATGGGATGAGCTCCTCCAATCCCATCAGTCACCTGCATCTAACTAATCCCCCTCTGGCCCTCTGGTACTCAATGCGGAGAAATCAGCATTTCATCTGCAACCTCAGCACTCCAAAATGGACATCTAAAATAGGTCAGATGACTCACACCCTAAATTCCTGCTTCTTCCCATCAACAATAAAGGGAATAAAGCCTGAAGTAATTTTCTCAGATTCAAATATGTGGTTGGAAGAATATCACAGTAAGTATCTTCATTAGACTGGGTTCCAAAATGTTGTCTTTTATAGCTGATTGCTAAATCAAACAGAAAATTCAACACAAGATCCTAATGGAGACAGGTTCAGATAAACCCAGTTGGTTTTGAATTGTCTTGAATGAACTACAGAGCTTTGCCTCAGGAGGATTTTATACTAACTTGAAAATATTCCAGGGACAAGACAGCCTTTGATGTACCCAGCTCTGGATGTTCTGGATGTGCCCTGTTCTTACACGTTCTGGATCACAGGCCCAAAATGGTCTCATGCATATTATAAAGATAATAACAATATATGAACAAGATACTTCAAGTTATTACCACTAATTAGCTCTCAGAAATCATTCATCCCACTGGTGAACAGAATAGGGGGAAATTCAGCACCAAATCCAAACTTAAATGGACAAGGCTACAACAGCCTAGACTCCCATTATGCTTAGTGGAGAATGACTCAATACAGGCAATGGAGACAGAAAATCACTTGTCTGAGTAGAGGTATCTAATTTAAGACTGACTCAGACTACACGTTTTTGGCTGTAGAAAATCCCTCATCAAATCAGGAGTCTGGCCACCAAACTCCAACATAGTAATGACACAAAAAAGCCACCTAAAATTAGGCAATTGCTGATGAATCTCATCCACTAGAAACTGCCCATGTAGTTGCTCAGCAGTAGCATGCTCATCTGATTCTTATCCTGGCAGGATAGTGTGATGACCTGGGCCATGTCCTGAGCCGTTAGAACAGATGTGTCAGGAGAGAATCATTGACTCATAGAATTGTTTAGGGTAGAAAAGACCTCTAAGATCATTGAATGCAATTGTTAACCCAGCACTGACAAGCCCTTCACTAAACCATATCCCCATGTGCCACATCTCCATGTTTTTTAAGTCCCTCCAGGGATGGTGACTCTACCACTGCCCTGGGCAGCCCATTCCAATAATTGATAACCCATTTAATAAAGAATTTTTTCCTAATGTCTAAACTAAACCACCCCTAGTGCAACTTGAGGCCATGTCCTCTTGCCCTATCACTTGTTCCCTGGCAGCAGATCCTGACCCCACCTGGCTGTCCCCTCCTGTCAGGGAGTTGTGCAGAGCCACAAGGTTCCCCCTGAGCCTCCTTTTCTCCAGGCTGAGCCCCTTTCCCAGCTCCCTCAGCTGCTCCCTTGTGCTGCAGCCCCTTCCCCAGCTCCGTTCCCTTCTCTGGACACACACCAGCATCTCATACTAAGATTAGAAAGCAAAATGAGCTTTGAACTAGTAATTTATTTTCAAAGAGAAGTTTCTCTCTGTATATTTATTCTTTGTTTAAAACAACACCTTTCTAAATGGGCAGGAAAGGTTTTATGCATGTGGGCATGTTCACACTGAGAATAAAAATATACTGTGAAACTTAGACATTTGCCATGAAATGGAAATGCTGAGTTTCAGACAGCTCAAGAAAATTCAGTAATGCCCTGCAAAGTGTTCAACATTTTCAGCACAACCAAACCTATGAAGTGGCTCCATTAGGGGACATGTGAGCACCACTGCCAGTCTTTGTTCTGCCAGTCTGATCTCCTTCCACCAGATGTTTCTGGGATGACAGTCCAAATTACCTCAAACATAATAGAGCCCTTGAGTATTTGAAAAACTCTTCAGAATCACAGCTTCTAACTTGGCACTTACCTCAAAATATTCCTGACTGTCAGCAGCTATTAAAAACAAGAATAATAATGGCTATTTCCATAATAGCTGTATTTTGAAATCTCAGAGCACTTTGTGAACTTAACAGACATGTCTGAGATGTATGGATTCATGCTATCTATCAGGGAATGCAGACCTGTCTTGGCAAGATCTGGATTTCTGTTTTTAAATATTCCATAAAGAAATACAGATAAGGAATGAGATTCCTGAAGGGAGGAACACCTTCCACTAGACCACATTGCTCCAAGCCCCATCCAACCTGGACTTGAACACTTCCAGGGATGGGGCAGACACAGCCTCTCTGGGCAACCTGTGCCAGGGCCTCACCACCCTCACCAGGAAAAAATATAAATATAGTGCCTTTAGACTGCTCAGTCATCCCAGTAATGACCCTACTTTAATGAGAAATCCATAGCATTTGGTGAATATCTCAAACACTTCCAATGTGCTGTGTAACTGCTAATTTTGCAAGGCAAAATTACAGAAATAAACCAAGGTTTGCCCTTGCTAAAAGTGCAAAAAGTTCCTAAAATACTTTAAGGTGGAATAATCAAAGATGGAAGGAAAATACAAATATAAGCTAGGAGAAATCTGATGTGTTTAGCTGAGGAAAAGGTTGCAAACACAAAAAGCTTTGGCTTCTCTTTTTCCATATTTTTTTGTCATTTTCAGTCTTGTCAGCATGAATAATATTGTTGATTTTTGCTGTGATTTAGAAACAGCTGCAGAATACAAAATAAAGTTGAAAATCAGTTGAAAAACCATTAATCTATTTTGCTTTTAGCTGAAACACTCCTGCCAGCTGCAGACAAGTAACCAGACTGAATATAATTCCATAAGCTACATCTGATCACCATATAGTTCAGGTTTGGAGGGACTTTTTAAGCAATCTTTTGAAACACACAAACAAAAAGTTACTTGCATGTTACAGCAAACATATTTCTAGATGACATCATGACTGCCAGAGGTTCTCACCTGATTTTGTGCAGGCATTAATCTTCTCTGCTCATTCTTTCTGTTTTATTTCTGTACTAGGAAATTAGCCCTGGCCCATGCTAACTCCTAAACTGTACCTGGAAACTGTCTAGAACTTTTCTTTGCCTGGATCCAAGTCAGAGTCACCTGGCTAGTGGAAGCTGTCCCTAATCACCCAGTTTGGGAGGGTAACAGGAATTCACAACAGGGCATTACCAGATCACACCAAAAGGCCTCCAATCTGCAGAAAAGCCCTGCCACACAAAATCACAGAGCCATAAATTGTTTGGGCTGAAGGGATTTGGAAGCTCATCCAGTTCCACCCCCTGCCATGGGCAGGGACACCTTCCACAATCCCAGGTTGCTTCAAGCCCCATCCAACCTGGCCTTGAGCACTTCCAGGGATGGGGCAGCCACAGCTTCTCTGGGTAACCTGTGCCAGGGCCTCAACACCCTCACAGGGAAGAATTTAATCCAAAAACCATGTGAAAAAAACAGTGAAACAATCAAATAACATCCAGTTAAAAGCAAATACAATGTTGCCTGTTTTGAGAGAGGCATATTTGCCTTGCTCTATTAAAAAAAAAAAAACAACAACGTTTACCATGTTTTCAGATTGGTCTCCAAACCTTGTGTCTTGGAAGCAGCTTTTCCACAAACTAATTATGCTTTTTTATCTGATCTGGTGTGGATATGTTATTTAAAGTTAATTTAAGTCCATTAGGGATACAGAAAAACTAGTAAGAGAACTTATATTCTTATTCATATTCAGACAACTGAATTAAGCTTGCAGCCAATATTATCAATGGAGTCTAGAGACAGATTAGGTGGTCAAATGGAGCAGGTAAGACTTCATTGTCTAAATAAAAATCTTACATGCTCCACTGAAGAAAACTTCACCCAGATGGTGAATCATTAAATTCCTGCCACTAAGCAAATGCACTTCCTTTCACCTGTGGGTTACCCAGCAACTGGAAATTTGGCAGCAATACTGTTATTTTTATGATTAACCTTGTCAATCCACAGGCAGTTGCTTTCCGAAAGAGCTGACCTTTTCCTACATATTATTTTTGACAAGGAATGGCTCATTACTCTCTTTTACTGTCAGCATTTTAATACTCAGTTTTCAAATTATTATAGAAGGAAGAGGCATCAACATCCTCTATTAAGATTTCCTCACACTTTCCACAATGAGGTCTTGCTATGCTGGAACTTTCAAGCTGAAATTCCTTTGCTACATTTGTTTCTCTCTCAAACTGCAACAAACTCCATAATTCAGTTCTGGGCTAACTTTGTTTAGATCAGTGTGGCCTCATAAAAAGCAATCATTTTTGATTCAGAAGTCCTCTGTCTTTCACATCAGAAAGGCATGAGAACTTTCCCATCCCTGGAAGTGTCCAAGGCCAGGTTAGAAGGGACTTGGAGCAACCTGGTGTAATGGCAAGTATCCTTGTCCATGGCAGTGGGGTTGGATTCAATGATCTTTAAAAGGTCTTTCCATCTTAAATTACTCCACGATTCTGTAAAGACAAAAAGAACAAAATCAGTAGAATGAACCATCCTCAATTTGCCAGAGAAAAGGCTCTGTATTTCCAGGTTTTCCCAAGCTCTACCTTAGACATATTTGTATCAAGATTTAGGGAAATGCTGTGTATGGCAATAAATCAAACTCTGCTTCCAATACTGAGAGCTGAAAACATATAAGAGCACTGCTCAGTTCTCTTTAAGCAATGTGAAGAGCTTGAAAGACTCTGCAAACAATTGGGATTTTCACAAACCTGCAGAAAAAGCAGGAAGGCAAATCAAACTTTCTGGTTCCTGTGCCCTAACCATAAGACTGAATTTTCTTCCTATTCTTGCAGTTTCCACAAGTTCAAGGTGAACTTAGTGATAAGGAGATCTGCTTGAGGCAGAAGGTATTAGAAAACAGAGTGAGCTGGGACTCTGTGTGACTCTCAATCCTCAGCTGCATCTCTCTGTGGGCATTTGGTGTGAGAAGACTCTGTGCCTAAGTGCTGCTCAGCTCTTTGTCCTCACTGATGTGTTTTCTTCTCTTCCCTCTGGAACAGACTTCAGTGGAGCTGTTTTCAAAAAGGGACCAAAAAAAAAAAAAATTCAAAGGCAGTGTGAGAAAGAGAAAAACAAACCAGCAGTAAAGTTTTACAGTAAAATAATCCATTTAGTTACTAAGCATTGGTCTGTTACTGCAACATCTGGGCTGTTAAAAAGCTCCCAGTCCTAATATAACTGAAACTGGGTTGAGCAATCCTTCTGGAGATATTTCCATCTTTATAATAGCTGATATTGATCAATAACTTCATTTATGACTTATCCAGCCTCTTTTTTATGCTTTTCTAGCTGGATTTGTATTTGGCTACCACTTCTGCTCTTACTGCCAGACCATACGAACTTACATTATGCACCTACATAATGTAAGTTTCCCAGGAGCAATTCTCTGGCTCTTCCTGGTCTAAAAGTGACATTATCTTTTATCCCTCCACTTTCAGGCTTTTTGTTCAATACTTCCAGCTTGATTTTTTGTTACGTGCCCTGGCTGGTAAAGTGAAGGATACCTTACAAAACTACTGGCACCCTTCCAACCTACAGGACTAAATGCAAGAGGGTAAAACCCATTTGCAGCCTAAGGTGACTGGACTCTCAAGTTACACCTTTTAGGTCAATATCTTATGTTAGTTGAGGTAACTCTGTGCCACCATTCTGTCCACAAAGATGTCAAAAGTACACACTTCAAATAATCACCATTTATTGGAGTTGCTTCAATTTCTCATAGTATCTAATATTTCACATAAACACAGAATGGTTTGGGTTGGAAGAAACCTTAAGGATCTTCTCACTCCAAGCCCCTTCCATGGGCAGGGACAGCTTCCACTCTCCCAGGTTGCTCCAAGCCCCATCCAAACTGGCCTTGAACACTTCCAGGGCTGGGACAACCACAGCTTCTCTGGGAAACCTGTGCCAGGGCCTCATCACCTTCAGAGGGAAGATTTTTTTCCCCTACTACCCATTCTAAGTCCTACCTCTTTCATCTTACAGCCATCTTCCCCCTGTCCTATTCCTTACAAGATACTTTCCACAACTTTTTGTCATGCTGAAGTGTGGACACAAGCACAGTTGCAAGCAGGTTCAGATCACTCCATTGCAAGCTGAATTTGCAAAACATAGTTTTGTGCAAAGGGTTTGCAAAGACAGATGAAGCCCAGACTGACCAGATTAATTCCTCAGCCATTTCACGGTCACTTTGTTCACTGGATGATGGCATTATGAAGTACTTCACTGAGAGTAATAGTCTGTTCCTTTAAGAAAAAGAGTGGAAAGAGCCACTTTTGCGAAAAAAAAGCTTGGATTAACATCTTTGTAAAATTTCGCAGAATTTTTCAGTGAGGGAGATATCTTACAAAGGAGATTATTTTAAAGTTAATGCTTTAAAAGAAGAAAAATAACCGGTATTCCCAGGTTCTTCTCTTGCAGAGCCTGTGGCTGCAGAGCCATCTTGTGGGGGAGACAGACGGTTCTGCCAGGAGGAGACTTTTTTTTACTTTTGCTTTTTCACATGCTGTGGCTTCCTCGGGCAGCAAAAAGTCTCTGTAAGACATGCTGCTCGCCTCAGCATCTGTTTCACTCACCTTGGAGTATCAACAAGTCTTCTCACTCTGTAGACTGAGAGCTGAAACACAGAAGCCAATATTCCTCTCATCTTTTCCTAATTTAATATCCCAGTTAGGAGGATTTCGGGAATGCTGCTCCCTTGAGGTTTCATCAGTTCTACTTGAAAATAAAAAGATGACCTCTACATTTCACAAACTGAACAAATATTCCTACAAATGGGTGCAACTCGATATACAAGAGGTGCAAGATTCTGAAATTAAGGCAGATAATTGGTTCAATTATTTTTGTTGGGGGAAAAAGACAGGGAATTAGGAAAATTCCTCTCATTGGAGTGCCTAAATGCTCCATCCTCTTCTGGAGACACACCGACGGAGTGCTGAGCCTGGAAAAGGAGAACTGGAAGTCCTCTAGCAGTGCAGAATGTGGGATCACAGCTGGGGGTGGGGATTAAATAATGTCAGGAGCAGGGTGCTGGGAACTGGGGGGATCCCTGGAATGGCAGAACAAGGAGCTTCTGGAGAGGCTACAAAGATGATGAGGCCTTTGAAGCATCTCTCTTGTGAGGAGAGGCTGCAGGGACTGGGCCTGGTGAGTCTGGAGAAGAGAAGATTGAGAGGGGATCCCAACAGTCTATGTAAGTATGTCCAAGACAGGTGCCAGGAGGATGGTGCCAGGCTCTTTACACTGGTGCCCAGCAACAGGATGAGGAACAACGGCCATAAAATGAAACACAACTATTTCCACCTCAACATGAGGAAGAGCTCCACGGTGAGGGTGGCAGGCTGTCCAGGGATTTTGTGGGTTGTCCCTCTCTGGAGACATTCCAAAGCCACCTGGACACATTCCCATGTCAGCTGCTCCAGGGGACCCTTCATTACCGGGGGGTGGGTTGGACTCGATGATCTCTAGATCTTCCAAACTCAATTCACAGAATTACAGAATGGGTTTTGTTGGAAAGGACTTCATAAACCATCTCATTCCAACCACCCTGACAGGGGCAGGGACACCCTGCATGTATATAAATTTATGTGTGTATATAAAGACCTACATCTCCACACATATAAATATGCACGCACACAGGTTCATGCATTTTCCACTTCCAGCCTGAACAGCCAAGAAGAACAGAATGAAACCAAAGGTGCTGTTTAGTGTTTCCAGGAATTTTGTGACTCCTCCCTGGGATTACTTTGTGATTCTCCTTGTCCCCAGCAATGGAGTGCTTTATTTATGGTTCAATTCCAACCTTAAGAGCACGATCGGAATTAGCCGAGATCTAATTTTACAGGAAAAGACGTAACAACCGGTCACAAACAGGAATAGGTTTCGCAGGCCCAGGTGAGCGATTAACCGGAGTTTTAAAACCACTTCAGAGCACGTTTAAAACGGAGTTTTAAGGCGCATTCGAAAACCTCCCGGCGTGGCCCACACGTTCCCCAGGCCGCGCCCCCGCCTCTCCCTCAAATCAGGCGGCGCCAGCAGCGCCAGCACCGCCCCCGCCGCGGTGCGCAGGCGCGCATGGCCGCTGGTCGGAGTCCCGCGGCGGAGCGGCGCGGAGATGCCGGCGGAGCCCGGAGTGCCTCAGGCGGCCGCAGACGGCGGTAAGTGCCTGCTGGCCTGGGCAGGGACCCAGCGCGGCTCCCGCGGGAAGCGGCGGTGCCCGAGAGAGCGCGGAGAGTGGGGACGGCGGGAAGAGAAGTTGGCCGGGCCCGCCGCGGCGCGCGCTTGCGTACTGGGGATGTGCGGGGATCATGGTGGACGCGGTGCCGTTGGTGTTCCGGTGGGTTTTTTTTTTTGGGAATTGCGATAATTGTGTCTCTTTCTACTCGCAGAGCCCGAGGTGTTTGAGATTGTGCTGCCAATCACTGTCTTGGTGCTGAGCGATGAGGATTTTCTCCAGGACGATGATAAGGACCAGGAAGTGTCTATTCCCGAGGTGAAGCAGGAGTTTAAATTAAACAACAGCCTTTGCCTAAAAAATGAAGTGGAGCCTTCAAACGACAGTAGCAGTGATGGCAATCGGGATGCAAACAAGACTGTTTCAAATGAAGATGATTGTAATCGGTACTCTGAGGATAAATGGTTTGCTGAGAGTGTGTGTAGCACATCAAAATTATCTTTAAGTGATGAGTGTGATGCAGACACGGATAAATATGGTCAAAATTGCGTGTTACCTACATCGTCTTGCATAACAGAGCTTCCAGAGATAATCAAATGCAGTGTTGGAGAAGCTTATGGTGATAATGTTGGCTTTCAGAAGATTCCTCCTCTCCTCTTCTCTGGTGACAGTGACAGAGTTGACACTTTTAAGACATTGGTAGTGGTACCCAAACATGAAGAAGAACCTGTCGGCATTGCAAGTGTTCATTTTGATGGCAGTCTACAGAAACAACCCGAAATCCACAAGGAATTTGAGATAATTGTTAAAGTGGAAGGTAATATATTAGTAAGATTATTCTAAGTCTAAGAAATACAGTAAATCATGAGTTTTTGAAACACAAAATTGTACAGAAATGCTATGAAACCAATTTCTTTCAGAGTAAGCATTTCAAATTATATTCATAAATGCAGCAGAAGGAAAATATTGCCAGGAGTATGCTCATTTCTTTCACAGACTCCTCAAAAAGGCATAGAAACTGCAAAAAGTTGGTACTTTGTCATTATCCTCCAATGAGAAAAAGGATGGTCTTTCATCAGGGAAATGTTCTCAAAATAAAAACGCAGAAAAAGCTTAGTATTTGTGAGAATGGAGCTTCAGAAAAGTATGGTGTTAGTACTTTGATGGGAATTCTGGCATAAAGGTGTTCTGTTAAAACCTGGATGTGGCGTTGTAGTGTGAAATTCAGTCTTGAGTCAAAATAGAAAGTAGGAAAGAAGGTGGCTTCTAACTGGGAGAAACATTTAAATGTTGGGGACAGAGGGGAGCATGAAGACAGGTATTAGGGAGATGGAGAGAGGGCAATAATAAGGAAGCAGAAGTAGTGAGGGCATTTGGGATTATTGCTATGAATTAATCATGAATATCTGTTATTGTATGAAATGTGACTTTTTATATCTCTTGTAGATCCTGGTGCCTCAAAGAATGAAGATAATGAAATGGACTACAGGAAAATAAGCAAATTTGAAGATGAAACTCCAAGTTCTCTTTTGGAACAAGGCTTGAAAGAAGAAGAGAAACATAATATATATAATTGTTCTGATCTGTTTCTTAATGGATGTTCTCCTACTTTTAAGGAACGTCTAGAAGATGTAGGGAAACCTGATGTGAATGCTTCCACTTCTGAATCAAATACTACTGGAGAGCATGTTTACAAGATGTTAACACCGTTCCCTAAGAAAAGATACCGGCAACAAAAAGTTGTTTCTTCCCATGCAAGCCCAAAAGAGTTCCAGAGCCAGAAAGAAAGTTTAATGTGGTTGAAGGATAGTGTGACCATTACACCTCTTCCTAAAACGTCTTGTTTTCCAAAGGAGAATGAAAGATTGAGTTTCAAGTGCAGGTTTTGTAGTTCTGTATATAAATGCAGTGCACACCTGAAGAAACATATTTATTCAGCTCATAAAGATAAGAAAACACATAAGTGCTGCTTTTGTAAAAGAACTTTTTTCTTTTCTTTCAATCTTAAGAATCACCTTAAATTTCATAAGAAGTTTGCTAGGTTGCAAAAGGCAAGAAAGAATAGAATAAGTGCAAGGAAAGGGAGGCAGAAAGGATCTGAAGGACAGTCTGAGACCCAGAAAAAAGAAAGCAAATACAGTAAATTTTTCATTAAAATTGAAAGGGACTTAACTGGCACATCCAGAGGTGTAAGCTTTTCCTGCAGAATTTGTTTCTTTGCTTCATCAAATCCTAGGAGTTTTATTAATCACATGAAGGGACACAAGGAGAGACCACCTTTTCAGTGCCCTCAGTGTGATTACTCCTGCAACAGCTTGTCCTACCTGTTAAATCACATGTACTGGCATGCTGGCTATAAGCTCTACCAGTGCAGGTTCTGCACCTTTTTTTCATTGTATTTTGCAAGCATGGTGAGGCACAGCCACATCCACACAGGGGATAAACCATATGCCTGTGAGCTCTGCCAGGCAGCATTCACCAGCACCTCAGGGTTGGAGAAACATAGGAAGATACATGCAGGGACAGAAACGTGCCAAAACCAAGCACCGCAACCTGGCTGCCCGAGTGGGAGGAGAAGAACTAAAAGACCTCCAAAGAATTACGCATGTGATGAATGTAACCTGGTGTTCTACACTAAAAGACATCTCAGCTTTCACAAGAAATTTCATGAACAGTTAAAGGCTAATGACTATACGAGTCAGAGCAATAAATACTTTAAAAGCAAAATATGCAAAGCTGATGGTGATTCTCAGGGCCGTGTTTCTCACTCTCTTTTTGGTAGAGAAAATGATTGTGTAGATGGGGGAATCCTAGCTTCAGAAGTGGAGTTTGAGCAAGCAGGTGGTCTGTGGGACAATAAGAAAATATGCCCTGGAAAGAAATTCCTTGAAAACAGCCAAGGAAGCAACAGCCTGGCTGTTACTGGAAATAGATCAGGAGTTCCTCAGACTTCTTACCACGAAATGGACACTGTCACTTACGAAGAGGAGCCTTTCTTCAAATCAGAGGCCTCTCACTCACAAGTGCAAGATGATGCTTCATTTCATAACTTTGTGGAAAACTTGGAGGATACGTATCCTTCTAATTTAAATACATTCCAAACATACAGATGCCAGCATTGCAGTTATGCTACTGATGTTCATAACAACTTCAGGCTGCACCTAAAGATACATACGGATGAAAGACCATTTGTGTGTAAAGAGTGCAATGAGGCATTTAAAACATCAAACCATTTGCAGAAACACAGCCTTCTTCATGTGAAAAATGGACAGGAGCTTGGAAGCGGTCTCTTTGTAGAGAGGTGTTTAGAGAATCTTGAATTGCAGCGTGAAATCCACGGAGGGACCTATCTAGAAAGGGATTTTAATTCCTGCAAAGGGTCAAACAGCTCCTTGCTTGGTTCAGAAGTTTGTGGAGTTCAGCTAGGTGTTCAGAGTGGCACAGCAAATGATATGCAAGCACGCAGTCAGCCACTATTATATCAGTGTGCAGAGTGCAGCTATGCTACTGGCATTTTAAGCAACCTGGAACTCCACATCAGGACTCACACAGGTGAGAAGCCCTTCATCTGCACCATTTGCCAGAAGAAGTTCCGTACTTCGAGTCACCTGAAAAGGCACAGTCTCACACATTTGAACGTGGAGCATTTCAGGTGCATGAGCTGTGACTACTCAACCAACAAATGGCTGTCCTTGAAGCGGCACCTGGCTTTGCACACAGGGGAGGGAACTTCCTTTCCTGACTGCCTCTACGAGCACAAGGAGCTGCCTGTCAAGACGTACAGGTGTGAGGAGTGTGGCTATTGCACAGCCCACAATGGGAACCTGAAGTTCCACCTGAGGATCCACACGGGGGAGAAGCCATTCCAGTGCGGGCAGTGCTCCCTGGCTTTCCGCACCTCCAGCCACCTCAAGCGCCACTTGCTGACTCACCTCAGGCTGCACTGCAGGAAGTGCAGGTATTCCACGATGGATAAACACGCTTTGCAAAAGCACATGAGAACACACAAAAAGAAGTACAGGTGTGCAAAGTGTAATGTGGTGCTGCCCACCAAAAAACTGCTGGAGAGCCATAAGCAGCAGCACAAGCTTGGAATGTAAGGTTTAGAATTGGAAGTTGGTGCTTGGTTTTAGACAGGTTTGCATGTCCTGAATTTCTTCGTGACTTCGTGTTCCTTTGCTGTGCCCACAGCAGTGGCTAGTAATGGATGCATCCAGCATTTTGGTCAGGACAGTAAATCTTGCAGTACTGGTTTGCTGCAAGTGTTTCTGAGAACCTCAGTTCTAGTACAGGCTGTGCTGAAGATTTTGGAGACACTTTTTGACCCCTGAGTAACTGCTTCAGTAGAGGTCAGTTATTTTGGCCAGTGTTCATTGGTGTTTAAACAGTTATTCTGCACCACTTATTTTCTTGTAAAATTTTAATAAGAAAAGAAAATCTTTTTTCTAACTGAAAGAATGTCTAAATGGAGAGAAGGAAGGGCATGTTGTAATAATAACTTTCCATATAAAAATGATCAGAATATCTGAAGGCTTAATGCTACCTCCCATCTGCTGAAAGTTGCCTCCTTTACTCCCAGGTGTTTTTGCAATACTTGTAAGAGGAAAAAATAATAGTATCTCACCAAATTACAGAAACAATGTATGCATATCATCACTGGGTAATTGTGACATGAAAATGTTTTACATGTGTCTGTATGTAAAAGATGTTTATTAAGCTGTTACCTTGTCCGAAGTTTTTTGATAATTCTTAGAGAAATTAATTACCAGAAATGGTAGTGTCCAGAAACATATATTTTATGACACTGGGAATCTTTAAATCTCCAATTTTATGTGAACGTCCAATGTCAATCTAGTATGAATCTAGCCTTACCTTTTCTCAGGTTGGTACTTACTGTGTTGTTTGTTAAAGTAGATGATACACTTTTCAAATAACTTCTGTTAATATGAGCAGTTGCTGATAATCGTGAATGCTGTTTAGTTACATTGAAAACCTTAGCAGAATTTGAAACTGTTAAATTTATTTTAGGAGCTTGTATAAGAACCATTGTACTGTGCAGGAGTTGGTGCAGGGTGTGGTGAACACAGATGGATGCTGCTTCCAATTTGTATTAAAATCCAGACAAATACTTATTTGTTTTGGAGTTAGGCAGTGTTAGGAACTCTTGAGTGTGGTAAGTGGTTTTAATAATAGTGTGTTATCCCCTTGTGTGAGGAAAGACAACAGCAAAGCGCTGGTGCAAACTGTCCCAATGCTACAGCTCAGTCCACGGAGCAGCAGAACAAATCTGTAGTTTAATTTAGAGAATGTAAATGTGGGCTTCAGTGTGCTTTTTTCTGCTCCTGGATGTCTGTCTTTCTGTAGAAATACAGATAATGTCTTGTGGAGGCTTTCTGGTAATGTAGGGGAGAGGCTGGAAAGGGCTGCTCAGAGAGGTAGTGGAATTCCCCTCCATCTGGCTGTAATCCTGGACAACCAGCTCTGGGTGACCCTGCCTGAGCAAGGGCTTCTCTTCCAGAACTCCTGCAGCCATTCTGTGATTTGGAAGACAATTTTCCAATAACTGATTGAAACTCATGGCCAGATGCATGTATTCAAGGCCAGATCAGTGAAGATACTCAAGTGATCCAGTTCTTTGGAGCTTCAGTAAAGTCAGAGAAATAAGTATCTGTGCCTGAACCATGGTGGTTACAGATGGGTGATTTAGACCTTGGAGCCACCTAATCCAGTTGTGGAAAATAAGAATGTTATCCTGTATGAAGAAAGAAAAGCATTTCTGGGAAATATTAATGGTTACTCAAGCTTGGGGGAATTCTTACCTGCATTACATTAACAATTCTGATCATTTATTTCAAAAGAACAGGTACAAAGAGAAGGCAAAAATACTGAAGGAATTGTGAGCCTCTGTATCAGATGAGACTAGGAAGGCTGAATATGATAGAGCACAGTTGTTTAAAAGTATGGTGATGATGAAGAGAGCCTGGTTTAGGGGGGAAAATTAACTGCAGTAAATTTTTGAAAGAGTTTGTAAATACAAGTTTCTTCAAGTTATAAGTAAGAAAAAGGTCTTTTCAGTTGGATGATTTTATAAAAGTACTTACTGATCATTTGATGAAAATAATTATTCCTAGTAAATAAAGATAAAATAGTTATTGCTTTCTGTTCCTTATGCACTGGACTGGATTTTTGGGGTTTCAGAGGTATTCACAGTCTGCTAATGCAGTGAACTTTAAAGGTTGAGACATATTGAGTTTCAAATAAGACATGGGCTGGTTTTGGTATCTTTTCTTGGTAGCTAGAAGTGTAATATTTTTTATTCCTACAGTGTAAACAAAAACCAAAGCCTTTCCTAAATCATACTATGAAGTTGCCTATTTAAATAAAAAAAAAGCTTCATAATTTTCTCCATGAACATACCCTGAATTTGGACAAAACAGGGAAATTTAACAAGATTGAGTAAAAGGATGTCATTTTACCTGCTGTGCATCTGCTAATTAAATGAATACAAGTTAAACAGGAGGTGATGTAAATGAACTATAGGGAATCAAGCCTGTATGGTGTGGTGGTGCACCTTCCTGTTTGGGCCACACTTTGCCTCAGAAATGCTCGTTAGGTCTTGGCCTTGACAAGCTGGGCCACGCTCCTCTTGAGCTTATCCAAAACACTGCTCACAGGAACTTGTGCTGGCTAAGGAGTCCCCTGGGTTTTAACAGCCTTTGGGGACTTATTTTTCTTGCCTAAATAATCACCCAGGTGGAACAACATTTTTGGTTCTGAACTTTCAAAGTTACCAACCTGAATTGCAGCCAGGATGGAGAATTGCTATGAGCAAAGGCAAGTCTGTTGTGACTCTCTAAGCAGTGGTGTTTGAGACCCTCTGAGCTCTCCAGACTGCAGTGGGCTGAGGCCAGCACCTCCCTCTGACTCTGAGTCACACAACTCCCAGGCTGGATTTACCTGGGGGACCACAGCTGAGTGACAGTGACAGGTCCTGGGCTGACATCCCCACTCCTTGAGACTCAACCCTTCACCTGTTAAGAGCCACCTGAGTACTTACCTGTCAAAATTTCCCAAATTTGGGTATGTGCCTTGTACACACTCCTTTAGTATGTGTGAGGGTGTCAATATGCAAATGCGTTATCAGTGTTGCTCTCCTTTAGAATCACAGTTTTGCATCGGCACCTTAAAGATTATCTCGTTCCACCCCCTGCCATGGGCAGGGACGCCTTGCATGATCCTAGGCTGCTCTAAGCCCTGTCCAATCCGGTCTTGAACACTTCCAGGGATCCGGGGGCAGCCACAGCTGCTCTGGGAAACTTGTGCCAGGGCCTCCCCACCCTCACAGCCAAGAATTTATTCCACACATAAACGCGCGGGGCTTTTTCCTGAAATGAACAAAATACCGTCTAAGAGAACACTGGGGTGATGTGATTTCCTTCCGCTGTCCCTTTGCTCCCTCATTTGCGTCCCTTGGGGAGTTTGAAGGGTTTAATGAACGCCCAGTTCCTCCCTTCGGCGCCGGCCGGGGCCCTCCGGCCGCCAGGTGGCGCTAGCGCGGAGCGACGCCTCAGGACACGCGGGGGGGGGCGGGCTGCGCATGCGCGGAGCGGCCGGACCCGCTTTCCGGGAGGAGCAGCGGCCTCACTTCCCTTGGAAAAGCCGCCGGTCCCGCTTTTCTGGCAGAGCAGCCGGCCCCGCTTCCCCCGCCCTCGGCAGCCGTCGCCGCTGAGGGCGACCGTGCCCAGTCTCGGCCGGCCCCGCTGACGCCAGCCGCGCTCCCGTCCCCTGTCCATTCTCTCGCTTCAGGGGTTCGTCCCCGCCTCCCTTCGCCGCCAAGATGCCGCGGATTATGATTAAAGGCGGCGTGTGGCGGAACACCGAGGTAGGACTCGGCGGGGTTTGAGCCCCGGTCCCCGCAGGGCCCGGGGAGGTGGGGGGGCCCTCCCTGGTGCGCAGGCGCGGGAGGGCGGTGGGTGTCGTGGTGCGCCTGCGCGGCGCGTTCAGGGTTTGGGGTGTCCCGGGGCACGTTGGGATCTGCTGTCCCCTGTGCCGGGACATCAGGGGGCTTGGGGTCTGCAGGAGCGAGTGCAGGGAAGGGAGCGGAGCTGGGGAAGGGGCTGGAGCACCGGGATGATGAGGAGCGGCTGAGGGAGCTGGGAAAGGGGCTCAGCCTGGAGAAAAGGAGGCTCAGGGGGGACCTTGTGGCTCTGCACAACTCCCTGACAGGAGGGGACAGCCAGGGGGGTCAGGGTCTGCTCTCAGGGAATAAGGGACAGGACAAGACATGGCTTCAAACTACACCAGGAGAGGTTTATATTGGACATTAAGAATAATTTTTTTATGGGAAAGGATGATTAAGTATTGGAATATGCTGCCCAGGGAGGTAATGGAGTCACCATCCCTGGAGGTGTTTAGGGAAAGACTGGATGTGGCACTGAGTGTCATGGTCTCATTGACATGGTGGTGATCAGACATTGATTAAACTCAGTGATCTGAGAGGCCTTTTCCAACCAAAGTGATTCTATGATTCTTTGGCTCTCTGTTGCGCTGTATTCCCCTGCAGCCTGTGCCTACCTCCTTCCTGCTGCCTCAGTGGGCAAAGGTCACGTTGGTGCTTTTTTTCTCTCAGGCTGCAGGTTGGGAAGCTCAGCCATGTGTGTGTCTTGTCCTTCTGCCCAAGAGAAACTGTTCCCACTGCCACTGGAGTGGAAGCATGGGCTGGGCTGGGCTGTGCTTGGAGATGTCCCTCTCACAGACTAGAGTATGGCTTGTACTGCATAGGCAGGTTTCTTATGCTCTAGGGAAATGAGGCAGCAGGAATCTCTTGCCCTTAAAGATATTTCCCAATGTGGAAATGGCACAGACAGAGATAGAATATTTAGGATTGGAAAAGACTTAAGATCACCAAGTGTCCAGCCATCAACCCAGCACCACTACCATGTTAACCATTTAACCTGTCCTTAAGTGCCACATCCACATGTATTTTTAGCCCTTCCAGAAATGGTGACTCTACTACCACCCTGGGCAGCCTGTTCCAATGCTTTGCAAGCTACTCCATGGAAAAAAAAATTCTAATAATTTATCTAAACCCCTAGTGGAACTTCATCCTGTTTATTGTCTATGTGTGTGGGCTCTTCATCTGCAGCCCCAGGAATTCTGTACACAGAAATCATTGTTGTAAAAAAGAACAATCCCCTCCAATTTTTCCTGTCACAAGCTTTCACAACAGCAAAGTGGTCATGAAAAAGAGATCAATAACATGAGAAATCAAGGATGTCAGTTTTATTAGATGCATGTTTAAAACAAAAGGATGTACCTGGCAGTGTAAAATACAAAAAAATACAGTAAAAACTGTCACTGCATACTGGGAACACCAGGCATGTATATGGTTCCACGAAACAGTGAGGAAAAAGTAATAGACGATAAAATGTACGTTGTGTGCTTTTAAGCACTTGTGATATATCAGTGATGTGCCAGGAAGCACCTAAATTTGGGGTCAGCAGAGGACAGAAAAAATTATGCTATCTTCACCCCATTCTTAGGGTGTTTCATACTTGATAAATTTTGGTGGCTTTTGAAAAGAAAAAGAAGTGCATTAAATAGAATCACAGAATATCCTGGGTGGCAAGGGACCCACAAGGACCATTGAGTCCAGCTCCTGCACAGAACACCTCTCAAAATCCCACCCTGTGCCTGAGAGCGTTGTCCAAATGCTGCCTGAGCTCTGGCAAACTTAGGACTGTGGCCACTGCCCCGAGGAGCTGGTTCCAGTGGCTTACCAGGCTTTGTGTACCAGAGATAAAATAGGTGTGGGGGATTTTTTGTTTGTTTTGGTTTTTTGTTTGTTTTTTTTTTTTAATTAGCATTTTGATTATGCATTTAGCATTAAAAACAGGGAAAGTGAAACCGGATGGTACCAGGTCATTCATGAAATAACCGGTTACTTGCAAAAAAAAGCCTGTTAATGTCACAGCTCCTGTATGCCATAGAGCAACAAGTAAGTTCAAAAAAAAACACACAAAGCAGGATTTATTATTCATTTCAGAGCAGTAATTACATTAATTGTTGCCTGTAGCAGCTCAAGCCAGATCAAGAGCTGATCAAGCTCACAGTTAAAGCTGTTGTTCTCTGGGAGGTGTCAGTGAAGACAGTGTCAAGACTCACTGAACTGGGTACAGGAGAGGGACACCTGTGGTTGACAGGGCTGCAAGAATAGCTGTAATGCATTTAAAATGCCAATTTCTCTGAACAAACCAGAAATAATGAGCCTATCTATCTATTGGGATTGATGGATGGATTGACAGACAATTGATAGCACTTCTGGCTTTTGATCAAGCTCAGTGCACACTTTGTTGTATGTGAACATGGCTCCCAAGCTGAATCTATTACATTTTTTTATTGCAGTTTATTAAAATGTGGAAAATAGGTAATTTTATGGTATTATTTAAAACAAGGCAGCCAGAGATACTTGCCAATTCTACTTTTTATCCAATTGTGGTGTCATTACCAAACAAACACTACCTTACCTCTGCTGCTGTCCTTCAGGGAAGACATACAGAGCCTTTAAACACTAATGCATTAGAGAGCATTGCAAGTAATCATTTGGGAAATTCTGTTGGAGATACAAAGTTTTGAACAATAATAATGTGTCTTTTTAATTTAATCTTTATGGATTTAATTGGTCTTTGAAACACAAATCCTGATTTTTCTTGATATTTTTTCCATTTTATCTTCTTGAGAATAAAATGGAACAGAAGTAGTAGTGTTATGCTGTTTCCTCTGGGCTAGCCCAGAATTTACCATGGAATGGTAATTTACCATGGAATTTACCATGTTCTCCTTTGCTTAAGCTCAGACTTTCTGTTTTGCAGTCCATAACAGTATTTATTTATGTTTTTTTCAAGGATGAAATTCTGAAAGCGGCTGTTATGAAATATGGCAAAAACCAGTGGTCTCGAATTGCCTCGTTACTGCACAGGAAATCAGCAAAGCAGTGCAAAGCCAGATGGTAAGTGAGAGGTGCTGTGTCTGGGAGTATGACGTTCATAATAAGTGGAAATTTGGGAAAAATGTTACCACAGACTTAATTTAAATCCACAGAGCAACAGCAGTTTAACACTGTTTGATTTTATCATGGAAACTTCAAATTCTTATTGCTTGAAAGTAGTTGTACAAAAGTAGTCAGATGTTCTGTTTGCCAGTGACTGCAGTATTAGCAAATGCAGGTTGACTTTAAATTATAAACATTAGTTTTTCCCTTTATTTAAACATGTTTTAATGGGTGGATATTGCCAAGGAAATAAAATTGTAAGATGCTAATCTCTTCTTGCATATAATTTTCTAATTTTATGTAATGGGAGTTTGGCTTGAGAGTACATGTTTAGAAATTGCACTGTGGAAATTAATATTTCATAAAAAATAGGAGCTTTAAACTGGTGCAAATACTGATACAGTATAAATGTATTTGAGAATCAGACGTAGTTTCTCAAGTAGTTTCTCAACTGCCCATATTTAATAGAATACTTATTGTAGAGGTGACAGTACTGGCACAGTTGAGGATTAATAAGATAATTGTTGAAGGCTCCAGACCAAACAATTCTACCATTTCTCTGTCTTTGATAGTTGCAATTTTCACTTTTCTTTTTCAGGATTAATTCTGTGACTCTTTACTTTGCCAGAATAGAGATGGGAAAATGAAGAAGAGGCAGTATCTGTATGAAGAGTTCTGGATAAATTTTAAAGCTCAAATACATATGTCATGAAAACACTCTTGAAGACAAATCAATGGATAACTTTGATCTGTCATCCTTAAGTTTTTCCCTTACTACAGGTATGAATGGCTGGACCCGAGCATCAAAAAGACAGAGTGGTCTCGGGAGGAGGAGGAGAAACTGTTGCACCTTGCCAAGCTGATGCCAACCCAGTGGAGAACCATTGCCCCCATCATTGGGAGAACTGCTGCACAGTGCTTGGAACACTATGAATTTCTGCTGTGAGTTTCTGCTTACCTAGAGGAAAACCTAGCCAAGAATACCCAAAAAATCTGTGGATCTGTGGAGTTGTAGCAATGTATCGTTCCCTTCTCCCATGGTGGTAAATTAGGGTGGTTTCAGGTTGACTGAGTCCTTTTGTAGACAAATCTTTAAAGATTGTTTTCAGTCACTTGTGTCTAGCTTGAAAGAAGCTTCTGGAGCCTGGAGAGCAGCTTGGATAGAGTTAGGTGCTCCTGGTCTCCTTCTTGATCCTGCTCATTCTAGCTGAGGGTCTGTCAGGATTTATGCTTTTTGTTAGGCTGTTATGGCCTTTTTTTGACTGGCTGATCACCAGGAGTGGGTATGTGAGAAAGAAAAGAGGCACAAAACACATGTTGAAATGGCTGAATGTGCAGATACCATCTCTCTGCTACAAAGAGTTTCTTTAGGCCATGAGAAGAGAAAGAATGTGCTGTTTTCCCTTGTGAGCTTTCTTAATTCTGCTGCAATTGGTTGAGTAGAAAAAACATAATAGAAAACTTGATTTTTTAATTTTGTCAACTGCTTGAATTCTTGTTTTTATTGTTAAAGATTACCTGGGGAGATTTCTTTACTACTAGCTGTATCAGTATTGTATTTTATATAATATTTTATTGTAATACTGTGTTGGTTTCTTTCTCTTGTCTTGTTCAAGATCATGAAACTGTACCATGCTTGTGAATTGTATAGCAGATACAATGTGTTGTACAGAGTACAAGGTTATTGCTTTCTGATCAGTCTTTGGAGCCATTCAAGGGATGGTTATTATGAGTCTGGGGGAAAACAAAGAGCTGGTAGTGATGCCTGCAGTGTGGTTTTAGGGACAAAGCTGCTCAGAGAGACAATGAAGAGGAAACTGCTGATGATCCTCGGAAACTGAAACCTGGAGAAATCGATCCAAATCCAGAAACCAAACCTGCCAGGCCAGATCCCATTGACATGGACGAAGGTGAGTTAGGGGTGTGTTTACAGTTTTTGACAGAAACCTGATCTGTTTGACTTTGCTGTTTACACAGCCAGTGTACCTTGGTTTTCTTCTTTTTCTCACCACTGCCTGGTCATTAATTTACTTAAAAATCTTGTCTTATTTCTGTATCTAACCAGTCAGTTACACTTTTCCAGTTTTCCTATTCTTGGTGTGTTTTTTGCCTCTTTATCTGTCATCTTCATCTGTTAGCATGACTGGCTGTTCTCTGCTTTGACAGCTGTTCTGCTTGTTGGCATTCTGCATCTTCATCATTTTCCATCAACTTACAACTCTCAGATGAATCCATGCTGAAGTACAGAAGGACTGCCTGACTTTTTTTTTTTTTTATTCCCTTGTTATGAACTGAAAAATGAACATTGTTAAAATTCCATGAATGGACCGTTTGGTGGTTTCAAACAGTAACAGGTTCACAAAAACAGCACTCTCAGCTCTGGAAGTAAATGCAGTTAACAAGTTCTCAAGATAATACTCTCATATAAAGACGTAAATGAATTTTTACTTCCCTTAATGTGGTCAGTTTGCCTCTTTATGTAAATATTTTGATTTGCTGTTTATACTTATTGATACTATTTTCAACATTAGGCTTTTTTTCTAAAAGTCTTGATGACACAGAAAGCCTGTGGTTGATTGATTCTGCTTTTAAAGATGCTTTTCCCATCTTAATGTCACCTTTTTCCCGATTCTCATCTTCTAAGTGCAGATTCACTGCTGTATTTATCTGTACTATTGTAGATGAGCTTGAAATGCTGTCTGAGGCTCGAGCACGTCTGGCAAATACACAGGGAAAGAAGGCCAAGAGGAAAGCCAGGGAGAAGCAGCTGGAAGAAGCTCGGTAAACTTACATTTGGTTTCATATCCTGGGTCTGCTTTTCTTTACATTACACTTTAAATCATGTAGTGTTACTGTTTCTTTAGACGTCTTGCTGCTCTCCAGAAAAGACGAGAACTTCGCGCTGCTGGAATTGAGATCCAGAAGAAAAGAAAAAAGAAGAGAGGTGTGGATTACAATGCAGAAATTCCATTTGAAAAGAAGCCAGCCCCTGGTTTTTATGATACATCAGAAGAAAATTACCAGTCCCTGGATGCAGATTTCAGGAGACTTCGTCAGCAAGACCTGGATGGAGAATTAAGATCGTAAGTGTGTGGTTTAATAAGGAGGAAACAGAGTATTTGAAAAAAAAAAAAAGTAACCCATATGTATGTGTGTTAAGTCCTGGAAACGTAATGTGGGTGGGAATTGTATTTTTTGTGAGACAGATACAAAGTGCAAGTGTCATTTGCCTTTTCGTTGTTCTGTGTTTTTTTCTTTCCAAAAAGTCTAGTTCACCTCTTGTCTATGAACACCTTTTTTTCTTTCCTCTAGTTCACCATTTATCAGAATAAAGTTTCTCACACACGTTCTTGCTCTTTAAGTTGAAATGTTAATTTTTTGAGTTTTTTACTTTAGCAGTTCATTTGTTTGTATATTTAGTGTCCTTTAAGTAATAATCTTATTAAGATTGCTTATAGGAGTAGATTTGTAATATTACCTTTGATGGAGTTGTTCTTAAGGTGATGTCCTTAAATGCTTAATTTCTCCCCATCCCCCCCAGAAGTCCCCAGAAGTGTAGTTGAGAAGTTCAATGTCACTCTTGGGTACACATTTAATTGTACAGCTGCATTTCCCACTACTTCTGCCAAAACTGCTTTTTACTGAGAGAATCCAGTGCCATGTACAGTTTGGTTTATTATCTCATGTGGTGTTACTGATTTTTCTGCATGGCTCTTTGTTCAGAGGGTCAGGCAGGAGCTTCAGACTGAACTTATGATTTCACTGACTGCCTCCATTGCTGTTTGAAGGAACTGCCATTTTTATTAACGACTGAAGAGAAATGGGTTCCTACTTCCCACAAAAGAAAATGTTCATCTTCCCTCATCAGCTGCCAGAGAAAAAAAAGAACTGTTCACGTTCCCTTATTTTTATTGTCTAAAATCTTGGCCTGACATTTTTTTAATTGATCCACTGACCCTGTTGATTGTAGTTACTCAGCCTAAAAGCTAAATCTGTTGGCTAATTCCATTATTTGAAAGCATTGCACTGCGGGTTCTGCTGCAGATCACATCTAATCACCCACAAGGTGCTGTGCTCTTCCTGCAATGTTTTATTTCAGCATATCCAGCCTTGGATAAGGGTACAGCCTTTTTGCTCTTGGCTTGTTTGCTTTGTAGCTGCTCTGTGTGTTCTGAAATGATTCTGTTTTCCATCATAACAGTGAGAGGGAGGGAAGAGAGCGCAAAAAGGACAAGCAACACATGAAACGGAAAAAAGAGTCAGACTTGCCCTCAGCTATTCTGCAGACCAGTGGAGTGTCAGAATTTACCAAGAAAAGGAGTAAACTGGTGCTTCCAGCACCTCAGGTGAGGTGTTACTGATAATAAACAAGTTATAAGGCCAATACCAAGCAGTGCTTTCTGTTTTATCAGATGGATCTCATGGTTATATTGTGTCTTACCGTGCCTTGGGATTTTCTCTTTCAAAGATATCTGATACAGAACTTGAAGAAGTTGTAAAAGTCGGCCAGGCAAGCGAGATCGCACGGCAGACTGCTGAGGAATCTGGAATCACAAACTCAGCTTCCAGCACTCTTCTCTCTGAGTATAATGTAACCAACAACAGCATAGCACTAAGGACTCCCAAAACTCCAGCAGCCCAGGACAGGATCCTGCAGGTAGAGTATAAATGTACCGAATGGGTTTTAAACTTTGGAGCAGGAGTCAACTGAGTAGCAGGTGTAAGTGCCAGAGAAACACTCCTTAGATTATGTGCAGTATTGGGATTTGAAGCAATCCCAATCTTCAGGACACACTGAAGGGCATAGAAGCAGATCTGCTCCTATTTGATCAATTGTCACCGTGTTTCAAAACATTCTGATTCTTTTTCTTTTAGTGGTATGTTGTGTGAAGCTTTTTAACTATTCTCCTGGTGTCTTGCATAATTTTCCCTTCTCTTGTGTGTCCCTCAGTGTTGAAGTTGTATGACTTAATCTCCTTAAAGCAGTGTCTTTTATGTTCAGTTAACAAGTATTAATAAATTACAACAATACAAGAATATTTTCATAGCAGTTTATTGGCTTAAAACTTAGCTTAGCCAAAACCTGCCTTTGCAACCTCTGATTGCCTGGATTTTTCAGAAACTGTTAATATTGGGTAATATTTTGTTTAGTGTGTGGAAATGGATAAATTAAATCAGTACAGCTAGTGTGTAGGACAAAACAAGAGCCCAGAAATCCCACTCCAAAACGAAAAACCCAAAAACCCTCTGAGTTGACAATGAGCTGTATTTCAGCAGTTCCATGACAGGAGAAAAGAGAAAGTTCCTGACTCTGCAGATCATGATCTAAGTCTGCAGTGTTTGCAGGAATGGTCAGGCTCACGTTCAAATGGACTACTCTGACACTATAAATGTTGCAGTATTATGCATATACAGAGTTCTCTAGGTGGATTAGTGGTCTTCTGGGAATATGTTTGCTATTTGCATTAGTATAATTAGCTCATTTTCAGAGAGACTTAATTTTTCACTGTAATAAGGAAAAATGAAATTAAAAAGGGGGCTATTCATTAAAGACCAAATTGAGTCATGGACCAAAAATGTGAATAGTGACCATCTCTTTTGGAACATTTTCTTTGAAGTTCAGTTTGGATAAAGTTTATTGAATTCAATTTTCAGAGTTCAATTGTGCTCTTCCCTCTTAAAATCAGGATTCTTAGGATTACTTGAGTGTTCAGTCACTAATAAATCTTTGAGGTTTATGGAGTCTGGCAAACTGAAGGAAGCTGAAATAATAAGTAACCCACTCATTTTTGCACCTCCAGTTTATAACATATTTTACTGGGAATTGAGTTCAAATGCCTCTCAGTGGAATAGTAGGTTTCATAAATACCACTGTATGGGTGTTAAAGCTAAGTAATTTTAAATATTTTCCACAAACTGATATTCAAATAACTCTTCAGCTGTTCTTGCTGCTACAAAATCTGTTAAACGTGACTGTGAATGTCTTGGTGAAGCACTGCTTGTGTTGTTTGTTACACAGGAGGCCCAGAATCTGATGGCTCTCACAAATGTGGACACCCCCCTGAAGGGAGGTCTTAATACTCCCTTGCATGAAAGTGACTTTTCAGGGGTAACACCACAGAAACAGGTTGTTCAGACTCCAAATACTGTGCTTTCCACACCTTTCAGGTAAACAGACTCCTTTTGTGACGGGTGCTTGGATGGGCATGTGTCTGTCTGGAGGTGGGTGAATGGAGCAGATTTTAATGTGTGAAGTACTACAATGATTAGAGCTTCAAAAGAAATCTTAACTCACTTTTATTTCAAGCCCTTGTACAAATTTCTCCTTCTCTGTGTCTTTAGAAAGCTCAGCCATATCCTCTTCATCTGTGTCCATACAGTGTATGGCTCACTGGAGTTTTGATCCATAATGTGGCCTTCTGTGGTCTGGAGCAGTAAAAAATTATTCTGGAGTAATGCAGGAGTATAAATAGTAAGCTGGAGTGTCATTCTGTATGTGGATTCTGGCCTTTCCAAAGTATTACCTTGGAGTCAAAGATGTGGGAGGTCCCTTAGCCAAACCCACACTGAATTTTTGAAAAGCTGGAGTAAATATTTTATAAGCCATATATATCCAAAATAAAATATTTCTTATATTGCCAATCTAAATAATAGAGAATTGCTGGTTTAACTCTTAGAGTGAACAAATACATATCCCACAAATGTCAAATACCATACAGCTAAAACATGTTACAATTGGTACATTTTGTGTTTCAGGTTTTTCCACTTAGGTTCTAATTTTACTTGTATAATGTTTGTAGGAAAAGTGGAGAATGAAATAAAAAGGACCTTTATGTCAGCTTTTCCAAAGCAGCTTTATTTTGTTTAGAAGCTGTGTTCAAAAGCCCTGATCTTTTAATTAAAAGAGCAGCTCCAGCAATGAGTGCTTTTTTTGAAGATCTGTTGGCGTCAGTAGGGTGCAAAATGAATGTAGAATTTGACCTGGAGTGATCTAGCTGTTCATCTGGGTTATTTTATATTTTAAAAATTAGATCTACTCTAATTTTGTTGTTTGAGAGTTCTTCTGGTATTCTTTTAGCTTCTGAAGTTCAGATTTGCACATGTAAAATGTTACCTGTGGGTCAACTTGGCTTGCTTGCAGAAATGCTTTGTCAGTGGGAAAATTCAAGTCCTTAAGCAGAGGGAAAAATTAATCAATCCATGAAGTAGCCCCTTGTTCATGTAGTAGGTCATTGGGATAGAGTTGAATATTCCTTCCCAGTCCAGAGGAGAAGAAATTGGGGCCAACAAAATCTAAGACTTAATCCGTGTTGCCTAACCATAGATGCTTAGAAGCAGTTATTATAATGTAATTATTTCTTCAGTAGTCAGTGAAAGCAAAGAGGCCTTTTCAGGATGAGCCATTCAGTTGCAACATGGGGCAGCTGTTGGGCCAGATGATTTCAGAGTGAATGACTTGCCCAGGTGGTGGGGAAATCAGAGCTTGCAATTCAATCCTGATTACTGTATCCCAGAATAATGCCTGGTGACTGGATAAGCTCTTCTCTCAAAAGTAGCAGTGGGAGTTTGTGTTGGTGGAATTCCTAAAGCTTCTCTTAAAATGATGATGTGCCTAGATTTCAGCTTGACAGGCTTCAACAGTTTATTTTTAGCATCCTTGTAATTGCACTTTACCATTTCACTGCCTAAGAAAAAACTCTGGACTGAATGTACAGACTGTGTTTATGTAACTTTTCCCAACATTCAGACTTTTATGAGTAGAGCTCTATAGTAAGAAACTAATGACTAAATGCACTTCACTAGAACACCCTCTCAGGGGTCAGAGAGCTTAACTCCGCGAGGAGGACTGACTCCCAAACCTGCACTTGGCACAACTCCTGGGAGAACTCCCCTGCGGGATAAACTGAACATCAACCCAGAAGAGGGAATGGCAGATTATAGTGATCCATCCTATGTAAAACAAATGGTAAGTAGTACTTAACCAGTGGAAATCAGTGCTCTGGCAGTTTTCAGGTTTTTAGTTCTCATCTGCTGAAAAAAATTTATAATAAATGAGTGTTAATTTTTCCGCCTGTCTACAGATCTGTCCTCATACATAAAAAAATGCAATCTTTATTTAAAAGAACAGAAATCTTCCTGCTTAGAATGGCTTTCAGTGTGCTCAGTAAACACACTCTAAAAACTGTTTAAGACATAGTTAAGTTTCCATCCTATTTCTGTCTTTGAAGCTGAGCGGGAAATGCATCTTGAGCATTTTTCTTGCAATCCTACACAATCCTCAAATTCCTCGTCATCTTGGCTTCCTGGTTTACCTACAGGACCTTTTCATCAGTGTGTTGTGTTGACAACACTGAGCTAAAGGAGTTCAATTTTTGCCATTAGGAGCACTGGCGTTTGAGATGTTCAGAAATCTGAGTCCCATCCAGATTCTTTCATCACCTTTGGCAACAGATGTTTCCATTCTTGGAGATTCAGCCAGATGGACCCTGCCAATTAGACATGGTATAAAAGGGCATATGCCTAATAGGTAGCACCTTGGGAACTCCTTTTATGTGGCTGATTCTGCAGCCTCGACTGTGGCTTTGAATATCTCCCACCTGAGCTATCAACAGTTTTCTTTTTGGCCTAGCTAAGATATCCACTCCAAGTGTTTGGCACGTCCTCACAAAAATAACTCCTCAAGTTCAAAATTCCAGAGCTCCTCTTAGCTTGAAGGAGAAGGTTTATTTTATGTACTTATACTTTGGTTCTGTCTTAGCGTTTTTACAGCAAAAAGGCTTTTTACTCCTAGCAGGGAAACTGAAGCTTCAAATTCCTGATGGACTCCACTGGTTTCCAGATCTGGTGCTTTCTGGCTTTGCAGCAGACTGGGGTGACCAGGGGATAATTAGTGTGCTGTTCCTTTCTGTTAATGCAGATGCATGGAGTCAGATTGTGTTGCACTCAGAGTATTTCACTGCATTCAGGGTATGAATCCAGAAGCATCACATCTCACTGCTCTTCCCACAGGAGAGGGAGTCTCGGGAGCACCTGCGCCTGGGGCTCATGGCCCTCCCTGCTCCAAAGAATGACTTTGAGATTGTTCTACCTGAAAATGCAGAGAAGGAACTTGAAGAACATGAAGTAGATGAAACCTTTGTAGAAGATGCTGCTGATATAGAAGCCCGCAAGCAGGTCAGTGTGTGAGATGTGGATGGTGCCTTTTGTGTAAAATAAAATATGTTCCTTGTATGGTTCCCATCATTTCACACCTGTTAAATGGAAGAGATACAGCTTCTTCTACAGGATAGCAAAGTAAAATGTACCTGTTTTCTTTGCTGCTGTCAGAGTATACACACGCAGTGGCCAAATCAGTTTTCTCTCTAAACCATTTTCTTAATTTCTTAATGTTATGTGTCATACCATTTTCTGCCATGAAATCCCTAAGAGTGCCTGTCTTTGACCTCCTGTGTTTGTCCCTCAGAAGAAAAAATTTATTTAAAAGCTTTTTTTCTACAGTGGCACATGCTTGATTTTAAGCACATAAAAACTGTGCTATTTTTTTTTTTTTCAATTTCAGGTTATTCTCTCAAGGTTAAAAGTTGCTGTTTGTGAAAGGTTTAACAGGTGTATACAAACTCAGGCAGGCTGGTAGCACACAGATAAAAATCTGTCATGCAGGGAACTGGTACCCTTGGCCAGTACCAGGGGATTACTCAGACAGCCAGGACGTGAATGGGTCCCTGTTGTTTTGGTTTGGTTTAGAATCAAGGAAGGCTGGATGAAGTACAAGCCTAAATTCTGCCAGTTAAATGGCTATACTGGTCAGTAACCAGACACACGTTAAATCTTTCTAAAAACAGTCCATTTTCTGGGTATTGCTTAGCCTAAATTTTGTGTTGCAAATCTCTTTTTGTTATATGCCTTATATAAATACAAATAATTTTTATAAAAATAAATGGGATTTTTAAGTCCAGAGAAGTTTTTGACAAAGACTGTGCTTTTAAAAGTGAACAAAATATTTTTAAAAATCCTGTGTTTTGATATCTTTAAATGGGATAAGTATTCCCCAGAATTTGATTCCTAGTGTGTTCTGTTTGGGGAGGAACATGTTTTCTACATGTGTATGTATGTCTTGTGCATACATACCCTAATAAAAAGTCTGAGTAAATACAAGTAATGTATGTGTTTAGAATAGAGGAAAGAATCTGAGCTGTACCATCACACAAGAGAAGAGCATCTTGCCTTCAGGTGAAGATGTGACAATGCTGGAATTCCTGGTGGATTTAACGTCTGAAGAATTAGAGCAGTTGTCACACATGGAGAAATGTGTAAAGAATGAAATCTTGCTGGAGTTTAGATTGAAGGAGAATTTGATGCCTGGAAAAGACTTTTGAAGATCTCTTCTCTCTTGGAGTTAGTCTGCTGTGCTCTTCCCATTCATTTTAGAGGCAACAAATTATGTTGTCATCACATTATTTAGCTCTGGCTTAGCAGCATTAAGTCTGTATACTGCAAGGAATCTTTACTGCAATAATCAATTAGTTTTTATATCACACACATTCCTAGGCAGCATCTGATTGTGTCACAATGCCTGGAGTAACACTTGGCTTGTTTGTTTAGGCGCTCCGAGAAGCAGAGCGTGCCAAGGAACTGAAGAGAATGCACAAAGCTGTGCAGAAGAATCTACCACGGCCCTCAGAAGTAAGTGGAAACAAAATTCACTCTTAAAGACCAAAACTTAAAAGTAAAGTCTTTAATCATTATAGGAGGAAATACGGTCTAAGGAGATCATGAGAGAGTGAAATCTTTATTTGACTATGCCGATTTACAGGAAACTTCCCCAGCACAGTTGTCATGAGGTATTTCATCTGCAGAGGTGTTGAGATTACTGCTTATGTCTTACCACAAGGGATTTTGGCACCTGCTGTGTGGGGCTTAGCTGATACATAAAATTCATACTTGAGTGGAGATACATGAATTTAATGTTATCTTTGGTGTTTATGATTTTTACTAATTTTTTTATTTTTTTTATTCCTGGGTAGGTTAATGAAACAATACTGAGACCCTTAAATGTGGAACCTCCTCTAACAGACTTGCAGAAGAGTGAAGAACTCATAAAGAAAGAGATGATTACTATGCTTCATTTTGATCTTTTACACCATCCATTTGGAGAACAGTTTACTGGCAAGAAAGGGAAAGGCCCAGGATTTGGAAGCAACAATGCAGAGCACATGGCTTACTTGGAACAAAATCCTTATGAGAAGTTCTCCAAAGAGGATCTCAAGAAGGTGAGAATTGTGTGGCCTAGGAGACCTCCTTAGGGCACAGTTCTGTAATATTGGGAAAAAAAACTGCCCAGAATTCAGCTGAGAAGTCTCCAGTGGGCTGAGTGAAGAGTTGTAACCACAGAGATGTTGAGGTTGGAAAAGACCTCTAAGACAATCAGGTTTGATTGTTAACCCAGCACTGCCAAGCATTAAGTAAGGATAAGTTAATAAGTAAGGATGATTAAAGTGCACACGCTCTCTGCACTTTCAGCAGAATGATGAGGATGCTCTGTTTGCCCATAGACATTGTCACTGAGATAAAAATTTGAATGTGTTGTGGTTGCTTATAATTTTAAATAAGGGTAAGAGCAATAATACCCCAACAGTTACCAAATTCTACTTTGCTGTTTCTGTGAATTGCTGTTAAATCATTGAGGCATTAGCCAGGTGTGATACCCACCTTCTGCTGCCTCTGAATTTGATTAATCCAGAATTACGAAGCATTTTCTTCCAAGCAGTGCAGACCAAGTAGGACAGTGGCAGTCAGCTTGTACCTTGGAGCAGCAAATCGAGTTGTTTATGCTTGTCAAGCTCGATCCAGGCAAACTGTGCTGGTGCAGAGCCTGCTGGGCTGTGGCAGCTGATCTTACAGCCCTACCTGGTCCAGAAGTGCTGAACAGGCAGATTGGGCCATGGCTGGCTGCAGTGAGTGGGCGGCCTGGGCACTGTGTCCTATTTTGCATTGTAATCCCAAGTTAAACAGCAGCTCTGGACCAGGCTTCCAGTTCAGGGTGTTCATTTATTTAAACAGCTACAGATGTTGCCTTTTTCTGCCAAGTGACAGATAGGCAATTCTGTGGTTTAGCTCTTTTCAAAGAGCTTCACCTGTGAAGCTGTGCCAGTAGCCTTTGACCAAATGCCTACAGGAATAAAAATGAGTGAAAAGAACAAAATCATACATGCCACCAAGTTGTCTGTCTCTATAGACTTGTCCTCTGACAATACCTGTTGTATCTCCACGTAAATCCCCTACTCCTTTAATGTAACTCTGAAGATACACAAACAGATTTTAAATCCTTGACCATATCTGAGCAATGAATGTAGAGCCTGAAGGGAGAAACACTGAACAGTATGTACTTCCAATTTGCTGTTAAATGAAAAATTATACTTCAAGATCTCTTACCAGGAGACGTTAAAGATGGAAAATACAGTTAGATCATGAATTTCACTGCCCTGCCAGTGTCAGATTGTTCCCTTAGGAATGTTCTCCAAGTGCTTTCTCTGGTTGTTTTGAAGTGCAGCAAGAATCAGTTTGCTATCACTTCCCTTAGAGACTATTACACGGTCCACTAGTTTTTGTCTGGAAATTTTTCTTCAAAGTCTCTGGAAGTTTTGTCTCCTAACTGATGGGCATGTTTTTTTTTGGGTTTTTTTTTTTTTTTTTGCATCCCTGCTCCTGCTTGCTCTCATAACATCCAGCACAATATTCCCTCTTTATCTAAAAAATTTTCCTACATCAGTGATCTCATCTGGAGCTTGTTTATTTTGCTTTACTTCGTTTTTTTTTTTAGAACATCTTCAACCTGAAACTCTTTCATAAAATACTCCTTTCTTTTCCTGATGTGCAGTTCTCTTTTGGGAAGGATTAGCAGTGGTGCTGGGCATGGTGTGCTGAGCTCCTGGAGCTGGGAAACGCTTCTGGTGCCACAAGTAAATATACCCTGAAGTAGTTCCTCACAGTGTACTAATCTTGGCTAATTTAAATGTGTAACATTTAGCTTTGTCAGGTATGGTTGTGTTACTCCTATTTTATCTGTCTTGACCATCAGGAACAAGTAATTAATTTTCCTTTCCCCAGTATCTGAGGAATCATCTAATGTGGTGGTACCTGAATTTCTACCTGGTCAGTGTGCAGTTACAAAACATAACATCTGCTTGCAATAAGATACTTGCTGCTGATAGGGAAATTTGTGCTGCACCTGTAAATGCTGTTGAAATAGAGGACATGGACATGCTCTTATAATCAATGAAATCTAGATTGGCAAAGATATTCTAGATTTGTAGTTATTAATAAAATCAGAAGGACGTGGATACCTGTGTAGTTTTGTGGGCCAGGCTCTTTGTCGGAAATATTAAGAATTGTGAGACCAACAAGAATCTTTTCAGTCCATTGCAAACTTTGTAAGCTAAACTGGAAGCAGCAGAGTGCTCCTATCTCGCCAGTTCTTCAGCCACAGAATGTGTTAGTTACAGTTAGAGTTGTATTTCCTGCAGTGGAGCTTACACAGCTCACTTGGGAATGCTTACACTTGACTTTCCAGGTTGTGTGGAGAAAGGCAAGCAAAAGGAAATGAAAAGTGATTTTTGTTTCATAGGACAGCTGCTTCTGTCTGTACCTCAAGGTCCCTGCTTTTTCTCTTGTGCAGCAAGATGAAGTATCTCACTGTGCCACAGCTTTCATTAGCTGCACCAGGGTGATGTCAGGTTTGGCCAAATTATATAAAATGAGGGATAGTTGTGCTGTGAGGAGCCTTCTAACCTGGGTTTCATATGTAATCCACAGCATCTGTGTTCGATTTAATAGTTAGCTTAAGCTGATGGTGAGCTTTGAGTATGAAAAGAAAAGCTGCCCCCATGAATTGCACACTGAAGGTTTGAAAAAAAGAGAAATTTCCTTGTGTCCTGTGTATTGTAACTGCAATTTCTGTCATCCTTTCCAACAGGCACAGGATCTGCTGGCACAAGAGATGGAGGTGGTAAAGCAAGGAATGGGGCATGGAGAGCTGTCAAGTGAAGCTTATAACCAGGTGTGGGAAGAATGTTACAGCCAAGTGTTGTACCTGCCTGGACAGAGCCGCTACACAAGGGCTAACTTAGCCAGCAAAAAAGACAGAATAGAGTCACTTGAAAAGAGACTCGAGGTCAGTGTCACTTTTTTCTGCCCTTTTGCACCTACTTCTTTTTTTAGCTTCCTTGTGTATTTTTTGGTGGGTTGTTTGTTTGTTTGTTTGTTGTTGTTGTTTTTTCTCTGTAGGAGCTCATTCAGGGCTTTTGAAGGGATTAATTTGAAAAGGTTGGTTGGTGAGGAATCTTCCTAGGGAGTTCATAGACGTTCTTGAGGTGTTTAAATCACCTTCTCTCATCTTCGCCCTTAAAATATCCCTGCACAGAGTATTCCCACACAAAGTTTCTCTCTGCACTATTAGCTGTAACACAGTTCATCCACTTCATTCTCTACTGGATAGAGGGTCAGGTTTTGCTGTCTCTTAATTATGTGTGGATTTTTTTATGTTTTCCCAATCTCTGCTGAGAGTGGATCAGATCTTTCTCGGTTTGCACTTGATTGTGGCCAGTATGAGGAGAAGCCTCAGAGAAAGATGCTTTAAAAAACCATCTCTGTCCCAGTGTTCCTCTCAGGTTCTCTTTCCAACTTAACACTTGGTTTCTGACTGACAGTTACATACATGAGGGTTAGATAGAAAGTTAGATCTGAATTCTTGCCAGGCTAGCATCTTTTTCCCTCCAAAAAAGAGAACAATGGATGTTTGTGATCCCATTTCACTTTCTTTATCAGACCCTTTGACACTGATTTCCCTTGCCTAGTCCTCTCTAGGTTTTCACCCAAACACTGCATACAAAAAAAAAAAAAAAGACAGTGTTCATGATAACAAGTAAACTGGTCTGAAACAGTTTCTTCCCACAGAACATTTTTGTTCTGACTTTGATTAAGCTGTTAAATGTTTTCAAAAAAATACCATCTTAGCCTAAAAGTCTCACTAAATTATGCAGGTGTCTTATTAATTTTTTCCCATGGTAGAAGGAAACTTTTCAAAAAAGGTTTTTCTGTATTTAACATCAACATAGCTACTGTTGCTAGAAGTTAACCTCCCCAAAAAGCTGCTACCCCAGAACTAATGAGAGAGGCCAGAAAGGCTGAATTTTCACTTGATTCATACGCACGAAATACAACGGGAGTGTGTCTTTTGTAAAGTGTGTCAGTCAAGAGCGTTGTCCAGGTGCAGATCCCGCAGTTGTTGGAGCCCGGCTCCGGGCCAGGAGCGGTTCCCCTGCGCGTAGCCTGCTAGTAGGGGTTTAGTGTGAACTCCAGAGCCCCTGTCGTGCTGCCGCTCACCCAGCAGAGAGCACCATTGCCCTGCCAGCGCTGCCTGACAGCTTCTCACTTACTCTGCGTTCCCAAAGCCGCGTGGGAGCTCAGCAGCAGCCTGGCCGTGCATGGCAGCGGGGCCGGGCGGGCAGCGTGCCAGCAGTCGGAGGCCTGCACCTAATTTGTGTACAAATGCTCTTGAAATTTAAATATCTTAGGTCCAAAACGACATTAGAAGGGCATTATTAAAGTTGCAAAGTCAAACAGTCCAAGTCAGGGAATGCATGAACAGCTTTAATTTGCCTATGCATATGCTTTTTGAGACAGTCTTTAATTTCATGATTGCAGCCTACTTTTTCCACAGACTCATTTACTGCACAGGGTGGATAGTAGTTGCTTAATGAGTAGCTCTTGAATATTTTGTTTTCTCTTAATTGTTTGGTGTGTGGCCCTGTGCCTTTATCCTGTGCACTGTTTGTGCAGTCTAAATTGGTTACTTCTGTGTGGGCTTTCTTGTGCTGTTGATTTCTCTCCTTCCCAGTATTTAAATGAATAGTTGGTGGTGGAATGCTTATTAAGGATACTAAAGCAAAGTAAGGTCAGGTTTATCATTTATCAAACTAGTGTATGTTTGTTCTAAATGGTCTTTGTTCTGCAGTCACAAGACAGTCACCCAGGAAGCAAAATATAAGTCAGAGGTCTTGCAAAAAAAAAAAAAAAGGTGGGGGGGTGTTTATTTGCATGGGACTCTGTGAAAGACACTTAACAAAATCCTGTTAGCTGTGTCCCATCAGGCTAAGGGAAGTGATCCTTGCCCCTCTGCTTAGCCCTGCTGAGGCACATCTGGAGTGCTGTGGACAGTTCTGGGCTCCTCAGGACAAGAGAGACCTGGAGCTCCTGGAGCGTGTCCAGTGCTGGGTGACAGAGATGATGAAGGGACTGGAGCATCTCCCTGCCCAGGAAAGGCTGAGGGAGCTGGGGCTGTTCAGCCTGGAGAGAAGATAACAGGTTGTCCAGAGAGGGTCTGGAGTCTCCTCAGTGGAGATATTCCAGAAATGTCTGGATACAATCCTGTGCCCTGTGCTCTGGGATGGCTCTGCTGGAGCAGGGAGGAGGGACCAGATGAGCCACTGTGGTCCCTTCCAACCTGACCCATTTTGTGTCTGTTATCAGAGACTGCAGTTGTGAGACTAGCTAATGTAGCTCCATCCCCTGGGAGCCCAGAGTGCTGCTCGATGAAACTGATGGTTTGGTGCAATTGCACATACAATCCTACTCTCCCATTTTTCTCTGTTCCAAAATACCATCCCCCAGTTCAGGCAGGCACTGGGGCCAGCTGATCTCTGTGCCTGCAGGTTCAGTTAGCACTCCTTCCAGCTCAGTGTTGTTGAGTGCAGGTGGACTCTGCAAAGTTAAATTTGACCTGAAAACACTCTCCCAAGTGTGCACAAAATGCAGTTTAGTGCAGCTCTGTGGCCTGACCCAAGAAGACCCTTCCTAAAAGGAAGATATACAGGTGTTTAAGCATAGGTCACCTGCTGAATCGTTTTTTAAACATTAAATAAAAAGCGTACCAGGACAAATGAATATGCAATAAAAAAGTACAGATTTTTTTTCCCTACCCCATTCTCAGCAATGACAAAACCCACCTTCATTTTAGTGTTTTTCCAAGGAAAATTGTCTGAAAGCAATATCAGTTGAAATAGATATTTTAATGGGAAGTATCAGACAACCTTAATGAAAAGCAGGGATATTACCTCAGCTTTCAGTACCTCAAGACACTTGCTTGTACTCTTAGCTTTCTTTGAGAAAAGAGTAGAAACTGTAAAACAGTTTGCCAGCAACAGCAACTGATGGTCAGGGGCTGCTTCTTTCTCTTTATTGTTAGGGGAAAAAAGCACGAGAACATAGTGATATTTGGCACAGCTGCACATGGGGAAGTCACTGTCTATACTTCCATATGGGACTGCTGACACCCTGCAGATTCTGTGCAAAAACCCCAGGATATTTCTGGGTCTGTCTTCGTCGCTCAGAGATTCCTGGCTGGATTGACGGCGTGGACACACACTCATCTTCTTCTAATTGTCCTGTTCTCACTGCCTGAGTGGTTTAGTCATGGCAGCTTATATTGACATGACATTTATCTTTCTCAAATGGATGCTGATATCACAAACAGATTTGTGCTGTTACTGATGAACTTAACGAGGCAAAGTGGAGCCGTTGTGGCGAGCTTCTGTTTGACTGTGTGTCCTGTCCAGGCATCATCAGTAATGCACAGCTCATCAGTAGTTCTGATGTTGGAGTGTATTGCTGTGCATTAATAATACTTCTCCTCGCTTTGTTTTGAGGGTTTTGGACCCCTTGAATGTGTTACTTAATGTGGGTTAAGAGTGTTAGAGGATTAGTATGTGAACTTTACTGCATTACAGATGGGGAGTTTCAGGTCTATGCAAGTGAATCCCTGTGACCTCAGTATGTGTCTCTGGTACACCTGAGATTTGTGGAATTTTCTGATCTTTCCAATAGCTTCTAGAAATCCAGAGTATTTTTCAAGGCTAGGCTACACAGCAGAGCAAGTGATTTCAAAAATTGAAGTTTTCTGATGCTTGCAGTTGCATTGAGTAACTGCTTCAGTTCTCTGCAATACCTTTTGCTCCCTTCTCTTCCAAACAACAAATTTATAAAGAAAAGCATTCCTACTAACATATGTTAAACTGGGAACGTTACAAGATGAAATGAGATAGTAAAAGCATCTATTTAACAGCCTAGTTGCTTCCTTTGTAGTTCACAACATAGAAACTTCCTGCCATCTTTACTTTTCCTTTGAAGAGAGTTAATAAAGTTGGCTTGCAGAACACGAATACTTTTATTAAAATTGTGGTAGTTAACATTATCATTTCAGTTGATTACTAAATTATAAACTCTGTTGGAAGCCTTCAGGAGGAAAGTTCAAGGTACACTGTATATGCAAAGTATAGTAAATTATCTATTCTTTGCAGTATCCAAGATACATCGCAGTGATGATTTACCAAAGTGTTGATGTTTGCTTTTAACTGCAGCCCAAGTCCTCTGAATTAATTCAGATTAAAAACAACTTGCTTAGCTGGAGTTTTATAGGTAACGACGTACACTCTGCTGCAGGGTGCATCACTTAGTTTATTGGAGATTGTCTTTTAATTTCTCTCTAGTTTATGTGCTGGGGTTTGCAGTTTCTTTTTCATTTTCAGGTGTGCTGGTACTCAGAAAGCACCTGGAGAAAATAAGAGATTTTATAGGACTAGGAACAGAGAAATAACTCGCAAAACTAAAATACGGTGAAAATCCTGAGTAGCTTTGCTTTTATGGTCACGTGTTTTATTTTGTGCTAATGTCTTGCACTTATGGAATACACTTCTTTTAATAAGGTCTGTTGGGAATGTAGTTGGCGCCAGAGGATCACAGCAGAGAAGTGTCAGGGTCTTCCTTGTCAGATTGTTCAGAATCTGGTAACTTTGCTTGCTTAGGAATAAAGTTCAGCATTGACAAAGCTCTCATTGCAAAGGCCTCCCTCACTGTTCAGAACTGACTGCTGCAGGATCATCATTGAGCTTCTGCTGTATTGGGAGGGAGCCAGGCTCTTTGCCAGCTCCTTTATTGCCTGAGCTTTCACAACTTTGTGAGCCTCTGGAAGAGGCCAGTGCAGGCACTCTGGCTGTGCAGGGGTAGTGTTTGGAGGTAATTGCACTGTGCTGACTGCCCTGTGACCTCATCAGACACAGCAGTAAAAACAGTGTTTGCTTGTGGTTAATCAAAGCTCTTGGCCTCTGGTAGGTGTTGCTATCTGTGATCTTAATGCAAGGTTTTTCTTTCCCAATGAGTGGTAGAGAGTTTCCAAAAAGTTTAGTAAAAATAAATTACTCTTTTTTCATCATAAACTGCTCTCTTCTAGACATGTTTCTGCTGTGATTGAAGTAGGATCCTTGAATCATTAAATATGGAAAACACCTCTAAGATCATCAAGTCCAGGTCGTCAACCGTATACCACCATCTTGTTCACCTCTAAACCATGTCCTCCAGTGCCATATCCACACATTTTTAAACAGTTATAGGGATGGTGACTTCACCACTCCCATGTGCAGCCTGTTCCAATGCTTGGCAATCCTTTCCAAAACAAAATTTTTTTCCTAATATCCAGTGTAAACCATCCCTGAAGCAATTTGAAGCCATTTCCTCTCATCCTGTCATGACACACATCTCAGTACAACCTCCTTTCTTTGTAGGGAGCATATATGGGTATCACTCATAAAACTGCAGGTCTTAGAAGTAGTTCCCAGATAAAAATCCTCAAAGTGGACTTCAGTGTTGTGGCTGAAGATCTGCAATGACTGCTGACTTACACAGTAACTTTTCTTGGTTATTCTAGTTACAGGTGGTTGGATGCTGTGAACCCCTGTAGGAACACTTGCTTTTCATGTACCCTGCATTGTCTTTACTCAACAGTCATACTGACTCATGGTGTTTTGAAGACAAGTCATTGTAATTTCTGGAACATACTTCAGGGGGAGCATGTTCTTGGGTCATTGGATTTGGCTGTGAGTAGAGAGAATAGTTCTGCAGATATCAGTAAGTCATAATGGTACACGGTCTACGTGACAAAGTACAACATAGGAGTTTATCTGGGGCTCCCCTATTAAACTGGGAAAAGGCAGCTTAATATTGCTATGCAAGCTCTGAACCTCTGGTCTAGTTTTAGTTGGGAAGTTGCAGTTGCTTACCAGCAATGGCTTAAATAGAGGATTTTTTTTAAGTGACTCTTTCCATAAAAAACTTTGTGTGATCCCAGTCAATTAAGAATTAATTTCTGGTTTTCATGTCTTAACAGCTACAAGCTCAGTCCCTCTTTGACTGCTCTGATCCTATTCAGCACCTTTACTTCATTATCCTCACTCTCCCTTGCACATTAAGTAAAGCACCTTACTGGAGCTGAGGTGTTCAAGGCCAGGTTGGGCTTGGACTTGGAACTATGTGGTCTAGTGAAAGGTGTTTCTGCCCTGGAAATGGCTGGAGGGCTGGAATGATGTGATCTTTCAGGTCCCTTCCAACCCAACCCAACCCACCCATTTTCTGATTCTGTGGTCTTTAGTGTGACAGCAGAAATGTGAAATTGCGTCAAGCCCATGGAGTGGTTTTGGTGGATGAGCTGAGTTAATGTTTAATAGATTGAGGCCAGGTTGTTCTACACTGGACATGGCAGTTTTGATTTGATGCTAATTCCAAGCCTCAGTTTCCAGCAGAGTTGACTTACCTTTTACTAACTTGGGGGTAACTCAAGCAGGGCTCTACAGAGAGTTTTGCCTGGTCAAACTCTAGATAGAGTTGTGTTTCAAGCAGTGTTTCAAGCCAAAAATGGAGAATTGTGTCCAAGAACTTGGAACTGAAAAATCATTTTCAAGTAGAGAAATTAATGACTTTTTTAAGAAACCTGCTATTGTTGAGTGCACCATGGCAGATGACCCCAGCATGGCCAGAGGATTCTGTACTGTGGGGGTCCTTGTTGTCCCTGGAGTGGTTGGAAATGCCTGGAGCACAAGCTGCTGTCGAGCTGAGCGCTCTCGCCCCAGACTCTGCAGCTGAGCCAGCATGAGCCTAGTTCACAAACCTGCCATTCCAATTAAACCAGTCCATCTCCTGCCAGCAGAACTGAATTTGGGAGGGCCACGTGTGGGTGTGAGTTGAGGAAGGAAGTTACAGTAACATTTAGAGTAGTCCTATGTATGTTCCAGGAGTACTCTGCTCAGCCGGCGTAGCTGAAGCTGGCAGAGGATTTCTGTGCACAAGCGAGGCAGCTTTGCGATGATGTTGATTCTCCAAGGTCACAGAACAGGTTGGTTTAATTTGACTGTAGCTCTGCTCTGAACATGCAGCAGTTTTTCTTCCATGTTTGTTTAATCCATCCAGCATGATTAGGAAGATCAATTAAAAGACAAGAGATCTTAATGCTGTTCAGGGATTACCAGAAGCTCCACATGAAGGGGAAGGAAAACAAACCACTCAGTACTGTGAAAAAGCCCTTGGAACTGAGGAGGGACATCCTCAGTAGACCTGGTGAGATGGGAATTCTGAAAATGCAATTTTTAAGGCAGTTGAGCTCTTCCTTCCTCAGGCTCAATTTTCTTATTATTCCCAGTGGATGTTTGTTCTCATAAGGAGTCCTTCCCTGTCCTCTGTTGTCCTTAGTTAAACCTTACAACTAACATGAAAATTTGCTTCCCAAGTTTAAGTCGCTCTTCCTTTCTCAGTAGCTGTAAGAACAGATGAATTTTTCACAATGAATTTTGTGATGTTTAAAGCAGGTGTTGTGTCTTTTTCTCTTTTTGTGTTAGGCAGAGGAAAAACAAACCAAGCAAACTCTGGTTTTCCAGTCAGTCTCCCTTTTCTAGATCATGTTTTATAAACCTCTGGTTATTGCTGTTGCTCTTTTGCCTCTTTTGTCTGCTGCTTGTTTTGGTTTCTGTTCCTTGATTCTCTAGTGCAGTACTGAAAACTGAATGCCACTTGAGGAGTCATGAGGGAAGGCTTTTACATCAGAGATTTGGGATGGGATGAGGCTCTCACACTTGCCTTAACATCATATATCATCTTACCCTGTGTCTGTACATGCTGTTCTCATTTTGCTGTAGCTGGTATAAAAGTCAGCAGAACTAAAACTGGCCAAGGAATGGTACAAAATAAATAAGTGGAGAAATCTTTCAAATGTCTTTACTCTTTCTGTTAGGTTAAGGGGGAAATGGTTGTCAAATTTTACTCAAATCTATTTCTTTGCTTTAAGCAAATAATGTAGACTACTGTTTAAACACACCTCTTCATAACTGCTTGGAATTTTTAGCTTGGTACCTGAGCCTTAAAGTTTTATGAAGCTTGAACTGAAATTATATGCAGTTGTTGGCGCTAATGCAGCAGTCAGCAATTTTTAATAAATAGTATTTGTTACAAAAGCTGAGACCTCCTTTTGACCTTTTTGTAGTAGGTCCTTAAAATTTTGTAGTTGGGAGGGAGGGGAAAAGGTGGTGAGTGTTCACATTTCTCCCTAAGCAGGGAGGGAAGAAAAGGCTGTTATTTCTGGGTATAGATACTTGGGAGGCTTTTTTTCTTTTCTTGGCTTTTTTTTTCCTTTTTACAGCAGTGAGGTCTATGATAATCCAAGATGGACAAGGAGCTGAGTGGAAAAGCAATATAGCAGCACATAACCTATGGAGCTCTAGTACTTAAGTGTCCAGTATCCAGACCAACTCAGAAATATTAAGTCCATTTCTCATTGTCTGAAAATTTCAAGAATGCTTAAACAATCAGGGTCTGACACTGTAATAAATATTAGACTTGAACTGGCTTTGTTAAAAGCTTTAAATTTAAAAATGCTTTCTATCTAACACCTTAAGACAGTACACACTTAGAGTGGGATTGATCTTCCTGGTCTTGGATAACTGAACAAAGAGTTTGTGCTTCCATCACCATCAGCGAAGCGCCCTTCACTGAGGTGTTTAATCTTGTCCCAAGGCCCTGAATCAGATGAGCCAGGGCCTGGAGTTGCCAGTTTCTCTCCTGATGACAGAAGCATCTCCCATGGTAAACTCAGATGTTGATGTCTAAAGCTAGGCAAAGTGAATCCCAACTGAAGAGTGTAGAAGTGCAAGACCAAGCCAGTACTGCCAGTGCTGCTGGTGATACTTGGAACATGGGGATGATTCAGGGCTTGTGCCCACAGTGCCCTGATCCAGTCCCTTTTCTGTATGATGGGGATAGTGCTGGTAACTGTATTTATGTCCTCAGGTACTCAGTGTTTAACATTTTATTACAAAATTGGGTTTTTGAGAGATCATGGAAGCACAGAATGGTTTGGCTTGAAGGGATCTTCAAGCTCAGCTCATTTCAACCTCCTGCCGTGGCCAGGGACATCTTCCACCAGACCAGGCTGCCCAGAGCTCCATTCAGCCTGGCCTTGGACACTTCCAGGGATGGGACAGCCACATCTCTGGGCAGCCTGTGCCAGGGCCTCACCACCCTCACAGTAAAAGAGTAAGATCTTCACTCAGGAGGACAGAACAGTGGAACTTCTCTAAATGGTCTTTTTTAGCCAGCTCTGAAGAGTGACACTGTGATGGGAGTTTCATTTCACACCAGCCATACTCTACGTTGTCTGTAATGTTGGCAGCAGCATGGACAACTGATCTTTGTTACATTAGGCCCCTGTTGCATACAAAATTCTGTTTGCCTGTGCATCCTATTCCATGATTTCTAAATGTCAGTGGCCCTCAACACACATTTTTCATCCAAGAAACAGTAATTGGAAAATAGTTCATTGACCGCACAGCTGTATTTGTTGTTGCAGTAATAGCATATTATTTACCAATGAAGACATTTAAAGCTTTCATACTTTTCCATCAGAGAGTATCCTCACAAATCCCTAATCTATTTATTTAATTTTCTCTAGATTTATATAAATATTGAAAAATAGGCGCCTTTCTGTATGCTTAAAGCACCTTGGGCATAGCTTAAGTCTGCATTGCAAACAGAGTTTGAAAAGCACAGCAGTCTGCATTGCTCTCCCCAGGAGCAAACTAGACAGCTCAGAAAGTCAAATTTCTCTTTCACTCACCCATTAACAGTTTGCTCCCTTGACCATTCACTTTGTTTATCTCTCCACCACCAACTAAAACTGTTCTAAATGAGTGAATAAATTGTTAAGGAGTAGGAGGGTGCATTACAGAAACCTGCAGCTGTGTAACAGAGGGTACTTCAGTACAGTTGGAGAGCTGGAAGGCTGATGAAATGCACTTTGCAGTAGCTCGGTGTGCTAGTTTGAAGGGCAGACCCCTCTTCAGTAGTTCCTTCCCAAGGGAGTTCCCTTGCACTGGTAACAAATGATATATTAGGTAATTGTAGCAATGAAAAGGTGCTGCGTTTTAGTTGATTACTGGTAGATTTCTTTGTACGTGAAAGCGTTCACCAGCAAAGCTTTGATTTTTAAAGAATCAAGGCAAGGATTGGTGACTCAGACACTGTGGTTCTGAATTAGTCTTTTATATTTAAGCACTTGAGAAACTTTCATGTTCTATTTCATGTCATGCACTAATGGATCGTTAAGCGTGGCAAAAATCAAAATCTGAGAAGTTTGATTCCTCTTTTCTTGAGCTTGACATTCTTCACACAGTCCATTCTAAAAAAAAAAAAAAAAAAAAAAAAGAGGATTTTGTTTTGTTGGTTTTTTTAAGGAAGTGGCATTAAAAAGGCCTCAACAAGGAACCTTATGTCCCTGTTCAGAGATGTGAGCTGTTGCACCTCTCCACAGTTGTGCTGGCAGGGACTGTAAATCTCATTTCATCTCACCTCACCATCTGCCATGGGCAGGGACACCTTCCACCATCCCAGGTTGCTCTCAGCCCTGTCCAGTCTGGCCTTGGACACTTCCAGGGATGGATCAGCCACAGCTTCTCTTGGGCACCCTGTGCCAGAGCCTCACCACCCTCACAGGGGACAATTTCTTCCAAATATTTAATGTAATCTGATCTTCATCTTTAGGCCATTTGCGACTGGGATTCAGTGTTATAAGTTTCTTTGATGCCTTCTTAGAGGCTTTAAAAATTCTGATGGCTATTTCATTCTTTTAGTGCTCATTTAATTTTATCCCAGGTGCAAAAATACTCCAAGACTTCTGTCACTTGTGCTATTTATAAGTGTTTTATACAGTATTTATAACATGTTAACACAGACATGTTCAGTTACTTGTGTTGTGTTCCAGTTCACAGAATTTTGTAATGTGCGTCACTTGTCTGTTGAAGTATTATGTCTGGATTACAATTTTAGAGATACATTATGTCTATTATAAAGATTTAAATCCAGGAGTCTAGGTTGTTATAAAATTTGCAGTGTGATTATTTTAATAGTAATCAAAGAACTTGATCAACTCAACACAATCCCACAGATACATTTTTACTTTTTTTTTTCCCCCCTCTTGACTTCTGAGTTCTGGGTAACTAAAGCAACTCTTGGGTTCCTTCTGGCAGATCAACAGAGGCCACATGACCACTGAAGCCAAGAGGGCTGCCAAGATGGAGAAGAAGCTGAAGATCCTTCTTGGTGGTTACCAGTCCCGAGCAATGGGGCTCATCAAGCAGCTGAATGATCTGTGGGACCAGATTGAGCAGGCCCACCTGGAGCTGCGCACCTTTGAGGAGCTGAAGAAACACGAGGATGCTGCGATCCCTCGGAGACTGGAGGTGAGATTCCAAAATCCAGTACCTGAGCTCAGACACAGGCACCTCATGGAAAAGAAGTTTTTACAAGGCACAAGCTTTGAGCTTCACAGCCTGAGTTGGTGTCAGGTTTTTAATGTTCTCTTAAAATCATACTTTTGGCTGTTACCAGATTCATCTGCCTTTTACTTCATTATCAAAGATTCTGTGATTCACATGTTAGAGCCTGGAACTAATCTGTCAGTGTGTTCTCTAACTTTGGGGGTTTTTTATTTCCTTGAGTGGTTTATTTTATAAGTCTTCTGCAATGCATATCAGCACAAGTTCCATCTGTCTCTTGATTTGGTTTATTTCAGCTTTAATTACTGTTAGGACTTCGGGTAAATGGATAGCTTATCTAGAACCTCCTTCTTCCTTAAAAGTCAGTGGACTAAATGCTGGTATATACCTGAAATCACTGCCTTAGAGCCACTTTTTCTTAGTTTAAGGTTTTCCAGGATATTCTCCTTTTATTCAGCTAATGAGACTACCCTTAATCAAGACTCAGTCCTATGTCTGAATGAGTGCCAGCCTTTCTTTCCAAGGAATAAGTGTTCACCTGAGCACAATTTTTATTGTAATGTGGTTTTCCTCTGGAACAGAGGCTTCCATTGAGGCTTAGATATTCTCAACCACTTGGTATAAAAAAAGATAAAATGCATCAGTTCTTAAAACTGATTTTGTGAAGATGATTTAGAAATGCTGATAGATGTGTCTACAAACTCAGAAGTGATGCACTGATTTAGTAAAAGATAACAGTTAAAATGTACTAAATCACTTGATAGCTGCTAATAGCACCTGTTTTTACTGTGGCAAGGTTCCAATTTGAAATCTCTCCTTTTGAAGCATTTGATCTTAGCTGCTGTCAAAAACAGGGTGAGCTACTTGACATTTGGAGTAAGATAACTGATTCTTGATACTTTACATCTACTGCTATGTTTTACATTTACATGTAAAGTAAGTCATTTATGCAATGTTCTGTCTCAATTCTGAGCTCTTACTCTGGAGGAACTAAAATACAGCCTTTGGTAATGATTTTCATGGGTGCAACTGGTGGAAAATTGACTGGTTGTTTATTGATGTTTTTCTTACAGTGTCTGAAGGAAGATGTGCAGCGACAGCAGGAGAGAGAAAAGGAGCTCCAGCAGAGATTTGCTGATTTCATGTTGGATAAAGAGACTTTTCAAGCAAAGTATTAAAGCACAAAATTCCATCTGTCACTGATTTAACATTTCTAAAGTGGGCAGATACTTCTCCAGCAGCTTTTGCCAGCAGTTGCAGCAATCAGGTGTAGTAGTCTGCTCTTTCCATCTTGTCAAGTTTTGTTCCATCAAGACTATTCCAAGTGCTCTAGGTACTAATAGCTCTGGCCAGTGTTAAAAATGGGACTGAAATGTCCACAATTTTATTGAAAAAAAAAAGAAAGAATCACTCTGGTATGATTTTAGCCATGTCATCATTTGCTAGGATTATCATGTTATTGCTAGTGTTTTACCAGTCTTAAGACCTGTAAGATACATGCAGAATAATGTCTTTTAAATAAACTTGGAATGTTAAAAAACAGTGAAGTAATAATGTCTGTCTTTTAATGAAAACTGAATCTTCACTTATCCCAGCCCTCCGTTGTGTTTCTGGTGTTCCCTTCCTCCTGCTGCTGCCTTTATTTTCCATGACTAATTTGTAATAGGAATTACCTGTGCAGGATAGTTGTTGTCCAGATAATAAATACCATGTTCCCAACTTTTCTCTGTGCCTGAGAATAAACACTCCCAGCATTATCAAGGTGCCTTAATGGTCATACTGGCATAATCTCCCCATCCTGGAACCATGGTAGGGATAGATTTTATAAAGACACCCAACATGGCCTAATGGCTATTGGAACTATAGAATTCAGCAGAAAATGTACTGTTAAATTTTCTAAGTATTATTTTTTATAAAGCATCTTCTATGTGCCCATGGTGTGGGAAAGGAAAGAAGCTCTGTGTTTTCTCCTTTCACCACATCTTAACAATTGGCTCATTGCTTTGTCTTGAAGGGTAAGGAGAGAATTAGGGAAAAGTGGGAATGTGCCTACACTTTGGGTCATTTGAGCTTTGGCTTGTGGAAAGGCACAGGGAAAAAAGCAAAACTGTTGTTAACAGCATAAAATTCAGCAATTAAATACATCCAGTAACATGCATCATGCAATTTTGCTTGGACATATTTGAAATTTAAATGGGGATTTTGCTGTCTGGAACTTTACCAGATTACAGTGTCACTTTGCTTAGGCCTTGGAAATGTTACTGGGGAATACTGTCAGGGCTGTGTCTGTGTAGCTCTGTCAATGCCATCCATGGAGATCAATGATTGCCACCAGATTTTTAAAAATGTAACCTGGGTGAGCCCTGCTGATCACTGACAAGAGTAGGGACACTGCCAGCCTTGGAGTATCTTTCCCTTTACTCACCAGGACATCATTCTTCTGAAGTATTAATGCAATTATAGACTACATTCTTCTAGAAATGTGTTAAATATTTAACTAAGCCAGAACACATCTGGAACAAAGTATTAAACATCAATCTTGTAGCATATGGGGTATTTTAGCTTGGATGATTATACCCAAAAGGAAAAATCATAGCATATCATGTCAGTTCATGTGGTTGTGTGGTAGCTGGAGATATTAACAGAGAAACCCTTGTAGGTTTACCAATACCACAACTACAATTGTTTCCTTTCTTTTTAGGGCTGCAGCAGAGCCTCTTTGATGTGCCCTTTATTTTTGACAGCTTTGGAGCTAGACAGGTATTCAAATACGCCTTAAATTGTTTAAATGACAAATTCAGAAGGACTGACCAGTCACAAAAGACTTTTCCTTCTTGAAATGCATACAATTACCAGTCATTTATTGCAGCAGGCGCAAGGCAGTTCTATTTGAGAAGTACCTGCAGGAGGTTTGCTCAGTGTTTCTGCAGTACAGTTTGTTCACACAGCACTTAAGCAAGTTTCCCTGTCTTTAGTCAGAGTTTTTGTCCTGAAGTTTCTATCTCAATATTGAAAGAAAACTAATGAAATCTTTTTCCTTACTTAGAGCTTGGCTGTGCCCTGATTTAGCTTTTTACCTGCCCTCAACTGCCTGCTCCAGGGCAGCCAGTCATAGATCTGCTGAAATTATCCAAAACCTTCACACAGGGTGCTCTGTGCATTTGTTGTTTCCTGAATGCTGCAAATGGAGCAGCAGTCTGGCTAAAACATCCTGAGATATTCAGGTCTGGGATCTTAAACTGGAGTGCTTAGGAAATCTGTCCAGGCAAATTTGGATGCTGGTAGATGTCAGTGCTTCCAGCTGCGGGTGATGATAGAGCTCAGGTTTGCCAGGTCTATTTCTTGGCCTTAGGCCCAGTTTGTCCCCTGAACAGTGTTCCCTGAATCTCTTTCTAAATGGCTTTGTAGCTAAATGCAGATGTTTGGTGGACGCAAGAGTGACCAGCACACCTTGACAGCAAATTTTTATTTTAAAATTCTGAAGCCAGCCACTGATTTGATCTTTCTTTCCAAGAACAGTAATAAGTATAACCATAAACAACACAAATTCATGAACACTTCACTACAGTGGGGAAACTCTAACCTGACTGTCAGAGGTGGGATGGGGGTTGTGCTATGTGTGTTAACAATTATTTTGAGAATTATTTAACATTCTCTCTGAGAGATTCCTCCATTTCTATTCAGCATGCCAAGATATATCTGCAAGCCTTTAAATAATTTCAGCTGATGATTTTCCTCCCTTCCTGGAATCAGACTTGGCATTTACGTATTGGATCAATCCAGTAGCTGGAGCCTGCTTCAAAGTCCGTGGAGTTGATAAGGCTGTCATTTGCTTCAATTGAGTTGGATTCAGGTACCTGGGAAAGCCAAGGGGACTAAATTATAACAGCTGGGTGTCTCATCCATACCCAGAGATCATGAGCTTGAGGTAAGGGGGAGACTCCTCAGAGGCACAGGAGGTTCCCTTTTAGAAATCCAACAGAGCTGAAGCCAGCTCTTCCAAACATGGCAAATCTCCAGAGAAATAAGCACTGTGTAACACTGTAATTAGTCACAGCAGCCAGCAGTGGCCAAGACACACCAGAGTCCTCTGGCTGCCTTAAAAAGACACTTCCAGCGCCAACAGGAGCATCTTGTCTTTGTCTGTTGCTTCTTTTTTTGTCTTTTGCACCCTTGTTTGCTGGGACAAGCATTGGGTTAAATTATTAAGCACATTTGGGTTAAAATATGTTACTCCAACTTCACTGTCCAATCCCCCTGTACAGGGCAGATGTGAGCTGGGCCACATTTCCAGGCAGGAAGTGCAAGTGAAGGTGGAAGTGGGGCAGAATAGTGTCCAAATAGGGGCAATGCAGCTGGGGAAGGGTCTGGAGCACAAGGGAGCAGCTGAAGGAGCTGGGGGGGCTCAGCCTGGAGAAAAGGAGGCTCAGGGGGGACCTCCTGGCTCTGCACAACTCCCTGACAGGAGGGAGCAGCCAGGGGGGCTCAGACTCTACTCCCTGCTAACTAGTGATAGGGCAAGAGGAAATAGCCTCAAATTACACCAAGGAGGGCTAAATTTGATCCTGGAAAAAATATCTTCATTGAAAGGGTGATCAGGCTTCGGAATAGGCTGCACAGGGAAGTGGTGCAGCCACCACTTCTGGAAATGTTCAAAAACCATGTAGGTGTGGTGCTTAGAGACCTGGTTTAGTGTTGGGCTTGGCAGTTCTGGGTTAATGTTTGGACTTGTTGATTTTAGAGGGCTTTTCCGACCTTAATGATTCTGTGATTGCCTCTGTCAGAGGATGTCCTGCTTCATTGTCTGCCTAAAGTGAGTGTGAAACATGGGCTGTGCTGCTCCAAGGCCAGTAGCTAACATGAGGTAACTACCCACAATTAGGTCCTCTGACAGACTCAGCTGGATCTGTGCCCCTGATGAAAACACTGGGAAGTCATTGTTTTTTGTCATCATGGCCTGAACATAGATTTCTAAATAAAATGCATCAAAACCCATGTTTGAACTTTTGTTTTGGCTGCAGACTTGCTAACAGTATCATAAACCAGTGTGTGAACTTTGGCTTGCCTTCATTGTCCTCGGTCAATGATGTTGCTGGAGAAGAGAGATTATTGTGGTCTGGACTTAATCTGCCTCACATTCATCTCTGGAATCCAGCTTGCAGTTATCTTCCATAATGTGGGTTCAAAGCAACACCTGTCTCCTAAGCAGGATTTAAAAGTGGAGTATCAAATAGCATTTCCCTCATTTTCCTAGCTGAGTGAAAAGCACATTGAAAAATAGCCAGATACTCATCTCAGGGCAAAGCGTCCCTGTAACTGATTCCAGACCTGTCTGCTCTGCCTTTCCAGGGCTCCAGTTTCTACCTTTCCTTACCAAGAAAATATACCTGGTTCTGCTGATCTTGAAGACTTGCACTGACATTAGGAGTGGGATCAGATCCTGAAAAAGACTTCAGAAGACACATTTGACACATATCTAAGCCAATGCAGCCTGTATCTCCACTAGGTACACATAATTGTCTCACCCTTTGAAAGTCCCACACTAAGCCCTTTTGAGATTTCAGTAATTTTGAAGCAAAGGGGAGTAGCTGTGAATAAAAAAAGAGGAGCTTCACTTTTTTGGTTGCATGCAGGCCTTTAGGTGAGTCATCTCCCCTCCAGCAAGCCTCATTAGCTTTTTATGTATTTAAATGAGGTGGCTTTCACCAATTCCTGCTGCCTCAGGCATGACTGTGATGCACACAGTAGGTGAAAAGGTAAAGAAGTGGGTATGAGCAGTGTTTTATAGCATCACTTCTGCTGCTGGTGTGATTACTCATATCGGGTTTATTTGTTTGCCAGTTGTTGGGGGGGTGTTGTCTGGGTTTAATGTAATTTATTGAGAGATGTCTTAGTGTCAGGGTTAGGAAAGTCTTGGTTTTTCACAGATCAGATTAGACAGGTTCTGCCTCATTCGATGACTTTTAGGTTTCCAAGTCACAACCGTGGTGCTGATGTGTTTGGATTCCTCAAGGATTCCTCCAAGGAGATGCAAGTACGTCTTCTGGGATCATTTATGCACGTTGAAAGCATTTACGAATTGCGACACAAGGAAACACAAACTATTTTATTATTTATTCACTTCATACATCACATCTTTTGCCAAGTACATGCTACTGTGAGGTAAATGCCTCAGAGGATCAGACAGATGTGTGTGTTAGGTTCCTCTCTTCTCCTTCTGCACCCTCTCCCCTCTCAGGACAGAAATGTGGGGTCTATTTTGTGTAATTATCAGGCCAGGAGCATTTTTAAGTGTGTTATGCAGCATAGGTGAGACTGTGGGAACAGTGAATTCAACAGGAGATTTGGCTTCAGCTTCAATGGAGCTGGGATTTCCTTTCCTCTCCTCTCCTGTCTGTATTTGATGAGCTTTTCTTTCAGGAGAAGAAAGAGATCATATTTTGAAAAATAGTCATGAATGCTTAATAAAGGGGAATGAGCCAGCCAGGATTACGTTTTTAGCTCTGTAGCCAGCAAAATCTATTCCAGAACTAATTCTGATTAAAAGAATCCACTGGTTGAACCTCAGACACAAAGGCACCCCTGGAGTAATTCAAATGTATGATATATTTATTTTTTTTTAAACCTAATTATTGCATTGATCTTTGTAATATCTGGCTCTTGTGTAAAACATTGGTTTCAAAGCTGTCTCTCTCTTATCTATAATTGTTCATGAATTATCTTAGGGCTTGGGCAGGACCATCACTGTAACTGGGTCTTTAAAAAAGAGTGAGTTTACTGACCACATTAATTAAGCTCCATGGCAGACCATAAAATAACTATAAATAAAAGTTAAATTATTCCTTAGATTGTGTTCCCCCACTTTTTTTTCTTAATTCTGACTCAACCAAATCAATCTCCAGGACAGAACAGGCTTATCCTTCCTGGATCTATGCTCCTGCCAAGTGCTTCCAAGGTCTGGGAAGAGGTAGGAAGAGATATGGTCAGGACCATATAGGTGGAGAACACAGATATTTACAAAGTCCTGAACTCTGAAACTCACCTCCCTATTCCAGCTGGTTTATTCAAATATAGTCTCCCTTCAAACTGCTGCTTCTACATCCCTAGCTCATCCTAGCTCCAACAGTGACCTCGAGGGTTTTTGTTCTCCATTTTGCTGGTGCTTTAGTTGAAAAGAGACAGTGCTGGTCATCTTGCTCAAAGTTTAGAGGGAAACAAGACAAAACCAGGAGCAGCAGTTTGGTGGGAACACCCATGAGGTGTTTTCACCCCACATAATAAATGGTTGGTCATTGCTTTAGAGGGCCCTGAACAGTTTCTGTCCCCATTGCAGAAGATGTTTAGTCACACAACTGTGTCATTTCACTAAGACAAAGTGCCTTTCTGGGGGACATGCCAAACTTTCAGCCTGTCATGGGTTGGAAGGTCTACACCTTTGGTCACACTTTTGCCAGTCCCAGAGATCAACCCCCACAGCATCACTCTGTTGCCTGGAAAGTGCCCAAATTCTGGCGAAGGCAGAATTTTTTTGACTCTGGCTTCCTGCCTGGTCCCTAGAGAGGAAGATGGGAGTATCTGGCCACTTTCTACTTCATGGAAGGATTATACAGCAGGGGGAAAAAATATTTTATGTTGCAAGCATGCTTGCTATAGCAAATCCTGTGGATTTTATAGAATCATAGAACCATTAAGGTTGGAAAAAAACCTCTAAGATCATCAAGTCCAACCATCAACCCTGCACCACAATCATGTTCACCACTAAACCATGTCCCACAGTGCCACATCCACACAATTTTTGAACACTTCCAGGGATGGTGACTCCACCATTGCCCTGGGCAGCCTGTTCCAGTGTTTGACCACCCTTTCTATGAAGAAATTTTTCCAAATACCTACTCTAAATCCCCCCTGTTGCAAGTTGAGGCCATTTTATTCTGTCATTCTTAATAATGGCAATGCTACCAAAGCCCAGGGAAGAAAAAAAAAAAGGGGTCATTGAACCTACAATCAATATAAAATATCCCACCTAGTCCTAAATCACATTAAGATGGAGGTGAACTTAATCATGTGGGCAAGGATAGAACACTGAATATGATTTCCTAGAAAGTCCTTTAATATGTTGTTAGCAGCAAAACATCCCCTCCAGCTCTGCATTTAACTTCCTTTCATTGCAGATGCCTTTTGGTTAACAGCAAGGATCTGATTTAATTTTACAGTTACCCGGTGACCACAGGACAGGGATTGTGCATCACCAGAGAATGCACAAACGTCTGCCTGCCTCCCCTTCTTCCAGCAGGAGCACAGCCAAGCCCATGTGGCTGTGACTGTAATTGAAAAAAACTGCTGAATCAGCCAGAAGGACAAGGGTTCACAGAGGAACTTGGGCCAGGCAGACACACGTCCTTGGAAGTACCAAGCAAAAAGTGACCACAAGTAGTGGCACGGCCAGGAGAGGTTGAGAGACGTCAGCTGGGTGGGAGGCAGCTTCCTACCTATGAGGACAGTGGTTTACATCTTCCTCAGGAGAGGAAGAGGAGGGGCAGGCACTGGTCTCCTCGCTGGTGACCAGTGACAGGACCTGAGGGAATGGCCTGAAGTTGTGTCAGGAAGTTTAGGTTGGATATTAGGATAAGGTTCCTCACCCCGAGGGTGGCTGGGCACTGATCAGGTTCCCCAGGGCAGTGGTCACAGCATCAAACCTGACAGAGCTCAAGGAGCGTTTGGACAATGCTCTCAGGCAGAGGGTGGGCTCCAAACCCAGAGTCAGGGAGCTGCTTCAGAGGGCAGTCAGCAGCATGGATCAGCCTTTCCCCACCCATCCCCTTGGCCTGGGGAGCAGGAGCCGGGGAACAGCTGCACAGCGGCTGAGAGCCTGTCACAGCACACAGCTGGAAGCAGTTTTCCTGCAGAGGCTGAGCACGGCCTCCAAGCCCCAGGGTGGAAGGAGGATACTGCAGGGAAGCAGGGCAAGGCGGAGGAAGGGAGGGAGACAAGAAGCTGTAATGAAGTGCACATATGTGCATGTGTGAAGGAATGACCTGACATGCAAGATATGTGCCAGGAAAACTAAAAAAAAAAAAAAAAAAAAAGAGTCCTGATACTTCTCTGCTCATGTAACACATGCAGGGCTGACCTCAGATGCCTTCTGTCTGGCATCACCACACTCCCAGAGATGATAGGACTCAGGTGACGTGTTTGGTCTTTGGCCATCTCTGGCTCAAGCTCCTCAACAGAGAACTTGGCCCAGTAAAAAACAAGGGAAGGGACAGGCACAGCTGGAAGAGAATCATCATCATCATAACCCTCTGCTGCTGAGCAATGTCTGGACCAGGAGCTGCCCAATTTTGAACTGTAGCAACAAGACACTCAACTCCACTTCACCCCTTCCCAGGCCAGACAGACAAGGGCACTTCAAGGAAGAGGCTGGGAGACTTCAGTGAGATTTGTCTTTGTTTATTATATCCAGTCACTATTAAATTAAAAATATCTGAGCAGTCCTGGGGCCTGGGTGTGGAGTCCAGAGCTGCTCTCTGTTGGCTGGCTGTCCTTCTGGGGTCACAGGAAGCTCTGTCTCTGTGCAGGGCATGGCCACATCTGGAGCAGCTGAGGACACTTGGTCTGTTCAGCCCTGGGAAGAGGACACTGAGGGGAGACCTCAGTGCAGTTACAACTTCCTCTGAGGGGAAGAGAAGGGGCAGGAACTGATCTCTGCTCTGTTGTGACAGTGACAAGACTCCAAGGGAATGGCCTGAAGCTGAGTTAGGGGAGGTTGAGGTTGGGTATTAGGAAAAGTTTCTTCACCCAGAGGGTGGCTAGACACTGATCAGGTTCCCCAGGGCAGTGATCACAGCACCAAACCTGACAGAGCTCAAGGAGCATTTGGACAATGCTCTTAGGCACAGGTTGGGATTGTTGGGTCTGTCCTATGCAGGGACAAAAGCTGGACTCAATGATCCTTGTGGGCCCCTTCAAACTCAGGATATTCTATGATTCTGATTCTATGATTCTACGATCTGTGCCAGGAAACTAAAACACACCTGTCCCTGCCTCATGCATGGATTATGTCCGTGACCTTATTAAACTGGTTTTCCCAGGATGATAACTACGTCAGAAATTTGACCTGGCCCCTGCTAACATCTGAGGAAAGCCTAGGAATCCATGCTGCAAAGGGAGCACACACACAGACCCTGCGTCCAGTACACTGGTGACACATGTGTGTCATGTTTATATATTTTATGCTTATTATAGCACATCCTATGGATTTTTATAAAAACATAGGTTGGAAAAGACCTCTAATATCATCAAGATCATCATCAACCACCAACCACAATCATATTCACCACTAAACCACGTCCCTAACTGTGTTCACACAATTTCTGAGCACTTCCATGGATGGTGGCTACACCACTGCTCTGGGCAGCCTGTTCCAGTGTCTGGCCATCCTTTCAATGAATAAATTTTTCCAGAGGTCTAATCTAAACATCCTGTGGTGCAATTTGAGGCCATTTCCTCTTGTCCTCTCCCTTGTTCTCTGTGAGCAGGGTCTGACCCCAACCTGGCTCTACTCTCCTGTCAGGGAGTTGAAGACAATGAGAAGGTTCCCCCTGAGCCTCCTTTTCTCCAGGCTGAGCCCCTTTCCCAGCTCCCTCAGCTGCTCCCTTGTGCTGCAGCCCCTTCCCCAGCTCCGTTCCCTTCCCTGGACACGCTCCAGCCCCTCAATGTCCTTCCTAAGCCGAGGGCCCACAACTGGACCCAGGATTCGGGGTGTGGTCTCACTCCACAGCCTGCAGCAGGACCCCTCCCCTGTACCACATCTGCATGTCCCTAAAGGCAGTGCCAGGCACTGGCTTCCCCAGCTGTGCAAACACCACAGAGGGAATAAAGATAGTCCCAGGTCGTTTCTCAGAATCACATCTCTTCTATGCTGGGGCTACAGAATGGCAAATATGATGCAGGATTTGGCTCCACACTGTTCACTGTTGTCATGACTCATGAATTATTTTTATCTTTTCTGTAACAGAACAAATGGCTGCAGTAATTAATCTCTGTCTGTTCTGACAATGGCCTGGCCAAAACACATGATGTTTTTGCAGACAGTGTAAGAAGAGAAGCACAAAAACATAATGTGTGTGAGTCAGTATTTTCAATATTTTCCTTAGGTTTGCCTTTTTACATGCTTTAAAATATGCTTACATACTGCATTCAATGTATTAAATAAAGTTAAAAGGAGCAACAAGTGCTGTTGCACAGGTTAGCTGCACAGATATAAATCTCTGTTTTGAAGCTCAACCACATGTGAAACAAGATCTAATCAAATTATGGCAACAGCAAAATTAATTTGAGTCTTTTCAAGGGGATCCAATCCCAGTGGAGGATTTTACCCTGCCAAGCTCCTTCCAGCTTTATTGGATGATAATTATTTCTGTAGAAAGAAATGTTGCAAGCAGACACTCCCCCAACAGTACTTTTGTTTTCTGCAGGGCTGGTTGAGCAATTAAAAGATTTATTAGTGGAGAATGTATTAACAAGGAATTTGTGGAGAAACAGCCAAAAAACCAGGGAGTGGAATTTCCACGAAATATCTCCAGGGTGTGAGTTTGCCAAGCACACAGTTTGCAGATGCCCAGCACTCCCTGTGGAACACAATCATACCCCAAACTCTGTAAACAAGTATTTTTGCCACCCAGAATGCCTAAGGGGCATGGACAGGGACATCTTCCACTATCCCAGGTTGCTCCAAGCCCTGTCTGACCTGGCCTCGAATTATCCAGAACTACAATTCATCTTTGAGCCCAAAGGAGCAAGTACTTCATCTTCTGAGTTCAGGCTGCCCCTAATTGTTGGCTGAACTAAAAAACTGCTCATCCCAAAAGTGTAAATTATGGTTTCTTATCCCTTCCTATGAAGCTCCACATTTTCATGGTCAAGAGGATACGAGCCAGACAAGCCTTACAGAGACTTATGCAAACACATACTGAAATAAGAAATATCCATTTTCCATACCCATTACTCACTAGTCATGTACTATCTGAACAGTCTTGCCAACCTCCCATTTAATAGAGTTTTCCTTGCCGGGATCCATGAGATAAGACAACGATTAGTCTTGTCCTTAATCACTTGAAGTCTGGTGCCCAGTTGGACATTTGTATGATATCATCATTTTTGAGACCTCAGGGAAAAAAATCCTCCAAGTCTCTTGTAGCAGTAAATGTGCTGTTTTTGCTTCCTTCAGACTCTGTAAAAGTGAGAGGAAGGCTTGTTTACAACATTAATTAAGCCTTTCAGTTTTATTTATCAAATCAAATAATCTTTTCTGAAGCTGTCCTTTTCCCCCACCTGTGGGAAAAAAATGCAGGCTACATATCCAAGTTCTTCCAGTGCTGGGGTATCTGTATTTGTGTTGAAGATAAACAGTGACAACTTTCTCTTCTTTCCAATTTGCAGAGAGTTTGGACTGATATATTTTCTGAGTCTCATGGAACTGATGTGTTTGATAGAATTCAGGGGATTTTTTTTGAAATATTAAAGGAAAATACACAAGTATTTCCTGAATTTGTTTCTTCTTATCCCATCGTTTACATGAACTGCTCAGCAAAGGGAAGCAAGAGCTGAGCTACAAGCAAACCCAGACCAAAGCAGAGCTTCTGGTAGGAGCCATGTTGGGATTAAATGATTTCCTTTGGTTTCCATCCAAAACCAAGCTCAATGTGGATTTCTGGGTTGAGTTTCACTTTGAATTTTTGGTTTTATTCAGTTATGAAGAATTAAGTGAAACTTGGGAGGTTCAAACCCTCGTTGAATGATCCTGAAAAACAATCTGCAAAACCCCTTGCTATGGAGTCCAATTTCATAACTTTGATCTCTGTGAATACTGGGAGCAGCACCAGTGTGTCTTCCAACCTATAAAAAACAGCAAATGAAGCCACTACTTTTATTTTTTTATGCAAAGACTTAGCTATTCAGGAGACAATATCCAATCCCAGTCATCACCCTGGGCCAGCTGGAAAGCAGGAAATCCTAGAATCTGCCCTTCTTCCAGAAAAGGTCCATCAAAGCCTGTAGGTACCACCCTGAGCAAGCCAATAGTCTCCTGAGAAATATGGAGACAAACACAACCAAGGGTCTTACTGATTTTTTCCCTGGAAAGAGGAAAGAATTTACCTTCCTCAGCTCCCAGCTTGTGCTGGAATCACAGGCAGTGCTCTTTGGACTACCCATCATGGTCAGGATGATCCATGAGATCCCATTTAAGTGGCGTAGCTGTCACTGAGCAGCACATCCCACCTGAGAAGAGGGCAACTGAGCCACTGAGCTGGTGGCCATCTGGGTAATGAGCATTTTACTTCTGCTTATCTACCCATCTCCACTCAGGGGAGTAATCCCACGTGTGCCAGCTATGGTAAGAGAGATGGTGAAAGAACTTCCTGCCCCACCATTTTGAATCGTCATAGGTTGTTTTTCAATGGGAGTAATTTCCATGATCTGACTTCAATCCTTACTCACACAAAGTGGTGTGATGAAATTGGGGATGGGGGTAGTTGCATTTCAGGCTGAGAATCTTTGGGGAAGAAGAAGCATTTGAAGCTACTGTCTCCCCCAAAATACCCTCAGGTACTCCCGTTGGACTCTCCTTATGGATGTGTGACACATGTCTCCTGCTTAAGTCATCTTTATGGAGCACGTATTTCCTGCTCCCTCATGTTTTTATTTTCTTCTCCCCCTTCAAATACTTCCTGCCTTTGGCTGTCTGTGACTGAACTCCCTGGAGCCTTAATAGTCTTGGAATCTCTCCACTTCTATAATTTGATTTTACTATTTAGGAGAAAGTTTGATTCATCCCCCTAAACCAGAAAGTGAATAATGGGGGGTGGGGGGAGTGGGGGGGTGGTGTGTGTGTGTGTGGAAATCCTGTTCACCCACCAGCAAAGGAACAAGATAAAAAAGACAAGATTATTCTCATTCAGCTATTCCTGGCTTTGGAGTGCATTTCATTTCACTGTCTGCACAGGCCTTCGTAGCCACCATCTGATTGAACATTACTTATACTGCATATTATAGGCACTAATGAGAAAATGATTCTAAATTGCCCCTAGGGATGGTTATGATTAAACTATTTGCCTTTGCTTCCTCTAGTAAATTAAAGCAACCAAAAGAAAAAGCAGGAAAAAAATAAAAATAAAAAAGAAGCTTAATCTGGAAAGCAGTCAGAAGTTTGGTAAAGTTTCTGAATTCCTAGGAACATTTTTAACCGTAACCTGCCGATGGGCTGCGTATTTCATGCTGCAATTTGAAGCTAAAGCTGTGACAAATAGCTGACACGGAGAGGAATTTTGGAGGGCTGAACTGGGCATGACTTTCTGTGTTGTCAACCAGCTCTAAGCCTTGATCAGCTTTAATTGCAGCCAACTGAAGCCGCTAAACCCCTCTGTGCCACCGAGGAGCTCCTCCAAGGCGTCAGGCGTCTGTCTCTTAAAAAGAGCATTTCAGAGCCTCACATACCCAGAGCCCCATTCAGACATTTTATTTAAACTCTTAAATCTTTTGAGCTTCAGATGAATAAACAAGTCCCTGAAATGCAATCCATTCTTGCTGGTCAGGGTTTTGCAAGTGTTTTTCACAGGGAAGAAACAAAATGTCATTTGTGTTTCCTTTGGCCATTTTAAGCAGGGCCGGATTTTGGGAGCTGGGAGCCGCGTTCCATTCGATGTGCCTGGGCCTGTGTGTGCTCACGCACTGGGACTTCAGTGGGACTTTTATCCGTGATCGTCCACGGCTGCTGAATTACCTGATGAATTAATTAAATGTGTGAAAACTCTGTGGGGCGAACTGCCAGGTCACAAAGCTTCTGCTTAAGCACTGGTTAAAATATTGGCGCTGGCAGGCTCTAAACAGGAGCCCATGCCTCTCTGGTGGTCCCCAAGCCTCTGCAAGGTGGTCCCCATCACCTTCACACTCTCTAACCCGGATAGTCTCACTTCCATCTCCCAACCCAACACGTTGGAATCAATTACTCCTTGTGGTTTGTGGGTTTGTGGGCTTGTGGGTTTGTGGGTTTGTGGGTTTGGTACCAGTGACTGGGAAAAACCCTGAGCTGACCTGTCTGCCAACACCCCAAAGCACCTCGTATTCTGTACTGCAACCTGACACATGCACATCCCCTGCAGATGCCTTGGGGGTCCCTCAAAAGATAACAAGGTGCAGAGCTTAGAGATCCGACAGAACAACCTAATGCTGCATTGTTGAGTTTTACTGTAGAGCCACTAATGGTTCTACACCCCAGCTTTCAAGAGTGTTGAATAAACCCTGGGTTTATTCTCTATATATCACAGGAGCATGAAAGAAAATTATTGCGAGATTATCTGCCTCATACCCGAGGTCACATGGGGCTTCAATAGCTTGGGATGAGAGGAACCTGTTCTTCCTTTCCTCTAACCACAAAGAGGGGATCACAGAGAGAGGTTGCTGTTTTTGTCTGCACCAGCAACCTCTGAAGCTGGAGGAGTTTTCCTGGATTTTTCTGGGGTAATGGAGACAACTCCAGGCTCAAATGGTCTCTGAGGTATCAGGCAGGATTGTGGCCCAGTGCTTGTGTCAACACAAGCATGAGAAGGTCACTGGTATTTGTTCACACAGCTTAATTTTGGGTCCACATCACTGTGCCCAAATCTGTGCCAAGGCTTAGGCGTCTAATTAATTGGTTCCCTTGAAGCAAGATCTTTCTGTCCACATACAATCAGTGGTGAGAGTTAAAAAGCCAAACACAACTTTGAAGGTTTTTTGGGGAACACAAATACCCAGCCTACCTGCTCACAGTAGGCAAGCTTTTCCCTTTAGAGGCTCTCTAAGGTGCTCCCCATTAACTACCCAAAGAAATGTGGATCATGGTGGCAGAAACATCTCAAATTTTGTCATTAGTTAGATGCCCAAATAAGACAGTTTAACTCCAGTGCTTCACTAGCCCTCCTAGGATGGTGAGACACTGGCACAGGTTGCTCAGAGAAACTGTGGCTACCACATCCCTGGAAGTGTTCAAGGCCAATTTGGATGGGGCTTGGAACAACCTGAGGCTGTGGAAGGGGTCTCTGCTCATGGAAGAGGGTTGGAATGAGATATTTCAAGTCCCTTCAACCCAAACCAGTTATGAATTTATGGTTCTTGATTAACATGGTTATGGTCTAATTTTCTGTATTTGGCTGATACAGGTATCTGCACCACCAGGTCACCCCTGTGGAGTCTGGACACATGTGCTTCTGTGCATAAATGGAGAGGGGTGGAATGAGAGACAGGAGGAGACAAGACTCTTCTAGACATTGCCATAACAACCCAGAACTGTCACTCAATGTCCTGTTCCCTTGTGCAGAAGGATTGTGGCTTTGGTGGCAGAAATGCATTTCCAAGTGACCCCAGGCTCAAACCTAAAGGCAGAGTGTTCTTTGTTTCCTCCCTACACTGCTCCCTCCCTATAACTGGAAGGTTATGTGTTTCTTAGCTACTGGTCAGACTGGTGGTGCCTGCCAAGAAGCTTTCAGGGAATTTCCTCACTATGTAACAAATTTATGAGTCATATGAAAATCTGGGAAATGATTCAACCAGCTGTCTTTCGTTGATTCAAAGATTTTTACAACACCTCGGTGCCTCATCTTTGATTTGAGCCAGCAGAATAGTTTATTGTAACATCAAATGATCTTATGTTCACTGGAAGGATGATTCCTACTACCAAAAAAAAAAAAAAAAAAAGGAGAGAAAAAAAGGAAAAAAATAAAGCTGTAAAACTTTTGAAGGCAGCCTGTCATTAGGTGAGGGATGCACGGAGCAATTGTGATGATTCACTATGAACCGATGAATGTGGCTGGATTGCTGCTTCCCTGCAGGATGGCTGCAGAGGTGGCTGTCACTGAGCAGTGTGGCTCAGCTGCCACAGGTACAGCCTTTCTGCATGGCAGAAACCAGACTTGCAGAAACTTCTGCTCATATTTGGGTTTCAATGGCTATTTCAGTGAATTTTAGCAAATCCTGACTGAGCAACCACACAGCTAAAGCCAGGGAATGTTATTCTTGTTATGTAGCCTTTCCAGGTGGGAGAGGCAGGAAGTGGACCAGGACCTTCCATCACCATGGAAGATGCTCGCTGTAGGAGGCACGCACAAAGAGCATTCTTTCCATCTTCTTTTTTGGACAGAACCACTCAGCTGCTCTTTGCTGTGCTGGAACCACTGGCAGCCCTGAGCAGAGATGCAATGGGCAGCCCCATCTTGCAGGTGATCCTGTGCTTTTTAAAAACCATATGGGGGGATAAATCCATGGCACTAGAGTTAATCAGTGAGTGGGAAGCAGAACAGAAGTGATTCTTCCAGTAAGAGTTAAATTGCTACAAACAGAAGAAAAACTGGAATTTATTATTACAAAGCTAAACTGACACTCCACATAAAATATCCAAATGAATTTAATTATTAGAACCATGTTTCCCGCATGAGTTTCCATGTCCATGAAAGCAATGCGCCACACAAAGAACTGCTCCCAGTAGCCTCAAATCTTTTGTTTTAGACACTCAATTTCCCTGCCAAAATCACAGAATGATTTGGGTTGGAAGATCATCCATTTCCAGTTCCCTGCCATGGGCAGGAACACCTTTCACTAGACCAGGTTACTTAAAGCCTCATCCAACCTGGCTTGAACACTTCCAGAGATGGGCAGCCACAGATTCTTTGGGCAGCCTGTTCCAGGGCCCCACCACCTTCACAGTAAAGAATTTCTTCCTAATGTCTGAATCTAAATCTACATAACTACAGCTCAAAGCTGTTCCATACAAATGGCTGTAGCCAGCAGATCTGAGCTGAGCTGGAACAAATGCACCTCTCACAGCTGTCACCAGGCACTTTCAGGTGTAACGGGGCTTACAAATCTCAAAATGCCTTGTGTCAGCACCTGGAGAATCCACTGTACCAAATGGGGAAGGCAAACAAAATACACTTGAAACAGGCAGGACAAGAAAGGGATCAGAGGGGAGCTGTATTACTTTGATTTATTGAGGATGGCAGCCTGTATTCAGTGAACTGAATTCAGTACCCTTCTCAGTTCAGGGACTTAATGCAGCTCTTCTCTTTGGTATTCAGGTGAGAAGTATAAATCCTGGTCAAAGTTTTTTTCCATATTACAGACATAGGCTTGCTTGCATGAAACTCCTGTTTCTCTCCATTTCCAAAGGATACAAACCTGGGAATGGTGGAAGATGAGGGAAATAGAAATTTAGGACAAAGAAAAAGAAATCCTAAGTGGTGATATTGTCTCATGACTATTTTCTGGTCCAGAATTCCCCTTTCATCTTTCCATCCTCTTCCCATTGAGCAGCTTTGTAGCTTCCATTTGTAACAGGCAGAGAGTGCAAAAATATCTGACTTCAGGGGATTTGGCAAAGGTTCTGGCCTTGAACCCAGCAGCAGATACAGAACACTTGTAACATTCAAAACAGGCCCTCTCTTTCTTGACCTCTGTGATTTTTATTGCTTATCTGGGTATACATAATCATTTTAAGATGTCTCCCCCTTACCATAAAATAACCATGAATTATTTTTAAAAAGGTAGATAATAAACTTCAGAATAACTCTTAAATGCTAAGCACACGAGGGGAATGTGAGGTTGCTGTCATGAAGGATAGCTTCTGGCAACTGATCTGAGGGAGCCACTAATGATTTTAATTAGGTTTTGGAAGCACAATCCACCCATTCTGAAACCAGTGCCCTGCTGGCAGCGACGACGCTTTGGAAGATCAACAGCATAAAACATTTTCTGTAATGAGACTTCGTACAGCTCCATGTGTCAAGCAAGGAGTGATCTGTCTGCAGCAGAACTGCAATAGGAAAGCTGTAGCTGGAACGTTTTCCAGCTGTGGACTTCCAGCAGGTAACACACATGGTCCCCTGGGGAATGGGGATTAATGACCAGGCACCGAGACCTGGCGCCATCAGGTGCAAATCCAAAAATCAGCTTTTCCTCCTGGCAAATCACTTCACCTCCTAATTTATTTCATCTATTTGGGTTATAGGCTTCTCAGAGTTAATCTCTGACTACATGTTTGTACAGCGTTTAGGATGTAGGAAGGGATTAATCACTGTTGGGGCTATCATCCTACGGGAACTGGAACGGTGAAGTAGCAATAAATTGGGCAAAGCAGCAGTAGATGCTGATACTTTGGAGATGGTTGGAATAAGGACCAAAGCTGGAACACAGTTCAGCCAGGAACAGGGAATCTATTCTAGTGAGGAAACTGCAATAGGAAAAGATATTTGAGCTATTAAAAAGTAAATTTAAACCTACACGAAAGACCTTTACCTACGTGGCTTTAAGATGTAGAAGGATAGATTTAAATTAGATGTGAAGAAGAAATTCTTTACTCAGAGGATGGTCAGGCCCTGGCACAGGTTTCCCAGAGAATCTGTGGCTACCCCATCCTCAGAATCGTTCAGATCCAGGTTGGACAGGGCTTGGAGCAACCTGGTCTGGTGGAAGGTGTTCCTGACATGGCAGGGGGTTGGAATAAATGAACCTCCCGGCCTGTCCCAACCCAAATCATTCATGATTCTCTGTCCTTGTGCTGAACAGGTAAGAGCTGCTGCTCTCCCAGCTGCTGGAGTATTTGAAGTATTTCAGAAGAGAGGAGGAATCAGTAGATGCTGAGGTGGAGTCATCAAGTATTTTGAGCTCAACATGAATTTATGCTGAGTGATGAAATAATAGATAGGTAGATATTGGACATATTATTTAAAGCAAATCAGATCAAAGGAAAGATAGATTGACCAGAATTGTCACTAAAAATGCAAATGAAATATGGGCTTAATTTTTTTCTAAAACTTAGAAAAAAAATCTGGGTTCCTTTTATACTTTCTATTATAAATCATCAGTCCCAGAGCACATGTTTAACTACTTTGTTGAATCAGGGTCATTATGAATAGGAGCCTGGCAATGCTCCTCTGTTAATGAGCTTCCAGGAAATGTACAATTGTTTTTAGAAGAAGTCTAATGAAGACGGATTTGTAGATCTCATTTGATGCAGCCAGAAAACCCAAACTCATCAACCAAACAAAAGCATGGGAGTAATTTTTTTCTCTGTGTGTGCATGTGTCTGATTATCCTTCCAGGAGTGCTAGTGTGTAACACTTTCAAACTTTCATTGAACTTTACTCTCTCGCTCCAGGCGATTACTTTTCCTTGATGTCTGATGTTGAATGATATACGTGCACCTGTGTGATAATGGCTGGTTGGATATATCTTTACTGAGCTGGGAAAACCCGAGACCTCACCTCCACATTTAACCATTTGATTTCTTTTATGGCTCTGGTACAGATCCCTGCACTAAAAGCTACCGGTGGAGCTTACATTTGTCAGGGGAAATGTGGGTGTTTTATCATACCAGCTGTTTAAAGTCTCCTACAACTTTGCAAACTGCTTTAAGAGCCCTTGCTTTTATCACTGCTCAAACTTCCAAGCAGTCACCAGAACAAAGGAAGGAGCAGCTGGGAAGTTTTAAAAGCAGCAAAGTTTGCCGTTGCACTCGGGTTTAAGTACAATAATTAATAAAACTCCCCCTCCTCTTCCACCTCATCTCAGCACACAATCATTTTTGGAACAGGACTTCTCACTGGCCCCTTCTGCTGAATTTCAGCTGTTACATTTCCCTTTTCCAAATAAGCAATTTTTATTATGATTATTATTATTATCATAGCACATCCATATTGCTCTACTGTCCTGCATCAACCTGCCAGGAGGCAGCATGCTTGGGGCAATTTTATATTAAGCAAAAGCAAATCTTCTGGAATTTCATTCATCTGAAGGAGAACTGCTGCAGAGGGTCAGGAACACAGCACCCATGGCCAGGAGAGGTGAGGAACACCTCCTTCCACTACAGGCATCAAGAAATTTGGTATCTCACAGGGGTGAACCATAAGGGCTCCACCTACAGAGCTAGACCTCCAAAGGGTGATTTATCCTGGCTGCCTCAGATACCTCTCCTAGCATGGGATGAATCATCCCCTGACCCTCTCCTAGTGTCTCCACCAACTAGGAAAAGGTACCTGGCATCAGCCAAGCTTGCAGGCAGCTGCAGTTAGGACAGGCGAATCCTGCCTGGGCAGTGTAGTGGTCTGTCCAGCCTGGTTTTCTGTCAGCCCTTCCATCATGGGATGGTGATGGATACTCCTCAAGGATGTAAAATAAAGAGCAGCACTGAGATCTTTAAGTATGGAGCTGCAAAGTAATAAAGTGTGAAGAAAATTACTTCCTTCCCCTCTGTGGTGATTGGCATCAGCTCTAGAGTACGATCACTGAATTGATGGCTGCTGTAATTTTATCCAAACTGAAGATGCTGGAGTAGATTTGAGGGGTGAAAATAGTGCTGCTGATCCCTGCAAGATGGAGCTGGGCCCTCTGAAAGGACCCAGAGGCTAGAAACAGTGATTGCAGACAAACCAAACTCTGGGATTTTAGCAGAAATAGCAGGCATCATGTTTTCACACAGTCCATGCTTGGAGAGGCAGCAGCAGAAAGTACAATTCTGATTATTTCTCAAGGTTATTTAGAAGTCCTACTTCCCACTAAATACAAATATAGAGATTGAAATAACTGATCTTTTCCTTTCTCTGACAGTTAATGCCAGGCTTTATGGCTTTGGCTCCTAGTTCAGGGCATCCCCATGGCAACTATTCACCATCCCAGCAGGACCCTCTCTGTGCCATGAACTGAGTCCTCCCTTTGACAGGTGAGATGTGTCCTTTATTCACACCAGAGCACATCCAGCTGCAGTTGCAGCAGGGATCTGCCAGGGGTTGTCCTTGCTCAGAAATGATCTGGTGAGCTCCCCAAGGTGTTCGCCTCCCCAAATCCCAGGGCAATGCCATCTGCTCCCCATGGTGACACCCCATATGCCACCGAAGAAATGGATGTGTGGATGCAGCACAAGACCATGGCCATCCACCCGAGCATCGTTTCACTGTGGCCACACAGGATCAGGGCACTGACAGGAGTTATTGGAAAGGAAAACACTCAAACCCCTCAGCAAACACAAGGTACCTGTGTTTCCCTGCAGACACTTTTCCAAGGTAGTGGCAGCGGCACTTCCGACAGACAGCATTTACAAATCATTATTAACCAAACAAAGCCCTTTAAAGAGAGTCACCCCAGGGCACTCTGGCCTCTGTTAAAACAGACTTTTCAAAAACATTTATGGACTTAAATAAAGCTCATTTCAGAACGCCAGCAAAATTGCCTCCAGGTTGCACTCTGGCTTTGCTACCAGTCTAGTCCTAAAATTATTCACCAGGAAAGGGAAAGACATTTTTTCCCTCAGCTGAAGGGTTCCCGTGTTTGCTGCTCAGCCTGCCAGAGTCCTGTCAGAGTGTAGCTGGCCAGATGTGGGTGACGGAGATTTGATGCATGATACAGACCAGATTATTACTATTATTATTATTATTATTATTATTATTATTATTATTGTTGTTATTATTATTATTGTTATTATTATTTCTATTACAGCCTTGCCTGTAATTTTGCATAGGCAAAGGATAGGAGAAATGTTGTGGCAGAGGGACTGAGACACAGTGAGATCAAGTGGTTTGCCCTGGGACACACAGGAGGTTGGTGGCAGAGCTGGGAAATAAGCTCAGCTTTCCTAGAACCAAACCAACATTTTTAGATCTTACTACAACATTTTTAAGGTGTCCATCACACTGACATCCAAGAGCCAACCTACACAGAAACTACTGTGCTGTGGAAGCAGTTCTTTATCCTTCTGCCAGTAAATGCAAAAGCCTCATCAATAAGGGTGAAGAAATGGTTGCAGAAATGCATTTGCTGGTAACTTTCACTCTCTAGCTCATATTGTTAACACACACGACTCCAAATGCTGGATGGCAGATGGAAATACTCATTGGCCTGATGGATTTATGGATGTCTGAAGCCTTGTGGCAGTACATATTGCCTTCAGAACAACATTTTCTTCACAGTGAGCCAACTCCTGGTGCAGTTGAAGTTATTGGAAGTTTTGCCACGAACATTAATGAGATCAGGGTTTGGATTTGTGTCTGCAGAGACAAAAATAACACAGTGTTGCAAATTGGAAAGTAAGAGTTGAATTAAATGGGGTGAGACTGAGAAAAAGAGAGAGAGAGAGAAATTGATGCTCTGGTAAGATTTAGGATGCAGTTTTGCCCCATCTCTGTGTCTCCTTGTTCTGAAGAAGGCAGTCCCACAGCCACACAGATCAGCATTTGGCCAAGGAAAAAAATATTTTATTTCCCAGCAATGAGATGTAACCCCAACCCCTACCACTGGTGATCAAAAGCTGTCACTGGTGTGGCATTTGCCTGGTGCCCTATGTGAAACCAGATGTTGTTCTCTGCCTTGCTTACACCATGTAAAAATGCTTAAATACAAGTGTAAGATGGATACACTGCTGGATCATTCTCTTCTTCCAGGTAGCAAGTGATTGGGAAAGAGGAAACAGCCTAAGTTGTGCCAGGGGAGGTTTAGATTGGATATTAGGAAAAATTTATTTCACTGAAAGAGTGGTCAGGCACTTGCAGGTGAGGCTGCCTGAGAAGTGGTGGAATCACCATCCCTGGTATTGTTCAAAACACATGTGGATGTGGCTCCTGGGGACATGGATTACTGGGGAACTTGGCAGTGCTGGGGTAATGGTTGGACTCGGCGGTCTTAGCAGGCTTTTCCAACCTCAGTGAGTCTGTGACTCTAAGATACAGCAGGGGACCGAACTGAACTTTGCCCTAAGAACAGCCCAAGCACTTTATTTGAAATAAATATGTAGGAAAGATAAGAAAGAGAAGCAGAGACAAATGACCAAAGCATCATGACCCTGCCTGACTCACTTATAAGAGCTGCCCTGGGGAACACTGCTTACTGTGAGCAGTTCTGACTGGGAAAATAACAAGGAGCACAAGGCATTCCAGACAACTGACCCTTCTGGGGTGATTTCTAGCCAATTTGGCATAAAAGCAGGGTTGTAAAACTCAAAGCAATCTAAACTGGTATCCTGCTGGCAGACAGGGAGCCAAGGATGCTGCTTTGGTGAAGGTGGGTTTTGTAATCAAAGCAAACCAACAGGAGCTGAGAACAGCTGGACCCAGCTCCTGACAGTGCCTTGGTCATTTTGGGGGCTGCTCTGAAACCAGCAGGAAAGATCCAGCTGCATTTTAGGGGTCAGGGTGCTGTGTTACTTCCTGTAAGTCACCCCAAGGGAAGAAGAAAGCTTTACAGAAAAAATCTTAGAGGCTGAAGCAAAGACCGAAGACAACCAAGTTCACTGAGCACCCTCAGTCTAGCTGGAGAGGAAAAACCCTTCAAGTGCAAGTCTTTTCACAGCTCTGCCTTGAAAGGAGACAAAATCCTCCTTCCTGAGCTGCCGGGCTCGGCCAGCTCCAGCTGTGAGCTCGCAGCTGCTCTCACCCCGGGCAGGGGAGGCAGCGATGCGGAAATCCCGCCCGTGGCTCATCACACGGGGCAGGTGTGATGCCAAGAACGTCGTCACCCCCCTCACTTGCCAAGTACCTGGGTGCAGCATGAGCAATCACATCCTGCAGATAGCTCCGTCAGCGATGAGCACATCCCCCTTGGAGATAGGATGGCTGGACATGCAAACTAATGTGCCTGTGAGCCTTTCATGTGCAGAGCCGTAACAGATGTTCAAAGATCATCCTCTGGCACTGGGAAAGTGTCTAGGAGGCCCTGGATTGGACTTTTCTTGGCACACTTCTTTTTTTTTTTTTTTTTTCTTCAGATTAGCTGAAGGAAAAAAGTTCCTGTTAGTGATTATTTTCCTGTCTGTGAGCAAAGACCTTACGATGAGTGTCCCAGCTCATACATCAGGGAATGCCAACTAGATAAATGTAGCTTTCCTCTTCCCTGTGGGTCCCTATCTCTCCCTAGGCTTTACAAAGACCCAGAAGACATTCTTTTTGGTGACACAGCAGTTAAAACCCTGCAGCTGGAAGTGCCTGACGCAAAACTGCAGATCACAGGGGATACCCACAAGAATCTCAGACGAGAATGATAGGATGCTCCATGAAGCAGGACCTGACCTCAGACCTTGTCAGGGATGAAAACAAAATCATTAATGTTGGCAACGACCTCAAAGAACATTGAGTTAAAATGGAGATCATAACTGTGCTCTGATTTGTAAGTGTGGGCAGAGCACCTGAGAACCACCTTTTTGTGACACTGGTGGCCATTCTGTGACACTGGTGGCCAGAGATGGCCACCTCAGATTACCAAGACTTCAGAAAATGTGGCCACTTACAGGAACACCTGAAGGGTGAATGTCCCTGGTGGTGGCTGTGCAGCTCACTGCAAATCTGGCTGGATGTTCCTCCCACCCTTTATCTGTGTGTACAGGGGGATGCCCACAGCTCTTCTCTTAGAATCACAGAATTATTGGATCATTAAGGTTGGAAAAGACCTTTAAGATCATCAAGTCTGACCCAGCACTTCCAAGCCCACCGTTAAATCACATCCCTGGTGCCACATGCATACTTCTAGGGATGGTGATTCCACCACTTCCCTGGATGACCTGTTCCCATGCCTAAACAACTTTACAGAGAAGAATTTTTTCCTAATATCCAGTCTAAATGTTGCCTGGCACATCTTGAGGCCATTTCATCCCGTCTGTTGTTCCCTGGGAGCAGAGCCCTGACCCCCCTGGCTGTCCCCTCCTGTCAGGGAGTTGTGCAGAGCCACAAGGTCCCCCCTGAGCCTCCTTTTCTCCAGGCTGAGCCCCTTTCCCAGCTCCCTCAGCTGCTCCTCAGCAGACTTGTGCTCAGGTTGATCTTGCCTATCCCCTCCCATCCTCTGCTGTGCACAGTCTCTCTCCAGCTGTGGATATATTTGATTTGCAGGTTGATGAGGCTTTGCAGTCCCTATTTACTCTTTCAACTGAGCAGTAAACTCCTGGCACAAGCAATCAGGATCACATCCAGCCGAGTCTGTGTTCCTGCTGTGGAGCCTTATAACAACCATTTCAGCTGCCCTACCAAGCACTTCCCATCCCACCACGGGATAATGCCTGCAGGGCAGAGCTGCATCCTGCAAACCTATGGAAGCAAGTCCTGTTTAATTAATGAGGGCTTTTTTTGTTGGGCAGCTAAAACACCCTCAGCTCACTCGGTGGGTTTGGCCAGCTTACTGCAGAGCTACCTGACTTTTAAGTAACTAAAAAGATGGAGCATTTAACCCCAGGGTCTGAGCTGGAGCCACTGCAAAGCATGAAGACTCTTTTAACAGATTACACAGAGCTGGGAGCAGCCCCAGACTGACTGCTGAAAAATGTAGACCTTTCTCATTTTGTTTTTGAGTAGAGACACAGACATAGATAAATTTGGCATAAAAGACTTTTTTTTTTTTTCTAGTATAGATCAGAGCACCAGGGGAAAAACTCACCCACTCCTCCTTCATTTATCAGTGGTGTGTTTTGAACACCATTTTGGTAAAGGGATTTTTCACTATTAAGTTGTAAGGGGAAACCTAGCATTGAATGGACATCACAGGTGAAACGAATTTTGTCCCAGGTGTCCAAAAAAGGACAGAACCACACAATAGGCCTTTTATAACTTCTAGTAAAAGCTGGGGGCCGTTTCTCTCAGTTTGGGCTGGTAAAACAAGCATTTCTCTCCCACTCTTCTGGATTTCTTTCTAGAAATGGGTCTATAATAGTGTAAGCTTGTTTGCAGCCTGATTGAACACGGAGTTTAATTCATTCATTTTACAAATTGCTTTAAAATCTGCAGCTGTGTAAGTGCTAAATAGTCTTATTGCTGTAATACAAATTAATTTGCTTATCTCCTATGTAAATCAGCTTAAAACACTGCCCTGAAATTAACAGCTCTGGGGTTAACAATGGGCCCAACCACACACTACACTGCAGCACTTATCAGAGCATTACCCTTATTAATTACACACCCTGCTGTGGTTTTTGGACCAAAATCAGCTACACTTCAGATACGGGCAGCCGGACAGCGCAGGGAGAAGAGTGTTTGTAGCTGCAGACACACACGTTAATCGTGAAATTAAACAGATGGCCCACTCACTCATCAGTGAAAGTCCACCAGGGGCTCTAAGAAAGAAGGAGATTTCCTATGTAACATAACAATTTGGACATCAGAAGGTTTCGGGTTACAAGATTTTTCTTTATCCTCCACCTGAAACTTTTAAGGGGTAACGTCAGGGAATTCCATCCGGTCTTCAGATACTAATCCCTTTTTATGCTGGTTTGATCTGTCTGCTGGGAGCTGGCAGCCAGCTCCTCTGACTCCACATAAGTGAACACCACACAGCAGATGGACCAGCCCTCTGCAGCCACTGAGAAGTGTCTGGGGCTCACAAATCCCCCGTGTCTCCAGAAATCCTCACATGTGATGAGCTCACAAAGGAGCCAGACCCAGCACTCACTGCATCACATGCTGGCAGGATGGGTTTAGGGACTGAGATGCAGGGCAGAAGGAACAAATATTCACTTGTTGCTCATCCATGCATGTCCACTGAAGCCACGAGTGTCAGATCTGGTATTAAAGCTGGTTTCAGGCTGGGTAACCACCAAACTCACTCTGCAAGTTTTGCTTACTCTGAGCAGGGAGCACAAGCTATACCTGCTGCCTGATTGCCCGAACTAAAACCTTGAAAACAGGATAATAGGACAACTTCAGATAAAAAGCCAGTTTATAGAAACATAGAATTATGGAATTATTTTAGTGGGAAGAGACCCTTAGGATCATAAAATACAACTGTTAACCCAGAACTGCCAACCCACCACTAAACCATGTCCTCTAAACCCCACCTGCAGTTCTGATCCGGGTCTGCAGCCCCCAAATCCAGAAAGACATGGAATTGTTGGAACAGGTCCAGAGGAGACCACTAAGCTGATCAGGGGACTGGAGCTCCTCTCCTATGGAGTCAGGCTGGGAGAGCTGGGGGTGTTCACCTGGAGAAGAGAAGGCTCCAGGGAGAGCTCAGAGCCCCTGCCAGAGCCTAAAGGGGCTCCAGGAGAGCTGGAGAGGGACTGGGGACAAGGCATGGAGGGAGAGAACAATGGTAAAAGGTTTCAAAGTGACAGAGGCCAAGGTTAGATTAGATACTGGGAAGAAAATCTTTGCTCAGAGGCTGATGAGCCACTGGAACGGGTTATATGTATAAATATTTGTTTCTGTCCTGGTATTTAAATGCCTACCACTGTTTTCAAAACTTGACATCTAATTCTCTTTGAAAAGCTGTTTCAGATTTACAGATGTGGTCATCTCTTCCAGCTGAAGTTCTGTTTTCAAAAGAGCTCAGTTGCTGAGGGGAAGTCACTCAGACAATGGGAAGATTTTCCAAAGTGCCCAGTGTGGGACTTTGAGATGTTTTGGAAAAGGGGAATTAGAATCAAAACATGAACTTAGGGTATGAAATTCCAAATTTACACATCCTTTATCAGTTGCAGCCTGAGATTATATGTCTGGACTTAATAAAAAGTCTTTCTATGAAGAAATTACTCATATATTGTCATATACTCAAATAAGAATCTACCATCTTCCTTCTCTGCAACACAAAAAGTCATGGATGGTCTTTTCTTTCTGTATCATTGTGACATCAAATTTCCTACACAGAACAGTTTGGGGGAAATAAGATAGTTTTTCTCTCTCTGTTTAATATTTACAGAACATAATTTTTTAAAATTTATTTTATTTTATTTTCAAGTGATATAAAATTTCTTTCTGAATCCTGAACATTTTTACTTATCTACATTATTTTTAAAACAGACTGGGATTTAATGGAAGCCTTAGAGTTTATCTTTCAAGAATACCAATGAGTATGAAAAACTGTTTATTTTACTTATGTTTTCCAGGTGTGATGAAATGATTTCTCAGTAAGCCCAAATTTGGAAAATGGAGCTCTAAAATGCAGAAAAAGACACATCTGTGTGAACTTTTTCATACCCCCTCTAAAGGCACAATATCAATTTGGATTTTTGCTGTATTTACTTCAAGTAGAACAAGAAAGCAGAAAGATCTTCCTAATGAACAAATCAGATGTTCAACACAAATCTTTCACTGAGACAATTTGTGCCATAAGAAATAATCCCCCTTCAGACATTACAGAATCAATCATAAATGGTTTGGGTTGGAAGGAACCTGAAAGATCATTTACTTCCAAGGACACCTTGCACTATCCCAGGCTTCTTCAAGCTCCAAGATGCTCCAGCCTGGCCTTGGACACTTCTAGGGATGGAGCATCCACAGGTTCTCTGGGAAACCTGAGCCAGTGTCTCACCACCTCCACAGAGAAGAATTTCTCCCTAATATCTAATCTAAATATATTATCATTTAGTTTGAAACCCTTCCCCCTTGTCCTGTCACCCCGTGCCTTTGATAAAATTCTTTCTCCATCTCTCTTTAGCCCATTTAGGCACTGAAGGTGCTCTGAGATCTCCTCAGAGCCTTCTTTTGTCCAGGTGAACACCCCTGGCTCTCCAGCCTGTCTCCAGAACAGACAAGCTCCAGCCCTTGGAACATTTCATGGCCCCACATGTGTTATGCCTTTACCCAACTGCCAGCTGAGGGAACAACAACAGGGCATGCACTGAGTCACTAGCACTGCAGCTTTTGATAAGCATTTTGTATTTTCTCCTTCTTTCCCTCTTCTTCCTCATTTTTAGCTTGCAAAACCAAAAGGTTGGAGCAAAGGCTCCCTGATGTTGTCACATGGCAGAGGGTCAGATAAGATGATCCCACAAGGTCCCCTCAGCCCATTTGTCCTCCAGTTCTATGATATGACTCAATGTCCTGGGGATTAATGACCAGGTGGGGTTAGTGGTGCTCAGCTCTCAGCTGCCACAGTAATCCCCCAGCTCCTTTTAGATGGTCAGTGTTCATCCCTGCATGTCAACCATGCATGTGACTCCTGGCCTCTGGGTTTAAGAGCCCTGAAAAAGCCATCAGGGGTTTCCTTGGCTGGCTGGGTACACATCCCGCCCCAGAAAAGGGCTGGGACCAAAACCCAGAGGTAATGACTTCTGGAACCACTGCTGCATGTGGTTCTTTTATGTTCTGCCCTGCTAAGCAAGGTGTTAATCAAAGCCCAAGTGCTGCAGTCATGGGTATCTTACAAAGAATTTCTTGTTGATCAGAGATGTCTTCATCCACTGCTTATTCCTGGGAATGCTGAGACAGCAGGTACCAAGCAGTCCTTTCTCAGCACAGAGAACTCTCCCTGGCACATCACCATCTGTTGAAGGCAGGGGTGGCTTTGGATGGGGACACAGGCTTTGGATGGGGACACAGGGGGGTTACTCTGGCAAAACTGGGATGCTGGGATGGAGCCTGCAGACAAAATGCCCAGGATGCAGCAGGGATCCCACAACACAGCGAAGACAACACACCTCAGCAGTCCTCAGCAGTCCAACCTGGAGAAAAACTTCACTAGATCTGCCTCAGCCCGACCTGGAACTAAATAAAACATTTACTGTGCCCAAACCCATTATTTATCAGGGTCCAGGGTGCTGCCCTCATCCTGGGAATATGTGCTCCAACCTTGTCCTTGTCCTCCACTCCTGAAAAGTGCACCCATCACTGGGGAAAAATTTTCCAGCATGGAATCCCAGAATGGTTTGGGTTGGAAGGGACTTTTAAAGGTCACCTAATCCAAACCCTCTACAGTGAGTGGGGACATATTCAGCTAGGCCAGGTTGCTCAGAGCCCCATCTGAGTATCCCACCCACCTCCTGCTCTGGGAGCTGCTCCCAGCAGCAGACAGGAGCTGAGCTGGAAAGGGGTTGTCTTGCAGCAGGAAACTAAAGAAAAGCCTGTGCCAGCCCCCAGCAAGCCACAGGCACAAATCCTGATCTTCATGAAATTATCAACCCTGTGTCCTGGGAATAGGGGCTCAGATAAACTGCCCAGAGGAACTGCTGTGCAAACAGCAGGGAGGGTGAACTTCTTCCCCTTAGTAGGAAAATTATATAGTTTATAAGAAAGATTATTTACCTAAAGGGATTTACCTATTTCAAACTCTGAGATGTGGAGCATCTGGGCCATGGAGCCCCACTGCTCTGCATGCTGGCAGGGGGCACGGGCAGAGACACCCCCCAGCAGCTACCACAGCTCCTGCAAGGCAGGACAGCTGCACATAAATGTGCAACTCATAAAACTGGAGGGGCTCTGCAAGCTATTAAGTAATTAAGCAAAGCGAGGGCTCGGAGTGCCCGGCTGCTCCTTCCAGCCCGTGGCTGTGCTCTCTTTAGAGTCTGATTGGATAAAGGATTTTTATTAACTTCATATTTTTGCTTCTAATTTTCCTGTCTTTGCCTTTCATATTGCAGGCTCTGAGCTCCTCTGGTCTTGTGGTGATGTTTATTGGCACTGGCAGGTTGCAACACCCCTGCAGGCTTCCCACAGACAGACCCCAGAGTGCAGACCACGAACCCAGGCAACTTCATACACTGCCTCTGCTGTGAAATTGCTCAGGCACTTCCCTCATGGTTTTCCTCTCACCCTCCCCACCTTCCCAGCTGGAACCTCCTCCCCACAGCTGTGTCCTCCTTTTCCAGGAGAAGAGGCAGCAGGCCCAGAAAAGCAGCTGGGTTCACAGGGCATTGCCAAATTCATCTCTGCTGTTCCTTGAGGCTGTGGGTCGAGAGGGAGAAAAGTCCCTCTAGGCTGCAGTGGGCATCACCTCTGTGTAGGGCAGCACAGACTCCAGACAAGGGAAGGATGGAGGGAGGAGGAGGGCTTTGAAATATCAGCAAAAGGCTTGGGTATCTACTTTTGACTTTGTCCTAGACCTGCTTCATCTTCAAGGTCATGTAAGTCCTGGCACCAGAGGGGTGGCAGTTGCCCCATCCCTGGAAACATTCAAGACCAGGTTGGACAGGGCTCTGAGCAGCCTGATCTCATGGCGATTGGACTAGATAATCTTTAAATGCCCCTTCCAACCCAAACCATTCTATGATTCTACAATTTTTCAGTCAACCCCATCCAACCTGGATACACGGGCAACTTCACTTTGATCCTCTAAATGCACTTTTCATTCCCATTATCTTCCAAGTGAGCTTAAGAATGGAAAAGTTTATTTTCATTGCCATAGTACTGGTGTTTGAGCACCTACTATTTGCTTGGAGAGCTCCCCAGCCTGTCTTTGCAGCAATAAGCACCTTTCTGGAAGCTTTCCCCAGCCTGAAATAGTTGTTCCCTGGGATTTATTTAACCTCCTGCAGTTGCTTGTTGTGCCCCATCAAACAATGGGCTCCACTTTGTGAGGAGGCTGGATGGGCTAAATCGGCTTTTTCTGCAATGCTCACAGGCACATCTGGTAGCAACAGCTGGCTGCCAGCCCAGCTTCCCTTTTTTAATATTGCCTTGGGGTTTTACTGGTAGTGTCTCTGGACAGTAGGAGGCAAAGAAAGAAGCGACAAACCCCCAGAGTGCCACCAGTGAATCCCAATAAAAGCCAAGTGGGAAAGCGCCTGTTTGACGAGCATGGTGCCCGGGTTTGGTGGCCCTCCAGCTGCTTGTTATAATAGCAGGGGAGTGGCTGGTCATTTGATGATTTATTCCGGCCCCTTGTCCTAGTTGCAGGGAAACATAAAATATGCTTTGTTTCCATGAGCAGGAGATGGGGAGTGCTCCAGCCTCCAAATTTCCTGCCTGCCAGAAGAGCCTGATGCACTCCCCTCATTTGGGATCCATTTGAGCCTCAAAACTTGACAAGGAATGTCATAGCAGCACCAGGATGTTCCCCCATCCAGCACAGCAGTGGCTGCTTGTTTGTTCAGCTCTCAGCTGCTGTGCACAATCACTGCAACATGGGGCGTGCGACGGGCTCTAAAGATGTGTGGGCAAACTCTGGCTGTGCTGAAAGGATGGGCTGTCCATAGGGAGGCTTTTGGAGCCACAGTCAGCATTGTTTAAGCTCCCAGGCATCTTGTCTGGCTCTCACAAGCCCTCATTCCTCCCAAGTACTTGTAAAACTTTCAAGCTGAGCCATTTCCATCCTTTGGGGGCGGCTGCCCTGTTCAGTGGGAGTGTCCCAACCCAGATTCAGCAGCCTCTTCAGGTTCCTCCCTTATTAACTGGATTTAGGACCCAAAAGGTGATGTTGAATCTGGGCTGACACATCTGCGATTATCTGTTGCTCTTTATGGCTGCAAATAAAAGGAGCAGAGAGAGACATCACCAATGCCTTTGGCAGTTTGGGAGCAGCCTGGAGCAGTATTTCCGAGCAACAGTGGCTGCTGCCTTCACCCAGGGAAGCAGACAAGCTCACCTTTGGAGAAGGGCTTATCCAGGGCCCCTTTCAGCACACCTGTGCTGTGGTATGTGCACTCAGAGCAGCCACAGGTAGTTAAACCTAGGTAGTTACCATAAATTTTGTTAAAAAAAGTTTGTTTTTATGTTGAGAAATTCTGTTTTTGGGGGTCTGTTAGAGGATGTGGACTGGTAGCAGTCTCCTTTATTGTAAATAAATTTGTATAAATAATTCAAATAATTTTAAAACTTTATTGGAAATGGCAGAGATCTGTCTATCAGGGTCTGGTCTGGACTTTGTTTCCAGTGTCACTGCTTTATTCTGAGGAGGCACAGGGTGTGTTGTGAGATAACTCTAAAATATGGGATTATGCCAATAAAATAATGCACCATAATTTAAAACCATTTCTACACAGTCCTTTGCAATCTCTGGACATTGATACTATTCTCTCTGATCTACACATTACTTCAGGGGGGCATTTTCTGCACTTACTGAGGGTACCTGGTATTGCTACTCATACTTTACAAATGCAAAGGCCTTGACAGGTCAAAAGGCCCACCCAAGTCAAGTAGATGAAGAGTTCAGAGTTGAATTTCAGGTTCTGGACTTAGGAGGAAACCTCCATATCAATAAATTCATATTGAAAGACTAAAGTGATATGTTTAGCTGCCTGATCTTTTCCCCATGCCTTCTCTCTCGCTATGTCTGTGCCATAGAGAGCCAATGCAATGAGAAGTTTCTCTTATCTGCTGGAAGGAACTTTGCTTTTGGAAGAAGGGAAAAGACTTGGTCATGTCACATGGCAGCCCCCAAGGGAATAGGCAAAAGAATAGCTTGGTGAGTGCAAAGCTCTGCTCAGAAATGACTCAGCCCATGCTGAAGAAGCCAGAACCAAGTTTCAGTGACTTCACTTTGCCATGTAGTGCTCATTTGACTCAGGATGTCATCTGGGTTTTCAGGTTGGATGCAGCCCTGAGCAGTCTCGTCTAGTGGAAGGTGTCCCTGGCCATGGCAGGGGTCTGGAATGGGATGATCTCTACGGTCCCTTCCAGCCCAAGACATTCCAGGATTCTATTTTTCTATGATTTGTCAGACTGGCCAGAGCCAAGGGACATCCAAATCCTACCTCCATCCTTGTTTCCAGGACAGCACCGGACACTGATGGGCAGGAGCATCCAAAAGGATGTCAGCCTTTCAGGATTTTGGTCTCTAGTGGAAAGGAAGCTGCTGTATTCCCATGGTTTGAGGATCACCAGCTGTCACAGATGATCCCAGCACCACTGGTGTTGACCCTTCTCGGTTACAACTTGTGTCACTGTCACCAAGGCTCTTTGTCCAAGCAGTAGGGTTTTTGCCCAGATTATAGAAAAATCTTTGCTGGTTATGGGACTTTCTACACCTGCAGAGGGTCAAGCCCAGGCTCCAACTGACCTCACCATTCCCATCCAGGTCATCCTGCAGCTCCCTTCCCTATGGATATTTTCACCTCTGAGAAACCACCACCTTCTGACAAGGAGTGACTCAAATGACCTTTAATGACAAAGGGAAAACCCCCAGCTTTAAAAACACCTCTTTATTGTTGCTGTTTCTTTTAGTATTTGCATGTTCTTAAACTACCAGTTGGTGCAGCCCCAGGATGCTGTGTGGCTGCCTGGAATGTGCTTAGCTCCCTGGAAGCACTGCCATTAACAACTAATAAATGTCAAGATAAACTCCATAATCCTCGATTGTTGCATCCAGACCTGAAAACTCCCTGGATTGCTTTACCTTCAAGCAAAACCACTGCCTAGATGGATTGACACATATTTTTAAGGCCAGGAGGCAGTATTAGATTTTGAACTTCAACCTCAAGGGACAGATTTCAGAGAACATGTAATATGCATGGCAGTTTTGATGGAAAGCGGCCAAGGCCAGGGCTTGATGTGTTACTGTGAGCTGCCCATGTTCATGAGCTGATCACCATCATAGGGTGACTTTGGAATCCTGGTCACCTGCTGGTCCTGTTAAAATTATGGACATCTGCAAAATATAAGCTGAGAGACTCCCCACATCCTTGTGGCACACCAGTTGTGTTTTATAATGATTCCAAAACAGCACTGAGTGAAAATAAGCCACCCGGCACAAGAACTAGTGCAGGCAGGGTGCAGAGCTGGAAAAGAACTGGAAAAAATTAACTTCTGGTATATATTTCCTATGGTTCCTTTCAGTTAACTCACCACAATGCTTGAAATGCTTCCTTGCCCTATGAATCTGCTGCGGTGTATTTAGCATATTACCAGTATAAAATTATGCAAGTGTGAGTTTCTTTTATCAGCAAAGTCCAAACTACTTCCCCCCCCTCTAAACCAGGGATGGAGCTGAACCAAAACCACAGATCTGATCACTCCCTGAACATTTGGGCAAGTCTGGATCTTCAACCTAGCATCATGTGCATTCTAAACTTGCTAATAGACCCACACCTAAGTCCTAAATCCAAAAGTTGTTGGATGTGAAGTTTGTTCCCTTTAAAAAAAGTGATCCAAAAATTAATTTCTAGGAGACAGGCTATGAGAGAATTTGGTTTTGAAAAAAAGCTCACGACTTTCTCTAAACAAAACAGAAAGGAGAAACTGAAATTTTACTCCTTTTGTGTTTGGACAGAGATTTAATTTTATTACAAAATTCTCCTGGCAAACACCATAGTTCAGGACAAACCAGTGAAATTTTACAAGGTGAGGAAATCATATATGTCTTTGGGGATTTGCCTTAAAAGGATTTTTTTTTTTATTAAGGAAATTGCACCATGGCTGGGGTGCAGTTTTGACAGGTACAACCATTTTCTCTTGGTTTTGATATCAGTAGGACAAGAACTAATGCAGAGGGATGAGCAGTCACAGGACGATTTGCTCTTTATCTTGGTCACATTAGGGAAAACCAGGTCCTTGGACTGATCTCCCTGATAGTGTTCCCTGTCAGAGTGGCCCTTGCCAGGCTACCCTGTCTCTCCCACTGCTCCCAAGGATGGTGCAGGAACAGTCACACTCCTGGGACCACTTCCAATAGATGGCTGGTGTTTTAAGGTTGACAGAGTTTAATAGGGTGGAGGTAACCAGAGGGACACTTTCCAAGCACAGGAATGAATCCTGGCAGTGTTTGTTTTATTAATAGAAGTGTAACCTTTGAGGTCAATGAGACAAACTGGAGAGCTGAGAGCTGGAAGAAGATAAAAGTCTGATCTAAAAATCCTCTGCTTTTTTACTACATGGGAGTAACACAGTGGCATCACTTAATGCTATAGCACTAACCCAAAATAATAGTTTTGAGCAAGATGTTGAGTTTTCCCTCTGAAAACACCTTTGTCTCCTTGTCATTTGCTCTTTTTTGCCAATGCTCTCAATGAGACTCATCCAAAGCTCTGGAAGTCCCTAAACTCTGAAAGAGAACCTGTCAAACATGTACCACAGAGTCTGGCAAAAGAGGCACGGATTCTTTCTGTCTATCATGCCTTGTTATGATCACAGAGCCATGGGATCATGGAGACATCGAATCATGGAGTCATGGAATCATAAGATCATGGAATCATAGAATCATGGAATGGTTTCAGCTGTAAGGGACCTGAAAGATCATCTCATTCCACCCCCTGCCATGGGCAGGGACACCTTCCACTATCCCAGGTTGCTCCAAGCCCTGTCTGACCTGGCCTTGGACACTTTCAGGGATGGGACAGCTACAGCTTCTCTGGGCAAACTCTGCCAGGGCCTCCCCACCCTCACAGGGAAGGATTTATTCCTAACATCTAATCTAAATCTCTCCTCATTACTTTAAAGCCATTCCCTCTTGTCCCATACAATCTGTGTAAAATTGAGTCAGTTTGTACTGACTCACCAAAATGAGCTGCTGAGAACAAGGACAGACAGCTGGAAGAGCAATATTTTAAACCTCTTTGCACAGCTTCCCAGAATAAGCTTATAAGACTCAGATCCTTTTTGATTTAAAGCAGAGAGTAACTTCTCACATCAGAACACCTTCTGCTCTTGTTTGCAGTACTCAGAATCACTGCTGTGGGTTCCCAACAGGTTCCACAGAAGCCAGAGAGCAGATTTTTTCCATGCCATGTTATTTTTGTGCATCTTTTTAGCAGAAAGGACACACTCCCTTATTATAAATAACCTAACCTATGTGTGGAAGAAATCATGATTTTTTTGGACCTTCTGGCTTCAAGCCTATGGAATTTTTGTGTACCCAGAGCCCACTGGAAGAGGATGCTCAGCTTCTGATGGTGAATGGGACCCTCTTTGGATCCTATAGGTGGAAGCCAGACCTCAGAGAGGTATCCTGACCCAATTTCAGAATTTCCCCTCATCTATTCCATCTCAGATCTATAGGACTGAGACAAAGAATGGAAGAGATTTTAAAACCAGTAATTAGTAAGATACCATTACTGTATTTTCAGTTCCTCCGTGTGCTCCTCATGGTAAACCCTTCTGTGTCAATAAAATGTCACCAGCCTCTCCAGAGCCTGTACAAACAGAGGCATCTTGCTGTGTGAAGGTCACCAAGGCATTGCTGCTAATATTTCTGTTGGATTTTTTGGTTGTTCCTTTTCTTCCCTCTCTTGTTTTAGACAGCTTTCATCTCCCTCTGTCTCTTGAGCACTGTCTCACTGTGCATCTGTTTTCCCTTTGCATGCTCTCCCTTCCCCCTCTGTTTACTTTTATAAGCAGACTGTTGTTTTTATTCAATTCCCCTTGGTTTTCTTTGAGTTTTTGAGTTCTTCCAATCTCCTCTGCAGCTCTCCCATTCTCTCCTTCCAATCCAGAATGCTGCTGGGGGGCTGTTTCCAATTAGGTCTGTTTTTGTCTTGTTTACTGGAGTTTCCTTCTCCCCTGTGTTTTACAGGAGCCACCTTTTTAATATAGCTCTTTTTCCATTTGCTGATCAGAAGCCAGGACACTACTGCTTCACTTCTGTTAGTTTTATTCATTTAGGTTTTTATTCTTCCCCAAGAAATAGAGTAGATGGTTGTTAAAAAATGTGTAGACTCTCATTGTAGCAACTGCTGTGGAAATTATTTTCATGCATATTAAATTGTGGTAAAAAAGCCCATCTTGATATCCTTTCATTTTCCTTATTACCTTAAAGAAGCTCATCAGATATAGACCCAGTCCTATTTGCCACCAGATTTCCTTTCTGAAATACCCAAAGATTGTGGTCACTGAGCACCACAGTCCTCATCAAGTCTTCTTAAATCTGCAACAGAAAAGTCAGAAGCATCCTTCTGAGCCGAAAGAAAATACAATTTTCAAGTGAAATTTCTTGTTTAGGTCTCCTGCAGGATTTGCCAAAACTAAACCACCTCCAGGAACCATTCAGATGGGAGCAAACCTGCCTTTCCTAGCAGGAAAATGATCAGAGGGGAGAATTTCTTGCTGGATCTGGTTCATAGTCAGTATTACCTTGTCCTGGGTAGTACAGCATGGAAGAGTGAGCATCACAAGGGAAGGAAAATTTCATTAAAAAGAAAGAAACTCAGGGAGCAATGTTCATTTCATCTGCTCATTTCATTTTATTTTCAAGGAAAAGGAAACAAAAGTTTCTGTACTTGGCAGCCTTCTGTCCCCTAAGAGCTTAAGGACTCATTTCAGCCTTAGGGGCTAAAAGTGGGGCTGACCAAGATGTATAATGGCAACAGAATCAAATTCTACAGTAATAAAATTTGTGGGGAAAATTATCCACCATCTTAGAGAATTCCAGAAATGCTCAAAGCCATAAATGATTGGCAAAACAAGTCATTCAAGAAATCTGAATGGGTGATGTTTGGCTTGGTTCTCTGAAATCTTTCATTCTCACTCCCTTTTGTTGTGTTCTTTTTGTGCTTCATTCTTATAAGCAGAAGTGGTTAACTCAGGAGTTTATGAAACAAGAAACTTGGCTTCCATTCCTGGCTCTTACATTCACTTTCTTCCTACTCTTGGAAAAGCCGATTAAAACTAGATCTGTGTGCAGACTCGGGCTGTGCCAGGTATATCAGGCACTCAGGATCTCTGTAAACAGATTACATGAATGGATAGGATTAGCCCAAAACAGAAAGGAGAGCTTAAAAATACCTGCGGAAACTGGTAGAAAATAGGAAAATGGGCAAGACTCAGGAGCCCAAGATTCCTGGTCCTGGATGAAGGAAGACATGGTGTTCAAAAGCTAAGTGCTCAAAAAATAAATACAATTTAGGTGTGGCATTTTGCAATATGGTTTAGTGGTCTTGGTGGGATTTGGTTGAAGGTTGGAATTGCTGACCTTGGAGGTCTTTTCCAGCCTTAATGATTCTGTGATTCTATGATTCTGTGGCTACCTGGGAGTCTTTAGCTGGGATTTTCAGCTCTGAATCTTTTTCTAGATTAGTACCTATGTCACCCTAGCCCAATGGAAATGTGCAGGACAATGAATTGGCTTTTGACAATGAAAGAGGATCATGGAGAGTTGTCTTCTCAGACATCCCCTTCACTCCTTTGAGGAACTTAAACCCACAACTTGATTTTTGGGGTATTTTTTGAGTACCTCTTCAGTGGCGTGGGCAAAAGAGCAGGAATCCTGTTCAGCTCAGTCACTGGCCTGTGGGATGTGGTAGGGCACACGTGGCAGCACTAGAAATTACTAGAAATTCCATTACTACCTTCTGGCTGGGGAAAAGCCAAGCATAACAGCTGTGCTCGGAGTAGTACAATGAAAGCACAGCATTCCCTGGAGCAGGTCCTCTAGGAAGGAGCAGCCTGGAAGCTCTGCTTTGCCTCAGATGTGGCACAGGGGGCTCAGCAGGATGACAGCTTCAAGGCTGGTCTAGTTTCTCTGGTGGAGACTCGAGGCCCACGGGGCTTTGGCAGCACTAATGTGTATGTTCATAGAGCTCAGCCACAGGAATTTGAAGGATCCCTGTAAAATACCAAGCTGGAAATAGCACTCAGGTCGTTGTGTAGCTTTAGCTCAGGAGCCTGATCCTGTGTTCTGTCTGCTCCACCCCTGACTGCTGGATTGCTTTATGGAAGATGTAGATATTCCTACAATCCAGTTGTGTTGAGGAGGTGACATGGAGTCAGCCAATTGTGTAGTGTGTGTGTGTGTTTAAATATTTCCTCAGAAGTTTGTTTTGGAAAGCCAAAAAAGAACAGCTCAATGTTAATAAATAATCCTATCAAATGTTTATGATGCCAAAGCCATAATATAAATCAATATGTTTAGATGTGAGTGTGATAAATATACCTTAAAACAAATGAGTTGGAAATAATTTCCTTATTTCCTTACCTGCCAATTTTTCTGTAGAAAGGCCTTTGTTTCTCCAGCTACTCCTGATAACATCAGAGCCACCTAAAACAGCTCTTGGAGCAGACCTCAGAAGCAATTCAGGCCTCATGAATCACGTAGACATGTGTGCACAGAGACAATGGGCCGTGCTAAAATACTGACTTGTTACAATCATTATTGTTTTTAACTGGTTAAGGAACAGGGACATGTGTGTCATCCACTGGTTGGGTGACAAGCACAAACTCTTGGCTACCAGCCATGCACAGTCTTGTTTGTTCTGCTTGTCCCCCTGCAACGGGATGAGGATAAAATGAGGGGGGAAAAAATAAAAATAAAAATAAAAAAAAACGGGAATGGAAAAAGCAAGTGTTTTCCAGTGACTGTAAAACTATTAAAGGTAAAAATAAAATAATTAAATAAAAATGAAATGGTGCCTTACCACAACATTGGGGGCTAGGCATGGGGCTAGGTGTCTGATTTGCTACTTTCTTACACAGTTTGCTTTTGTTTCTGAGTACAGACCCAGGGCTACAAGGCATCCACAGCCAAACTGTCCCCAGGTCACACCTGACATCTACCAGGCAGCAGTGGAGATGCAGGAGAAGACACCAAATGTAGACCTCTGTTTTGTGAAGAAACCTTCTATAATTGCATTTTTGGAGTCCACACCACAGTTCTGTCACCTAATGCCAATGGTGGGGTTTCCTTCAGTCTTTCCTGTCCTATGGTCATCGATTGCTTGGACCAGAGAGCTGCTCCTTCCTGCCTGAAAGCGCTGCTAGACTAGAATGACTCCTGCTTTTCCAGGATGAGAAGCAGATGAAGTTCATGTCCTAAAGCTATGATGGCTTTTCCTTGTTTCAAAAACTTCCAAACAGCAGATATTTTTCTCACTGTGTATTTCAGCTACTGGCAAATTTCTTTAGCCATGCTTGAGGGTTGATCATATCCCTCTCAAGCTTCCAATTTGGATGGAATAAGCCCTAGTAACAGTTGCTAGCAAAACATTCTGGAATGGATTTGTTGATAGAAGATAACTACTGTGCTTTCAGTAGGAAAATTAAACTGAAGAACAAGTATATTTAAGCATAATTTCTTTAAAAACAGAACACATGCTGTATTATGATCTGTACTTCACTGGAAAATGGAATAATCCAGAAAGCTGAATTCTGTATGGTACAGTGGAAATGTTAATTTACAATGAGTCCAGCTTGATGTTTTTTATCAGAATATGTAAATATGTAAAATACCTCAGCACCAGAGGAGAACAATCTGCTTGGACTCCGATAGCACAGTGCAGTAAGACTCAGGTGCAATTTTCAAGAACACCATTTTTCAGATCAAGATAATCTTACCAAAACCTGCCTTTTAAGCAGGAGCCAATTCCTTCTGGTGGCTGGATGACTGAAATGTGACATGTGTGCTTCTGACTCAATACTAATGGCCTTGTCTATGGTGTAGCCTCTCCTCTTTGGGCTGTCTCAGCCATTACACACTATTAGAGTTGTAATAAATGCTAATCACAAATCTTCCCCGGTGAAATTTTAATTTTCCATCTGATATGAGATCTACTCAAAAAGAGAGTTTTCATTTTGGAAAACTGCAGCTTCCCCACTTTGTACATGAAACACAGTCAGACTCAGACAAATCCATTTGTCCAGCAGGTCTGAGCCCTGAAGGTCTCAATAAATGGCTCAGAAATCCATAAGCCTAAATGTTATTTCAAGCCTCCACTCCAATTGCTCACTGGTTGAATAACACAGAAAATATTTACTTTAGCAAACAAATAAATAAACCATGTCAAACAACTCAACAAGTTATTTTGCTTGCCTTTTCCACTTACTTTTTTTTACCTTTTCCTCTTACTCCTTGTTCTTCTTCATATGGTTCTTGTGCAAAATGAAGCCACCTAACAGGAATGGACATTATAACAACTCTCAGTGCTCTTGTAGGTCAAAATTAGCACTTTCTAAACAGCAAAACCAGATGTAAGGCATGACAGCAACAGCAAACCCCATTATGGACCCAAATGCTGGAGATGCCAGCAGGTAAATGGGCCTGTGTTGGTCAGACTTCACCACACTGCAGCCCCACTGTGCTAAAAGCAAGCTTTTGCAGTGAAATGTCAAAAGATACCAAATCATGAGCAACTCCAGCCTTCTTGTAGCTCTGAAGGAAGGAAATAATCCATCTCAAGATGCATTGAGCCTTTTTGTGTATAATAATATATGTCAAGTCTCTTTGGAGCTTGTAAACCAGGGAAGAATAATAAACAAGCAGAGGCTGAAAGGGGTTGGAAGGAACCTGGTGTATATAACAGGAATTCAGCCTTGCTGCCACCAGGGTTTCAGGAGGCCTCTCATGACAGCCTTACACTTACAGCTCATTTCTTCTCAGTCCAGCGAGTTTTGAACAATTTTCCAAAATTCTCAGATGTAATTTTTGAAAGGTGTTTTAACAGAACATAGCACACATCACGCTATTTGTTCCCACAAAGAATTGCAAATGTTCAAGGCCAGGTTGGGGTGGGCTGTGAGCAACCTGGTCTGGTTGAAAATGTCCCTGCTCTTTTTCAGGGGGTTGGATTAGTTGTCCCTTAGAGATCCCTTCCAATTCAAGCTATTCTATGATTCTAACTGCATAATTTTTTTACCACCCATGGAAACATCCTGAGAAAATCAGGATACTCAAGGAAATCAGTACACCAGCTGTCTCAGCCAGGCCTGTCAGTGAAACTGAGACTGCTTCCTGAGGAGTGGAAGGCTCAGTCTGTCCTTAGGGATAGTGATGCTGGGCTGGCTTTAGATGAGGTGTGCTCCTTTGGGACCATGATGGCTTGGGGACAGTGCTGAGCCATACCCTAGGGACATGCTTGATTCACTGTTTTCCCCAGGGTTGAATTCAGATGGCAGCCATGTATTCTGTGCTGCATTTAAGGCCAGCAGGTTGAGGAGAGGATTCTCCCTATCTCTTACATTCTCCTGAGACCATGCCAAATCCAGCTCTGGGATCCCCAGAATGTGAAGGATCTGTAGGAGGGAGTCCAGAGGAGGCCACAAAGATCTTCCAGGGGCTGAAGCACATCTGCTCTGGAAACAGGCTGGGAGAGCTGGGAGTGCTCACCTGTAGAAGGGCAGGTTCCAGGGACACCTCAGAGCCCCTTCCAGTGCCTAAAAAAGCTCAAGAGAGCTGAAGAAGACCTTGGGACAGAGGCTTCAAACTGGCAGGACTAGGGGAAATGGCTTCAAACTGACAGGGTTAGATGTTAGGAAGGAATTTTTCCTTGTATAGGTGGTGAAGCACAGGTTGCCCAGACAATCTGTGGATGTCCCATCTGTGGAAGTGTTGAAGGCTAGGCTGGATAGGGATTGGAGCAACCTGGAATATGTCCCTGGCCCTTACAGGAGGTTGGAATTAGATAGTCTTTAAGGTTTTTTCCAATTCAAATCATTCTGTGATTCTATGATTCTATTCATATTTGGTGGAGCCCCACCAAAATATTGTAAGTACTCAGAGGTATTTCATCCAGGACTCCAAGGTGTTCACTGCTATGAGAAACTTTGTTCTGATTACCTGCTAAATACCAGTCAACAAAATGAGGGAATGCATGAGATGAAATGCTTAGATATTCATTAGCATGTTAATTAAACCCAGGAAGCTGTATGCATTAGCATCTCATTAGAGAGATGGGTAAACTGAGGCATGGAACAGTGACTGGGCTTGCTGGTGCCACTCAAGAGGCTGGACTTGCACCACAATCTTTTGCAGCTGATCCCTGCTGCCTGGACCTACAAGTTATAGCAGGGAAGATCCCTATAACCAGCAGCAAAAATCCCAAGGGTGATAAGTTTATTACTGTCAGATGTCTCTTACACTCCCTGTGTATAGAACCCCTGTCCAGTAAGACCAAGGATTATTTTGATAAGCAGATGGTCTCAGCCAATATTAGTTTGTGGGAAAGCTTCTTGGATGTAGCAAGTCTTCTCTACAAGGCTCATTAAATCGCATTTTGCTACATTTACTTCACGTGAGCAGTTTCCTTCATATGGATTGACTGTTTATGCTCATTTCTCAGATGTGTTTATTGGTTAAGTTTCATAGCCTTAATCACAAATGCATAACATCCCTAACCAATACAGAGCATCCACCATTTCTAATACCATATGGTCTGACCACTCGATAGTTTGGATGCCATGGTTCATTAATTCTCCACAGGAGTAATAAGCATTTGGTATCGTCTTGTATTTTAAGTCAATTTATTGTTCCAAAGGGACAAGAAAAAAGGACCTGTTATAGTCTGAGTTTAAACAGCCCCTTGCTTAGTTTTTCCAGATCTGTGCTGCTGTGTGACAATGAAATCAGAACCACAGGACTTTTGTCTTGGTTAAATAAATGTCACTCCCAATTGATTGAAAGCCTCCAGAGGCAGGACTCTGATTAATCTCTAATGTCATTCTGATGTTGTTCTTTCCCTCATCCTAGTTTGGAAATGACCCATCCTTAGCATAAGGACACAAGAAAGAAAGAATTGTAAATTTAACAACATATGAATTTAGGACAAATTGATTACTGCACTACACCAAAAGCTTGGGAAAATACCACTGTTTGAAATAAAAAACTCAGAATGGTTGAATCTGAACTCATGAGCCTCATCAGACTCCTAGACATATGGAAAGAAGTTTTTTAATGGAGAGGAGCACTGACTACATCAGTGGGCAAGGGAAGGACTATAAATGTTATCTTTCTGGACTTCTGAGAAGTCTTGATGATCTTGCACTTTGTCTTATCAGTTCAGTGAGGTTTGAACAATTTCCCAAAATTCTAGAAGACCTGACTTTGCCCTTGGCTCCCACAAAAGAACTGCTGAACTGGAAACATCCAGGGAATGGTTTTAAACTGAGATAGAATAGGTGTAGATTAGGGAAGAAGAAATGAGGAAAAAATTCTTCCAGCTGAGATTATTGAGGCCCTGGCACAGGGTGCCCAGAGAAGTTGTGGCTGCTCCATCCCTGGAAGTGTTCCAGGACAGTTTGGACAGGGCTTGGAGCAACCTGGGATAGTGGAAGGTGTCCTTTCCATGGCAGGGGGTGGAACGAGATGATTTTTAAGATCCCTTCCAACCCAAACCATACTGTGATTCCGTGATATTAGTATTCTAATCAGGCTTCTTAAAGGCTTCTTCTTTGATTCTGGCAAATTTGAGCAGGCATTTCATGACACAGCAATTATTACACAGCCAACAAAGTGTAGGAGTGAGGGTTGTGTCCTCCTGTGGAGCTTGAGTGACTGAGACTGAACAGCCAACCTGATCCATTGGCAGTGGGATGGGTGCAAGCCATCAGCTGAGCTGTTCAATATCTGACTGGTTCACTGTCAGTTTTCTGCAGTTGCTTCTCATCCTCAAGGACATCCCCCACCATAAATCCAGAGGTGCAGTCTCCTTTGCAAATGTTTTCATGTGGGGAAGTTGATTCAGGCACAGACCAAGAGGGTGAGACATTATATGGGCTGTAGGCCACACTTTGGGGTCAGCCCACAAGATATGCAGGACTGCAGCCAACTTATCCTTGAAGAGCATACTATTGTTTGGGTTTCCTAAATTAATTCCTGAAATGTAAAGTACCAATAAAAATGTGGTGATGGAGAATGACGTCTGGTGGCTCCAGTCCACTGCAGTCTTTAATTGACTTCAGTCTAAGTCTTTCTCTGCTGGGCTTTGTTTGTTAAAATACCCCCTTGTGCTGCCCCTTGTGGGAGTAGTGTGAGATCAAACATTCAGTATTCAAACAAGTTACTCATAACCACCAGAATGTTCAACCATGATGAGCGTGGGGTTGCCTAGGAAGGGAGGTAATGGGTGGCAGAAGGTTAATAATGGTGCTTAGACTCCTTCTGCTCCAGTGTAAGTTCAGTATTTCTTTCAAGTAATTCACAGGAATTCTTAGGGATAGGCACTGGGCAGAGTTTTTGACCATAGTTCTCCCATTTATAGAGGTATGATAACTTCCTCCTTTTTTCCCCCCTTTATTTATGAGGAAAAAGCTGGTAAAATTGAAGTCTATTTGTTCCTCAGCCTTCTACTGGCATTACTGACCAGAATGAAAAACATCGAAATGACAGCAGATTAGAACTGAGAGGAACAAAAGACAAGGAGAGTTAATTTTTACTTGAAAAACTTCTTGTCCAGTTTAAATTGACACTTTTGAAAAAGTAATTTCTCTATCTTGGAAACAGTTAAAAGCCCTTGTCTGAGAGACAACGTTTTAAACTTAATTTGTCTTAAGACCTGCTCCATCTGCCCATAAAAACAGCTGTTATCTTCCCCTGAGAATTGTGAATAAAGTGAGATGTTTGTTGCTCTCTCTGTGCTGCAAGACTTGAGGGGATGCCTGAGTCCTCTCTGAAATCTTTACCTCACAACATCCCTCACCAGAGCAACATCCCAAACATCTCATTTCCCCTCTCAGGGCAGGTTTGTACTAGAAAAGCAACCTGGGCACATGGTTGAAGGATATGAGATGTTGCATCCAAGCCTTGAGTCCACTGTACCCCATTTCTGCTACTAAATGATGGATGAGAATAGAATCATGGAATCATGGAATCGTTTGGGTTAGAAGGAACCTTAAGGATCATCTTGCTCCACTCCCCTGCCATGGGCAGGGACACCTTCCACTGTCCCAGGTTGCTCCAAGCCCTGTCCAACCTGACCTTGGACACTTCCAGAGATCCAGGAGCAGCCACAGCTTCTCAGGGCACCCTGTGCCAGGACCTCACCACCCTCACAGGGAAGAATATCTTCCCAATATCCTGTCTAATCTAAACTCTGGCCCAGCTGACAGATGTTGACCTGCCTGTAGCATGACCTCTTGATCTTCTCAAATGGATGTTTGTCTTTTGGAATGGTGCCTGCAAGGTTCTGATTCCAGGCCAGAGAGGGACACTGGACACTGTCACTGGCCCCAACCAAGAGCAGGTAGGGCGAGTTCCAGAAGTGCAATGAAGAGATGTTTCACTCCCAGGTGCCTATTGATGCTCTTGGGATACCAGGCTGTGCATTCTGTGGTGGAGTATACCCACCCTGCATTCTCCATATTGCCCCAAGGGCTAATAAAAATCAAAGCAAATCACTTCTGTGGAAAATGCTGCTTGAAGATATAGGACTTTCCTGAAGTGATGGGTTCCTTTTTAGTGCATCATTTCTAGGGGCTGTACTGGACATAAAGCAGAGGAGGCAATTTTCAGGGCAAGTGTGCTCAGTGCTCTGAGTTTGGATGCCTGGGAAACAGGTTGGGTTTGGCCTCCAAAAAACTGCAACACTCAAGATCACCCTTGAAAACCCCAGCTACAGGCCTGCCTCCAAATTTTTTGCAGTTTCCAAATACAGAAGGAGTGACTGTGGTAACACACCTGCAAAGTGTGACCTCAAACAGGTTAAGATGGTATTTCTCCACAAAGAATGAGAAAGAAATGAGGGCAAACTACTATTATTTTGTAACAATATATTAAAACAAGTGAGAAAAGCTAAGGTTAAATCTCTGAGAAGATACTAAAAATTCTTACACATATTGGCACAACTCTAAAGTACCATTGTATCACTCTGGAACAGGTTGCTCTCCAAAATGAGTGTTTCCAGATATTAGTGCACGTTGATTAGGCTGTCAGTTCTTTTTTAAATGCTACATAGTGAACCACAGTGTGAAAATGGTTACCTTTCTACACTACAGGTTTTGTGTTGTGGCCATATATTTTGAATTCCCATAATGTTTGACCAATCTTCTTGGCCAGTGAGAAAAAGTGTGCAATGTGTGTTGCTTCTTCACATGAACAACCAAGACACCTTTAAAAATATCTCTCTGACGTTCTTCAACTCTACCTCAATTATTTCCTGTGTCAGGGAATTCCTAAGGGTGATTACATGCTTTTATAGAAGTATTTCTTTGTGTCCATTTTGACTCCGTTGCCTGTGAAAAGGACCTGGCAGACTTCTCTGGTTCTTGCTTTATGGGGTTGGATGCAGAGAAACTTCCTGATGGTTTTTCCACAAACCAGTCATTATTTTTTATTCCATCATTATTTATATATAAACATAAACTCAATAAGGAAACATACAATGACAACAGTAACAGCAACAACAAAAACAACCTGTTTATATAAACAGGAAATTCTAAAAGTTTTTCTAGAACCTTTCCAGTCACTTACATGCAAGGAAGAAAGTAAACTCAAGAAAATTACTTCAAAATGTTAGGTCCACTCAGTGTACACAATAAATGGACAAAACCTAAGTAGGTTTCTCCTCTATTTTTTGGTTTTCTCCTTCAGCTAAAAGTATATTTGTCTGAGCATCTTACTCTGACACTGAGAGCTCTGGCTCCCAGGTCTCTCTTGCCTTCTGTGGGTCTCTCTCAAACCTTCCACCACCACCAGTGAGGTTGCTGCTGGAGTAACAGGCTTAGGGAGAGCTCCAGTAGCCCAGATCTGTGATGTATTTTTATGGTGAAGGAGGTTAATAAATGGCTCAGCAGTGGAGTTACAAACAGAGCTGACAACCTACATCTCAGCCTGCTCTGTAAGTCTGGTGGTTCATTATGATTAGCAACTGTGTGATGAATTTCACTTCTGTAGGTACTCTGGAAGTCAGAAGTGGGTGAGAGAGGGTTGGGTAGGTGGGAGATGGGCCAGGTACTGGATGGGAAAAGACCTGTGGGAAATGAGTCCTGCTTTACCTTTACTAAAGCTTTTAGCTTTAGTTCAGACCATAGGGACTCCTTAAAGGAAATGCTGGAAATCTACTGAGGAAATAAAAATTACGAAGCAGGAACATCTGACTTCCTCATCAGGAAACATGTAATCACATCCCTCCATGGGGCCACTCTGGAAGATCCATGAAGTTGTATTGGAGAGGACCAGCCTGTTGTGCCAAAGAGACACAGTGAACACACAGTTACAGAATTAGAATGGACTGGGATTCAGTAAAGAACTACTAACTCCCAATTCACCTTTCATGAAGGAAAATGTCTACCACCCCAAATCAGCTATTTCAAAAGGCTTAACAATCTGGGAAGTCTTTCTTCACAATCTCTTCCAAGCTGCTCTCAAAGGTTTTGTGTTTGAAAATCAGAGCCTTTACAGAAAAGAAAAATATTTTTAACCTCATTCAGTAGCTCAGCTGAACAAGAACACATCAGTTCTCTGAAGACCTCAGAGCTTCAGGATCAGCTTTGTGTCAACCCTTCAGTTGCAGAAGCTTCCCAAAGGCCACCATGCCATACTTGCTTCAGCATATATATGTGTTTAATCGGGCTCTTGACAGGTAAAGACTGTGAAAAGAGGACAGTTTGTTCTCCCAAACTGTTTGCTCTCTAAGCCCCCTGTTTATTTTGGAGGTGAATGAATTACATTGTGCTGGGAAAGGAAATTAAAAAAGCAGGGCTGTAATTTACAGTAGAGAAAAGAACAGATTTAGGGTCCTTTTTTTCCCCTCCTCCTTCTCCCTCCTCCTTTCCCCCTCTATTCACTGCTCTAGTTCCAAATATCCAAACGTGCTGCTGCTGAAAAAGAGGACCTCAAGCTTTCCTTACTGCTGGCAACAAGAAGCAAGTTACAATTGCCAGTCTCTGTATTCTTGCCAAAAGAACAAACTGCTTCAAGGCAAAATAGAAAAAAACAGTAAAAAAAAAATAAAAAGTAGGTTTATCAAAACCAAATGCAATTGGAAATCCTAACGCTGTGAAGCCCAATTCAAGATGTACATTGAAACCTATCCCCAGCATTTAAGGAAAGAGAAGAAAATGGATTCTTTAATAGAATATTTAAAATATAACAATTGCTTTGGAGTGAGGAATTCTACTCTCTCTGGTTCTTATAAAAGCTCAAATTTTTTTTTCTTCATCTCTAAGTAAACTCCCAGCAGTTTTCTTTGAAAGTGGATCCTAGGCAGGCACCTCTTTTCCAAAAAGCTCAACATTGTTCTAATGAGATGTGATAGGTGGTTTGGAGTAGGAGCTGGGCCAAGGAACAGAGGTATCGCTTTGTTGTGTCTTTGTTTTTCTTTTAAAATTCAGTGATGTAGCTACTCTTCATTTTCACTTTAATGCTTCTTATTATTTTGCTTCTAACCTGTCCCCTGGATCCAAATCAGATCCAGTCTTGTTCCCCCTTCCAAGCATTCACTGCAGAATGGAAAAGGGGAAAATTCAAGGCTTTTTATTTTTAGACTATTGACAGTTTTGAAGACCAGAGGGAGTGAGCCTTTTGGGCAATTTATTTAGATTTCTGGACACCACAGACCGTAGAATTTCATGAAGTGATTTGTCCATTTTGTATGGGAACTGGAAAACACTTTCTGGGAAACCACCCAAGCATCCAATCCTGCAGGAGCCATCACAGCCTTGGGCACACAGACTGAATGTGGGTGAGTCTCACCCCTACAAGATGGGCCAAGTTTTTGCCTAGAACACTATCAAGTCCCAATCCAAGACATTCTAGCTTGCCATAGAATCTTTAGAAGACACTTTGTGATGTGATGTGGTTGTCCTGAGCGGTACCTGCAGACCATGGTTGGGGCTGTGGCTCCTAAGTCTCATTTGAGAAAGCATTTGATCTGTGAGTCCACAGATGTCTGCTGAGAGGCAGGTGGCATTGGCTGACACGGACACAGCAGTCATCAGCAGATGCTACTTTTGTGTGAGACCAGAGCTTGCAGCCAGACCAGCTGACAGAAATATCCTAAAACTGTGCACAGAGGCAGAAACTGCAGAGTCAGGTTCTAGTTTCAGATGAGAAACAGGGGAGTTCTGGTGCTTCTTTACATGAAAGCCTTTCCCACCTTACTCCTGCCTGTAGGGAGGAGTGTATGATTGTAACGCAGCCTCAGCCAACAGCACCATTCCCCATCAGGAATCATAGCTGGGAAAAGGCAGCTGAAAGAGGAAAAGCAGTGGAGATTCACTTCTCTGGCTGGCTGTGAGCTCAGAAGCCATTGCCTATGTCACATATTGGAGCTCAGGGCAACAGGCTGAACATTCTGGGTGGATCTCAGGGCTTCCCAATGCTGGCTACAGGCATGGAGGTCTAACAGAGGACACCTGGCAAAAACCCAGGGTGAGACAGGCCAGCTCTACCATGCAGACACAGTTTAAATCCCTCCCTTGTTTCCCCATAGGGAGAGTACAGATTCACTATCAGATCCAATTTTCTGATCCTGAATAACTTACATATTTTTTTTTCTGAATCTATTTACTCTGTGACTTCCTTGAAGTTCACCAGATTTTCATGGCAGCAACAGACCCTCTAATTCAAATACAGATGCGAGGCCATCTCCTATACACAACTTTCCTTCTTATTGCTGAGAATTTCTCCTGATGGGTGTAGGCACATTTTTTGTGGCATTTCAATTGATCTTTAATGTGTGGATGTGCTCATTCATTCTTCCGTTGTCCCACTGAAGTTAATTGAAAATCAAATCACCTGTTTCAAAACCTTTTTGATTGTTGCTGAAGTCTAATTTACCCCAACCCTTTATCATACAAGTGAATTTCTCTAGAGATTCCTCTGCACATTTTGCCTCTCCCAGCAGAAACAGTGAAGCAATCACAGTGCTTTCCTCCACCACCCAACCTCATGGCTCTGATGGAGAGAATGCAGTTGAGACCTAGAGAGGAGAGTGCCAGAAGAAATGAGAGGTTCTGGATGCAATCTTGGAACCTCATACATTGACATGAGTTCCAAGTTTTGCTTCCTCTGTAATTGTTACCCTGATGTTTATATTTTCACTTATTAAATCTGTGTCACGTAATAAAATGTGCTATAAATTAAAGGCAGAGTAGGGGCTTTTTCATCTGTTCGCTGCTCCGTGTCAGCATCAGGATGTTGCATTATAGAGCCTTTCCTGGTTCACCAAGCTTCCTGCTCCACTATTTCAAAAGCAAAACTGGTGAAACACTCCCTTGTTATTAGCTGTTAATGTCTGATTTTTTAAGAATTTTTTTTTTTTAAAAACGCACTGCCCCAAAATTGAAATCGGAGCTGCAGCACATTAACAGCTGTTAACACTTCTCCTTGAGCTTGTCCACCAGCCATGGAGCACCAATCCCTTCTGCTCCACAGCTGAGCCACCCAGCTCTGTTTCGAATGAAAGCACAGCTGAACTTCAAAGTGGGCATCCAGAGCAAAACTTCCTCAGCACCAGAGGTGTGGACAGGCCCTCACCAAGAGGCACATCAGTCTCGACATCCAGATCCCAATGAGGTTTCCCTAGGAGCTGATCAGGATTTGCATGAAAGCAGCAAATCAAGGGAAAGGCTTGACGGGATTTACATGATGGAATTGAGTATTATCTGTCGACTTAGCACAGATTTCTACCCTCTGATCCTGACTGGTTTTCCTCAGATTTAAGAAGATAAGGGAAGGACATGAAGCTGTGTCAGGGGAGCTTTCGGTTGGGAATTAGGAAAAGATTCATCACCCAGAGGGTGATCAAGCACTGAATAATCTCCCCAGGAGAGTGGTCATAGCCCCATACCTGCTAGGGTTCAAAAACTGTTTGGAAAACACTCTCGAGGCACAGGGTGGGATTCTTGGGGCTGTCTTGTGCAGGGCCAGGAGCTGGACTGGAGGATCCTTGTGAATCCTATCCAAGTCAAGATATTCTGTGATTCTATGACCAACACAAATATTTCCCATGTCTGTGGGTGCCCTGTGGAGGTTGTGTAGGAGGGTGACTGGCTTGGGTGGGGCCTAAGGATGGAAGATGTCTCCTCAGGAAATTCCATAGTGAAGGCAATTGTTAATATTTGAGTGATCATGTCTCCCCACTAGAATCTACAGAGTTTAAACAGCATGCTGGCAGCAGAATTTCTTCAGGAGTCAAATAAAGTTGTCAACTACCTTTAGGAAGCTCAGAAGACCATGGAAATAAATATTAGGACATCATTGGTGGCATCTCAATAGATATTTTTATACGCTTAAACTACGTGTCTTGCCTGGATCCTAACTCAGATCTGAGTACTGATCAGACTCTGGAAGTCCTAAATCCACATTGCAATAGGGCCCTGCCTAGGTTGTGAAATCCTCAAGCCCTTGGGAAAGTTGACTCGCTTCTCATATTTAGTTTAAAGCACAGGTGCATTACAGTTGAGAGGGGATTGGGAAGATGCTGCTATTTATTTCTGGACTGCTGTTCCTCAGCTGTTATCAAGTCTCAGAAATGATGGGGAAAGGAAAAGAAACAATCATCTCTTCACATTGACCTGTTCTCAGGGCACATCTTAGGGTGATAGTGACACCAAGACCTAGAAATGCAGGTGAGGAGGATGAGGATTTCTCTTTTCTTCATCTTTTTTGTCTCTGTGCTCTGTTCCAGTGGCACAGCTGATACCAGAAGCCAAGGGAGGTATAACCACAGAGTTGGGTTGCTGGGACCTGTGCCTTACTGAACAGGAAACATCAGCAAATTCTTTGATAATTTAATAGATTCACAGTGAAATTTGATACATGGAAAAGCTGTGTCCATTCCATATCACCTCTGAAGAGGCAGAGATCCATACCATCCCTGGAGGACAGCGTCATCCTTCTTTGCCTGGCCTTGAACGCTTCCAGGGATGGAACTTCCACAACTTCCCTGGACAGCCTGTTCCAGTGCCTCACTACCCTCACAAAAAATAATTTCTTCCTAATATCCAATCTAAACTTGACTGTGATCTGAAAAACTACCAAGCAGCAAAAGGGTCATAGGATTAGCTGTTCATTCAGCTGCAGTCTCCTATCACATACACACTGTGCACAATGACTTTTCTTTTCCATCCCTGCAGATGTAGTTTCGGGTCTGAGATGTAAAGGAGTTGCCTCCTTTCCATAGCGTTATTTTCAGAAGTGATCCTATAGAATAAATTGTGCCCTTATTTTCTATGTATGTTACAGCCATGGAATGAAACATGCAGGGATGCGTCCAACTCATTAAACTCCAGTGGATTTGATTAGAAACAAGTGAAGGGAAAATGAATAATTTTATTGACTGCACAGAGAGTGAGAGGCAGCTGAGTCTGTCTTAAATATGCTTGTTCTGCAAGCCTTGGAAAACTGGAAGCTGGTGGCTCTGAATACGTACAGGGGCAGGAATTCAGGCTAAAAAAATGCCATTTCCTATTAGCTTTTCAGTGTAAGAATCACAGCATGGGAGAAAAATATCTGCCTCTAAATCAGCAGAAAGAATTCCATTGGAGCTTAAAATGAATCCGAGCTGTGAATCTGGGATGCTGGATATGGAGGAAGAACAGGTTATATAAGAATTTATATTAAAGCCAGTGCCCAGACAGTGATCAGGAATGCATGTTTTTTTAAATTTGTGAAGGAAAATTCAGTAGGTACTGCTATGATCAGGGTCTGCGTTTAAGCACCCTTATATTTATGCACAACAGAAGTGTGGTGTTTCCAGGTAAAGCTTAATAAAATTTTAAAAAGCAGGAGACAAAGCAGAGGAAAGTGAGGCTAGTATGAGTTAGACACCAGCAGAAACGCAGAGAAGTCAAAGGTCTTTTTTTTTTTGTTGTTCCTTTTGGTGCATTATTTTTCAACCGTTAAAAATAATAGGGAAATTCCTCCTCTCAGGGATTTTTTATGGAGAAATCTGAATGTGGTCTTGAAAGAAACTCCAAGTTAAAAAAAAAATAAAATAAAAAACTGGGGAAACCTGAGAAGTTAAGGGCAGTAAATCAACAGGAGCTGATGATCTTTACCCAAGGGTATAGAAGGAAATGAAGTGTGAAATAGCAGAGATCTGAGTTTATGCAATAAGGGACCATTCCAGAAGCCACTGAAATCAATGGAAAGACTCTCCATATTTGTCTGAAAACTGGATCAGACCTTCCCAGATTAATTCAGAAAAACAAGTGCCCACAGGAAGCTGTCCATCACCCCCTCAGGCCAGGTGTGGGGAGCACAGTGGTGTGAGAAGGGCAGTGTTGAGCAGGATCAGCCAGACAAGGAGCAGTCCAGACCGTATGGAAAGCTCCCTGTAATTAGAGAGCTCCAGCTCAGCCAGTGCAGTGCAGCTCCACGGGAGCTGGCCCTGTAATATCAGGAGTGATGTGACACAGTGAGCTCCAAGCCAATTCCTGCCACCCACACGGCTCCGTGGACGCTCTCCAGCCCTGGCCCATCCCGATGGCACCACCAAGTTCCCAGGACCACGGGCGGCTCTTGCAGCTCGGCTGCGCTCCACGGCTTGCAAGATGGGGTAGATCTGAAAGCTGCTCTTTCTTCCCCAAAATCACCGCTGGCAATCATTTGTCATGGCTAAGGACAACATCTCCTGCTGCTTGGAGATAGGGCCTCTGCACAGGCCATGCCTTATGGACAACTGCAAGTTTCCAAAACAGCGTGAGTGCGGAGCACCGGCCAGAGCTCCCTTTGCAGAACACCGGGAAGCAAATACTCCCAGCTGCCAAAGATTTTACTTTATTGTCATTTAAGTTGTCTCCTTTGGCCCGAGTCGCTGGCGGTCTCACAGTAGCAGGAGTTGAGTAATAATAGTATTTCCAGTGTGCTCACCTCCAAGCAGGGCTTTAGACTGCTGGGAGAACAGGATGAGGACAGTTTGTATTGGCTGTTCCTTCTCTCTTTCTCATCAGACTGTGATTCAAACAAGCATCAAACTACAAACTCCATCACTCACGTCCCCCCTGTGGATTTTCCATGTTGGCTCCTCAGCAAGTGGGACTCGACTGCCATTCATCAGCCCACAGAGGTGCTGAGAGGGTCTTCTCATCTTGGAAATTTTGGAACAAAGTCATCCACCAGCTTTTCAACAGACCCATGACTTTGCTACACAGGGGATGGGAATTGATGTGTTTTCCTCTGAGAAGATTTTTTCAGGAAGCTTGGAAAACCTAGACTCACCAGACTTCTCTCAGCTAAATACATGACACTACTTCTTCCTGAAACTTTCCTCATGCTCAGAGATATGCAAAACAAATCAAAGCAAGTGTCTGGAAACAGGGTAATGTTACAGAATTCCAAAATCACCCCCAATGTCATCAAGGTACTGTCTCTAAGTGCACTGTTAATATAGCCCCTGACTGCAGAGATCTAGTGCTCTTCTCCATTTGCTGATTTGAGAATGCCAGGACATCCTCACCCACCATGCTCTTCCTTAACATTGGCCTCCACATTTCCAAAATACTCCTTTTTTTCTAATTTGGGGACAAAGTCATGCCATTGTGAAGCAAGAGTGTTTTCTTACTTTTCTGGGAGCTGGGAGTTTTTACCTGGAATTAAATCAAGTTGTCTTGCATTTAGTTTCCTAGATTGTTTTAAAAAAGTAAGGAGAAAACAAGGCATTTCTTATGGTAAATAATGCTTCAGTTAATGCCTTACCCTGTTAGGCATAAATCCTCACAACTTGAAGAGAACTTGGAGAGAAGGAAAGGATTTATCATTGCTACCCCAGGTTTTTTTTGGGGTTTTTTTTGTGGCTGGAAATAGTTTTATGAGACAGTGGAATGAAAGATCAGTTATTGCCTTGTTAGTTTGATGATGGTTTTCTACCACATAACAAAAAAGGGCAATGAAAATTTACACCACTAGACACAGTCTTGAAGTTTCCAGGATTTTTTTGGACTAAATTAGTGAGCCTGTTTGATGAGAAAGAAGCGGAGACATCATGCAGTCCATTGGGAATTAGGATGAAATCTTTACAGTGTTGTTCTGGGTCTGGCTGAGCCACAGTTCATTTTCCCACAGCAGCCCTCACAGTGCTGGGCTTTGCATTGGGAGCTGAAAAAACACCAGAGTTTTGGCTACTGCTGGGCAGGGCTGGTACAGCATCAGCTCTGTCTCCCCAGCATTCCTCCCATCAAAAGGCTGGGATTGGGCAAGATCCTGGGCGAGCACAACCAGGCCAGTGGACCCAAATTATCCAAAGGGGTATTCACACCATAGGACATCAGGTCAGATATAAAAGCTAAGAAAAGAAGGAAGGGGGAGACATTAACTTTTACAGTGTTTGCCTTCCAGAGCAACTGCTCCATGTGCTGAATCCCTGCTTCCCATGAAGTGTCTGAACTTTGCCCACCAACGGGAGGTAGAGAATAAAATTTTTGGGTTTTCTCTCTGCTTGTGTATGCTCAAAATTTTGCTTTTGCTTCAGAAAATTGCCTTACCTCAACCTACGAGCCATTTTTAATCTTATTTTCTCTCGCCTATCCAGCTGGGAAGGGGAGTGATAGAGCAGCTTGGTGGGCTGAGGTCCACCCACCCCAAGTGTGTTTCTGGATCTGCAGAGATTTTCCTTCCCCCTGGTTTGTAACAAGAGTGGGGTGCAGTATGCAGCTGGTAGTGTGATGTTTCCCACCTGTGGAGTGGGCTGTCTGGATCCACCTACAATCTCAGTCTCCAGAGCTTCAGACCCACCCATCCCACCTCCCAGAACAAATCCCTGGCCTGCAGGCTCTCATTTTCACCGTGCCAGAGAGATGAGCCACAGACAGAGCTCTCCTCTACAAGAGACTGCCCAAGATTTCATGCACTGGCTTTTCTGGCACTAAAGATCTATTCAAATTAATCCAAAGATCTTTCCAAGAGGGACAGCCCCCACATAGACCCACCAAGATTAAACAGTCATAGGAAGCTTTCCAGGTAGGACAGCCCCTGGATAGACCCACCAGGAAGATTTCCCCAAAGCCAAGGTCTTCAGCTTTACATAGTCTGTAGCTGTAGGCTAGGGAGTGATGCCAAAATTTCCAGACAGTCTCTCCTGGAGCCAAGAGCCTGGAAGAGTAGATATAATCTGGGCTCAGCTCCCAGGTCCACAGCAGGGAGCCTGGAAGCTTGGAGAAGCCTGGCCAGAGCCAGAGCTCTCCAAGCACGCTGGTTCCTTGCTGCAAGGCTGTGACTCAGAGCCTGAGCAAGGCGGACAGTCTCTAAGGGTGGGGAAACATCTCAAATGCCAGTTGTCCTCATCTGGACCTAGCTGGACCAGACCATGACTTAGGGAGCTGTGTGCCAGCAGGATGGTGATTGTTGTAGCAGGGTTTCAAGTGATCTCTTCTCTTTGCCCTTGTTAGGACAAGGAAAACATCTGTGTCAAAAAAATCCCATTTCTGTTTGGAACCATCATGGTTCAGGAGCCTTGCAAGCAGAGATTTATTAGAATTTCAAAATATTCTTTGGGTTATGCCCAGCTTAGCCAAAAATCAAATTTAAAAGATATATAAATGAAAGTTAGAATTTAGAAAATAAAAAAAAGACCCCTAAAATTTTGAAACATAACCTTTTGCCAGAACAGTATCTGCTCTAGGCATTGATGAAGGAATTGACTAATTTGAGCAAAAGAGCTTTTTCCCTCCATGTTTTTAAACTAATTGATATAGCAATCCAAAGACAGAAATGTGGGCTGGGTTCCTCAGCAAGTGTGAGTCCAGTTCCACTGACTACTGGCAGGATTTCCTCAAAGCAAGTTATTCAAGAATGTGTGCAAAACCCACCAGCTAAATTATTCACAGCTACAGTCCCCGCTTTATTAGACTTCATTAGGAAAAAAATAAGAGTGAAAAAGAATAATTTATTTTAACTAATCACAAATTCAAATCACTTCTCTAGAAAATGATATGCAAATGGCTCTAGTCAGCTTAATAAGGTTTGGGAGGGAAGCCAGGCATTGATTTGGCCTGTTGGAGCTCTAATATCATGCTGGCCACAGTGCAATGGTCAGAGGAGTCAGAGATGCAACAAACTGGATTTTTACAAATTCCTGCCGACGGTGGAGGCAGCTGTCTTTGGGACTGACACCCCCTGAAGTCTCACTCACACAGAGAAGTGTTTATTCACTTGATAAGTGGATGTGTCCACACTCCCCTCACTTGCTGCATTGGCTCTGACACGTTGTTGTGTGGACACAGTGCTCAGCAAGCTGCAAAAAGTGCCTTTCAGATAAGGTGAGTCCTTCCCTGCCGAGCTCTGGATGGGTCTGGAAACTCTTCCCTTCACTCAGCAAGGAGGGATTAATGGCAGTGACTAATGCAAGGTGGGTAGGGCAGGTTTCCCTTTGTGTTTTTCTGTTTAGAAATTTTTCCTTCCCACTCTTTGACAGGTCTGCACCACAGTGAAAAATTGTAGATTTAATGGAAATGCAGGCTCCACCAGCAGAAAATAAAGAAGATCTTGTGGGACAAACACAGTAGTAGGAGGCAGGAGATGTTAGTTCAGGTTCTGGCTCTTCTACAACCTGCCTGTACGATCTCTAACAATTAATCCCATACCTCTGTGCTTCTGTTCTCCTGGTAAATGAGAAAAACAAATTGCAGACTTCCTTCCTCTCTTCAATTTGTTTAGCCTGCAAGACTCCTTGGAGCAGCCTGTGTCTCCTGTTACACATTGATGCTGGGCCTTCCCCAACAGGTTGCAGACTCAGAGAAGATTCCTGAGTGCTACCGTAATAATGAGTCATTTATCCCCAAACTCCCTTAGCAGGTTATTGTAGATAATAAATAAGGAAAAGACTGACCTTTACTGAAAGCTGAAAACTTTTTGAAGGTTTAAAAATCAGAACATGCCAGGACAGGAATGTCAATTCAGCTCCCTACAGAAAAAAAGACAATTATCTCCACTTCAGAGATCGAAAACTGGACAGCAAGAACAAATGATCATTTCTCAGTTCACAATCCCCTGTGGATTTTCTGGGAATTAACCATAAATCTCAGTTACAAAGCTCTTACTAACTGGTTTTCTTCTTTGTATTTCAAAACAAAAAAGCCAAACATTTTTCCCAGGTTCCCAGCAAAGTCAGAATGAGAGGATTATGTGCTTTTTCCAGTCCTTCAATTTTTTTTTTCTTGAGAAATATTTACAAACTCTAAACCTAGTCAATCATGGGCCATTTTTCATTAAGAAAAATGCTAATTTTCTTCATAGCATTCTTAGCCCAACCACTGGGCTACTCTCCCATTACTCAATGAGATTGTGATTAACAGAAATGCAGTTTGAAGTCTCTTACCTCACAAGGCTGGGCAGGAAATGGATTGAAATCAGCCCTGCCAAAAAGGACTTGGTGGTGTTGGTGGATGAGAAACTTGACATGAACTAGAATATGCACTGGCAACCTAAAAATTCATCCTCTCCTGGGTTGTGTCAAAAGCTGCAGGTCAAGGAAGGGGATTCTGCCCCTCTACTTGTCTGTGGTGAGATTCCACCTGGACCTGTGCATCCAGCTCTGGAGCTCCCAGAGTATGCACGACATACAGAAGAGGCCATGAAAATGCTCTGAGGACTGGAGACAGACTGAGATTTGGGATTATTCAGGAAGGAGAAGAAAGGGCTCAGGGGAGATTTTAACACCTCTTCCAGTGCCTAAAAGGTCTCCAAGAGGGCTGGAGAGGGACATTTTGGAATGGCATGGGGAAAAAAAAAAAAGGGGAATGGTTTTCAGCTGACAGAGGGCAGGTTTAGATGAGATATTCGGGAGAAATTCTTCCATGTGAGGGTGGTGAGGCCCTGACACAGGGTGCCCAGAAAAGCTGTGGCTGCCCCTGGATTCCTGGAAGTGTCCAAGTCCAGGGCCTTGGGGCAACCTGGGATAGTGGAAGGTGTCTCTGCCCATGGCAGTTGGGGGAATAGAAAGGTCTTTAAAGTCACTTGCAAACCATTCTGTGATTCTGCAATCCTGATTCTACAGTAGAATGTGTGTATATTTCCATGCATGTCTATACATATACTGAAATACTTACTCTGAACTCCAAATATTTGTCAAGCATGCTAAATATTGTAAATGGGAACAGCTACAGCATTCTTTCCAAATACATGAATAGTCCTTGCAGAATAATATATATGAATCTTGCCTGTGTGCTGAGGCTTCTCCTGTAGATTAATTTCCTGAATAGGGCATCATCTCTGTAGGAGTCACAAGGCATCTTTTACACTGCTAGGTTCCACCACTATAATGTGGTCAGAAACTATGAATTTTTTAGGTACCATTCAGGGGGCATTTTATATACATATTTCATGAGAAGAGGAGGTGGGAAAAATGTTTTTGGCAGACTTTTGCCAGGATATGGATGGGATTCAGAAGATGACTTTTTATACAAGTAGTCAACTCCACTCAGTTTAAACCATGGCTCTTGGGAAGCATTTAAAACACAGAGATTTAATGTAGCTGCACTGTAAGCAGCACAGAGCAAACTGTCCAGAGTGTGTGTATGTGTGTGTGTGTGTGTGTGTGTGTGTGTGTGTGTGTGTCTGTGTGTGTCTGTGTGTGCGTGTGTGTGTGTATAAATATATATCTATATTTACATATAGCCAGATGCTCAAGGTCAAAGGCACAGAGGTAGCCCCTTGGGGACTGGGGAGCTATGAAACAGCTTGCTGAGACAACTGGCTGTTCAGAGCTCTGCACCCCTGAGAGGCTGCTCCAAACTAGAATTTGTCCTTGGGGTGAACTACAAACTCTAAGACACTGCCACATCATCCATGGCAGGGAATGTTTGAGGAACTCAGCCAGCAGATGCAGAGAAAACAATGGTGCAAGTCAACTTTGGTTTAAAGTGTAAAGTCAGCTATCCCTGTACAGCTGCTCAGGACCTTTCCCAGCAGGACACCTCCTTCCCAAGGAGCTACACAGTTCTGATCCTTACAAAGGGTGCACACGCAGCGTTGTGCTCAGCATAAGTGCAATAATCCATCTATGTCTCGAGGCAGCACCTTGTGAGAATAACTGGGGTGAGAAAAACCCCTCATGTAAATGGCACAGTGCTCAGTGAGAGCACTCAGGAGTATCTGGTGCATGGCATCAGGCAGGACTTGGGGATGGCATTGAGAGCTGGAGCAGCTCAGTCTGGAGAAAAAGAGGCTGGGGGGAGATTTCACTGCTCTCTTCAACTCCCTGAAAGGAGGTTGTAGTGAGGGTCGGTCTCTTGTTCCAGGTAACAAGTGGCAGGATGAGAGGAAATGGCCTCAAGCTGCACCAGGACAGGTTTATATTAAATATTAGGAAAAAAACTCTTCATACAAAGGGTTGGAAAGCATTGAAAAGGGCTGCCCAGGGAAGTGGTGGAGTCACCACGCCTGGAAGTGCATACCCTGAAATTGGTTTGGTTGGTCAGAGCGTGCTGCTGATAACTCCAAGGTGTAATTGCAATTCCCCATGGGAATATATTTGCCTAAGAGTTGGATTCCATGATCCTTATGGGTCCCTTCCAACTCAGACATTCTGTGATTCTGTGAAAAAATGTGTAGATGTGGCACTTTAGGATGTGGTTTAACGGTGAACATGATGGTGGTGCTGGTTTGACCGTGGACCTTGATGGTGTTGGAGGTAAATTCCAGCCTTGGGGGGGGTCGATGATTCCGTGGAAGCTGAAATCAGTCTTGTCTTCGTAAGGTACTCAGTGGGAACCAGGGGGATGGAGAAGCACACATATTTCATCACCAAAACAGAGGGAATAACTCCTCAGGACACTGCAAGGCTACAGAGTTCTCATAATCCAATCAAAAAAAAAAAAAAAAAAAAAAAAGACATGAAACAGCTTGGAAGTCTTAATACCTTATTAACAGATTAATACATTATTAAGAGATTTTAGAAATAAGTACTCTGAATATAGTTCCAAAGCCTATATTTGCCCTGCCTAACTTTAGGCACACAGTGGAGCCACAAAAATTAGTAGCATAATTGTCTTCAGCTCTTCCCTAATTGAAGAGACAAGCACAGACAGAGGTCATGTGACTCTTAACTGGGCTGGAGGTTTTTGCTCTCTTTTTTTCTTCTACATGGAGCAATTTGAATGATCTTTCTGCGATCATTCCTCATTTCAGCCTTCTCGAACTTCCCCAGCCCTGACAGAATGTACATCATGGATGCTCTGGGATATTTCTTTAGAGATTCAGCTCTTAAACACTTGGACTTAATTTTGCCTCTTCTTCAATCATCACCTTTACTTCATTAATGCTCTAGATCCAACACAACCCTTTCCTAACTCTGACCAAATCCAGTTTAACCTCTGTTATCAAATCCTACTGCAATTTCTGTGTGGTAATGGTTTAGCAAATCTACTTTGTCTGGGTGGCTTCCCTGAAAGAACTAGGATTAAAATTCTCCATTCCTATAAGGTCAAATACACTGCAGGTCAGCCACATGTCCTTGCTTTGTGGTGCATTTTCTTCCTTCCCACAAATTCACTCTCAAAAGATGATGAAAGCAAGTTCATGGGAAAAGAACAGATAAGTGTATTATTAAAATGAGCTGTTAAGATTAGTACTGTACAGCTTGAGCTTGTTGGTGAGAGCTCCCACCAGCCCCCTCCAGGAGCAGTCAGAAACCAGAAAGCATCTGCCTTGGGACCAGTCAGCCGTGTCTCCATCCGATGCTGGCGCCTGTCCTGCTGAGAAAGGGGGCTTGTCTTCACTAATTTCATGATGTCACCATTAGAGGAGTGGGAAGCACTATTTTCATGAATAATAATATGCCATGAAGGGCAATCAGTGCTCAAGAACAACGTCCTTCATTGCTGTCCAGCCAAGCAACCCAAAGAGCTCTCTCTTCATTGCGTAGGAAAACGAGTTATTGATTTGCACCTTGTTGCAGAGGGCAGTTCTTAATCATAATTAAGCCACTGTGAAAAGTCAAAGCATTCAAATCATGCAAGGGCTTTCACCATTGCAATCTGGCATCCATATGTTCAATGGCAATTCAAACAGACTGCTTTAATTTTTCTGTAGGTTTTGTTTTTGTTTTTTTTTTCCTCTGAAGACTCAATATCATTTACCCCTTTAAATATGTCAGTTCTGTGATTTTGGATATGCAGGCCCATATTGTCTTTCAGAAGACTAAGTTAAAACATAGCACTTTATTTTGATGCACTGTACAATAAGAAATAATTTCTTTAAGAAAAATAATGCATGACAGTCACCATTGTGTCATGAGATATTCCCACAAACTTCCATATTTCAATTTCAATATGGGTTGTTTCAGAACCTGGCCAAGTTGTTTAAGTAAATTCTGAATAAAAGTAAGAGGAGCCAAAATTTTTTTACTTGATTGTTAATCTAGGGCACTGAATATATCCTTTA